>NW_028074140.1:3549173-4749173 GCF_014824575.4 Sturnira hondurensis
GTGGAAAAAACACACACACACACACACACACACACACACACACACACACACACACACACTAGAGAAGGAGGCAAAAAGAAAAGAAAAAAAAAGGAAGCACCCTTCCTTTGCTGGTTTCAAACTGTCCAAACCAGTTTTTCTGGTTGCCGCGTCTCTGAGGGCAGGTTTGCAGGCGCGTGCTAGCAGGCTGCTGATTGGTCTGTGGTCGCGCACAGCCCCTAGAAGCTGCCTGTGGCCCGTGGTATCCGGCACCGTCCTTCTCCGGGGATGCAGGCTTTCCCAATAGAGACTTCTCCACAAAGCCTGTCTCTCAGCCCAGCCCAATCCCAAAAGACCAGCAATGACAGTGTCCCTCTTAAATCCCTCGGGCTGGAGGGCTGGCAGGCTGGCGACCGCAGTGTCCGCAGTTGCCACCCTCTACGTTAACCCAAGCCCTCGGGTCTCTGTCCAGCACCAATCTGCCCGCATAGACGGGGAGGGGAGAGTCAGTTCTCTCCCAAGGAGTGCGCTGCCGGTCCACTGGACGCCGGCGCTCCAGCGTTCACCCCGTCACCGGCACCCCGGCCCCGGATTCAGACGGGGCTCCTGTTTCCCCCTGATGGTGCCAACCCCCTTTGCGCGCCAATTCTCCTTGGTACTCACCCTCCACCAGAGTTCGTCTGCCCTGGGAGCGCCTGGGCCGGGTGCAGGCCGCAGCCTCCCGCGGTCTCGCAGCCGCTTTTGTCTTCACTGGCCTTCTGGATTCCTTGCCGACCTGCCGCTGTTTGGTTCCTCCGTTACACCCTCTGGTCTCCTATTTTCATAAATGTTGGGGAACTGTTGGTTTATTATGCTATTCTTCAGTAGATCTGCCCAGATTTTCTACCAGATGCATGAGAGCTGGGTTCCCTAGGTGCTACTCTGTCGCCATCTTAACCCTCTTCTGCTTCCATATAAATTTTTGAAGTGTTTGTTCTATGTCTGTGAAATATGCCATTGGTACTTTAATAGGTATTGCATTGAATCTGTAAATTGCTTTGGGTAGTATGGACATTTTGATGATGTTAATTCTTCCAATCCGTGAACATGGTAGATGTTTCCATTTGTTTGTGTCTTCCTTGATTTCCTTATTCAGTGTTGTGTAGTTTTCTGCATACAGGTCTTTTACCTCCTTGGTTAGGTTTATTCCCAGATATTTTATTTTTCTTTTTGCTATATCAAATGGGATTTTTTTCTTGATTTCTGCTTCTGCTGCTTCATTGTTGGTATACAAAAATGCCTTTGATTTCTGGATATTGACTTTGTAACCCACTGTTTTGCCAAATTCTTTTATTAGTTCAAGCAGTTTTTGGGTACAGCCTATAGGATTTTCCATGTATACTATCATGTCATCTGCAAACAGTGACAGTTTTGTTTCCTCCTTTCTGATATGGATGCCTTTTATTTCCTTTTCTTGTCTGATCACTGTGGCTAAAACTTCCAATACTATATTGAATAGAAGTGGTGAAAGTGGACAACCTTGTCTTGTTCCTGATCTTAGTGGAAAAGCTTTTAGTTTTTGCCCCTTGAGTATGATGTTGGCTGTAGATCTCTCATATATGGCCTTTATGTATTGAGGAATGCTCCCTCTATTCCCACTTTGCTGAGTACCTTTATCATAAATGGGTGCTGTACCTTATCAAATGCTTTTTAGTCATCTATTGATATGATCATGTGGTTTTTGTCTTTGCGTTTGTTTATGTGATGTATTACATTTACTGATTTGCGAATATTGAACCATCCTTGCATCCCTGGGATGAATCCCACTTGGTCATGGTGTATGATCTTTTTAATGTATTGTTAGATGTGGTTTGCCAATATTTCCTTGAAGATTTTAGGGTCTATGTTCATCAGCATTATTGGCCTGAAGTTTTCTTTCTTTGTTGTGTCTTTATCTGGTTTTGGGATTAGGATGATGATGGCTTCATAAACAGAGTTTGGGAGTCTTCCATCATTTTGAATTTTTTGAAATAATCTGTGAAGGATAGGGATTAGCTCTTCCTTAAATGCTTTGTAGAATTCTCCTGTGAAACCATATTGTCCAGGACTTTTGTGTGATGGGAGTTTTTTGATTACTACTTCAATTTCATCTGCTGTTATTGGTCTGTTCAGGCTTTCTGCTTTGCCTTCATTGAGTTTTGGAAGATTATATTTTTCTAGAAATTTGTCCATTTCACCTAGGTATTCAAATTTCTTGGCATACAGTTCTTCATAGTAATTTCCTATAATCCTTTGTATTTCTGTGGTGTCAGTTGTAATTGTTCTTCTTTCATTTCTGATTGTGTTTATTTGGGTCCTCTCTCTTTTTTTCTTGATGAGCCTACTTAAAGTCTTGTCAATTTTGTTTATCTTTTCAAAAAACCAGCTCCTGCATTGATTGATCCTTAAAATTGTGCTCTCTATTTTTATGTCATTTAATTATGCTCTGATCTTGGTTATTTCCTTCCTTCTAGTAGCTCTGGGCTCTCTTTATTGTTGTTCTTTGAGTTCTTGTGGTTGTAGGGTTAGGTTGTTTGTTTGAAATGTTTCTGTCCTTTTTAGATAGGCCTGTATTGCTATGAAGTTCTCTCTCAGGCCTGCCTTCACTGTGTCACATAAATTTTGAGTTGTTGTGAGTTCTTTTTCATTTGTTTCCAGAAACTTTTTGATTTCTTTTCTAATTTCATTCTTGACCCATTCATTGTTTACTAGTATGCTATTCAATCTCAATGATTTTGAGTTTGGGGTTTTTTTCCCTTGGGGTTAGTTTCTAGTTTCAGTCCCTTATGGTAAGAGAAAATGCTTGGTATGATTTCAATTTTCTTGAATTTGTTGAGGCTTGTTTTGTGTCCTATCATGTGGTCTATCTTTGAAAATGTTCCATGGGCATTTGAGAAAACTGTGTATTTAGCTTCTTTGGGATGAACAGTTCTGTATATATCAGTTAAGTCCATTTCATTTAGAGCTTTGCTCAATGCCACAATATCTTTGTTGATATTTTGTTTGGAAGATCTGCCTATTTTTGACAGTGGTGTATTAAAATTTCCTACTATAATTGCGTTGCTGTCAATATCTTTCTTGAAGTCCTCTAAGATTTTCTTTATATATTTGGGTGCTCCTACATTGGGTGCATATATATATATTTACCATGTTTATGTCTTCTTGGTGGGTCATTCTTTTGATTATTATGAAGTGACCTTCTGGGTCTCTCTTTATGGCCCTTTTTTTGAAATCTATTTAGTCTGATATGAATATTTCTACCCTGGCTTTTTTCCTGTCCATTTGTTTGGAAAATTTGTTTTCAGTCCTTTACTTTCAGTCTGTGATGGTCTTTTGACCTGAGGTGGGTCTCTTGTAGGCAGCATATGTGTGGGTCATGCTTACTTATCCATTCAGCTATTCTGTGTCTTTTAAATGGAGAATTTAATCCACTTACATTTAAGGTTATTATTGATAGGTACTTATTCACTGTCATTTTCATACCTGTGTTCCTCTTTCTCTTTTTCTCTCTCTTTGACTTGCTTTCCTCAAAGGAGTTTCTTTAGCATCTCTTGCAGAGCTGATTTGGTGGAGGCATATTCTTTTAGACTTCTTTTGTCTGGAAAGCTCTTTATTTGGCCTTCTATCTTGATTGAGAGCCTTGCTGGGTAAAGTAGCCTAGGTTGCAGGCCTCTGGTTCTCATTACTTGGTATATTTCTTGCCATTCTCTTCTTGGTTGGAGCGTTCCATTGAGAAGTTAGCAGCTAACTTATTGGGTCTCCCTTGTATGTTATTTCCCCTTTCTCCCTTGCTGCCTTTAAAATTCTCTCTTTGTCTTGGAATTTTGCCATTTTAATGATAATGTGTCTTGAAATGGGCCTCTTTGGGTTCCTCTTGATTGGGACCCTCTGTATTTTTTAGATTTGTGTGACTTTTTCTCTCATCAAATTAGGGAAGTTTTCTCTCACTACTTTTTCAAATAGGTTTTCTATCCCTTGCTCTTCTTTTTCTCCTTTTGGTATCTTTATTATATGGATATTATTATGTTTCATATTGTCTTGCATTTCTCTTGCAATCCCTCTCCATTCTTTCTGAGCCTCTTTTCCTTTTCTTGTTCTTTCTGGTTGTTTTTTTCTACTTTGTCCTCCAGCTCACTGATCCAATCTTCTGCTTCCTTAATCCTGCTTTTGATACTTTGTACTGTGTTCTTCAGTTCAGAAATTGCATTCTTCATTTTCTCTTTGCCCTTGTTGATAGTTTCTATTTCCTTTTTCATGTTGATATAGTTTACAGTGAGTTCGTTGTAGTTTCCCTGTAGCTTCTGATAATTTTCTGTGAGCTCATGGAGCTTCCTGATAACTATTGCTTTGAACTCAATATCTGATAGCTGACTTTTTTCTCTGTTTCATCTAGCATTCTTTCTGAGACTTTCTCCTTTCATTTGGGGATTATTTCTTTGTCTTTCCATTGTTTGTGAAACTCTTCTTGTTAGCCTCAGCTTCTTAAATTGATCTGTTTTGGCTCCCTGGGTTTATGGTATGAACTTCTGTGGTAGAATACCTATGAGATTCAGTGGTGCAGTCTCCTTCAGGTATCCTGGTGTTCTCCTCTTCCACCTACTCTTTTTTGTGATCAGTTGGAAGGGTAAGGCAAAATGGTTTAAGACAGCAGTACAGTATTCTATGCTATTTATAGTAGCAGCCATTAGAGAAGAGATAGGAGATCCTTTGGCTATGTATAGGGTTAACTTTGATCTTCTGCCCAACTAGCCCTTTTTAGAAAGGTTGGAAAGAAGGTAAGACTCTTGTTGGGGAGGGAAGGGTTGTGAGTTGGATCTAGAAAGCAGTGAGGTTGTGGGAGGTCAAATTCTGAGGTAAGGTGAGAGTAAAGGATAGTAAATATGTGTAGTGTGTGAGAGAATAGAGTTAACCACTAGAGTAATAGAGTTCAGGAGACTGTGAAGTGGGCCAAGATCTGGAATATGTGTTGTGAAGTATTTACAATTCTATGGAATAGCTATTATTTATAATAATATTAGAGCAACAATCATATGACAGAATCTCTGAGACCTAGATAACAAAATAGGGAGTGTAGGACCTTGAATAGTGTGCTAATGGAACACAAGTAAGGTGAAGGACAGTAAATTAGCAATACACTATGAATGAGAGAAAAGGGGAAACCTGTCAAATGATACGATATAACCAGCCAAGCAAAGAAGAATAAATAGAAAGAAGAGGAATAAAAATATTATTCAAATAAAAGAGGTAAGAATAATGAAAAATAAGAATACCAATGTGTAATATCTTGCAGGTTCTCTGTAATAGCAAAATGAAATTTGTCTCTCTCTCTCAGCTGTTGGGATGCCCCCTGTTTGTGTCTAACTCTGGTCTTTTCACAGTTTAAGGTTTTTTTGTCTCACTTGTGAGTATTAAAAAAAAAGGCAGAATAAGGAAGGAAGAAGAGATAAAATTGGAATGAAAGGAAGAAGGAATAAAACAAGAAAGAAGGAAAGAGAAGCAAAAGGAATTGAGAGATAAAAATAGTAAAAATTAAAAAATAAAAAATTACTTTAAAAAATTGAACAAACAAAAAAAAAGCTTTTGCTAGTTTCAAACTGACCAAGCCATTTTTTCTTTTTTTCCTGGCTGCACAGACTGAGGGGTGACTGGTATTGCTTTTCTCCCTTCATGTTCAGCACTCAGTCAGCCTCACGCGCACTCTCCAGGTTTATGGGTTTGGGCTTGGGTCATTCCGCAAAGGTGTCTCTCCCCACGGGTTATGGGCACATGCACCTGGGCAGGCCACCTCTGGTGCCACGGGCTTCAGTGCACACTCTTCCCAGGGTTATGCATGGGTGCTCACAGCCCCTGTATGTTTGCCCCTTAGTCCTTACACCCCTCTCTGTGGTCCCAAGCAATCAGGTCACTCCTGGTGCTGCTCAAACCCTGTTTGGACAGGGAGGGAGCGTCAACCCAGCTCTCTCCCAAGAGCCCTGTGGCCCTTATTGTCCTGAAGCGCTCTCCTTACCGTCTGATTTTTCAATGTCCGCTACAATTTTTGATGTCCTATTTTCATATATGCTGTGGTACTGGTGGCTGTTTGCTCTCTTCCTCCATAGATCGGCTAGGTTTTTCTCCCATGTGTAGGCGGAAGTAGAATCTGCTTCCTCTTACCTAGCTGCCATCTTCCTCCTCCCTACTATTACTACTAAGCCTATAGTATTTGTTTATAGTTACATTTTTCTTAAATACTACCATTCTATATGTACATAGTCTTTGATGAAATTTTCTGTTCATTTAGTGTTGTTTTGGGCTTGTCCATATTGATCTATTTTATTTACTTTAAGCAATATCCCTTGATGATTCAATAGTTTATTCACTCATTCCTCCATCAATGAACAATAGTGTTCCTTCCCATTTTTCACTTAGAATATGTGCTAAAATGATTAACCTTACATATTGTATTATGTTGGATATTTCATGTAGAATATATATGTACTAGAAAAATATATATACACATACATATATGTCTATGTATGTACACACACACACTGCCTTTTTCAGACTATAAGACACAGTTTATCTCCCAAATTTGAGAATAATAATGGTTGTTAATGCTGCTGTTGAGTTCTATTTACACTTACATTGGTGAAATATTATGTTATTTATGTTACTAAATATTTTATCACATATTTTGCTACAACATTTTTCTATTTTCCTACTCTAAAACCTAAGTGCATCTTGTGGTCCGAAAAATATGGTGTGTGTATTATGTATATGTGTGTGTGTGTATCATGGCTAGTTACAAAATTATTAATTTCTTTCCTTGAAAGGCTTTTAGCAATTGAGAGCAAGAGCCATATGCTTTTGCTTTGGTTGCCTTAACACAGTACATGGTGTGTAGAAAGCAGTGTTTTATTTATTCATTCATACAACAAATTCTTACTTAAGTCTTTTATGTACTGAATATTTCTCTATGCACTTGAGTATGTATATAGAATATGAAAGTGAAAGTGCTATGTACTTTTTGATTCAATAGGTATTGTCAAATTTCTCTCAGATAGAACTGTGCATTCCCATCAGACATATTTGGTTTTGCCAATTGCATCAGTATGAAATGGAATTTTTTATTTTAATTTGTACTGAGATACAGTGAGGATGAGCAACTCTTCATATGATCATTTGCATATTCAGGCTTCTTCTATAAATTACTATATTATTAATTCTTGCTAGAGTTATTAGATTTTTTATATTGATATATAGGATTGTTTTAGATATTCTAAATATTTTCTCTAAGTCAACTAGATTGCAAATAACTTCTTTCTAGTATATGATATCTTTAAACTTAGTTCATAGTGTCTTTTGTCATGAAGATTTTTTAATTTTAATTTTTAATGTTAAATAATCTTCTATGAGCTTTTGCTTTATATGTCTCTTTTAAGAAATCCTTTTCTTTATTGAAATATAAATATATTTTACTCTAAAAGTGTTACTTATTAGCATTAGGCTTTTAACCCCTCTGAGATTTATGTGTATGTGTGTGTTTGTAGAGTGAGATATGATTGTGGCTTTATATTATTCCAGCATCACTTACTAAATTGTCCATTCTTTCCGAAGTGATTTGTGATATCACTTCCTTCATTTATCACTTTTGTTGTATGACATATGTGTGTGTGTTTCTAGGCTTTTAATCCATTTCAATCTCAATGCTCCAGACTATATTGATTTGACTGGTATAGCTTTATGATTTTAATTATGAGGCATTGGAGCTCCATTCTTTTTCTTTGCCAGTCCATTTACTCTTTGATTCATTCTGATTGGGCTTCTATGACGATCAGTTTATTAAGCACATTTTTGCAATAATCATCAGGAAACTCTAAATATGTAATGTGACTGCTTTATTTTCTTAATCGAACCCATAGGCAACTTTGAATATAAGTTGACTCTTCTTTTTAAAAATCTTTTGGCTAGTATTCAAGGCTCTCTACCATCTGAGTCCAAGCTTCGGTCTGTTCCCATCTCCTGCATTCTCTGGCATCCCACCCACACCCTAGCTGTGGTATTGCCTTGACAACTTACTTTTGTTCATTTGTTCCTTTGGGATTTTTCTGTCTGATACAGAGCTCCCCACTGAGCTGAGTGAAAAAATACACACTTTCAAAATGGTCACGGTGAACCCTATCTGAATAATTTTCAAAATAATATATATATACTATTACTCAAGTAATAAAAACAAAAGGCCTGCAACTAAGACTGCTTTATCCAGCAAGGCTCTCATTTAAAATGGAAAGCCAAATAAGGAGTTTTCCAGACCAAAAAAAAAAGCTAAAAGAATACATCATCACCAAACCAGCATTTCAAGAGATGCTAAAGGGACTGCTTTAAGAAGATGAAGAAAAACAAAGATACACAGGTACAAAGGGGAAAAATTGCAATGATTAAGTACCTATCAATGATAACCTTTATTGTAAATGGATTAAATGCTCCAATCAAAAGACATAGGATAGCTGAATGGATAAGAAAACATGACCCACACATATGCTGTCTAAAAGAGACCTACCTTAGAGCAAAAGACCTACACACACTGAAAGTAAAGGGATGATAAAAATATTCCAAGCAAATGAACATGAAAATAAAGGTAGGGTAGCAATACTTATATCAGACTAAATAGATATGACCAAGATAGATAGTTTATGGCCTTCAAAATAAAGGCCATATAAAGAGACAAAGAAGGTCACTAAGTAATACTTAAAGGAATAGTCCATCAAGAAGGTAAAACTCTGGTAAACATATATGCACCCAACATAGGAGTACCCAAATACATAAGAAATACCTTGGAGGACCACAGGAAAGATATCAACTGCAACACACTCATCATAAGGGATTATAACACCCTATTGTCAACAGTGGACAAATCTTCCAAGCAAAGAATCAATAAAGATATTGTGGCATTGAATGGTATTCTATCAAATGGACCTAATTGATATATGCCAAAACTTCCACCCCAAAGAAACAAAATATACATTCTTTTCAAATGCACATGGGACATTCTGAAAGGCAGACCACAGCAATCAGACAAGAAAAAAGTTAAAGGCATCCAAATTGAAAAGGAGGAAGTAAAACTGTCATTATTTGCAGATGACATGATAATATACATAGAAAACCCATCTTCTCCACTAAAAAAGTGACTTGAACTAGTAAGTGAGTTTGGCAAAATAGCAGGATGTATAAAGTCAATATTCAGAAATTAAAGGCATTTTTTAAAGATCTCATTTATTTATTTTTAGAGAGAGGGGAAAGGAAGAAGAAAGAGAGGGAGAGAAACATCAATGTGTGGTTGCCTCTTATGTGACCCCTCATGGGGACCTGGTCTGCAACCCAGGTATGTGCCCAGACTGGGAATCAAACTGGCAACACTTTGGTTTACAGGCTGGCACTCAATCCATTAAGCCACACTAGTCAGGGCTGAGGGCATTTTTGTTTACCAACAAAGAAATATCAGAAACAGAAACTAGGAAAAAATCCCATTTACTATAACAACAAGAAAAATAAAGTTTCTACAAATAAACTTAATCAAAGAAGTAAAAGATCTGTACTCAGGAAACTATGGAACAGTGAAGGGAGAAATTAAAGAAGATACAAATAAATGGATGCATATACCATTTTCATGGATTGGAAGAATTAACATTATTGAAATGTGCATACTATCCAAAGCAATATATAGAGTCAATGCAATTTCTACTAAAATACCAATGGCATATTTCACAGATCTAGAACAAATACTTCAAATATGTATGCGGAACTAGAAAAGACCCTAAATAGCCTCAGCAATCTTGAGAAAAAACAAAGTAGGAAAGATCACAATACATGATATCAAACTATACTATAAGGCAACTGTAATCAAAATAGTTTGGTACTGGCAAAGAGCAGACACATGGATCAATAGAACAGAATGGAGAGCCCAGAAATAAACCCATGTCTCTATGGTCAATTAATATTTGACAAAGTGCACAGGAGCATATAGAATGGAGTAAAAATAGCTTCTTTAATAAATGGTGTTGGGAGATCTGGACAGCTGTGTGCAAAAACAAACAAACAAACAAAAAACTAGACCACCAATTTACAGCATACACCAGAATAAACTCAAGATGAATCCAAAACTTAAATATAAGTCATGACACCATAAAAGTCCTGGAGGAAAGCATAGCCAGTAAAATTTCAGATATCCCACTCAACAATATGTTTGCCAATGTATTACCTAGGGCAAGGAATATAAAGGAAAAATAAACAAATGTGACTAGATCAAATTAAAAATCTTTTGAATGGCTAAAGAAACCATCATCAAAATGAAAAGGGAACTGACTGTATGTGAGAATATATTTGCCAATGATGCCCCAGACAAGGGTTTGATCTCCAAAATATAGAGAGAACTCATGTGACTCAACACCAGAAAGACAAACCATCCAGTTAAAAAATGGGCAAATGACCTGAACAGATACTTCTCCAAGGAGGACATACCGAGGGCCCATAGGCACATGAAAGGATGCTCAACATCACTAGCTATCAGAGAGATGCAAATTAAAACCACAATGAGATACCACCTCACATGGTCAGAATAGCTATCATTAATAAATCAACAAACAACAAATGCTGGTGAGGATGTGAAGAAAAGGGAGTCCTTGTGTACTGTTGATGGGAATGCAGACTGGCGCAACACTGTAGAAAACAGTATGGAATTTCCTCAAAAAACTAAAAATGGAACTGCCTTTTGACCTATTGAGTCCACTGCTGGAAATATAGCCTAAAAATCCTGAAACACCAACTCAGAAGAACTTAATGCACCCCTATGATCATAGCAGTGTTATTTACAATAGCAAAGTGCTGGAGACAGCCCAAGTGCCCTTCAGTAATTGAGTGGATGAAACAACTATGGTACATTCACACAATGGAATACTACACAGCAGGAAGAAAGAAGGAGCTTCTTCCCTTCATGACAGCATGGATGTAACTGGAGAGCATTATGCTAAGTGAAATAAACCAGGAGAAAAACAAATACCTTATGATTTCACCTATAAGAGGAACCTAAGGAACAAAAGAAACAAGCAAGCAAAATAGAACCAGGGACATGGAAACAAGGAACAGAGAGACAGTGACCAGACAGGACAGGGAAGGGGAGTAAGGGTGGAAAGAAGGGGAAGGGACTCGTCAAGGAGCATGTATGAAGACCACAGACATAGACAACAGGGTGGGGACTGACTGTGGGAGCAGGGGGTGGGCTGGGTGAAGGAGGGCAAAGGGGGATAAGTTGGGACAACTGTAATAGAACAATAATAAAGTATTTTTAAAAATTAAAGACTTTCTCTCACTAGCAGGAATTCTGAAATTAACTTTAGAAAAATTCAGCATTAAAGGAATTAGATAAAAGCAAGAGTTAATACAGGGAACTTGTAAGTGCAGTAAGAAAAGTCAGTTGGCTATAAACTTACTTCCTATAGCAAGTACTTGTGAATTTAGAATCTGCTTTTTTAAAGTGGCTTCTTCTATGACTTGCTATTCAGCCTAATAACTGTTCAAATAAAAATATGTAAAAACAAAACCATCAGATATGTGATTACATTTGTAAGCCCAAAATGGAATGCTTTTAGCAATGATAGGACTATTGCCTAAAAGGGCTAAAAAGTTACCTTTTTCTGTCCTGAATTTAATTTTGAAACTACCTTCGACCAAAAAGAAATAAAAGTGTGCATGATAAAAAGACTTTTCTGTTTGTTTATGCAAACAAACAACTGTTTGGCTCTGCCGTGTCTAAAAGTACCTTTATCTCTTCCATTCAGTAATTGCTGGACCAGGAAAGACCTTCATACAGGTCATGTTATTGCTTAATTAATTTAGCATTAAGCCATGACAGGGTGCGTTTTAGTGTCTATTAATGCTCGCCTTGGGTGCCTTCAGCTGCTTGAGGCATGTATTAATAGCCTAGTAAAGCGTGCCCTAGAGTCACCTTGTGTCATTATAAAATGGTTATTTAATTTGGAATTTTATTTTTAAACTTTATTTTCCAATGAATTTACACTCTATTCTCCCATAGTATAAAATAGTTCTTTTAGTCAGAGTTTTCAAACTAATTTGCCACACAAGGGGGGAAAGTCAGCAGGGCCATTTAGCTTCATGTTATACATGTGTCCTATATTTGACACATTTGCTACATAAATACAAGAAAAATGAAAAGAGAGGTTTGTCCACTACTTATACATTTTTACCAAAATTGTCTGATAAGTATAGTAGTAATTTTCCATTCAGTAGAGTTGAGTTCTTTGTCAACAATAAATAACACTTGCTATCTCTTTGTTAGCCCCTACCTTTTTTCTTTTCTCCACAATGCTACTTTTGATTGGATAATGAGATATGATCTAAGCTAAATAATAGGACAAAAGCATATGAGGGGAGTACTGGATAACTAAAAGTATCCCAGGCCCCCAGGTATCACTGGGGATCCCTTGTGGTACAATTCCTTGCTCTCCACCCCACCTACCACCCAGCTCAGACTGGCCCTGCAGTGCCAGAAGCGCGTGAATTGACCACTTGGGAAGAGGAAGCCAATACAGGGGTGGGGACAAAGTAAGTTTACAGTTGTTTGTGTGGAAAAAAATTACAGTCATTACTAAAAAATAAATAGTGCACAAATTAAGCTGTGTGTTGCATACTCACACCTGTGAACCGATGTTTGCCCCACCCTGTACTTATCAGGCCTGCCTCCCTCAGTCCTCATTGCCCCCAGACCTATATCACAGGTCAGATCACACATGATTTTTTCAGGGTGTCCCACATTTTGGAGTCTCCGGGCACACTGGAAGAAGGAGAGTTGTCTTGGGCCACACATTAAATACCTTGTGACCCATAAGCACACCCAAAATCTTATAATGTTTGAAGTAAATTTACAATTTTATGTTGGGCTATATTCACAGCCATCTTGGGCTGCATGTAGCCTAAGGCCCACAGGATGGACGCCCCTTCGAGACATTGGAATTGTAATGCCCATTATAGTACTCACCTTGGCAGAAGATGGCTTGCACATCAGAACAATTGTGAGGTTTCTCTTTTGCCTATGAGCAAAAATTTGAGAAATGTACGTGAGAAGTGATGGTGAGGGGTTTGGCTGAGGGAAGGAGCCACAGGATTTTTATCAGTCTGAAGTTTGTTGAAAGGACACATAAAATAGATTGTGTAAACAGTGCCCAGGTATGAGTGTGAACGTGGTTTGCTTGAAAGGTGCCTAAATGAGGATTTCTATCACAATCCATTTAATTCACCTGGTGGATCTAAACAGCAAACACATGGCTTGGGACAATGACAGATGATTGTGGGCTTAATTAGGTGATGTCTTCCATCGCAGCTAGTACTGTATCCGCACTCTGTGCCAATCAGCCCAGGCACTTCGTAACTGCTATGCAGCTACTGAGTTGGCAAGTGCTTTTTACCCCTTTCTTTTTATCACTGAGCAGAGAGCGTCAGAAGCCTCTTTCTTTTTGCCGACAGAGGGTTGTTTACCCTCATCAGCTGGCACCAAGGCTTTAACAGATATACTGGTGTGTCTACAGGACCTAAAGAATAGTGAGTATTCTAGAAGCCATAAAAGATAACATGACTGCCAGAAACTGGAAATAAAATCTATTACAAATACAGAGTTCTGATACATCGGTGATTTTTTTTCTAGACTCTATTCATCTGGAAGATGTCACAACAGCCTCTTTAAAGTGAAAGTTGGTTATTATATCTTACACCTCCTACCTTTAAAATAAATGAAAGATCGCTTGGTAGAACTCTTCGATGTCTGGGAACAACTTGCACTTGATGGATGAACAGAGTTTGAAAAGGGCCTCCTGCTGGTCAGGCCTGCAAGGCAAGCAACAAGGGCTGTGTCTCCTCTCTCCGTGGACTTGGTGGTGTAGGAGTGTTAGGAGCAGATTAGAAAGCTGTCCCAATGGGTGGAAACCCATGGTAGGAGAATTACAGGGGAGACCCTAGGATTTCAGAGCAAAGCTATGCTTCTTCACTGAAAAACTCCTTCTCCTTTTGAAAAACAGCTCCTGGTTTTACCCTGGGCACCCACACAGATGGGGTGTCTGATCATCAGAAAACAGCTGACCATGAAACCTGAGGGGTCCATTTTGAACTTCCCAGGAAATTATTCAATTTAAAGTCAAAAGGCTGGAACACTTCATTATTATTATTTATAGGTGATATATAGAGATCCAAATATTCTTAAAGACCCAAATAAGTAATATGAGCACCCCCACTGGTCACACTTCTCTCATATCGTCATTTCTGCTCTAATCAATATGTATGGCTTGATGGGTAGTTTCCATGACCTGAAGGGAGATGGCATTTAAACTTGGATAATAGATACTGTTGCACTAGATGCATACATCAGCCAGAAAGAGATAGGTCATCGTGACTTCTGTAGCCACGGAGATCTGAAGAACACTGGGAAGGGTCATCTTCACAGAGGTCACAGTTCCAAGTGGTTTAGCTCATTGTCCACTTTGTTTGGTAAAGAGATGCTGGAAGATATAGTTCTTCCCTGATACAGAAGTCACAGCTAATTGTGTAATTGTGAAGGGAGTCAAATTTGAGGCAAGAGGGATGGCGATGTTTTGTGACAAAGAAGACTGTATAATAGTTACCTGCATGAATTTCTCAGAATTTCAAAATAGTGCATTTTCCAAGCAAGCAATCACGATGAAGCTCTCTGGTGGAAAAGACTTCCAGCATGCAGGTGAAGGGACATCAGCCAGCCTCTTTCCCTGAGAGAAGGATACCACAATGCCTTTCTGAAGTGGTCAAAAAATTGTGGCCCTGGTAGGAGGAGTGAGGTTTGGCATGAGCTCACCAATAGATACTTCCTCTCAGCAAGGCCATCCTTCACTTACAGGGAACCAGTCTGCTAGCAACGGTGAGTGACTCTGAGACCGGACACAGTCCCATACCTTAGATGAGTCAGCCAGACATATAATGATAGTTCAAATATATCCTTCTTCTGAAATACACCACCATCTGTATTCATATTCCCTTTTCTTATCTACCATTCTTCTGCTAAGGACCTCACCTTTGGACTTATTAAATGACTTTTTCATCAGCATATATGAAATACATGGCCTTAGGAAAACATGATAGGCCCCTGGAAGCATCAATTTCTGTGACTGCTGGCGATTGGCATCTGTCCTAGAGAATCTGTTAGAGAACGAACCAGTGGCTCATACTCTGTGACCACTATCATCACCAGAAAGCATGTGTCTGGGCAACAAGGGGGCAGAAGTCCAAGTGTCTTCTTCATTCTTGCAGTAGGTGATGCACTTCCCAAATTTTTGCTGCTCATGACCTTTTCCCCAGTTTTTATTGATTTCAAGGTATTAGGACTCACTGTGTGAATCTTTCTACCAGGAAACACAATGATTCCATTGATTTAGAAGCTGAGACTTTTCCTGGCCATTATAAGTGCCTATTGCCACTAAATAAATAAATAAATAAATCAGCAAAAAAAAAAAGAGGGTCTCTATGCTTAGTGGGGTTATCTTCCCCAGTTAGCAAGAGAAATTGGGTTACTGCTAAACAATGGTAAACCGAATTGTAAGGGAGATAGTTATTATATTACAGCTTTTCTTAAAAACAAGATCAACACTTTTATGTCACATTTCTTTTTTCAAAATGAAACTGTCACTTCATAAGAACATACACTTATTAACAGTCCCAGACATCTCTAAATTGATATGAGTCCTATGACTGGAATGAAATTAAGGAATTTTTTCCTCTCAAAAATGTTTTGCTTGCAGGGGCATTTCCAAAGCTACTCTTTTTATTTTTTGGAAAGGACCAAGGAGTGTGAATAAGTAAGTGCTCACTTTTAAGTTATGCCAAGAAGTAGTCTAGCATTTTAGATTCTTGTGCAAAATGATTTCACAGGCTCTTGAATGTGACATGAACATGAATGAAACAAATCCCTTTATTATTACTCTCTCTTCATTTATTTGACATGGTTTTTCAAAGTATTTAGGGGAAAATGGAAACCATTCTAAAATATTCTGAGTTATGCACTCTCTTTTAGATTGATCCATATTATTCATTTTTAAAGCTCTACTGGAATGGGCAGTATTTAAATATTTATAATTATCTTGGGCTTATGTTAGGTTATAAGCATTTTTCTAAGAACTGATTTTTACATTATTTATTAAACAATCTAAAATATAATTTGGCATCAGTATTGTGCAAGGTAAATTAGTTCTCAGAGGTTCCTAGATTCAGAGTTGAAGATGGCCCTTTTTTTCAAGCAAAAAAGCTTTTTCAGGGTTAACCACAGAGAAAACAATGATATCAATAGACTGTCAAAATACAAATGGTAGGTAGTCTGTCCTTAGACATTGGGAGGACAGTATGAATAGGCTGGGTCTTTGGTGGCTTGGAAAGGGTCATGTGCATAAAAGGACAGCAAAATAAATTTCAAGTTAAACTGTTGTTTTTACCTAATGTGGGAAATGCAAAAAGTACTATGTCTTCATTACCTATAAATTAAAGCTATTTTTCTAAAAAGAGCTTTCCCTCCCTTGCTTCTTCCTCCTCCTCTATCTTCTCCTCCTTCTTCCTCTTTCTCTGTCCCTCCCTCCCTCCCTCCCTCCCTCCCTCCCTCCCTCCCTCCCTCCCTCCCTGTCTCCCTCCCTGCCTCTCTACCTCCCTTCCTCCCCTCCTCCCCTCCTCCCTCCCTTCCTCTCTCTCTCCCTCTCTCTGCTTTCTTGCTGGTCTCTGGCTCCTGCCTTTCTCTAACTTTTCTACAAAATCTAAGTTTGGGTTGAGCCAGAGAAATTTCTGGCTTAGATCACATTTGGCTTAGAAGGAAGATTCCCATTCAACCCTTGGATCTAAGAAACCCTGCTGGACCAAAGCAAATACCAGTGCTGCTTTCATGATTATTTTCCCATGTTAGGGACCCGACTTTCAAGTTCACAAAGGTCAAGGGCAAGCATCATGAAAATAGGCATACTGGGCAGGGTAAGTATCAATTTGGCAGTAATTTATGTTTTAATCTAGTATGGTCAGTGCAAACAGCTTTACCTCCCTCTGTTATGACCCATACCTCTTGGTAAGCACTAACTTTATTTTTACGTAATCTCAGTCCATTACAAGTCCATATGGGAATCTTTTCAACACTGCATGCTAGTAATATTGGCTTAGATGCCGGTAAGCAGACGTCTATTATGTCATCATATAGACTGCCTGGGAAGAATGTTTAGAGAACTAAAGTAGGCGAAAGGGTAGGGGGATTTCTCAAGAGTGTTTCACTGTAAATATAACTCTTTCTGCTTTATACCAGACTAAATATTGAGGATAACATAGGAATCAACACACAGAGACATCTTTGTAGTAAATTATTTTTGCATTTTCTCCCTGGCACAGTTTTGGTAACTCCTTCTGTCTGTTCAGGCATCAGCTCCCCACATGTTGGCTATGTCTCTGCATTTACTAATAAGACTGGGTGCAGTGTGACTTGCAGAGTTTACTTTCGCAATGGCCACGTGCACCATATATTTCTGGAACAGGAACTCACACAACGATTCCCATTTGTCTTCAATCACTAGCAGATGCAGAACAGTCAAATCATTTCCCTTTAACCAGCCTAAGGGACTAGAGGAATTTAGAGGAATTCTAAACCAAGTGGTTCCTCTGAGTGGCCCATCTTTACTTCTTGAACCTAAGGATAAGATTGTGGGGTAACATAATCTGACTTCCTTCTGAAGTATTCATTTCCTTCCCTTTGTTTTTCTTCTGAGCCACAAACTTTGTAAAGTCATTTGTCCTTAGACATTCTCGCTGCATGTGAATTGGTGTTGGAAGAAGTACAACGCTGAAAACTAATTTTGAACCTTCTATTAATGCTTCTTCTGATGTTTTTGAAAAGACTCTATAGCATCACACAGCAGACAGGTCCTTGGAATTACGAATTCTGGGATCAGACTTCCCTGCCCCCAGTTACCCACACTCCCCTACTTCTGCTATTTGAAGTTATCTTAATTGCAAATTTGCCTGTATGTATATAAATTCATATACATGTACACATATCCATTAGGTCCAAAAAATGGATCTGGGAAACTAGAAAGGGAGAGCATTCAAAGCAAAATTTGAAGAAAGTTATGATGAAGCAGAAAATAGTGAAACTGGAGAGACTTGAGACATAATAGTAAACATGAAAATTTGGGAAAATAGAAAAGACAAGAAAAACAAGCAATAGACTAGAAAAGACAAAAGAGAATTATAAGAAGAAAGAAAATATGAAATCTCGTTTTTCTCCACTTTGTTTTTGTCTAACAAGGAAATTCCAGTGTAGAGATTTTTATTGATTTATCTCTGGTTTGAACCCTGAGCTCTATGTTCTGGCCAAGGAAGAAAATTTCCTGCTGAGGACGGAGACCGCATTTTTTGCTGCCAGGGGTGACTGGTTAAACCCAGAATGTGCTGGGGCCCAAATGAGTTAGATCATTCAATGAGCATAGTTTCCAAAAGCCACTATGCAATGAGGTAACCATCAAATTAAAATTACTCCTTTAGTCCCACAATGATTGCAAATCAAGATTTTTTTGAACTGTGATTTAAGGTGCTTACTGTTTTTGCAAAAAAAAAAAAAATGGCCTTTCCTTTTGAAGTTCTCCATATCATTAGAAGAACTACTAATGACCATATTTTCTACTTTTTTGCCCTTAACGTTTTATGTGATTGTTTTGCAAATAGTATTAGAGGCCCAGAGATACTTCAGTTGGTTTCTTTAGTCATAGTTCAAGAAATAGAAAATTGCATCTTGCAGCTTTTAAGACAATAGCTATACAATCTATATGTTTTGTTAGTCCATATTTATAAAGTAGGGGGAAAAAGGAGTAATTCCAGTTATCTAAAGTACTACATGATTTCTAAACAAAATTACATGGTCATCTAGAAAAGTCTCCTTAAAACTTGACACTTTCCTTTGAAATGAAATAGTTATTCAATATGTTTATTTTCATTTTGCAAAAAAAACTCCATTTAAAAATGCATGCAATTTTGATCAGCAGTCATACAATTTGCTGATAAAGCTTTTTGTGTCTGATTACTGTTGAGAAAGGTCAACTTTACACGCCACATCTCACGTTCATAGTTCAAGGATGGCACCTTTGCTTAATAGTACCCTTCCTTATTGTTGTTTAATTTATAGCTCGTCACACATTATAAAGTGGTGAATGCCCAAGTGTTAAACTAGGAGGCTGAGTGTCTCAATGAGTTTATGCATTCATTCTCTTTGTTGCATACCAACTCCTGGCGTAAACAATCACCGAGTTCCTGCTTCTCCCTCAAGGAGGCTATGTGTAGCAGCCTTCCTTTTCCCGAGCACACGTACCAGTTAAAGAGAGACAGAACTGCTTATAAAACAGGTAGATGCTACTGTTTTACACAGCCAAAATGTTTTCTATGCCAGTATTATTTTGAGTTAAAATAGTTTGAATGACATATAGCAATTTATTAAGATGGCAATCTTTATAAATAATGATTTCATGGAATAATGTGCCCATCACTGTGTATTCAGGCACATAGGGTGCTCAGAACAGTACCTGGAACACAGTGTGCTCCCAAATAACATCAGCTACTCTTGTTACTGTTTTCTGCTATCAACCCAATTTTCTCTACATCCCCAGCCCCTACTCATTTCAAAAAGGAAAGCAAGTTGGAAGTCAGTCTGCCTGAGCCGTAAAGGGGAGAAAAAAGGAGGGTGTGCAGGGTAGAGAATCAGTTTAGGTTCGTGGGGCGTTCTTAGTAACGGCTGACGTTTTTAACACGAAGACGTGCTTTTGATGAGTTCTGTAGTAGGCTTCTCACAAAAGGGCTGCAAAGTAAGTGCTCTTGTTCCTTTAAAGATGAGGAAAATGAAGCTCAAGTGTTTGAATTGTCCATGGTTGCAAATCAGTGAGTGAAAGAGCTAGAGTCCAGGCCAAAAGTTTTCAAAACTCTTGCTCTTTGCCACTTTCCTAGTCTGTTTCCTTGTTTGAATCACCAGCCATACCCTCACTTCTTGGCCAAACCAGCATCGTGCCTGGGAGATAGTAAGCCCTCAGGGAACTTAGGTTGAACTTATTTGGTCCCTAGGATGTGTGTGAGTGTGTATTTATTGCTTTGTGAGATTGTATTGTAATGATAAGTTGTCATAACACCTGTGGTTAATACAGAGCCGGGATGAAGCTTGAGGCCGGTAGCCATGCTGCCCAACAGCATGCTGCCCGATAGCAACGACTTTTATTAATAAGGGTCTTTGGATGTACCTTTGGGATATTAATTTTAAACTGGTGACTGAGGAACAAAAGACTCAGGAATGACTTTTGACCTCCCCCTTCACTGCCAGAAGGAATTTAGATAGAGGACCTGCTCCAGGAGGGGAGATGTTGTGAGAGACAGCTCCAGCTGTCTCTAGTTCTTAGGAACTAGTGTGTGATAGACGGAGGGGAATCCAGCAAGGCCCATTGTTCAAAGTTCTCTGTGCTGCGTTGTGAAAGGTGGCCCAGGAAACGTGTGTTTATCAAACATTTGCTTTTCTATCTCCGTCGCCTTCCTGCCCTTAGAAGTCCCAAACCACACCCTCCTTTCTCTTTAGCTCCATAATAGAATATATACCTCAACTGCCCAGTACTTCTTTGGGTCTTGTTATTCACCACACCCCAACTGTGCATTCATAAAGTAAACTTCGGACATTTTCTCCTGTTAATCTGTTTAATGTTCATTTGATTATTGGCCCAGCTAAAATAATTTAGAAGGTGGGAGAAAAGTTCTATTTTTTTAGTGCCTCCCTCCCCAGATGTCAAAGATCTCATTGCTTTTGCATCCTCAAGAAATAAGACAGTGCTTGGTATCTATAGCACCTTAATAACCATTTGCTCACCATTCACCTCGACAGTTTTTCCCCATGTTTGTATCCCCACTTGTATTGACAGCATTCTCGTCCCCCCTGCCTCCTGCCTGGCGTGTCTTTCTCATTATTCTTACAGAACTAGCCCTTTCCTTCTCCAAGTTTAAATCCATAACTTTTCATCTATACAAATGCTTCCCAGGCCACCAATCTAAGACAGTGCTCCCCTCCTCTGAAGTTTCCAAGCCTTTATTCTCTACACCGCTCACTTGGCACTTCTTGCTGACTGTGGCTGGCAGGTTTCCAAGTTTTACAAGCCTCTTTCCCTCCTCACCAGTTAAAAGCTCCTCCAGGGCCGGAACTATTTTATATAAATGTGTGTTTAACATAGTCGCCAAATTAGTGCTTTTTTACATAGTGAATTTTCAGTTTACTACAAAGACAGCTTTATTACCTGCTATACTTCTGAGTGGAAGAAAAACATTTGGTCCATGGGGCTGTTCAGTTAACTCAGGTGCAAAATGAAATTTCCATCTTAGAGAAGAATAGTTTCAGTCAAAAGTTAGACTCCGTGTGTGTGTCTCTCTGTGTGTAACTATTCTGAGCATATGTATTTAGGTTAAAATTACCTAGAATTATAGGATTATTTCAAGGAGCTTGTGATGAATGTTACACTGTCAGGTGAAATTAGTACTTAGTAACTTAGGTAAGGGTGATAACAGCCCTGGTGATGTGAAACTTGAGTCTAGATGTTAGCATTGACTATGTCAGCAGTCACAATGGATAATTCACTACTAAATATAGTGAGAATGTGCTAGGAGTGTCTTGTTAGTCTAAAGGGCAATTTCCAATTGGGAGTGGGCAAATATTTGGCTCATACTGTGTTCCACATTGCTATAGAGTTTCTTTTTAAACCCTAAGAGTAGCCTCAAACCATGATTAGTGCAAAAGACATTAAACTGGAAAAAGAGATATATAAATGAGTCATCTTGATTATTGCCCAACCTCTACCCCATTATTCTTTACCCAGTCCTTCCCAAAGTTGATGTCATTTACTTTGATTCATCTGTTCTGTTTCTCCAGGCAACCTGCTCAGAACCAAATAAGAGAGCATGCTTCGGAGATGTTAAAATTATGCACTCTGCTAGTCACTCTCCAGCAGAGTCTACTCCTGACACCTTTTAAAATCATCTCTACTCTTTTATCTTGTACCCTTTTTCCTTTTTAAAAAAACCCTGCTTTTATACCGAGGTTCTTTTGCTGGGAACCAGTGATTGTACTAATCTCCACTTTTACAGGGAATTGAATATTTTTTATTTGTTTGGGGTTTTTTAAATTGGGATATTTTAACTTATAGTGTATCCAAGTCTATAATATTGTATAGAGGTACATTAAAAGTCTTACATACTGAAAAGCACAACTAATTTGCTATAAAGAACATTTATTTCAAGGAAATCAGCCATGTTGAGATATTACTGAAAAACAAATGCTGACTGAGTATAATCAGCTGTCACTTCCAGGTTTTATGCACCGTATTCTTAAAATGCTTCCTGCAGTATACTGTCACATGCAGAAATTTCTATGACTTATCTGCTTCCTTAGTTAAATGAGAAATGATTCCCCATCACTGTTACCCTCTTATTCTCCAACCTACACCAACACCAAAATATGGGAGGTGTGATTGCCTTGTGATTGCCTTGTGATTTATGGCTTATGCTCAGAATTTTCCAAAAAGTGATAGATTTGCTTTGTCACTGTACTTCCTGTTGCTCTGGGTCTGGAAAACCACACTGATTCCAGGCCACTGTATGAGTGGTATAGGGTATGTCTCTTTGGGCTTTCCAAAGTGCTTTTTTTATTTTTTAGAGGACTTATGAGACCTTTGTACTTTTAAGGCCTTAGTTAGAACCAGTAAATACAATCACATTGGAATTCCTCCATAATAAAGTGGCTGTGTTACGCATTCAGTAAATTCAGGAGTACTTGGGCCTTTCTGTTCTACTTTCCTCTATAAATCTAGTACGATTTTGAAGGAAAATGAGAAGGTAGGTGGAAGAGACTCCAACTTATCTTTTGCTAAGAGCATAGAAGGGTTAACAGAGAAAGGGAGTACCCTCCACCTAGCTTGCTCCTGTTTCCTCTCCATGAATTCCCCCAAATTATAGTTATAGTGAAATATCATACAGCCATTATGTTAAACAGTCAGATAAAAGCTATTATTCTCACTGTGAAACCTTAGAGAAATTCACATTTCCTAAACATGAGAATTTTTCCTACATTTTTCCAGCTGAAGAATAAATAATAAGAGCCACACACTCACACACAAAGATATTTGAAGTCTTTGTCAGATTGGTGAGTCACTTCTTGGTAGTAAATACAACTGTGGCCAATGGACTTGACTAAGAAAAGACAAATAATACAAAAAGACCTTCCAGCTGTGACTGAATCAAAGAAGAGCCAGTACCTGCAAGAGTTACCTGTGATGCCCCTTCTCCCTCCCCCTTCAAATTTCATTCCCATGATCTGGAGCTCAGCCTTGTTCACCACGGCTCCTACCTTTGTGTTTGCCAAGTCTGCTGAGGTTTATCAGCTTTGGACAAAAATTCAGATTACACAAGGCTAACAGGAGATGTGGGAGATATGAATCCTAAAGCGACAAGGTCTTCCCTGGAGATGTTAATAGTCAACACGTTCAAAGATATCACAGAACAGGAATCAGATCCTTTGCCAGGATATATCTCTGTCTCCTACACAGCGACAGCTTTAATGCTGAACATGAGTTTCAAATCTTTTCTTTCCCTTTTGTGAAGATGGATTTTTTTTGCACTAGACTGGCAGAAGAGAGCCATATAATTTTAGCAGTGTAAGGGAAACATTCTCTGTGGCTGCTTTGTGCAGAATTGAACTCCCCGAGCTTGTGTGTGCTACTGTGCATGAAAGTGGGTATATTTTTCCACACCAAAATTGGAGAGAGTGTCAGGGGAATCAATGTTTAGGTTCAAAGCAAAAATGACTGTGTTCTATTTAAAGCAAAACAAAACAAAAAAAACGACAACAAAACATATGAGGCAAATAAACCTACTGCTGGAATGCTTTTTAGAAGAAAAGGAGCCTCAAATAAATCACATAAAAAATACACCTGCAATGGCCCAGTTCAAATCTATCAGCGTCTAGTGCATTAAGCTACTGCCACACTTTGTCTTGCAGCTTCAGGAGCATATTCTTGATACAGAGGGACAAGGTTTGCACTTGAAACTCACACCTCATGCCCCATCACAGCTGCCCCAGGCTTCGTCTCATCTTTTTGCTCTGTTCTCCTGGACTGAGCAATGAAAGGAAGAAACAAGAAAAACCCGTGCCCATAAGGCTAGTGTGAGGCGGGAGGTGGGAGGGGGGGCTAGGGGGGAGGAAGGCGGTTATGCTGCTGTCAGTCAGCACCAGAAAATGCCATTTATGTGGATCCAGCTCTCACCGAGGAAGCAGAAAGAAAGCCTGTGAAGTGGCGCCGCCCCTTCCCCCGCCGCACTGGCGCTCATTACAGCTCTTTCTTTAAACTGCTGGGTAGACAGCTGGCAGCCAGCGCCTCAGAGGAGGCTGGAGTAAGGGAGCATATAAATTACTGTTGCATTTTACAGCTAAGATAAACTCAAACTGCAGGGTTATAGCCTGAAATGACAGGAAGGGAAGCTCCAGCAGGCCTCTCAAAAGAACAAGGAGTAGAAAATGGAAAGAAAGAGTTATTCAGGGAATATGGGATCATAGAGAGGGGAAAAAAAATCTAAACAAGTTGTGTATAAAATTTGCTGCTTTAGTGGGTCTTAAAGAGCTTGTGTCAGCTTAATTCCATGTGGTAGCATAATGTAAATCTATGGGAAATGGGCTTTCGGCATCTCTGCTCTATTCCATTTCTGCAGATTGCCAAGTATGGCAATAAATGTCAAGCAATTATTTATTTGATCATTAGAAACTTCATTAGATTTTGATTTGATGCTCTTCAGCCTCGCCATTTCCCACCACCACCACCACCAAAAAGGATAAGCTCATTTTTGAAATTCAATCCAGCTAGTTTCATTGGGAAAAAATGTTATGAAATAAAATCAAGTAAATACCAGCACATAGATGACAACATTCTACATAAATATAGAATCTCTTCTCCAAGGCATTTACAGCGCTTTGCTAACACGATGAAAGACACATTTTGGCGAGAGAGGTAAACTTTTTGCAAGCCTTTTTAGTATTTTGTTAGATGGAAGGCTGTTTCTGAGGTGAGACCAAACGCCTCTGGCAATAGACAGAGTCTGATTGTATGTTCTTGGCTTAACAGTCTTAGCGTATGTATTTGAACTTTCATTCAGCTTTCTTGGCCTTGATTTATTTGCAGATTATATTACCTAGGGAGAAGCGTTTGTGGGCCTTTAGTTGGCCTAGGTAATTTGGGACTGGTTGGTGCCTGCATGTTTGTTTCACCCTCGCTCAAAGCACAGAACCTGAGCCTTATTTTCTTCACAAAAAAAGGGTCTTTTTACTACAGTCAGCAGTGTCAGAGAAACTGTTTAGAGCTGACTTTTTCATTGCAGTTTCAGTTCCTCCTGTGCCTTTCACACTAGTTTTCCTGAGAATCATGTGTAGTGTGGGAAACAAAGAGAGGATGAGAAAGGCTTGCCTCCTCAAGGAACAGTACTTGCATGTCAAAAGACCCACCAAATAGGAATTGAACTGACTTTCATAAAGCCAGGGATTTAAGCACAGTGTGGGGTATGTATTATTGCCACAGAGCACATGCTGCAAAGAAGCATCAAGAGACAAGCTTTATCTCTCTGCCTGAAACCCTCTTGGAACCTTCTGGGAGTGCACATGCTAAATCAAGAATCAAAACGTTCCCCCCTACTCCGCACAACTGCAAATTGAAAATAGGCACTTGAACAACACAGGCAGAAATGTAGAAGAATGAATGACTTTGAAATGCCTGCAGCCCACCCCAAACCACCCTGGGTCTTTCTGTAGACGTGGGCAGCATTCATCTCTGATAAAGGCTGTGCAGCCCTCAGTAGAAGCAAATGACAGCTGACAAAGAGATCCATTAGATGCCTGAACTCGCCCCATGCCAGCACAGGGTATTTTTTTCTTTTTTCCCATCATAAAGAAAGGGCACATATTTTTATTTCAGGAAGCACACTATAGCCATAGATTTTTGTTTTTGTTTCCCTGTAGCGCTTTCTAGTATATTGCGATTGGAATAAGCGCCTAAATGACGAATTTCTTTCATTAACCTAAGTGGTGTGAAATACAGAGGGAAACAAGTTTAGGCATATATTATTATGCTGCGTGTTTAATAACAATGGCAACAACTTGAAGGTCAGGAAGCCCATCCTCTTTTTTATGGGAGAAGTTGCTATCATAACAAAACAAAACAAAGTCTTTATTGCTGCCTATCGGTCAATGGCATTGATCGAGTGTGTTTCCGGCGAGGAACTCTGCACTTAGGCCCATGTGACATGATGAAAAGGCAACAGCTTCAAGGATGATCTGGTTCCAGTTAGGAAAACACGCAATCTAGAAAAGGAAGATGAGTCATTTCTAAACAAAGTCTTGCTGAAGAAAGAGAAATAGAAGTTAAAGGAAGTGTGTCAGTCCTGAAGGCCTCCTGAGCAGAAAATGAAAAGTTAGGTGGCTGGTTTCCTCTTTCTGCAGGGGTATTTGGCACGAGATGAAAAATGGTTGGTAGAGAAAACGAGAGAGGGAATAAAATGTGCTAGAAGACAGAGGAAGGTCTGGGTGAAGAAGAGGGAGTGAATGACTTAATTTCAGTCGATCACTGATTCTCCTTAAGAGGGGTGATATCAGCTGTGAAAGGAGGCAGGCGTTTGGGCGGAAGAGTTCAAGATGAGAATTATCAATTTCATATGCTAGGCAACAAGAAGCAGTTTTGGCATTGTGTGCACAGTGGTATGCCTAGAAAGAGGATTCTCTTGCTGTCAGAGTGTGGGTGGCAAGGATTGTGAATCTTTGACCCAGGCTTTTTAGGACACAGATTAACTGCTCTATCTATGCATTTATTCTAGGTGATTTGTCGAGGAACAGGTTGTGACCCCTCCATTCAATCTTGTAGAGATGAGAGATACGAACTTAACTAACAAAGGGAGGTGGCAGAGGGTAGAGAGAGAACACAGGATGCTGGTGGGCGGCAAAGAATGAGCTCACAGTGAAACTCTGTAGCCATGGGGCTCTAATTTGGGCCAAAGCACAATTTCTCAGTTCCAGGTCCTGCCAGCAGTGTTGGCAGAGAAGTAAGGAGAGCAAAATAACGGAAGAGGTTAGGAGTTTTAAGTAGAAGATAAACTCATACATGCAGACTGATACTAAAGCTATGTGACCAATTAAATGAGAATGGTACCTTGCCAGCAAGGAAACTTTTGTAAATGTGTGTGTATTTTCCCTCTAACTAGAGAGGTTGCTACTTGATTCCAGGTGGTGTTGAAGGTTGAAAATGACCTAACGATGACAAGCATTCCTTGTCTGGGAAGGCTCCCTTGGGCGTTTACCTATATAAATACAGTGCAAGTATTTCTATAAATATTTAAGTTCTTATATTTATAATATTGGTAAGCATTTATAAGCATTTATTTCTATAAATATTTAGTTTGATAAATATAGAACAATTTGTCCTAAGTGAGGAGCCTAACAAGAGACATGTACTTTGAGTGGCTTTTTAAAAACTGCTTTAGTGATTATAAGTGTTGACGGTAGGTAATGGGTAGCTTGAAGGTCATTGCACCTTTCCTCTAACATATGCATATATTTTGGAAATTTACATTAAAATATATACAAGGTCTGTCCATCTAGAGAATGTTTTGTGTGATATTGATGTAGCCTGGCAGCCAAGGAGAGTGGACTGCAATACCCATGCATGAACAATGATGACTTCATTGTACCAGTCAGTGGGGGTGGTAGATGCCACTGAGTGAGCATGTCTACTGTGTAGCCATCACATCCAAAATGACTGAGCAAGTAGAGCAAGAAATCTGCATCAAATTTTGTGTTAAGCTTCAACTATTCTCCATGGAAACTGTTGGGGTGATTCAGAAGGCCACAGCTATGGGCAACTGATGATTGGTAACTTCATCACATCAAAACACCCACTCATGCATCATCTTGTGTAGAGTTTTTTTTTGCAAAATATCAAATTACCCAGGTGACTTAGGCCCCCTACAGCCCAGATTTGCTGTCCTGCAACTTCTGGCTTTTCCCAAAACTAAAATCACCTTTGAAAAGGAAGAGATTTCAGACCATTACTGAGATTCAGAAAAACATGATGTGGCAGCTGATGGCAACTGGGAGAACTGAGTGAGGTCCCAAAGCACCTGAGGTGTCGTTGTCCTTTGTAGAATGTTTTTTGTATCTTGTATCTTCTTCAATAAATATCTGTTTTTTAATATTACATAGCTGGATACCTTCTGGATCAATCACATACACATAATCTTCAGCCGTAATGGGGGAATTGATGACTTGACAACAAAGGGAACCCCTAATGGACTCTGGAGCAAGTCCTAATCTGGTGTGCTTTCTGGCTGGAGGCTGTGTGTTAAAACCACAGAACTAATATTGGGGCATGATACTAAAACACAGCGCAGAGGGATTTGCTTATCTCAAAACACCATCAGAGAAGACTCCCTGTCCCACGCGCCCTGAGCCGGAACACCATGTTAGACTGAGGGATCCAGCCTTCCGGGATCAGCAGAGTATCACGGCCCCTCCCTGTAGCATGAATCCTTTCCAGACAGACTCAGCCTCTGTCCAGCTCCTGGTCACCGAGTGCTCAAGCTGCACTTGGAAAGTTTATAGCAGTTCAGATCTCCCCTTCCCCACACCCCTGGTAGGACTCATACCAAAGCTGTCACATCTCTGCCATCAATAGGTCAGCTTGGTCTACAAGGAAGAGACTGTAAGAGGAATGACAAGCACCTTATCCTGAAGGGTGTCAGAGAGCTGGCTGTGCCCAGGAGCCCTTGGGACTGGCCAGAGCACAGGACATAGCTGCATCTTAGTGCTCTGTGCCCAGCCTTCGTGGATAGTTCCATTGGCTCACATCTCTTCAACCCTGAACTACTTAGTAAGACATTCATGTTACCTAAGTACAGGGAGTCACATTGAGCCTGGAGATTTATGACCAAAGAAGACTTAGAGCAAGCATCATGAATAAGGGGAAGGAGAAAGCCTATATATATTAGTTTTAATATTCAGTTCAAAATCTCCCTTTCCTTGGGTCTTTATACCCAAGATAAAAGTCTTCTTTTCTGTGTCTTAACTTTTCTTTCCTGGCACAAATATTCCATCTTAAATTATAATTTTTGTTGAGACTTTCTAGCTACTCCATCTCCCCCATATTGATTTTTAGTTCCTGACTCCAGAAGTGTAGATTACATAGCTGTATATTCCACGGTCCCTAAGGAATGTATCCTGAGTTGTAATGATGAGTCTACTGTGCTAAGCACTTTACATAAATGGACTCATTTTATACTCACAAAATCCAAAGAAATATGGGTGACAATATTTTTCTCATTTTACAGATGAGGACACTGATGTACCAAGAGTTTAAAAAACTGCCCAAAGTCATGAGATTTGAACCTAGGTATTCTGCCTTTGCAGCCTGCACACCTAGTAATGATGTTTTCTGTCTTGTTCACAATGTGTGAGTACAGCGTGGGCTCAAATGGTTAAATGGAAATGGGGTTACTCATGGCACCAGCTCTGAGGGAGGACTGTGCTGGTAGACAAAAACAAAGAGCACCTTTTTCTGAGATGGGAATTGTGTGGGCATTAGAAGTAATATGAACACAAACTACTTCAAGTACACCCAGCGTGTAGAACACACTGAGGTTAAGGAGGATGAGAATGGTTGCTCAGATGGAAAAAGTAAGACGATAGAATTATGACAACAGACGATAAGGAAATGAATAAAGGTTTTGGGTAAGGTGTTTTAAGGATTTTAGGTTGCGCTTCTCTGGTATACTAAGTGGCAGAGAAAAACAAGACAATAATGTGGCCATGTACTAAGAAGGGAAACCAATGGTATATCAGTTAGGACTGTACTTGGCTATAAGCATCAATATGTTAAGAAAAAATTTTCAACTTTGGGGTATATTTTTTCCTTAGCCAGATACCCAGAGTTTCACTGTTGGTAGTGTTGGTTTATTTGCTCAAGGGCCCAATTTGGATTTTTATTCCTTTCTGCTTCATCATCTCTGAATGCTGGTATTCATCTCCATGCTTGTCTCATTGTCACACAATGGCTGCTGCAGATACAGCAATTGCATCTACATGATGGAGAGAAAGAAGCAGCAGAGAAAGAGACCTGCCTCATCTGTCCTCTTTTACAGAGAGAGCTTTCTCTGATGCCACCTTTCTCAGCAAAGTTCTAGTCAGATCTCATTGATTATCCACAGGTCACAGGATCATCCCTAACAGCTTATGCATCACCAAGGTGGGGCAATATGCTGCTCTGAACCAAATAGTAATTCACTTAGGAAGGAATAAAGATTGTCTGCATCTGAAAAACAGATGGGAAACATGCAGTCTGGGACAAAAGTAGATTTACAGTTGTGAGTAGGCAAACACACAGTTTATTCTTATATTATTATTTATTAATTACTTTGTTGTTTTCCTGGAAGCCTACTTTTGCACAATCCTGTATATATTTCCTAGTTATAAAAGGAACTATATGCCTCAAAACCTGTTGTGTGTTTGCCTATCAAGTACAGTGGACCCTTGAACAACATGGGCATTAGGAGTGCAGATCCTGTATGCAGTTACAATTTCATGTATAACTTTGCACTCCCCCCAAACTTAACTGCTGTCCATTGGTATCCAAAGGGGAGAAGTTTCAGAGCCTCTGTGAACACCAAAATCTGATTCAAGTCCCTTTTGTAAAAATGACGTAGAACAATGTGTACAGAGGGCCCTCTGCCTCTGTAGATTCCAAAGTGAGGATTAAATATACTGTTTGGATTCATGATTGGTTGAATATATGGATTTGAAACCCAAAGATATGAAGGCCTGACTGTATATTTATTGAAAAAATCCACATATAAGTGGACTTACATAGTTCAAGCCCATGTTGTTCAAGGGTCAATTGTAAGTTCTATAATCACAGCAATCTGTGCCCCAAAATGTGTCGATGTTATTCTTGGCCATCACTTGTTATTTTTTCATTTTACACTTCTTGGCATTGCTGCTGGCCTGGTTTACCAATTTAGGTAACATGTCATTGAATATCTACTCAATGAGCATTGAATACAAGATACTTGGAAACTCCTCAGTGTGGAATTTTGGAGTGAAGGTCCTATGGAGCTAAGAATGGAACCCAGATTCTCCAGCCTGAACTAGAACTGAATGCACCCTCATGGAGACATAACACAGACTTTGTGTGAAACCCTCTTGCTCTGTGTGTGTGTGTGTGTGTGTGTGTGCACGAGAGAGAGAGAGAGAGAGAGAGAAGAGGAGAATAGGCCCTATATAATGTCTCTTAGTAAGGTTCAACTATTGAGTTTCAGTATCATATCCAAAGTTCTTTCCTCTCTTCCTATACTTCATTAGTGTTGGTATTTCATGGATTCATGGTTCTGACTTTTGTATAATGGCCATATTTATTATTGTATTTCATTTTAATGTAAATTTCAATTAAGCATTTCTGAAGTTGGTTAATTTGGTCCAAAATCATTAGCATTTTTTTCTAGTTTCTACAACTCTCAAATGCATGCAGTTGATAAGCAATGATCCAAATAAGAGCAGAAACAAACACACTTTTAATTCTATAATTCTACAAAATAAGGTTTTTCATTTCTACCATAGCCTATTTAAATTTCCTTTCTTGTAAAAGGAAAGGAAATCCTTTCACATTTGTAAATGATTCCTCAGTCTCTTACTATTTTAGTACAAGAGCAAGGTGATTGTATTTAGAAAAATATTATGAGATCACTTTAACAACTTATAACATTATGTGTATTAACTTACCATAATTGCTTATTATTCCATCTTCCCAGTTGAAGCCTTGCCATCCTGTTGGGAAACACTTCACCTTGGTCCTGTGTAAGCAAGGGGCCAGACCAACACACCCTTTGGGGGATACAATAGGATTTTGTCTTTAAAAGGCTTTTCTTTAGTCTAGGACTTGTGATAGACAAAGATAGAAATATTATTGTTGTACTCATCCATTTCTTCCATTCTTGGGGAAGAGGAACTAACAATTTCAAGTGTTTTCCCTTGATTCCTTGCTCCAAACTCTCCTGCGTCTGCTGGGCTCCTAAACTATCAGTTAAACTGTCTCTTTAGTATATTTGATCTCTTCCTCCCCACTCATGCTTTTCTCTTGGATGGATTAAAAAAAGCCTGACACAAACTCCAATTGGGTGGATCTGGTCCAAAGAAGCAGAAAGGAGTCAATGTCACTGGAAGGTGTGGCAAGACCCAGAACTTTTACCTGGACATACACAGGGCAAGTCTCTGGCTCCACACTGTGTGGAATGTTATTGCTAAAGATCATGTCTGTGGGTGAAGGAAGGTCACAATAGAGTTGTTGGAAGCTTAACTGAACCCTAAGCCCACCATTAGTTAGTCTGACATGAATCAGCTCATGTGGACTAATTGTATTTAACCAACACCCATTTCTCCTAGGTACAGTAAGAATACTAGAGAATGAAGTACACTCATACTCCAACAGTTACCCACTGAACACTCAAAAATAAAGGACATATATTTGCACACCAAATTCATAAGGAGAACTTAAGGAACTAGCCCTAGAGTGCTTACAGCCATAGTGGATTCATTTACCAAAGCCCCATGGGGTATTTTAGTCTAGACTAAATAACCCAGATGTGCCACAATGTTTTGCTGGGCAATCAGGAAACCTAGGAGAAGATCAAGCCCTTTGGACGTGGTTGCTGTGTCATGAAAGATGGCTGTTGATTTGCACAGAAGATTTAGGGGAGGATCTTTCAGAAAAGATGAGAAGCAGAGTTAGAAACTGCGGTGCACTCATGGGGATACGTGTCATAAAAGGTTTAGCTTCTACACTGCTTTCCATTGAACCAGCAGAGGTTCAAAATCCTCTCTTCATAGTCTGTGATCGTGTATTTTTTTGGTCACCTCAGTAAAGCCCAATAATAGGCATGTATGACTGGTGGTATGGCTAAGTAAGGGAGACACAGACAGGAAACCAAGAAAGGCAGGGGGCACAGCACTGGCTATGGGTTGGTTCATGCCCTCCCTCTTTGCAGGTATACTCACTGGGGGTGAAGCCTAATGAATGGGACAAAATTAACACATTTCGTTAGCATAGCTGTGGTTTGGGGGTTCCACTCTCTTCTTTGCCAACATGTGTTCCTATATAATCTATTTTATCACGTTAGTGTGAAAGATCATGCCAACTCCCAAATCCTTACATGTAGTCCGGGGCATATAGTCCATCGAAGCCCAGCTTGATCCTGGACATCTTCACCTGAACTAATTCTCTTAATCTGCTCTTGGCCAAGTTTTTTATCTTCTCTTTTATTATTTATTCCACTACTTTCCTCCATAAAAACAGTGATATTTAAATTTATATAGTTATGCAAGATAAATACAAGTGCTTTTTTGCATGTGTTTACATGCCACCAAATACTTTCCATTTCATCTCTAATACATTTCCTGATTTTATCTCTTTCTCTGCACCTAACTCTCATACCACCCCGATTCCCTCTCTACCAATTCTTCTTGCCTCTGTTGCCACCTTCTCAAGCCACTGTCCATCAACATTATATTTCTAACCCAGAATCAACTTAAGTACAATGGAAGATTAAATAAATGCATAACGAAGTTTAACATGTCTGCATGGCTTACTTCTGAAGCACGTTTCACCAGCCAGCCCCTTCAGCTTCATCTCCCTCTCCTCCTGCTGCTGCAGTAAGCCCCGTGTGCCAGCACCGTGAGGTACTAGCTGTTCTGCTAATGTACTTTTTTATGTTTTGCTTCATGATTTTGTACACACTATTCCTTCTAACCAAAATGCTTCTTCTTTCCCCCTTTTCTCCAAATGTCAAGAACTTAACCATCCCACAAAATCAAATCCATATGTTACATATCCAGGAAGCAGCGTCCAACATTTAATGTACGACCTCTTCTAAATGCCCTCCTTTCCCCTGAGCACTCTGTACACAACTGTAGGATCACATTTTTTTTTTGGGGGGGAGAGTGCCTGAAATTGTTTTGGATGGAGATGTTTGAGCTCATATTGCCTTTTAAATCTGTATCTTCATAACATGACACAGTACCTTCTACATAATGGTTGCTTAATAAGTCTTGAGTAACCAAGGAGGAGCAAATCTAGGGCCAAGTCATGAAGTATGGTCATTGAGAGTGGAATTCAAACTGCTGGTGGAGACATTTATTATTTTTTTAACTTTAATTGTTCAAGTACAGTTTTCTGTCTTTTACTCCCATCCCAGCCCACCCACTCAGCCTCCCCCCTCCCTCTCATTTCCACCCTCCCCTAGTTTTTTCCCATGTGTCCTTTATCCTTGGTCCTGTAAACCCTTCCCTGTTCCCATGGAATTCCCTTCCCTCTCCCCTCTGGACACTGTCAGCCTGTTCTCTATTGCAGTCTCTTTGGTTATATTTTGCTTGTTTGATTGTTTAGGCTCCTGTTAAAGGTGAGATCATGTGGTATTTGTCTTTCACCACCTGGCTTATTTGTTATTGAACAGAGAAAAAGAGCCACCTAACTCAGCCAGCAGGCATAATACACCTGCATACAAATTCTCTCTCCTGCAGGCAGTTTTCCACCAGCACAACGGAACGGAGCCATAGAGAATCTCACCTCATATCACTGATTTTATTTAGTGATATGTGGTGTATTTACTATGTCTTTTTTATTCACAAAGAAGATCAGAATTTTTTCCTATCGTTGCTAGTGTAGGCTTCGATGATGTATTCATGACATTTACCTACAGCAAGTAGTGATTCATCTCCCTGGATCTCACTCTGAGTCTGTAGTAGATCTGGAGCATGTTCTGAAGTTTCTTTTATGTCCAGCAAGACTGGCTGAGACTGGACATGAAAGCTGTCTAAATACTCTAATCTATTCCCAGCCCACTGAAATGAAGGCTTCGCACACTCTCTCTTCACTGCCATGAATCATGATGCTGGCAAGTAAGTCAGATTCATAACATTAAACACAAGCTGGTAGGAGTAACTTCTTTCTGCATCCATTGCAAAAGGGTATGAGTGTTCTGCAGATCTGAGCTTCTCCTGCCAATGTGAATGGAAAGGTAGAATAGGGACTGAAAGATAGCCACTATTTATTTCATTTTCCCTGAAATAAATGAGATTTTTTTTTTTTTACCATGAGAGGTCCTTCTCCTGTTTTTTTTTTGTAGCTGCTTGCTGCCTTCTATAAATCCTATTGTGACACTGCTCTAAAGTCTATTCACATTTTATTATTGGATTATTATTATCATGGCTTAATTATAATGAACAATACTACTCTAGCTACATGACACTTTTCCTCATCCTGCTTAGCCTCATAAAAGAAATTAATCAAGTTACACCTTTAAGGAAAGCACTAAGCTACTTCATTGTAAAGGCAAATTGTCTTTGTTTGCTCTGATTGTCACTGTGCACAGTTTTCTAAAGGGGCATGTTAAAATACCAGGGGAAATTTTAAATTGGCCATTACTTAAACTGATTGACTGGTCTCCCCCAAAATTTAAAACAATAGTGTTTTGCAATGCTAAGTATGGGAGAAAAACAGATATATGCTCCTGAGGCACAACAAAAGATGACTGCATGTATTCAGTATTTATATACAAATATAGTCTTTTCCTGGTGCGATACACATTTTTAAATGTCAAGAGGAGTACCTGATCATACTGAGCTGGCCGTGGTTCTCTTGTTTCCTCTGCTCAGAATACCTGCAGGAGTCAGTGCAAACACCTCAGGCAGGAAATGTTTCTGACAATATCTCACGTAGCGTGACTCTTCATCACACCTCACCATTTCCCTAAACTGGGACAACTGATACAATTCGATTCTCTGCAGCAGGAAACTAAAAGGAAGGTAATCATCATATTTAGTTTATGTAAGAGGAAATTTCTTATAAAACCTAACTATTGGACTTAGATTTGAATTTAGATTTTTTTTTCTCCAATGGAGTTTTGCTAAGTACTTGACATTCTGCTCTATTTCTCAAATTTATCTCTTGAATTTTCTACATTGATAGAAGAAAATAGCAAGGATGTAAACAGGGAATTTCTGTCTGGAGCTATCTTTAGCCCAACCACCTGCCATCTATAATCACGGCTGTTTGCAGGTTTGGCACCACCTGAGTCCACATCGGTGCAGTCAGATCTAGTAACACATTATTTTATTCATTAGAGATGCTTCATGTACAGCCAGAACTTCTGGCTGTATATCTTTTACATTAGGGTCTGAATGTGTCTAGAAATAAGAAAAATGCTATTTCAATGTACAGCCATGATCATGGAGTGCATACATGCCAAGATGACCTCAAATCTTTTTTCCATATGACACAGAGAGACTGTATTGATTTAGTCTTATTTCAGAAATTATTCATAATTCAGATGTGTGACAAAGTATGGGAGATTGAGATCAAGAGTCACAATGACCACTTCTAATTCCCACATGCAATTTCGGTACTTTTCTTTCAAATTGTGACACACTGTGGTAGGGTTAGTAGTAGAGAGATATCCATGACTTAATTCCCCAAACCTTTGAATGTGTCACCTTACAAGTCATACTTTTGAAGTGTGAGTAAATTAAATGTTGTGAGATAAGATTATCCCAGATGACCTGAGTGAGCCCAATGTGGTTAAAAGTGTCCTCCTTCTTATAATGGATGAAAGAGAATAAGAGTTATAGAAAGAGGGTGATGTGACAACTGAAACAGAAAGAGGCTTCTGAAGACACTACCCTGCTGGCGTTGAGAATAGAGGGAGAGGCCATGAGCCAGAGTGTAGGGGCCCTGTAGAAGGCGGGAAAGAAGAAAATGGCTTCCCAACACCTGATTCTAGAACCATCAAGTAATAAATCTGTTCTTTAAGCCACCTCGTATGTGGGTAATTTGTTATAACAACAATGGGAAACTAGTAAGTTCATTAATGATTGTTAAGGGAAATGTAAATGTTTGAATCACATACTCAGGATCTGGCCCATATAGGTTTGAATCTTGGTTCAGGCATATGTCAGGTGTGTGACTTTGAGCAAATTATTTATGCTCTCTGTGACTAAGTTTTCTTGTCTTTAAAATGGGTACACCTAGGTCACATCAAGATTTATAAAGATTACATTAATTAGTTCATATAAAGAGCTGAGAATAGTGTCTGCTACAAAATTAATCATCAATACATATTAGATATTTTAGGAAAAAATAAAAAGAGTTAGCCAGTGCATAAATTAAGAGAATTTTGTCTCAGGTAATAGTTAGTGATAGGAACTTAAAACTCATCTTATTGGTCTCCATATTGTCACATGAAAGCTATATATTCTATATTAGTATATCTCTCAATTTCCTATCAGTTTTGATTCTCTGTCCAGCATTGTGCTAAGATTAGTATCCTCTTCTGCTTAGTTCTTTAGTTCATTATAAAGGAGATATCTGGCTTTTGAGCTCTAACTTACAAACTGAAATAACATATCTATCCACAAAGTCTGTAAAGTTTATTAATACTGGGTTTTAAATCATTGTACCCAAATCTTTTGTCTGAGACAAAGTAACATTAAAAAATTACCCTTAGTGGTCACACCATTTATTGTTTTCATGAAGAAAAAGTAAAAGCATTAGAGGAAATATGGACAGAAGAGGTTGCTTACCTTCAGGTGCCTCTTTGGGAGGTTTCTCAACAGAAAACATGGGGTTTCTTAACGTGTCATCGACTGTGTCCTGTGGACCGCACTTGGGAGTTTGGAAGTGTAGATAGTAAGAAAAACTAAAGTTCACCCTGGTCATGTTTTGAAGAAAACTTTCAGAGTCCTCCATTGGAGAGCGAATAATAACAACAAATCATCTGAACAGAACCACTCTACAATGACTTCACAAAACTCAACAGTGGAGATGTGAAGTAAAAAAATAATCAGATATGCAAAAAAGTGAACCTTTTTTTTAGGCAAATATGTCATCCTGGTTGGTGGGAGAAGCAAAAGAAAGAGAAAACTCTTTTTTTTTTCACCTAAAACTTTCAAAGATGCTTGAATTTCTAACAAATCATTCAAATTTTCCTGAGTAGTAAATATCTCTTTATCATAACTCTACCCAAAACAAAAGAGTCAAAGTCTAGTGTGAGACTAGGAAAGGCTCAATGAAGAACGTTGGCAGTGAAACTGACCGAAAACCAAATTACTGAAGAACTGAAAATCCAGAGAGGTGCTGACCTTTTTGGTGAAGGGCCAGTGAGCTTGAAATTACTCTAGAAAATGTGGAGTGGATTCTCTGGACACATTTCCAGAAAACATCTGAACAGGAAGGACTTAATTCTCTATAACTTGTTTCCATTTCTTTTCATTGCATTTCATCGTTTTTGCCATTAAACTTGTCCCCACTTTTGCTCACATTGCCCCCATCCACTTAGAGCCCCCTCCTCCCTGTCAGGCAACCCCCATGTTGTTGCCCGTGTCCATGGGTCATGCATACATGTTCTTTGGCTAATTCCTTCCCCTGACTTCATCAGTTCCTGCACTTGGCCGCTAACCGCTGTTGGTCTGTTCCATGTGTTTGTGCTTCTGTTTCTACTTTGTTCATCAGTTTATTTTGTTCATTAGACTCCACATGTAAATGACAACACATGGTATTTTTCTTTTACTGATTGACTTATTTCACTTAGAATAATATTCTCCATTTCCACCCATATTGTTGCAAATGGCAGGATTTCATTCCTTTTATGGCTGAGTAATAATTCACTGTATACACGCACCACATCTTTACCCATTCATCTATCGATGGACACTTAGACTGCTTATATACTGTGGCTAAGGTAAATGCTGCAGCGAACATATGAATGCATATATCTTTTTCAATTAGTGTTTTAAATTTCTTTGGAGAAATACCCAGAAGTGGTATTGCTGGAATATATTGTAGTTCTTTCTTAATTTTTTCTTTTCTTTTTTTTGCCCTGGCTGGTATAGCTCAGTGGATTGAGCATAGGCTGTGAACCAAAAATTGCCAGTTTGATACCCAGTCAGGACACATGCCTGCGTTGCAGGCCAGGTCCCCAGGGAGGAGTGCACAAGAGGCAACCACACATTGATATTTTTGTCCCTCTCTTTCTCTTTCCCTTCCCTGTCTCTAAAAATAAATAAATAATTTTTTAAGAAAATTTAAGAACTTTCATACTGTTTTCCATAGTGGCTGCACCAATTTACAATTTCACCAACAGTACATGAGGGTTCTCTTTTCCTCATATCCTCATTGTGCAGTATATAGTGTGAAGCACTGTACTGGCCACTGAAAGATGTTAAAAGTCCTTTTAACAGTGGATGGAAAAAGAAAAATATGATTAGAGTTATATAATTTATTCACTATGTGGGAATGTAGTGAAACAACTACATGCAAAGGCTACAAAGGTAACACAACAGAAACATTCTAACTGAGGACAAACAAAGGCAGTAAAATGTTAAGGAGGATTTTGGAAACAGGTACCCTGTGCAGCTCTTGAACAGTTCTTTTTCAGTCTGAAACGGTAAAAACCCACAAAAGTGTGAAAACCATGGGTTGACTGTTTTGGGTTGTCACTGTTTTATTTTAGTTTATTTTAATGTATTTTCTTCTCATTAAATGATTATCTCAGGAGTCAACGATTTTTACAGCTTTGACATATTTGTATTAACATTCTTCTAGGAGAAACAGTCACTTAGAAAACATTAACTGCTACAAAATGGCCTTAAAAATTACCCACTGAGACCCCTACACTTCCATGGCAAATAAGAAAGAGGCTTCAATGTGTTTGCTGCTCCGCCTGTGGGCCTAATCAGTCTGCTCAGCCTTACAGGATGGTCAGGGCACTTAACTAAGGGCCAGGGAACTCAGTTCTATGGAGTAAAGAGCGGTGTGCAGTGAACGTTGGGCGAGGTAGTTTATGGCCAGTGCTCACATGTTCATCCCAAACCAGTTAGCTGGTAGAGTTTAAAGAACAACAACATCTACATTGGCTTTGAGTAATGGACACCAGCTGAATTGTTAAAAATGTCTCTTTCCTCTAGGAAGCTATATATCCATCATGAATAAGCTTATTTTTTCCCTCTGATTTGATACAATTTCTCTCAAGAATATTTCTTCCCTCTAAAAACATAAAGAGGACCTCCAGTAACACATTTCTGATGGAAGTGATAGGAACTGGTATGCATTAAAAAGCACGCAAAATTAACTAAACTGACATAAAAAAATCCATCTTATAATTTCACTATACACATAGGTACACAACAGGAGAGAAAGAGAAATTGAAACTATACTTTTTCAGTGAAGGTTGTTGGGTATGAGGGTGTGATTATGAGGGTGTCCATAAAACACAGACTTAGGGAGAATAAGGAAATAACTTTTAAATCAAATCAAAAGATTTTTAAAATAGAGTGATCGCACGGAATTTTAAAAAATACTTGAGTATAACTTATTATAAACTTTTGTGAATCACTTTCTCTGATGAAACCATAATCCTGCTGACCTTTGAACTCCGTCTAACCCTTGGAAAGAGTGCTGTGTGTGCCACAGTTCTTGCAGAGCGGTGACAGTGCATAATGCAGGTGACACTTTGGGATCAATGTTCCTGTTACCTCTTCTTTCCTGGGCATTGCAGATACTGTGTCTCTAATAGTTTCCATAGAAACAGTGAATTTGGACTTTCAAAACTGTAGTGGTAATGGGCAGAAGAGTAAGGAAGATAGCTTGGGAAGGAATGGCCAGTAGATGCATTAAAACCAAGCAAAGGATGTAAAGTGCCGGATGATGGCACAGAAACTTCACAGGTGAAACGGGGTTTTACGAACTCTGTGAGTAAAGTTTGGACATGATAAAGTTGCACGTTAAAATTAGGCTTGGAATTAAATTCCAATCCTAAAATATGTGCACGTATTTAGAAATATATATACAATGTCTTAGATTTCTATGCTCATCTTCCAGCCATCACGGGCTTTACTCACTCATGTAAAAAGGCACAACAGAATTGGTGATGCATTCCTTCTTGCAGTGAACAGGGATAAAATGCCTACTGGATGCCAGGCTCTCATCAACGTGTTCCAGGTACATCAGTCAGCAGAAAAGAACCCTCTTGCGGAGCTTACATTGGGGTGGGTGTGTAGACAGTAAATGGAGTCAACCTGTTATAAATTGGTATGCTGGGTGAAAAAAAGGAAAACTTGAGTAGGGTAGGGGAGCAGGGGTTTCAGGTTATAACTGTGATGAGGGTGAAGCCTTACTGAGGAGGAGCCTTACCGAGATCATGAGGAAAGACACGGAGAGACTGAGAAGGTGCACCATTGAAATATCTGGGAGATCTCTCCAGGCGGAAGGGGCGGTGCCAGGGAGGAAGACTCCCACGCGTACTATGGCTGCAGTGAGGAGGCCAGAGAGGAGAAAGTAGGTTGGAGGGTCAGAGGTCACAGGTGTAGGTGCCAGCCAGGGCATTCGAGTTTTTAGGCCATTATAAAGATTTTGGCCTTCACTCTGAGTAAAAGGGGCAGCCATCCAGCCATCGGTTTTCATAGTCCCTGAACCAGCAGCACCAGCATTGCCTGGGGACTTGTTAGAGATGTGAATTCTCAGGTCCCTTCTGAGGCTAAAATTTCTGGAGATGGGGCCCAGAAGTCTGTGTTTTAATAAGTGCTCCAAGTGATTGTAATATGTGTTAGAGGTTGGAGAAATGCTCCACTAGATGGTTCTAAGCAAAAAATATCATGATTTAACATGATACTTTATCTTAGTGTATTGTAAGATGGCCACATTATTCATACTCCAAAGTTGGGCCTTTTTGTGAGTAAAGGGGAACTAACAGTTTATCAGCTGTGATTTCTCCAGGGCAAACCAGGACATAGGAGGCCACAAGTCACTTGTTTATTCTGTAAGACATTACAGGCTCTTCTTCTCAAATGAGATCCAGCCTCCAGAATGGACTTATAGGAATGGAAAAGAAGAGGGAGGGAGAAAGCATTGTAAGATGTAGCTTCCCATTGTGGGAACTTTTTCCTCTCATTAGCAATACCAGGCCTGAAGCTCACAAGAAGGATATCTCACTTGAAAATGTAGACAACTTACCTCACAGATTTGGAATGGTTTAAGCTGAAGCTGGAGCTAGAATGAGATTTTTATGGAAGCCTGACCTTTGGTCTCGCTTATTTCATTACCAAGTATTTTACTGCTGACATTTAGTCTGGGCCAGAGTTTGTCCCTGTGCATTTGGGAGTCATGACATTTTGCCATGTGGTATTTTGCTTTTGATTAAGGTGCTATCGTATTAGTTGTGTTATAAATTTAATAGTATTTAAGTATTTTATACGGACATGCTCTTTTAAAAAATCTGGCTACATAAAGGTACTCTCCAATGTGATGTAAGATATTTAAATGAGGGCTTCCTCAAGAGTGAAATGTGGCTATTAGCAAGGGCAGGCTGAGATGCATTCTAAACAGGCCCCTCCATAGACATCGCATGGGAGAGGGTGAAGCGCAGAGCCTGTGATCAGTGACTGCGCCCCTCGTACCCCTGTTTTCTTGCTACGATGCTGGGGAATACTGCCTGTCTCCGGAGACCTCATTTCAACAGGGCTGAACCCCAGTTAGAAAATGAAGATGGCAATCTTCACTATTAAAAACGTTGCCTAAGGAGAATGTAAACCAGCTAAAAATATAAACTCGTAATTTTAGCTTGAAAAGAGATAAAAGGTTGAATCTGATGCTTCTCAAACGCAGTCCATAGACCACCTGTGTGAAGGTCACCTGAAAAACAAATTAAATATACTGACCATCACAGACTGTCTGCCAGACCCCCCAATCAGAATCTCTGGCCAAGGGTCTCACACTACAGTTTTTGAAACACTCGGACGTACACAGTGTCCAAAAAAAATATTCAGGATACAAAAGCTGAAGATAAGAAAAATTATAATGCTAAGATAATTTTCTATGTTTAAACTATTTGTGGTTTGAATGACTGTAAATTTAGAAGAAATAGGGAAGCCAGAAGCATACCAAAACCCAAAGGACTCACTGCAGTGAGTCTGAGGAAATGTTAAAAGCTTGAGAAGCAGCCAAATAATTACTGAGGGTGGGAGGTTTGTGGCGCCCGCTTGGAGCGCTCGTGGGGCTAAGTTCACATTGCTAATTCACAGTCACATGCCGCATCTGTCACGTTTACAAATCAATGAGAATGCCCACCCTTTAACAGCATGGGGTTACTTGCAATGGTTGCTTAGTGTGGCCCACTCAGATGAGACCTTTCAGGATGTCAGGAAAGAACCTTGGTGACGTACATTAATACACACACACACACACACACACATTAACACACACACCCTCCTTAATGTCACTTCCAATTTACTTTATCTGAAATTGCCAGCGAGAGGAAATCACGCCCGTATTAATAACTAGAGGCTTTCATTCATGCCAAGAAAAATAAACCCTGCTGATAGCTCTGCAGACAGCTGGTTAGCTCTAAGTAGAGCCAAGAAGAAAAAAAAAAGACATGGCTCTTTGTATTTGTGGAAATTTTATAAAGTTTAGGGAAGGGAACTGGGTGAATGAATGGTTTCAATGTCTTTGTTTGGAGAGGCATTTTGAGAAAATAATCAAGATTGTCATTAAACATGATTTTTCCTATAAACAGCAGAAAAATTGAAATACTACTAAGACAAAGTCATGGTAAGTTTCAGCCATCTGAGAATCTCATTCTGTGGAAGAAAGGAGATGTAGGGCATCCTTTTTACTTTTCTAAAAACAAATGAAGAAATTGGGATGCTGCTTCAGTCAATCTAATTCTGATCAAAAAGCAAGAAATTGTTTATGATGAGAAATGGTTAAGTGGAAATAAATTCTGGCCATAACCACACATGGGTCTTAAATATTTAAAAGTAGATTTGAAAAGTACTTACAGGGAAAAAGGCAGGTTTGGCTTTCGTAGGAGCCTTCGATGGAAATGTTGACTAAGGAGGGTGCTAGGAAAATAAACCAGCTTATACAATCTCCATTCAAATGGGGAGGAAAACATTTCGGAGTGACCCGATTTAGCTGCACAAGAAGCCTTTTCAAGAGCTGGGGGTATGGAAGAAAATGTGGGAGAGGTAGAAGAAAGGACGCATAGCAAGGAATAAAAGCAAAGGAGCTGCCTCCGCGTGGAGAAGCAGTGTCAGGAAGGCTGGAGGCCAGGCACTGAGTTTTGTGGATCTGCTGAAGACAGGAAAGGCTTTGCAAGCCGTGTTCAGAGACAGACTGTGAACAAAGAAGGAATCGGAACATTGCTGGGAAAAAGCTGTACAGTGTTAACACACTACTGAAATGTTTACTAGATTATCAATCTATCCGTCTTTATCAACTCTAGACCCAGCACAGTGCCTGTGACCCAGCAGGTACATCGGGTACGAGTTGAAGAAATGGAGGGATGAGGCATTCAGGTCATGAGAACGATTTTGAAAGTAAAATAGTGGGAGCATAACTGTGATTTTTATAGAAGAAATTTCAATACCAAAATAAAACATTAAATTAATAAAAACGACTTGGTTATTTTGAAACTACATTGCTGTGTAGACTAAGAAAAAGGACATCCCAAGAAGCAAGAATTTGAAAATCTGATGTTAGAACTGTCATTAACTATGTTTAGACTCAAAGTGTAGAAGTTTCAAAGGTCCAATCATAGTAAGGATCCAAAATTTCTAGAGGGGAAAAGAGGCGAATTTGGGATGTCTCAGAGCAGTGGTGTGACTATTTCTGCCATAATTTTATGTCTTATGAAGCAGAGAAGTTGGAATGACTCAGATTTAAAAATGATATTTAGAATTTACTAAGAAAAGTGTAATGAAAACTAGTAGAATTTATTTTTGTAGGGTTAGCTAAAGTGTACTTACGTAGGAAACGCAACTGTTGCCGTGATTTCAGTAGGCATCTTTTATACTTACAAGAAAACCTGGAGAAGGGTCAGTTTGGGGGCGATAAAGCGAGTGGATTTATAATTTTTAAACCTACTCCAACAGGAACAGAATGGAATGAGATGCTCCTAAGCTGTGCAGTGTGACTTTGTGTTTGGCCTTGTCTTGTTCACTGTTTTGATCAACAATTGGAATTAAAAAACACACAGAAAAGGTACTCGTAAAATTCGAATATGACCCAAAGCTGGAGACAAAAATAATACTATGCTGCCAATCCAAGCAGAACGGCCTACAATCATTGTCTTAGCTTCAGCTGCTGTATCAAAGTAACACCCTGGGTGGTTTAGAAATGACAGAAATTCATTCCTCACCGTTCTGGAGGCTGGAAGTCTGAGATCCCTGTGCCACCCTCATTGGTCCCTCTTCCAGGTTACAGACTGGCATCTTCTCACTATGTCCTCACAAGGGCAAGGGGTGAGAGAGTGCTCTGTGTAGCTTTTATAAGACGATGCACCCGACTCATGAAGACAGAGCCCTCATAACTTAGTCACCTCCTAATGTCCCCACACCGCAATATCATCGCATTAGAAGTCAGGATTTTAACACTCAAATTTGGGAGGACACAAACATGCAGTCCACAACACTCATCTTTTTCTGCTCCTCCTCACTAAGTGCAACTGACTATGTACTCTAGAAACAAACCAAGAGAAAAGCCAGAGGAGGACTCTGAGAGATGGTGTGGGAGTCTGCATAACGTCCCTCACCCCAAAGATGTCTACATCCACAAGCCAGAATTGATGAATATGTTGCCTTACGTGGCAAAGGGACTTTGCAGATATGATTAAACTAAAGAGCTAGAGATGAGGAGGTCATCCTGGATTGTCTAGGAGAGACCCTGTAATTATCACTAGGGTTCTTCTGAGAGTGAAGCAGGAAGATGAGTTAGAAAATGAAGACGATGTCATGTTGGAAATCGGAGAGGATATGCCGCTGGCCTTGAATGTGGAGAAAGAGACCATTAGCCAAAGAGTGCAGCCAGCCACCAGACCCTGGGAAAGGCAGGGGACAGGTTCTCCCCTAGAGCTTCCAGTAGGAACTAGCTAGCCTACACTTCGGTGTTAGCCAGATGAAACACACGTTTGAATTTCTGACCTACAGAACTATAGGAGAATAAATTTGTGTTATTTTCAGCCACCAAATTTCTAGTAGTTTGTTCTAATATCAACAGGAAATTAATATAAATGGTAAGAGGATGGAGAATTCAGTAGGGACTCCAGAACCAAAGAGAACACAATGTCAGGATGTCTCATGGCCCCCTTTCACCATCCAACAGAAGACAATTCCTGCATATTCCAATCCTTCACCCAATAGCCTCACCACCCAGTTAAACCCATCCCTTCCCTTGATGAAGAATGGCTAGAACAAAATATAGGGACAATACTAAATGATGTTGAAATGTGGAAGAATTAGTCAATCATGTAATGTTGGTGGGAATATAAAATGGCGGTGCAGTCTAGAAAATTGAGTTTCCTATAATACTTTACATGTTGTACAACTCACATACGATACCGCATTTTTCATAGAGAAAAGAAATCTATGTTCAAACAAAATGTGTATACAGATATTCATAACAGCTGTATTAAAAATAGCCCCACTGGAAACGGCCCCAATGTCCTTCAACAGATGACTGGTTAAATTAACCATGATACATGTACAACATGGAATATTGCCCAATAATAAAAAAGGATGGACTTTTGAGACATAAAACAACTTGAGTGAATTTTGTCAAAGGTTGGGGATGGTGGGAGGAGATGAATGTGGCTATAAAATGGAATTAAAAAGTAATCATTTTGGTGCTGGCACTGTGTTCTTATGTTGATTTTATCAATGTCTGTATCTTATAATTTTTCAAGATGTCATCACTAAGGGAAACTTGTTAAGGGTATATAGGATCTCTCTCTGTATTATTTCACAACTACATGTGGCTGTATCTGCAAAAAAAAGTGTTTAATATTAAAAAAGACCTTGTGTAAACAAAACCAAAAAAAATTATAGGTGATAGAATATTCAGCAGTGCTCCTAATAATGAATTCTCTCAGTTTTTATTTGCCATAAAAAGTTATTATTTATCTTTTGTTTTTCACAGATATTTTCACTGGGAATAGAATGCTGAGATGATCTTTTTGGTTTTCTTCCTGCCTTAAAAGATTTTACTGTATCATCTTTTGACTTGTACAGTTTTTGATGAAAAATGTTGTTTCTTTGTATGTAAAGTTTCTTTTTTTTCCTCTGAGTTCTTTTGCAACTTTTCCTTTGATTCATAGTTTGTTAATGTGATGCATCAAGACATGATTTTTTTCTTTTGTTCTGTGTGGGCTTTGTATACCATGTTAGCAATCTGGAAAACCTGAGCTAAAAGTTTTATGAGGATACAGACAGTCTTCCCATAGCTATATAATTCAGTCTCAGGAAAGCAATGACAAATTAAGAACCTCTGAAAATCTTTTTGTTCATCAAAGCACCAAGAATAATGCTAAATGGTGCAAATAACCTTTTTACCTGAATCCTATTAACCAAAATCTTATAACCAGGAACACTTCTTCAAGAAAGAAAGGCTGAATCTTGGTACAAACAGCAAGAAAATGGTGTATGAATTTGTCTTATATCCATCCCCTTATTCCCATCTTGATGGAAACCTTAAAAATGATTACCCTCACAACCATGATAGCTGTGAAAACCAGAGTCTAGCAGCCTCCACAGGAAAAAAATTGGTTTGAAGCAGCCCTACATTCTATATCACTAAAGGCTTTTCACTTTTAGGCTTCTATGACAGCTCTCTGTAAAAGCTCATTTTAAAGAATCTGTCTTTATTTGACGTGATTCAGAACTCTCTTAGAAAGACCCTATCCATACTGTTTGTTGAAAATATAAAAACTTTAGACTTCCGCCAAGATGGAGGCATAGGTGGAAACATTGTGCCTTCTCCCACAACCAAGTTTGAATACAACAAAGGTTTGGAGAAACAAAGACACAACCAAAGGACAGAAAATTGAATTATACGGAAGTCTGACTACATCTAACCGTTCAACGGGGACGGTAAGAGGGGTGGAGCCAGCAGCAAGCAGGGTCAGGCAGGACAGGGCCCCCGACCCAGGCGCGCAGGCAGACCGGAACCAGTTGGGGTGCGGGGCAGACCACGGGTGCATATTCGCGCACAGTGAGACAGACCACACAGGCCCCAGGGGGCGAGGGCTGACGGTGGTGGCACACTCGCGTGCAGTGGGACGAAACGCGTGGCCCGGTGACGGCAGCAACTGCAGCACTGGTGAGGGCCGTGGCGGCAGGCGGCGGACAGGACGCCATAGTCCCTCTTTGACCCCGCCCCCACATACAGCGTCACAACCCAGCGACTTAGTTGCCCTGTTCTAGTGAACACTTTAGGGCTCTGATCCTGCTATGGAACAGGCACGAACAACCCGAAAGATGGCGCAAGAAGAACTCAAAGTCCCAGAGCCAATAACTCTAAGCGACCGAGAAATTGCCAGCCTCTCAGAAGCACAATTCAGGACACTATTTATCAGGATGCTCACAGAACTGGTAGATTATAGTCACAAATTAGAGGAACAAAGTCACAAATTAGAGGAACATATGAAGGCTAAACTAATTGAAATGAAGGGAGATGCACAGGAAACCAATAGTGATGGAAAGGAAACGGGGACTCAAATCAATGGAATGGACCAGAAGGAAGAACAAAACATCCCACCAGAAAGGAATGAAGAAATGAGAATTCAAAAAAATGAGGAGAGGCTTAGGAACCTCCAGGACATCTTTAAACGTTCCAACATCCGAATTATAGGGGTACCAGAAGGGGGAAAGAAACAGCCACGAGTGGAAAACGTATTTGAACAAATAATAAAGGAGAACTTCCCCAGTCTGGCAAAGGAAATAGACTTCCAGGAAATCCAGGAAGCTCAGAGAGTGCCAAAGAAGTTGGACCCAAGAAGGAACACACCAAGGCACATCATAATTACATTAGCCAAGACCAAAATGAAGGAGAGAATCCTAGAAGCATCAAGGGATAAGGGGACAGTCACCTACAAAGGAGTACCCATCAGACTGTCAGCGGATTTCTCAAAAGAGACCTTACAGGCAAGAAGGGGCTGGAAAGAAGTATTCCAAGTCATGAAATCCAAAGACCTACAGCCAAGATTGCTTTATCCAGCAAAACTTTCATTTAGAATGGAAGGACAGATAAAGTGCTTCTCAGATAAGGTCAAGTTCAAGGAGTTCATCATCACCAAGCCCTTATTATATGAAATGCTAAAGGGACTTATATAAGAAAAAGAAGATGAAAAATATGAACAGTGAAAGGACAGCAAACACACAGTTATTAACAACCACACCTAAAACAAAAGCAAACTAAGAGGACAGCTAGATCAGGAGATGAACCATAGAAATGAAGAACACATGGAGGGTTAGAAACAGGGGGGTGGGAGGGGGAGAAGGGGGGAGAAGGCCCAGAAAATAGCATAGATGGTAAGTAGAAAATAGATAGGGGGGAGGGCAAGAATAGTGGGGGAAATATAGAATCCAAAGAACTTGAGACATGTGGTTATAAACTAAGGGGGGGAGAATGGTGGGGGAGGGAGGGTGCGGGTGGAGGGGATTTAAGGGGGGGAATAGAACAACTGTAATGGTATAATCAATAAAATATATTTTAAAAAAATAAAAAAACAACAAAAAGAAAAAAAAGAAAATATAAAAACTTTAGACAAATTTGTTAGACAGAAAATATAAAAAAGAGTGGGAAGAAGAAAAGGAAGAAGGGGAAAGATCCTCTTTGACAGCTGTAATGATAACAGAATTTACAGCTACAGGGGTAGAATTAATAGAGATATGTCAAGTCATAAAAGGGCTGAGACTGGATCACTGTATTTCACCATGTGGATATTACTGTGTGTCTCAAGGAGAGTGGTGTCAATACAGCAGGGAGGGCAGAAGCGTGATTGGAGGGAAGGTCAGAAAGAACGGAAAGCGAGTGTAAATAAGTACTGACAGTCTTAGAATCATAATATTTCTGGTCTGTCCAGTGCCTTAGCTAACTACAGCTTTTAGGTGTGGAATGGAAACCCTAAGAAATTGATGACAAAACAAATAACCAGTCACTGGCAATCACAATTGTTCACTCTCATTTTAAATATTCATCAGTCACATAAAATTGCTTCATTCTGAAAAAAGGTACATTATTTTTGTTTGTTATTATTTGTTAAAAGCAAACACACGGACTTCAGAAATAAAATATTTTTGCTTTGTCCAGGAAGACGTCTGCCATTATTTTGACTATGATATTCTGGGGAAGATAGAAATATAGAAATTGTTTCCCACTTTCCTTTTCATGCTGCTCTGCATTCCAGAAAGGTAGCGTGATTTCTGCCCCTCAGTTACCTTTCTACAGAAGCCATATTCAATGATTCTTTGAACTATGAATGTTAACAGCAAAGGGACAATTTAATTTTTGTACTCTGGTCACTTTTTTTCTGTACTTAACCTCACAAAAGAATATTATCTCTGGTTCTTAAATCTTTTTCTCAGAGTAAGTTGTATTTTGTTTTAGAATAATAGGAATTGAATTTCTCTTTTTACTCAACATCAAAGTCTTGCAAAGGCCTCTGTGCCACCCTTCCGTCTCTTACCCGTTTTTGATGTTCTCCGGAGAATAGAGGAGGGAGAATAATATCAAGTTTTTATCTAAGTATCACCCAGCTCAGCATGATCTCATGAAGAAAATGGAAAGAATGATCCACAATGGTCAAGGAGCTAAAGATTAAACTTGATCCATAATTAAACAATGCATTCACATGGCCGAGCAAAGAGTTTGCAGCTATTACTGATCTCTCATTTCTTTTTTCCACAAGGGTTATCTCCACTTGAAAGCTTTCTTTGAAAACATTTCTTTGGCAAGTAGTCTAAATTAGTTGCTGCGACCAATATTAATTTTCGTTATATGTTTCTAGAGTATTCCATACAATGGGATAGAGATATTTTATGCAGATTTTTAATTAAGATGAGTCAAAGCCACCATGCTAATAATAATAAATAGATAGATACCACACATATACACTGTGTAGTTCTGGCTCATTAGACAGAATATGTAGAAAACAGCAATCAAAGCATCGTTTCTTTGAACATTTACTTTAATTATGATACTATAGGCTACATATAATATTTATTCTAGGGCTGTGTGAAGGAGTTTAAGATGAAAAAGTATAATTGTGGTAATTATGACTTGAGGCTTTCTTCCTTGAGTGTTTTTAGGAGGTATGTGTGCCATAAAAAATATTAAGTAAAAAAATAAAGGCTCTGGGTGTGAACAAACTTTCAGCTTTTAATAGTTATCATCATAGTCAGTTCTGCTATCATCTTAGCATATTGTCATTTTGACTTTTTTCTTAAAATCTCTTTGCATAATTATGTAGAATGCAATCTCTCAGTTTTTCTTGAGGGTGGAGCACTTAGTCCTAGAGGACTTAAGCTTCTGTAGGTATTTTTTTACTTTCTGGATCCGAAAACAAAATAAATGTATGTGTTTTATTCTCTTACATCTGGTTTTCTTTGTGAAGAGGGAAGCTTTGGCACTTTAGAACAATGGATGCAAAATTGTCTTATTTTCCTTCTGAAACACCCTATATGCCGTATAAAAATACATATGTATGCGCAGGCTTTAGTTTTTGTTGTGATGATGAATAGTTGTATAAAATTCTGGCTTCTACATTTCTCAATTTCTATTCAGATACATAAATGAAGTACAAATACAAAATAAAGAATATAAAAATTAGTTAAATGGTGGACTAGCTTACACTGATCCTAAATCACTACACACACACACAAACTCATGGATACACACAAGTGTACACTCACGTACGATGAATTGCCTACAACTAGAAAAATATTTCACAGGTGCACAATAAATATTTTGAATAAGACTTCATACCAGCTTTTAGTATAATTATTTTATGACCTTTACAAAGCTACTCATATATTTAAGAAGAAAAAAGTGAAGCAAAATGAAAAGTTTCAGGACTGAAAAGAATTTCCTGCAAATCTCATCACTCAACCTTAGGTTTGACGACCATCAGCCTAGCCTCCCTTTATTCACACAAAGCAGACTACAATACAGGAATAGTTTAGACAATGAAATAGTATTGTGCATAGTATTTTAAACTTAAAATTATACTTCATTTTATTGGACTTCAATTGAAGAAAAGGAAGCTAATATGGGACTTAAAGAATTACTGAGCCCAGTGTGTGCGCACTGCTATGTTAAGATGTGTCTCATAATGGTAGCTTTTCATTGAGAATACCGAAATCTAGTGTCTTTTACTTTTAGCAGAAATGACCAGTTTAATAAAATACATTATACAGAATAGTTGGGAGAGTTGGAGAACCAAGTTCATGTCCAAAACTCAATGAATACTATACGGAATCATAGCAAAGTTCTGAAGTGATTAGGAACTCACTACCACCACTCCTAAAGCTCACATCTGAACTAGAATCATTATATGACAAGTATTACTGAAATCCAAACATATCTGCCTATCCATGCCAGATACAGAAAACCAGAAAAACAGTGACAAAACTAAATACAGCCAGGTTTGTTTATACTTCCTGCATAGAACTGAAGACTCAGGAGAAATCTTCTGTCCCGTAGACCTTGGCCCACGTGCCTGCCAGCTAGCTGCCGCGTGGCCAGAGAAGTAAGTGACCTGCACTGTTCCTCCAGGAAGATGTGACTTGTAATATGGAAATTTGTATTGTTGGACTTTTGGAGGATTGGACAGTCAAGTATAACAGTTATCCATTACATGTCTCCTGCTTATTGATCTCATATTACTTTTTTCATTATATACTTTTTTCTTTTAAAGGAGCACACCCAATAATACTGAGAAATTGTACATGGGAGGCAAAATTTTGAGCACTCGCATAGTTAAAAGAGTTACTTTCAACTAATACTTCAAGCTTAAAATATATTTGACTCCCTGCTAAGAAATATGAGGAAATATCACTCAGACTTCCTCCCACATTTGCTCTTTCAGCTTTCATTTTTAATTATGTTATCATTTTAACTTTTCCAAGAAGTATAACATTCACATTAGATTATGTAACTATAATTACTTCAGTTCTTTCATCTTCAATGTTGGTGTAGATGGATTCAGTTCTCACTAACCATGATTTTTTACAGTTTCCATTTTTTTAAACCGTGTGTGTGTGTGTGTGTGTGTGTGTTCTTTCCTCTTTGGCTAAATCTCATTATGCAAGAGTGAGAAGTTGTGCCTTTTATATTAAATATAAAGGACAACTGCACTAGGTATAAATTGTGTATAACATTTTCTCTTAGAAATATATAGCTATTTTTACAGTTTTTCTGTAACTAAGGATTTCTTTGGAGACTGCTAAAGACTGCCTTATAGTCCCCTTTGAAGGTGACTTGTTTTTTTATTTTTTCATGATTGATTCTATGATTCTTTCTTTATTCTTAAAGATTGGGGAATTTACCAGAAGGTATGTTTTGACATCAAACCCTCTGCATCCATTTTTCCTAGAATGTCATGAGACTCATTTTGTAGATTCAAGCCTGCTCTGTTTCAAAAACAGTTTGCCTTAATTGCATAATTGAATTTTGTCAGACTTGTTCTGTTTTTAGGGATACAAATTATATATAGTTCAGTATCCTTCACTGTATCTATAATTTTGTGCACAGTCATGTTCATGTTTCATTTTTGTTTTCACTATATACAGGGTCTGGCACAAATAACACCCTTTTTATTACATAAAAATGTTTTATTACAAAACCATAAGCATATGATTCTGTAACACAACAATGTCACACTTAAGCACACCATATGACACTTTATGGGGAATGTTCAAATTGCTGTTCTTCTTGTAGAAGACCATTCACGTACCCTACCAACCACACTCAATGGTGTTACTTCCGCCAGACCCTGTATTTTATTTAAGTGATCTACGTTTTTGACTTGGTATTTAGTGATATTCATTTTTATGTGACATTTTTAATGTGACTTTTGGAAGCATCATATTTTTCTTGTCCACTTACACTTCTTCCCTAAGATCAGTAAGATCACTTTTCAACACTTTCTGCTCTTTGCATTTCTTCATTTGAACACTTGTAACTCTTTTTCCATTTGTAAAATTTAAAGCAGTTATATCACCTAGAATTTCTTTATGTTTTTATGACATCATCTGTGTTTCTTTGAATAATTCTGTTTATATCTCTTCTTCATCAACCTTCTTTAGTGCTTTTAATCTTTTATGAAAAGCATGCTTTACTGTGTGGTTTTTGTGTTGGAGTTTGGTGGTTCATTGACAGGACACACATCTGGAGGACCCTGTAGGCCCTCCGCCTTTTAATGGCTCAGCTGAGAGCTGGTCCAGTGAACGGAGCTGGTGTGCCAAAAGCCAAGGTCTCCAGCTCATGTAAGCAGTCTTGGCACGTAGGAATGCTTCCAAGGCTCTTGGTATGTACCGCTTGAACTTCAGTGTGCATAATCCCTGGTGCTGTTCCAGAGCCTGGGGGTAACTTCATATATTTCTTGTTGCTCAATGTAGGGGATCAGCAAAAACTACAACCCAGGGGCCAGATCCAGCCTGCTTTCTGTTTTTCATTGGCATCGGAGCTAACAATCGTTTTTACATGTTTCTGTAGTTAAAAAATTCAAAGAAAATTAATAATTCCTGAACCATGAAACTTACATGAAATTTCAACTTTGGTGTCCGTGACTACAGTTTTGTTGAAACACAGCCTGCTCATTTATTTATGTCTACGGCTGCTCTCACACTGCCAGTGCAGAGGAGAGTACTTGCAGCAAAGAAGATACGGTCCACAGAGGCTCTGTCTATGAAATATATGCTGTCTGGTCATTTACAGAAAGGGCTTATCTACCCCTGACTTAGGGAAACTAGATGTCCCCCAGCCTCCATCTGGGGCTTACCCATGAACATGTAGCACGCATGCTGTTAGGCAAGTGCTCACTCTTGGTGTACCTGGTTGCATATCCACCATGCTGACCTAGCCAGATCCTTTCTCCTAGAACTTGGGCTTTGATGCATACAGAACATCTGTGTCCACGCCATGTTAGAGAAAAATGAGAGTGTGGGGGCCCATACTCACCCTACTATTTCTCAGTTTATAAATTCTCCCCTAACAAATTGTGTGTTGTGTTGGGAACTTGCGGGGCTAGCGGCGGGGGCCTGTGCCAGTCTTGCACGTCATTCCTCATCATCGAACATTAACAGCTGCTAGTGGAAAGGCCTGTGGAGTCAGTGTGGACCTGTGGTGGCTGGAAGACCTGAAAAAGTTGGGAGCACTACACAGCTTCCATTTTGTTTTGATTTTTTTACCATACTTTTTTTTCTTGGTCCTTCATGTCTATCTTTCTCACCATTCTGAGATATCAAATTGAATCTTGATGGGGACATTTTTTAAAATCTTTCTAGATAAGCCTAGAACTCTTATAATGAATCATGATCTTATAATTATCCTAATTTTATGTCATCTTAAATATGGGGACATCTATACATTGTTGTTGTTCCCTCATTTTGTTGTTTGCAATATTTGGCAGGTGATTTTAAAAGTTTGTTCTCTGAGCCATGGTCATTTTCTTTCTAACCTGATGATGGAATATTCTTTTTTTCTATCAGTGATTATTTATTGTTGTTGGAAAAATTCAAAAAAGCTGAGGGAATAAAAATTTTCTTTTGCCATTTTAAAGTAGAAACTTCAGGCTGTTTTATACCCTTATAATTTTTTATTGTCATGTATAATTGATCTTGCTTTATGCCCCTAAATTTAATATCTGTCCTGACATTAAACTAGTATGATTTTCTGCTGTATGTGCAAGAAAAATTACTAAGACTTAATTAAACTGTGATTTGACATTCTTAGGACTACCCTTTCAATTATATATACTAGAGTTATGCTAATAAGAGTAGACAGTTAAGTCCTCTGTAAACATAACACCCATTATTTCTTCTGCTAGAAAGAAAATAACATTAACTTACAAATAAATTTGAGCCATAATTATAAAACACTTCCAACATTTCCTTAACATCGGCCACCAAGAATTTACTGTCATTTATTCTTTAAAACCAAGTTAACTTATTCATGCTATCTTTTGTAAGTTGCCATATTTTGGAAGATATTTTATATACCTCTTCAAGTACTTCTTAGAAATTGCATGTCTAAAATTTTCATGTGAAATATTTCAGAATGAAGCTTATTTTAAATGATCAATTGCACAAAGATATTAGGGCTTACTTTTCTTTTTGTTTTTAAGAATAAGATTTTGTTGACAAAATGTTTTAGGAGTGGTTAGCCAAGACTGAAGAAACAGTGTTTAAGAATGTCAATTGTACATAGAATAACAATTTGGATAACGTAAAAAGGGAGGTTTTGGGGTTTTTTTTCGAGGAAGACTGCCTCAGTAACAGCCAACCACGAGATAGAAGGCCGCACAGGCCTGAGACCTAGTAGCACCCTTAGGAGTTGGAACAAAGACAAGCTATAGATCTTTATATTATCTTGAGTATAAGAAAAGGTCAAAATATTTACAGAAAGCTGTGAGCCATGCATGAAATTTTTAAAACTTACTTTTCTTTTATTCAGGATTCTTTCATGTGTACTAGATACCATTTTTTAAGAAAAGTAAATGTTAAAATTTTAACTACAATGAGTCAGACCTTTTCATTAGCTCTTTTTCCCTCTGTTTCCCAAGTAGAATAGGATTGTGGGTAAAAGGAGAACTTATTCAAGGATGGCACAGCACAAACTGGAAAAACCTCTCATGACTAAGACAATTGAAAAAAAGCAGATGTTTATTGAATTCTTCTCTTGCCAGCTCTTTAATGAATGAAGATGTTGACAGAAATTGTTTTCTTCCTTGCCCTAGTAGTGAGGAATCATTAAAATAAAATAAAAATCATGCATACTGCAAAGATTTCACATTTCTACTGGTCTTAATTCAAAGATAAGTCATGGAAAATTCTCACAATGCCAGTTTTTTACATGGTTTTTCTCCCGCTATTTGTAATTGTATAATTTATTCCATTATTAACTACTGTAATAAAGTTCATTTAACATACTTGAATATTTTTTCCTTCATTTAAAGCAGAGTTTGTTAATATTTATATATAGGCCAAGAATTTTTATCTTAATTCTTTCATATGAGTTAACAAACAATATTAGTGTAATTTATATTGTGTGGTTCTGATTATTGGGATATACTGGGATAAAATAAATATCTTATATTGCATACTTATTCCAGAAATGACACGATATGACCTAAGTGTTTTGCCACTTCTCAATAATAAATGTTTTATTATAATCTTCATTTACATTGCCTTCTCCTATGTCATTACTTTATGTGTCATTATGCATACTTATAGATAATATTTTCCATTTAGGAGCCCCTACATAGACAACACAAAAGTTGGAATGGAGAAGATGTTGTATCCATGAAATGGTAAAATGTAAGTACTTTTGAAAACCATTGTATCTTCATTATAGGAAGGAATATTAAAATAGTTGTGTTAATTAAATGTATATAACTAAGACAGAAAAGACTAAAAAACTGAGAACAAAAGGGTACATGAATACTTTCAAGTTCTGATAAATGCTATAATTCTATCAATGCAAAGTTAAGCTATTTGAACATCAAAACTTCATTTCCCCACACAGTTATTTTATATATCACCAAACAGAATGTCTAACATGATCAGGTTCCCCCCCAAAGTACTTCAGATTCTAATTAGTAATCAATAAAATATTTCTTTGGATTTTTTAAGCAATATTAAATTCCTGGGGTGAACTTCTATTTCCAGGTATGATGAACTACCATTTAGCAGACTGAAGCTGCTTCTTAGAGAAAATGTGCAAGTTAAAGTTGAAGGCTTTAGAGAAATGCCAAGGCAACCAGGCATTAGAAAGGCAAGGTTCCAGACAGAAGGGAATCAAATATGGGGAGTTGACACTGTGCAAACCATTTTTGTCATAGTGGCACCTGCAATACTTGGCAAATACGGAAAGGCTGAGAATATGGGAACAGGTCCACAAATAAGAATGAGAGCAGCTAGCAGTGACTCTGGCAATTTCCCAGGACTAAAGAGGCAAAAATTGGAGTCTAGGACTGTGAAGATAGGACTTAAGGGACTATAATCCAGAGGGAAGAAAAATGTGGAGAATTAGCTTTGTACTGGTTTTTCCCCAAATGCATTGCCAAATATATAAACTTCACAGGTAAACTGGTAAGAAGGTAAGCAGAAAACGTTTGAAAGGCAAAATGAAGTTTTTAACAGTCTCACTGTGCCAGAAAAAAAAATCAAAGGTTAGACTCTTCCAAAGAGTTAAGACACTAGTAAACAACCCAGGATCTCTGTTGAAACTCCAAAAGAGAGTTATATAGTTGACCCTTGAACAGCACAGGTTTGAACTGAACAAATCCAATTATATGTGGATTTTTTCCTGTAAATACAGTTGTTGCCTTGTGTGTGGCTGTTTCACACCCACAGATTCAACCAACTGATGATTGAAAACATGACTTTTAAACCATGGTTGGGAATCTGTAGACGTGGAGGGCCAATTGCATTGTTGTAAGCCATTCCTTATAAGGGACTTCAGCACGAGAGTATTCTGGTGTCCACTGGGGCCTTCGAGCCAATCTGCTCTGGGTACCAAGGGCTGACTGCTATTGTCTGTGGAGACAAAGTTGTATGTGAATTTTCACCTAGGGTGGGGGGTTGGTGTCTCTAATCCTCATGCTGTTCAAAAGTCAGTAAATATATAAGGGAGAGCGTGAACCAAGAATAGACAAAGGTTTTATGAAAAATATAATCGAGACTGGTGTCAGCACAGCCTCTAGTTTGATGGAGGTAGTCCGCCTTCACTTTAACCACAAGATAAAGTGATCTATCTCTGGAGGAAGGTGTACTCAAGATCTTCAACAGTTTTTCATACACAATGTATCATATTTTAATCAAAATTTACCAGGCATGAAAAAAAAAACTCAAGGGGGAAGTAAGAACACATACTAGAAAAAGTAACATGGATAATTCTTTGCCACCTGAAATAACATTGATATTTAAATCTTACAAGTGTTACCTAAAAGCAAAATTAGAGGATAATCCAAGATTCAAAGTATCTCATGACAAAGTCATTCTAATAATATAAGGGTGATTTAAAAGACAAAATCTCATTAGTATCACTTACCACATTAACAAAAAGAAGGAAAAGATGCAGGGAGAAAAATGATGGCATCCCCTATCATTTCAGGATAGAACCCTTAGCAAGCTTGAATAAAAGAAAAGATCTTTAGTTTGATTTATTTAATTATAGTAAAATCATACTTTACTGTGAAATATTGAACATCTTCCTTACAAGACAAGGAACAAGACAAGAATGCCCAGTATCATCATTTCTTGTCAACATTTCAATGGAAGTCTTAGCCAGTGCAGTATGGTATGATAATGAAGTCATGAAGATTAGAATGAAAGAAAGAAATATGTCATTATTCATAAGTAACACCACCTTCCTGGGTACATTTCTGCATGATGGCAGAACAACATGGAGTCCAAGTAAAGCATAGAAAAAGAGTCTTAATTCAACACATAGGAACTATCTGAAGAGAAATATTAACTATAAAAAATAAAAAAAAACTAGAACTTAAATGTATAATACATGAATAAAAACTTTCCGAGAGTGGTTTTACTAGCACAGCGTAGATGACAAAGGTTAGTGAACTTGAGGGCAGATAAGTAAATATTCTATAACCTGAAAGAGCATAAAAATGATTTTTTAAATGAACAAAGGTTCAAAAATCTGTGTAAAATGATATAAAAGAAGTGAAATGTGAGTCACAGAAATGTAACGGTAAGAATTGAACAAAAATATTTGAAGTAATAATAGCTAAAAATTATCAAATTGGGTAAAAAAACATTTATATACCGGTACTAGTTCAGTGTACTTAGCAAGATAAATACAAAGGAAATCATACCTAACAACATTATAAAATGTTTAAAACAAGAATTAAAGAAAAAATCTGCAAAGTTCCCAGGAAAAAAAGGAAGGCACCATTAACTATAGGGGAACAATGGTATAAATGATTGTTGATATTTCACCATAGATAATAAGGGTCAGAATGCAAATCCTTTAAAACCATGGTTGTAATAAAGACATTTTTAGGTAAAAGCTAAGAGAGTTTATCTCCAGGAGACCCACAATATAAGAAAGACAAAGGATACTTTTTTTAGGATGAAAAAAAATGTCATCAGATAGAAACTCACTCATATGTATCTATCAGGAAAGAATGAGGCACAATAAAAAATTGTAAATAAGTGGGAAACTAAAAACCTTGTTTTTCTTTCTGCAATTTACTTAAAAGACAACTCATGACTTGAAGTAAAAAAATATCATAAACTAGATTTTATGAGGCAAATAGAAGCAAAAGATGTGACAATAAAGGCACAAAGTGAAAGAGAACTGTGAATAAAATGATTCCATTTTATTGTGATAGCTTTTGTGAAATGGTAGGTAAGAAATGTAGAAGATGGAGTGTTAAGTGTTAGGTGTAACATGTGAAGTGGTAAAATAGTGGCCAAAATATACATGAATTAAGGATTTATAGGTTAGCTTGATAGCAACCACTAAGAAAATAATATGAGGTAAAGACATCAGTGGAGTAAATAAAATAAAATTTTAATAAAATTTATTGTCTCAGAATAAAGAAGAAAAGATACAATAGTGAAAAAAAGAAAAAAACAAAAGTAAGTACAATGAAAAATAAATATTAAGATGCAGGACTCAATCCTAATTATGTCAAAAATTACATTAAATATAAATAAGCTAAACACTCCAGATAATAGGCAGGGAGTACCAGAGAGCACTTTTTAGGAAAGAACTCAATTATATATCTCCTACAAGAGGTGCACTTTAAATACACATACACAAATAAGTTGAAACTAAAGGTTAGAAAACCATATAACTTGCCAACAGAAAGAATAACAAATGTTGCTCTATCAATATGAGACAAAAGAGACTTCAATATTAGGTGTATTAAAAGAGATAAAGAGGAACATTTCATAATGATAAAATGGACAAGTCATCACGTGAGATGACCTTTCTTAAAATGTATGCACCTAACAAAATACTTCAAAATTCATAAAGCAAAAATGACAGAATTCAAGAGAGAAATAGACAAATTCAAAAAATAGTTGAAGGATATAACACTGTATCTCAATAACCAATAGGTCAAGTAGATTAAAAAACTAAAAAGCACACAGAAAACCTGAACATACTATCAATCACTTTGATTGAATGAAATTTCCTCACCCTGATCAAAGACATCTACAAAATATCTACCCAGAACATTATACTTGAGGGTTAAAGGCTGATTATTTTCCTGGCATTTAAGAGAAAGGAAAGAATGTTCATTTTAGCCATTTCTATTAAAAATTGTTCTGGAGGTCCTAACCAGTACAGTAAGGGAAGAAAAATGATTAAAAGGCATCAAGTTTGAAAGGAAGAAATGAAACTTTTTCTAATCACAAATGATATGATTGTGTTCAGAGAAAATCCTAAGAACTCTACCACCCACCCCCCAAAAAAAATCCTGTTAAAAAATCCACCATAATTCAAATGCTAACTTTGTTGTAAATATTATGCTTATCAATAAAGCTTTATGATATTGGTAATTAACCATATGTGAAGCTAGATAATAATGAAAAATCAGATGTTGCTGTCTGTTTATGAAGCTGATATTAGCAGAAATTCCTTAAGGCACTCAAAGAGCAACTTCAAAGAATTATAGATTTAATTTATACCCTCCACACATTCAAATGTATCTGATGCAGCTGCAAACTTCAGTAAGTTATAAATCTGAAAACTCTTCACACTGATATTTTACAGAATATGTTCTACATATTGCTAGATCCATGAGAGGCTAGAAGCATAAAAAAGGAGAAGAAGGTTATATGATTCGACAAACTGAAAACTAGTTGGTAGATTTAATTAAGAAAACTGATTTCTTCAACATAGGTCTTCATGAAGAAATGTATATTGTGAATGCACAGTGAAGGCATGACATGTGTCTCAGAAAACAGTTTGTTTCTCCTTTCCTCACACACCCAATACTTATGACACTAGGTGTGTTGGTTTTATTTCACACCAAGCAGTTCTCTGCAACATCAGCTGGGCATCCTGCAATTCGGCTCAGTTCTGACACTAACCAGAGTCAGTGCAGACCCCACTGGTTAAGGTCTCAGTCCTACAAAACTGCTCAGAAGAAGTAGGCCCCCAGTTGATCTCCAACTTCTGTCCAGCTCAGCTGCAGACTGGAGGTTCCCATGACCCCACTCCTTGGATTTGATCATTTGCTAGAATAGCTCACTCCACTCAGAGAAATACATACTTAGCAGTTTACTATATAACAAAAGCACGATGAAAGATAGATAAACACCTGGATAGGGAGACACAGGAGGAAGTCTGGAAGGGTTCCAAGTGCAGGAGCTTCTGTCCCTGTAGAGTGGCGGTGTGCCACCCTCCTGCCACATGAAGGTGTTCACCAATCTAGAAGCTCCCAGACCCTTTGCTGTGTAGGCTTCATCATTCAGGCATGAACAATGACTATGTTCATTTCCAGCCTTCCTACAGAGAACAGGGCATGGGGGCTGAAAGGTTCAAGCTTCCAGGCAAGGCTTGGTGTACCTGGTGACTAGGCCCATCCAGGAGCCCACCAAGAGTCACCTCATTAGAACCAAAGTTGTTTCTATCACCCAGGACATTTCAAAGGACTTAGAAGCATACTACCAGATGCTCCTATCAGTCAGAAGTTACAAAAGTCTGAGGATCTCTGTGTCAGTAACCGGGTCAAAGACTAAATATTAGAACAACAGATTCTCTTAGCACCTCTGTTTACAAGGGTTTTAGAAACTGTGTTCACGGAGGTAGGAACAGAGAAAACTATAGATGTACTTCTTATTATTTCCCAACATATAATATTTTCCAAATATATTTAGCCATGGAAAGCAACTTTCTTTATGCACTTGGACTTAGGAGTATGTTCTGCTATATGCATTCCTGGAAATGCTACTTTGAGCCATATACGAAAGAATAGTATTGAGGATTTTCTTAGTTATCCTCTTTGGGGAACTAATTTTAATTTTGCATCCAGCTACACCTGGAGCCCTTCTGATGACTGGTCAGGACTGCAACTAACAGCAAAGTGAAGGCTGGACTAGCAGAGCTTTCTCATCTGTATGGTGATATAGTATAGGGGGAGAGAGATGAGACATTTGGAACTTTCTGCCCTTGCACAAAATCTTTCTCTACCATGACATCTGCCACCACCAAACAATTCTTCAGCCAGGATCTCAGTGCCCAGAACCTGAAGCTTCACTTCCTGTCACCAGTCTTATGTTGGCCTGCATTTTAATCCTCAGCCTTACTGTCTTCTTTTCCTCAAGGCATGTGGCTGTCTGATTTAGTGGGTGTCAGAGACAAACATATCTGGAAGGGGCCACTGTACATAAATGATAGCAAAAGTACCAGCAAAGAGCATTAAAGCAATTACCTTGGATAGGAAATTACAAGTGTTAAGGCAGCTTGAGGTCAGTGGAAATCTCCACTGTATTTCACAGGCTTTGAGGCTTACTATTGCTCGGTGGGAGTATTGTGATAGTAAAGGCATAATATAAGCCTAGGTCCTTTAAATGCTATTAATTAGATTTGCCATAGAAGAATTGTGAAATTAGAACTGTTGTACTCTCAATTATGATTTAATTGCATTAAGATGACAAAATTTTTGTTTTACAATGACAGTTCAAGACAATCAATAGAAAGAGATGCTCTGAATATAAAAATTGTTTTATATTCAACTGTCAGAAAAGTATAACATACCAGTTGAAGGATTGGCTATCATAATATATATGATTCCATGAGCTATGTGTACACAATCACATGCACAGACAAGAATGTTTATTTTCACATATGAAGGGACACTGAAATTAGGTTCCTATTCTTTTTCTAAGTACAATTTTTTCATTGTCACCCAAGGATATGTTTTTATTGATGAGAAAGAGAGCGAAAGAGAAATATTGTTATAGGAGAGACACATCAGTGGCTTATATGCACTCCAACCTGGGATCAAACCTGCAACCTAAGTATGTGCCCTGACTGGGGATCGAACCTACAGCCTTTTGACATATGGAGCAGGATGATGTTCTAACCAACTGAGCCACCCAGGCAGGGTTGCAAACTAGTTTTATGTAGTTAAATTTAAAAGGGCTAATGAATAAATTTTAATATGATTTCTGAAACTTATAAGCACCTTATAATTTGTTATAAAAGCAAGAGGGAGAAATTATAACTCCTCAGCATTTGTCTCCTAAAACTGTTTAAAAGAAATTTACAATGTTGGCCTCTATTCCAAAAAAAATTGATAGCTTAAAAATTAACGGAACTTTAAAAATACTGTGTCCCTGATGCTTTGCTAATCAGTACAATGCTTGTCAGCTTTAGTTCAAAATAATAGAGCAAAATAAGGTATTCCATTGAGGAAGTAGCATAAAGGCAGCCACTAGAACAATACAAACCCTCCTAAATATGAAAAGAAATACTCAGCTGCTAGCAGGAAGGGAAAAAGGTAGGAAGGAAGAGAACAAGACCAAGGGAAACAGTCCACTTGAGGAGAACTTAGGTGTATGTGTGCATCTGTGTGTGAGGGAAGGAATGAGTGTATGTTTGTGAGACCATGAATGTCTGTGTGTAGGAAGATAACCTCATAAAGACTCAATTTTCCCCTAGTTAATTTCTGAATGTCACATGACCTTATAAAACAATCAGTAATCTTTATTTCTCTGGTGTTGAGCTAGTTGATTTAAATGACCACATGGAAAAATAAATACAGTAAAATCCTGATAAAAGAGAGCAACACACATATTAGGGGCAAGAGAATCTTACCCCACCTGACTGTAAATGTATTAAAGTCATTATAATTAAACCAAGTTGGTATTGGCTTATTGGTAAAAAAAAAAAGATTGAAAGTCTAGAAATAGAATGACTTGTTTATGAAAATCTAATATATGATAAAAGGTTTCAACTTTAGTCAGCATAGAAAAGACCTTTATTTTATTTATTTTTTTAAATATATTTTATTGATTATACCATTACAGTTGTTCTATTCCCCCCCTTCATTCCCCTCCACCCGCACCCTCCCTCCCCCACCATTCTCCCCCCCTTAGTTTATAACCACGTGTCTCAAGTTCTTTAGATTCTATATTTCCCCTACTATTCTCGCCCTCCCCCCTATCTATTTTCTACCTACCATCTATGCTATTTTCTGTGCCTCCTCCCCCCTTCTCCCCCTCCCACCCCCCTATTTCTAACCCTCCATGTGTTCTTCATTTCTATGGTTCCACTCCTGATCTAGCTGTCCTCTTGGTTTGCTTTTGTTTTAGGTGTGGTTGTTAATAACTGTGTGTTTGCTGTCCTTTCACTGTTCATATTTTTCATCTTCTTTTTCTTATATAAGTCCCTTTAGCATTTCATATAATAAGGGCTTGGTGATGATGAACTCCTTGAACTTGACCTTATCTGAGAAGCACTTTATCTGTCCTTCCATTCTAAATGAAAGTTTTGCTGGATAAAGCAATCTTGGCTGTAGGTCTTTGGATTTCATGACTTGGAATACTTCTTTCCAGCCCCTTCTTGCCTGTAAGGTCTCTTTTGAGAAATCCGCTGACAGTCTGATGGGTACTCCTTTGTAGGTGACTGTCCCCTTATCCCTTGCTGCTTCTAGGATTCTCTCCTTCATTTTGGTCTTGGCTAATGTAATTATGATGTGCCTTGGTGTGTTCCTTCTTGGGTCCAACTTCTTTGGGACTCTCTGAGCTTCCTGGATTTCCTGGAAGTCTATTTCCTTTGCCAGACTGGGGAAGTTCTCCTTTATTATTTGTTCAAATACGTTTTCCACTCGTGGCTGTTTCTTTCCCCCTTCTGGTACCCCTATAATCCGGATGTTGGAACGTTTAAAGATGTCCTGGAGGTTCCTAAGCCTCTCCTCATTTTTTTGAATTCTCATTTCTTCATTCCTTTCTGGTGGGATGTTTTGTTCTTCCTTCTGGTCCATTCCATTGATTTGAGTCCCAGTTTCCTTTCCATCACTATTGGTTTCCTGTGCATCTCCCTTCATTTCAATTAGTTTAGCCTTCATATGTTCCTCTAATTTGTGACTATAATCTACCAGTTCTGTGAGCATCCTGTTAAACAGTGTCTTGAATTATGCTTCTGAGAGGCTGGCAATTTCTCGGTCGCTTAGAGTTATTGGCTCTGGGACTTTGAGTTCTTCTTGCACCATCTTTTGGGCTGTTTGTGCCTGTTCCGTAGCAGGATCAGAGCCCTAAAGTGTTCACTAGAACAGGGCAACTAAGTTGCTGGGTTGTGACGTTGTATGTGGGGGCGGGGTCAAAGAGGGACAATGGCTACCTGTCTACCGCCTGCCGCCTTGGCCCCGGTGCCACAGCTTCCACCGTCACCAGGCCACAAGTTTCGTTCCACTGCAGGCGAGTGTGCCACCGCCGTCAGCCCTCCACCACTGGGTTCGCCCCCTGGGGCCTGTGTGGTCTGTCTCACTGTGCGCGAATGTGCGACCGAGGTCAGTCTGCCCCACACCCTGACTGGTTCCGGGCTGCCTGCGAGTCTAGGTCGGGGGATCTGTCCTGCCCGACCCTGCTCCGCTGCTGGCTCCGCCTCTCTTACCATCCCAGTTGATAGGTTCGTAGTTGTTGGACTTCCGTATAATTCCGTTTTCTGGTCTTTGGGTGTGTCCTAGTTCTCCAAACCTTTGTTGTGTTCAAACTTGGTTGTGGGAGAAGGCACAGTGTTTCCACCTATGCCTCCATCTTGGCGGAAGTCCGAAAAGACCTTTAAATGAATGATTTGGGTGCAGTATTATTTGTAGTAGCAAAAGAGTAGGCATAACTTGAGTGTTCTTTAAGAGGGTAGTGTTTGAATAAGCCAGGGTATATTCTTAGAATGGAATACTATGTAACCATACGAGAAAAATAACGAAAGTTTCTGTATAATTGCTCTTTAGAGTATATTAAGTTATAAGAGCAGAAAGCAGATAGGGAGAAGGAGGCAAGTGTACATGTATAATTCGATCTGTCTGAAGGCTTGAGAACCATGGGAGCTGATGGTATAAATCCCAGTCCAAGTCCAAAAGTTGGAGAAGTGGGACACCACTGGTATAAGGGGCCATCCAAGTCCAAAGGACCACAGTCCCGGAGCACAGATGTCAAAGGTCAGGAGAAGGTGGCTATCCGAGCTTAAACAGAGAACGAACTCTCCCTTCCTCAGCCATTTAGTTCTCTCTGGGCTCTTGATGGATTGGTGATGCTTACCCACATTGATGAGGGAGATGTTGATTCAGCCTCCTGATCCAAATACTGACCTCCTCTGGGATCGCTCTCACAGACGCACTCAGTAATAGTCTTACCAGATGCCTGGTCATCCCTTAGCCCAGTCGAGTTGACAGAAAACGGAATATCATGGCCGGTATGAACTTTTACCCTCACAGTGGCCGAAAACTGGGTGGCGTGGTGGCATCTGGGGACATTGATGCAGAGTCACACTTCTCACCCTACTTGCCACTTCCCGACTTAGATGTTCCCTTTTCAAGAAGTGTCTTATGAAAAAAAAGATAGTAGGTAAAAATTAAAGAAGTGTGGATAAAGAAAATCTGTCAAATAAGAAACACCAAAAGTCTAATTAAACTCCAGTTAATAATTCCATAAAATCTTGGCCTTTGTAACTCCATATTTTTACTGTGAAAATGAAATAATGAGCTCTATATGTGAAACATTACCAAAAAAGAGTAGAGACCAGGTCAATTTTATTAATTGTTGTAAATTACCAAATCCATTTGTTGCACAAAATATGTCAACTCGGTAAACAACTTTGTTTTCCAGAATGGCTTAGTCTATTTAGCTTTAAGGTGGGCATAGTCATAATATGATGGTAATTAAATATACATTTACAGCTAATTGGCTGTGTGTTCCTGCATTCATCCCAGATAAGTGAAGGAAGAGATTGGTAGACTGAGAATCTGTCCTTCTGGGAGTAAGAGTGGTGAAGAGGGAGAAAAGGGGGCTAATACATATGGTATGCATGTTCTAAATGCTAGAGACAAGTTTGGATGTCTTGGGAGGAAGTATTTATTTTCTTATACTTCTATCAGTAGCTTAACTAGGGACTGGCTTAGCCTTTGGGTTTAGGAAATGCTAACAACCATTGAACTATAAACATGGCCCCTTCTAACAAGGCTACTTTCTCACCCAGGAAGCTGCATTTGGGGGCAGTTACATAGGCATCCCCCGCGATGCACTTCTCTCCCCTGACTCTGTGTGTACAGGTGCAAGGGAGCAGGGAGTCCCTCTTGGAGACTTTTGTGAGATGAAGGTAGTTCATTTTTACCCACTGAAACAGTTCCTTACTTAGGATAAATGCTCAGGAAACTGCGTGTGCTTAAACCAATCTGACTTTGCCTTTCACCATGTGATACTTGGAGCTGGTGTGTCGGTGTGCTGTTTGCCTCACAGGAATGTTAGATTCTTTTACATATATTATCTTATTTTAATCTCTAGTCTAAGGTAAACATTGATATCCTCATTTTATAAACAAGGGAATGTACACAAAATTTAACAACCTTTCATGGGGAAAAATGCCAACAGACTCGAAATAGAAGGAAATTTTCTAAACCTGATTAAGGTAATATACCATGACTTAGGGCTAACATTATGCTTTTTTTTTTTCTAATCCTCATCGAAGGACATTCTTCCATTGCTGTTAGGGAGAGAGGAAGGGAGAGAGACAGAAACATCAATGTGAGAGAGAAACATTGATTGGTTGCCTCCTTGTATGTGCCCTGACTGGGGATCAAACCCACAACATGTGCCCTCACCCGGAATCAAAACTGTGACCTTTCAGTCCATGAGGCAATGCTCCAACCAACTGAGCCACACTGGCCAGGGTGCTAACCTCGTACTTGGTAGTGAAAGACTGAAAGTTGCTCTCTCAAAATGGAAATGTGGTGATGATTTCTAATCTCACCATTTCTAGTCAGCATTTTACTAGAGATTTCCCATTAGTACTAAAAGGAGAAGAAATAGAAGTAAAATTGTCTGCATATAAAGACGATATAATTGCCTATGTTGAAAATCCTTAAGAATTTCCAAAAAGCTACAGGAATTAACAGATAAGTTTAGCAATGTCTCAGAAAGCAAGTTCAATACTGAAAAACCAATCATATCTTCATCTTACTACTATGGTAGGCAGAATAATGGCCTCCTCAAGATATCCACCCCCTAATCCTTGGAAGTTATAAATATGTTACCCTATATGGCCAAAATGATTTTGCAGAGATGATGGAAGATTATTCTGGATTATCTGGGGGGACAATTCTAATCCCATTCTAAAGTGGGATTAAGATATAAATCCACTCTGAGTCTTTAAAAGTAAAGAATCTTTTCCGAATGTTGTCGGAGAGATGAAAAAAGTAAGAAAGATCAAAGAGATGCAACGTGAATTATTCCTATGGTAGAGGAAGGGGGAAACGGAAGAAATGTGAGCAACCTCTAAAAGCTGAACAGAACAAGAGAATGGGCTCTCCTCTAGATTCCCCCAGAAAAATGCAGCCCTACTGACACGTGACATAAGCCCTGAGAGACGTACGCTGTTGGACTTCTGACCTGCAGAAATATGTAACACAATAAATGTTGTTTTAAGTCACTGACATTTGGTAATATGTTACATCAGCAGTAAAAATATTTTATCGGTAACAATGAAAAAAATAAAAAGCAATATAATTTATAGTAGCATAAAGAATATGCAATATTATACCAAGGGATTGAATTTAACAACATATATCTAGAACCTGCTATGGAAATCTACAAAATATTGCTGAGAGAAATTAAAGACCTAAATGAATGGAGATAGATTCTGTGTTCATGGATCAGACTTGATTGACAATTGAAATTAAAAAATAATAACACTTAGAGTGGCTATAATCAAAAACATAAATAACTTTAAAATGTGTAAGGATTTTAGGTTAAAAGCTAAAACATTTCTGAGTGAAATTAGAGAATATCTAAATAAATGGGAATATATATATTTCTTAAACTAGGAGTATCAATTTACTAAATTACCTGATCTCCACAGTGATCCCAGGATTGGGATGGAAGCAGGATCTCTGGTAGATACTGACAAGTTGATTCTAAAATTCCTATAGAAATACAAAGATTCTAGAATAGCCAAAATAATTTTGAAGAGAACAAAACTGGATAACTCTGGTGGGGGCAGAAATGGAGACAACTGTACTTGAACAATAAAAAAATAGAAAAAGAAAAAAAGACTCTTTTCATCTATATCCTTTCTCTTTGCCTCCCTTTCCTATCCTCTGTTTTTCTCTCATCTTCTTTATTGTTGTTGAATAAAACACATAATCCAATAGAAAAAAAACAGAACTAAGGGATTTTATCAATAATTTACACACCTCAATTATAAGAAGAAAAACAACCTGTTAGGGGTTGAGTTGTGTATACTCAGAGGGTGTGTTGAGGTCCTAACTCCCCATACCTAAAAATGTGACCCTCTTTGAAAATAGGGTCACTGCAAAGGTCTTAGCTGAGATTGAGGTTACACTGGTATATGGTGAGCCTTCGATCTGATATGACTGACGTTCTTATAAAAAGAGGAGAAAAGACACAGACACTGAGGGGACAGTTCTGTGTGGTAACAGGGCAGAGATTGAAGTGCGTTCAGCTGTAAACGAAGGAATGACATGGATTACCTACAAATTAACAGAAGCTAGAAACAGAAAAATAATTCTTTTCTTGTTTTAAAACTCATTTATTTATTTTTCAATATAGTTTATTGATTATGGTATTATAGTTGTCTCATTTCCCCCCTTTATTCCCCTCTACCCTGCACACCTTCTCCCACCCACATTCTCCCCTTTTAGTTCATGTCTATGTGTCATATTTATAAGTTCTTTGGCTTCTACATTTCCTGTACTATTCTTGCCCTTCCCCTGTCTATTTTCTACCTACCATCTATGCTACTTATTCTCTGTACCGTCTATGCTACTTATTCTCTGTACCTTTCCCCCTCTCTCCTCCTCCCACTCCCTTGATTCTTCTACAGCTTAGAAGGATTCTTCCTTATAGATTTCAGAGGGACTGTGGCCCTGCCAACACCTTGATTTTGGACTTTCAGCCAAACTGTGAGACAAAAAGTTCTTTTATTTTAAACTACCCAGTTAGTGGTACCTTCTTATGGCAGCACTTGGAAACTTTGGGATTGGCCAAAGACTTGCTTACATTTTTTTCTATACAATGGCTCTTGTAGTGTTTAGTTGTCTGTAACTTCATTCAAAACAATTTGGTTAGATTATATTCTGACTGCTGTCATATCAGCATACATTTAGAAAAAATAACAAAATTTACGAAATTTTGTGCAGTCATTTTAATATTGAAGATAGAAGGTGTATAACATTTTTGGCATATTATGCTTTGTTATTTCAAGAAAGGTAAAAACACAACTGAAATGAAAAAAAAGATTTGTGCAGCGTATGAAGAAAGTGCTATGACTGATCAAACATGTCAAAAGTGGTTTGAGAAGTTTCTTGGTACTGTTGATATTTTGACCAAATTATTCTTGGCTGTGGGGCTGTCTTATATAGTGGAAGATGTTTAGCAGCACCCCTGGCCTCTACCCACTAGAAGCCAAAAATCAAAGATAGCTGACATACTCAAAATATCTAAATCAATAAAGTTTTAGATTGAAAAATGAAAAATGTGGCCTTTATTTTACAGAAAAAAAACATAATGAACTTTTTAGCCAACCTAATAGTGTATAACCCAACAATAAAAAGGCCAAAATCAAAGACATATACAAATGCCTAATTAAGCACATGAAAAGTTGCTAAAAATTATTAGTCATTGGGGAAATGCAAATTAAACTACAGTGAGAAACCACCATACACTCACTAGAATAATGAAAATTTGAGTATTATCAAAGATGTAGTGATAATAGAATTCTCACACATTGCTGGTTCGAATGCCAAATTTTGCAGTCACTTGGAACAACAATGTGATAGTATCTTACAATAGTAAATATACATATACCACATAATTGAGCAATACTAGTTTTTGTATTTACCTAAAAGAAGAATTTATGCATACACACACACAAATTCTTCTGAAATGCACCTTCAATTGTAATAACTCCAAACTGAAAAACAACTGCAAAAACTGAAAATAAACTGCCCATCAGTTGCTTTATGGGTGTAAGGATATGTGGTAGAGCTACACTGTGGAATGATCATCAGCAATACAAAGGAATGAACTATGGATTCACACAACAATGTGGGTGATTATCAAATGCATTACACTAAGTGGGAGACCCAGACATAAAACCCACATGCTGTATGGTTTCTTTCTCTTTTTTTTATTTGATTACTGTTCAAGTATAGTTTTCTGTCTTATATTCCCAGCTCTGCCTACCCCCCCAGTGCTCCCCACCTCCCTCCCATTTCCACCCCCCCACCTTAGTTATTGTCCATGTGTCCTTTATACTTGTTCATGTGAGTCCTTCTCCTTTTCCCCTATGATTCTTTCCCCTCTCCCCTCTGGACCCTGTCAGCCTGTTCCGTATTTGAGTGTCACTGGTCATATTTTGCTTGCTTGTTTGTTTTGTTGTTTAGCTTCCTGTTAAAGGTGAGATCATATGGCATTTGTCTTTCACTGTCTGGCTTATTTCACTCAGCATATGCTTTCCGGTTCCATCCATGATGTTGCAAAAGGTAGGAGCTCCTTCTTCCTTTCTGCAGCATAGAATTCCATTGTGTAAATGTATCATAGCTTTTTGATCCAGTCATTTACCGATAGGCATCTAGGTTGCTTCCAACTCTTGGCTATCATGAATTGTGCTGCTATGAACATCGGGGTGCATAGGTTGTTTTGAATTGGTGTTTCAGGGTTCTTAGGATATACTCCTAGCAGTGGAATTGCTGGGTCAAGAGGCACGTTCATTTTTAGTTTTCTTAGAAAATTCCATACTATTTTCCATAGTGGTTGTACCAGTCTGCAATCCCACCAACAGTGAACTAGGGTCCCCTTTTCCCCACAACCTCTCCAGCACTTGTTGTTTGTTTCTTTGTTTATGGTAGCCATTCTGACTGGTGTAAAGTGGTATCTCATTGTGGTTTTAATTTGCATCTCTCTGATAGCTAGCGATATTGAGCATCTTTTCATGTGTCTCTGGATCCTCTGTATGTCCTCCTTGGAGAAGTGTCTGTTCAAGTCCTTTGCCCATTTTTTAATTGGGTTGCTTGTCTTCTTAGAGTAGAGTCGTGTAAGTTCTTTGTGTATTTTGGAGATTAAACCTTTGTCTGAGGTATCATTGGAAAATATGTTTTCCCAAACAGTTGCTTCTCTTTTTATCTTAATACTGTTTTCCTTAGCCATGCAGAAGGTTTTAATTTTGATGAGATCACATATATGAATCTCTATAAAAGGTGAAAGTAGGGTGGCAGAACAGAGGACAGTGGTGGCTGGCAGATAGAACTGGTAGCAAAGGGGCATGAAGACTTTTTTAGGGTAAAAAAAATAACTATCAATGTCGTGACTCTGGTGGCAATTATACATTCTATATATTTGCCAAAGCACATGAAATTGAACAAAGTTGGCAAATTAATTTTATATAAATTGCATCTGAATAAGAATAATAAAAATAGCATATTCTCACTTTATATAATCATGTGCAATTTCCTATATGTACCTATTTAGCATTTTATGTTTATGTGCATAGAGATGATTGAATAAAGGTTACTCAGGGGAAGCAGCATTGCCAGGTGGCGTAGCTTGAGGATTTTTTTTTTTTTTTTTTTTTAGTAATACTCAACCAATTTTATTTTGCTTGAAATTTTTTAAAAATATTTTTTTATTTAATTCTTGTTCAATTACAGCTTTCTTATATTCCCAACCCTGCCCGCTCCCGCCCCATGCTCCCCACCTCCCTCCCATTTCCACCCCCCACCGTTAGTTATTGTCCATGTGGCCTTTACACTTGTTCATGTGAGTCCATCCCCGTTTCCCCTATGATTCTCTCCCCTCTCCCCTCTGGACCCTGTCAGCCTGTTCCCTATTTCAGTGTCTTTGGTCATATTTTGCTTGCTTGTTTGTTTTGTTTAGATCCCTGTTAATGGTGATATCATATGGTATTTGTCTTTTTTTTAATTGCATGTGTTTTGCTGCATTTCTTGAATTCTTTATGTCATGTCATTAAAAAATAGTCATTATTTTGGAAAAATGTTAAAATGCTAACTGTATATATTGTAGTTAAATGTGCCTCCAATATCTTTGTATTTACCTCCAAATGCCAGAAAATTTGACAAGAGAGCACATGACACATAATATCCAATCTCTGTACTGAGGTTTGGAAGTTATTTACTCTCTAATCCAGTGGGTAAAAGCTGGTCTGTGTTATATAATTATTTTATTTTAACATATATTGGTAACATTATCTGATGTTGTAAAAATAAGAATGCTTTTGAGCAGTACTCACCAAAAGGAATATATCTGTCAGACCATTATTTTGCTCTGAAGTTGAATCCAAAAGCAGGTCATATCTCATGATATGACCTTATGTTTTGAAAGAGATTCTCTGGTAAAAGCATTTGGGTAGCTATGTCTTAGAAAATGGAAACTTTGTCATAATGTATACAATGTCAGTAATAGCAAAGCCTTGTGGAGTTACTCAGTTTTCTAAGAAGCCTATAAATTTGTGAATAACTGCATCTGAAACTCACCCACTCCTGAGATAGCTAAGATTAAAAATTCTTCAAAAGATTATCACATGTTTAGTAAGTTATTTTCTGTATTTTTTACTAGTAGTTTCTTTACTTCATATTTCTACATCTATATCTAGTATATCTATCAACCATCTATCTAATCTATCATGATATTTATACTAAATACAAAAGAGATTTAAAATGTAATTATAGGAATATAAGATTTAAGTATATTTAAGTTGTAACAAAATTTGTACTTTAGTGAGGGCATGTCACATATCTGTGCTTGGTACATAAATACATTCCCATGAGGTTAGATGTGATTAAAATAAAAACACAGGTTTAAGTGGCATATTTACATACTAATACATTGCCAATACTTCCCTGGTCTGTCTTGATACATAATAATAAATCATCTACTTATTAATGTGATTGAAAGTGTACCTCATCTGCTCAATGTTTCAGTTTGGAAGAATTCTAGGTTTGTTTTTAGGGCTCACAGTCCCAAGTACATCTTTGCTCTTTTTTTTTGTCATCTCATCACATTTCACTTCCCTGATTCTGATGAAATGGGAAATTTTCACTTTGGAAGAGTATCATTTCAAAGCAAAGGCAACATAACTTTAAATTCCCAATGTATTTACATTTTAAGGAGAACACAAGCATCAATGCCAAACTGACAAATAAATATCCTTGTGGCATTGCAAACCCTTTGAAACACGTGCAGAGGAGATTTTGTGTTCGTGTAAGGAAGATCTTGCGGTCAGCCATCCAAATACACTATCAGTGTCTGGTCTTTGACCTCTGCTGAGTGAATATCCTGACCAAAGTAATATGTTGCTATCGTAAAGAGTAGAAATACAGCAAGCCTATGCTTTCCTGAGAGTAGGAAAATAGTCTCTAGCTACACACTCATAGGTGGTGAAATGATAGATGCTACCTCCTGTCCCAGGACACCATGTAGAATGTATTCATGAATCCATGTATCCATACAAACGATGGAGTTTTTTTTTACTTCAATAAAAGCAAATGGTGCCAGCATAAAGCAGTCCACACACCAAGCATGAAAGGATTTCACTGAATATGCAAAAAGACAAATGATAAAAATGGAAAGTGAAATATGCAAGTTAAGCTTGTATGTCTTTGGAGCTGGCTGCATATGTAAAGCTTTCAACAGAATAATATTACACTTTACTGACAATGAAATGTGCATTACATAGAAGAATAATCATTATCATTAAGTGAATTTCCTGCTGAGTACATTTTTCACTGTGAGCAGGCTCGTCTCTTGGGACATTTGCAAGGTAGTCTCTGTAAAATAGTTTAGATCAGAGAAAGTAAGAGCATTGGTTGTTTGATTTAGTTGTCAAATGGGAAAATAACTTCAGCTATTTTAAAGCAAGCCAACAGAGTAGATATTTTTCTGGCCCTTTAGGACAAAATTATAGACTTCTTTCTAATATGTTTATTAAAGTAATTTAAAGGAGAAGAACAGAGCTATTGAAATTCTACTTGAGATAAACCTTATGACAGCTGAACAGTCACTATAGTCCTTATGTTCCCAGACATCTATATAGCAAGGCCACTGCCCCACAAGTCAGACTGGTCAAAGGGAAGCTAGAAAAATATATTGTGATGTATATACTTATTCAAATAACACTTAAAATATGAATAAAAGCCAAATTTTAGAAATTTAGTCATATGAAGTTTTATTTTTCTTAAAACAGTGGTATTTGGTAGTTTATTTTACATCTTTCATTTCTTTCTGGCTTTCATGAGACTTTCATAAATATTTCACATAAAGATCTCTCAAAATACTCTCATAGTCCAATTTTTAAACTTCTTTGGTATTAGCAATGCTGAATGGTTACAGGAACAAAAATTGTTCAGTTTTGCTTATTTTCCAGCTCTCCTTTTCCTTGATGAGAATCTAGTTAGTAGAGTAAAGAATGCTCATATTTGGTCAAAGAGAACATTCATGAATAGTATGGATTCATGACCTCATCACATTCCAAACAAACTTATTATTTCTTAGAAAAAGTGTAACAGTAAAGATGAGTTAACATTTTATAAGTGACCATTCTGTACATGATACTACTGTGTTTTACTTGAACTGTTTGCTGCCATCCTCGTGACTACCACTTAAGGTAGTCATAGTATCTCTATTTAAAACAGCAGCAACAAAACAAAACAAAAAAGAAGTCCAAAATAATTAGGTGATTGTTCGGTAAACAGAGAAGCCATGGTTCAAATCCAAGCACTCTGCTTTTGTAGCCCATACCATAACCCATTATAGTCCACTAAGCAACTAGCAACTAGCAGCTATCCAAGTGTCCCTGGTACAACAAAGGGAGACATGTTTGCTGAGTGTACAGTTTCACTGATTGGGTATATGAGCAAAAGTGGAAGGAAAGTAAATATAAACAAGCAGAGCAGATTTCCTAGAGAAAATTTCTAGCCACTATTTGAAAGGCCCTTAAATTCGTATTTTCTATATTTAAACCCAAAGCTTGTTTTGTTACATAACTTTATTTTTTCTTTCAGAGAAAACATTGGTTATAGTAGCCAATAATGATTGTTTTTAAATCTGCACTGGGTGCTGAACTAAGTACTTCACATTTACTCATTCATTTAACTTTATATCCATGTTTGTTGTACAATGCTCCAAAGCCTACCTCTGTTTCCAAATATTATGTTATAGTTTCTCTCAAGGAAAAGCAGGTTTTCTAAGAATCGAGATTGTATCTAAAAGACCCACTATTCTATTGTATGTGTGGTGGGGGTGGAGAGTTAGAGTGCAAAATACTCTGTAATTAATGCATACTCCAATCAGTTTGGCTAGAAAATGATCACAATGACCAGCTCAGGAAACAGTTTTTATTAATTCAATCAACAATTGAGTTAGATCTTCCTTGGAATTATCTAATCAACTTCTTAGCAGTAGACTGCACAACAGCTAAAATCTGTAGGCTATTTAGTTAGAGCCATACTGGTAGGTATTATTTCAATAACATATTACTAGCTCATTTTCCAAGATGTGAACCATGCTTATTTATATGTAAAATAAATGTTAATATCCAAGAAATGTTAATATCCATGAGTGTGTGATAATAACTTTGTTTTGTATTTGCATTGTATTTTGCAAGTATTTATTCTTTTCTCTTTTAATATATCTTATTGATTATGCTATTACAGTTGTCCTAATTTTTTCCCTTAGACCCCTTCCACGCAGTACCCCCTATTACCTCCAGCAATGCCCCCCCTTAATTTTAGTCCATGGGTTATGCATATAAGTTCTTTAGCTTCTCCATTTCTTATATTGTTCTTAACATCCTCCTGTCTATTCTGTATCTAACAATTTGTACTTCTTAATCCCTGCACCTTTTCCCCTCTTCTTTCCTTCACCCTCTGAACTAATAACCCTCCAAATGATTTCCATGTCTATGATTCTGTTTCTGTTTTGATGATTTGCTTAGTTTGCTTTTTAGAGTCAAATGTTGATAGTTGTGAGTTGCCATTTTAATATTCATATTTTTATCTTCTTTTTCTTGAATAAGTCACTTTAACATTTCATATAATATGAGCTTAGTGATGATGAATTCCTTTAGTTTTATTTTGCCTGGGAAGCACTTTGCCCTTGCATTAAAGTAATAGCTTTGCTGGATAGAGTAATCTTGGATGTAGTTCCCTGTTTCTCATCAGTTTGAATACTTCTTGCCAGTCCTTTCTAGCTTGCAAAATTTCTTTTGAGAAATCAGCTGAAAGTCTTACGAGAACTTTTTTGTAGGTAACTATCAGGTTTTCTATTGCTCTTTTTAAGATTCGCTTTATCTTTAACCTTTGGCATTTTAACTATGTGTCTTGGTATGGTCCTCTTTGTGTCCATCTTGTTGGAGATTCTCTGTGCTTTCTGGACTTGTATGTTTATTTCCTTCACCAAATTAAAAGAAGTTTTCTTTCATTATTTCTGAAAAATAAGCTTTCAACTTCTAGCTCTCTCTTCTCCTTCCACCACCCTATGTTTCAAAGGTGGCTATGTTTGAAGTTGTCCTGGAGGCTCCTTAGCCTATCCTCATTTTTTGAATCTTTCTTCTTCTTTCTCTTCTGATTGAATGTTCTTTTTCCTTCCTTATGTTACAAATTGTAGATTTGATTATTGGCTTCATCCATTCCACTGTTGATTTCCTGTACATTTTTCTTTATTTCACTTACTGTAGCCTTCATTTCTGCCTGAGTCTTTTTTATGTTCTTGAAGTAGCCAATGAGTTCCTTGAGCATCCTACTAACCAGTGTTTTGAACTCTGCACCTGGTAGATTGCTTATCTCCATTTTGTTTAGTTCTTTTTCTGGAGTTTGTTCTGTTCTTTCATTTGGATATATTTCTTTTTCTTCTCACTTTGACAGCCTCCCTGTATTTGTTGTTCTATGAATTAGGTAGAGCTGCTTTGATTCCCTGTCTTAGTAGCATAGCCTAATGTATAAAAGTGCACCCATAATTTATGGGATGCACCCAGGCTCTACTGGATGGAGTAGAGCCTTAGGTAATCGCCAGGGTGGGGCAACCTGTGTGAACTAGTTTAATGGAGTAGCAGATATGTTGTGGCTGCTGTGTGGCTCTATGTCGGAGAGGGCTCAGAAAAGGACAATGGCCACTGCCTGGCTTCTGGAGTTTTGTCCAGAAGGAGGCTGTGCCCTAACACTTGCCCTGATGACAGACACTTCAGTTTCTCCCCATATGCCACTGGTGCCCTTCAAGTTGCTGCCCCTGGTGCAGAGAGAGTGAGTCTGCCTAAGTCTGTTGTAGGCCCTTTAAGAGAAGACTCCTGAGAATCCTGCTGTTTCTTCTGCTGCCCCAGACCCCACTGGTTTTTACAGCCAGAAGTTATGGGGACTTATCTTCCTGGCACTGGGACCCTAGCCTGGGTGGTCTGGTGTGGGGCTGAGATCCCTCCCTCCTGATGTATCCTTACTAATTTTTATCCACCATGTGGTGGGTGTGGGGCTTCCCATTCCACATCGCCATGCCTCTGCACCTTCCCACTTCTCTGTGCATCTCCATGTCTCGGCCCCTCTTGGATGAATGTGACTTCTTTAATTACTTTGTTGTCAGACTTTCATATAGCTCCATTTCCTGGTGATTTGGGGTGATATTTATTTTGTAGTCTAGTTATATTTTTGCTGTGGTTGTGCAAGGAGGCAAGCTGTGCTTACCTATGCCTCCATCTTGACTGGAAGTCCCTGTAATTATTTATTCTAATCAACTCTCAATTTTAGTATGCTGCACTGTTATTTATTATACTTTACATTTGGTCAATTATTACTCTATATATTCACTCATGGCTGTTTCTGTTTTTCTACCAAGTTACAATATCATATTTCCACTATATTTTTGCCTTAGAAGTAGAGTTTCATGGAAATCACTGAATTTTATACTCAGGCAGTGAAAGATTTCAGTGCATTGAAAATTTTGTTTCTAAAATTAAAACCAAAATAGAATGTAATATAACTCTTCCTTGTGGTTAAAATTGAGGATCTTGAATTCTAGATCATTTTTTGCCAAACTTCTGTAGCATGTCTCTTTCTTTATATACACAAATTCGAAATAGAGAAATGTTCATAGAATATTTAGCCTCTGCTCTGTCCAAAACATTTCATATGCTCAAAAAGAACCAGATCATTGAGACAGAAAGATTCTCAAGAGGTGGTCTAATCCATAGTTTTAAAATTTAAACATGAGTAGAAAAATGATAATATTCTAAATTTTCCTCAGTGTGTCCTTTAAAAATCACCTAGAACAGCATTATTTGGTAACACATAGTATAACAATCTCTTTTATGTTTAAAATGCTCTTTGGAGTTCTCACAAATCTCTGTATTTAAATGCAGAGACTGAACTTAAATTGATCTCAGTAAAGACCTAAAATCTCATCCTTCACCAAATCCTCACTGTCTAGTGAGGCCACTCCTGAGGCAGTACTGCCTCTCCACACTCTGACTACCATCACACTCCTTTTCCAGCCTTCTCTCACATTTGTTACTACTGTAGATGAGCGCTGAGCAATATTTCCCTGCAACAAACGCTGTATTCTCATACAGTCCCTAGGTCTAGAAGACGTTCTATTTTAGCTCACTGTGCTAAACTCAAGCCAGATCCTATGTTACCTCCTTCATAAAGACTTCCTTGGTCATGCCATCCAAAAGCGGTTTACTGTGTCTGCTTCTCTCTGCCTCTGAGCATCTCCTGGTTTTTCACGTAAATATCGAGTATGTGTGATTTGCTAGACTAATGAAATTGGCCCACAAAAGGGGATGAGATGTGCTGAGCTTCCTAAGGATTTCTGACTGTTACACTTCCTGTTGACATGGAAAGAAGATCATAAGAGATGTGCTTTTAAGATACTGTCTTTAGTCTCTTGATAGTCTTTTCTGCTCATTTCTTAATTTTATTTCCCTTTTTTATTCTACCTTTGAGATATTTTAACTAACTCTATATTTCAGCAGTACTAACTGTAATGGTAGGTATGTATGAAAGTAAAAAAGAGAGAGAGATTTAAAAACTATACAGTCCTCATAATACTAACAGTATTAGGCTTGAATATATAGAAACAAAGAAAACTAGACTTATAGTCTAACTTAGGTGCTATGCAAATGAGCCAAACTTGCATAGCTCTACAACTCTAAATTAAATAAGTAGCAAGACCTCATTACATAGGCAGAGAGTGGAGTAAATGCAGTTCCTAAAAATGTCAGAATAAAATTTTATAATCTGATGATTTATAGTTCATTCTGTGGTTTTAGTGTGTAAAAGATAAGCACATCTAGTGGAAACTGATGAATTGGGTCAAGTAAAATTGGAACCCATTAAAATTCCAGCCTAAACCTTTGAGGGATGGTGGAGCTTGGCCACCCAAGTAGTATATTATACAACCTATTATTTGCTTCTGAGTTTCCTAGTTTTTATCTGACCAAGAAAATGGAAGGCTCAAAAACACGCCTCTGAAACCCTTCGTTTTTCCATCCACATTGGAACAGTAGAGATTGAAAATCATCGAACAATATTTGCCTGTTTGAGGTTTCAAACAAATCTCTAATGCAAAGAAATTTGAATAACTTAAGATTCTTGCATTTATCTGAAAACTCACTTTGTCATATGATGCCCAAACACTAAAGGCATGTTTCCATTCAAGATCATTATTTGTCATTTAAACAAAGGCATGGAAAAAAAGGGGGGGGCTGCATTTGCTAACCATTCAGAGGGAAATCTGCATGCTTTTCACTTGTTTGGAACTTGCTTCAAAAGATGTGGTATATTTATATGCATAAAGCAGAATCTCCCTAATTATAATTTCTTTTTGCCTATTCAAGAGAAACACAACAGATGTATTTCTACCAACTCTTGGACTGTCACATGGCAAAAGAACAATTGAATGAATGCTTCAAATAAATGTTCGAACGCATCAACATGAATAATTTTTCAGCATACCCCTGTTGCCATATTACAGCATTTAACCTTAATGCTATCTTTGCTGGGAACGCAGATGATGAGCAAGATGGTTTGCATTCTCCTCGGAACACTTTCCTCTGTGATCAGTGAGCATCAGAAACAGAATCTACAGATAGCAGAGCGATTGTATTTTAAATGTCACATAGCTGCCTTTATTATTCCAGCTGGCTTGTGGAAAGAAAGGTCCTTCTGTTAATGAGACTAACAGTGCCAGTCCCATTATCATAGATTTAAGCAAATAAATAACATGTTTGCCATTTCTTCTCTTGTTTTTCAAGCACTATTTTTGTCACTGATCTCATTGCTACAGACATTGAGTGGAACAGCTATAATTGTTGCACAGCTTAGGAAATGAAAATTACACATGGAGTCTCTATTTATTTTAGACAATTCAGCATATTAATCCAATTGTCCCCAAAGCCTGTCCTCCTCATGGTTCTTGCTCACAATTGCCATTAATGCTAATGTGACAAAAAGATACAATGAGTTACATTTAGTGGTTCGTTAATGCACAGAGGTACCTATTGCACATTTGACAAAGAGGACTAATAACCACATAACTTCAAAAGAAACAAAATCTCCCGCAAGTTTAAAGAAGGCATAGTACAAAATCTGTCTATAAATTACTGCCGAAATTGATTTGAAAATAGAGACCACTGACTTCTGGTCTTACGTATTTAGGGAAATTAAAAATTAACTGGGAGCTCTGGCCCAGTAGCTCAGTTGGTTAGAGCATTGTTCCACTACACCATTGTTCCACTCCACTATAGGTTGCAGGTTTGATCCCCATTCAGGGCACATATAAGAAATGGGACTAAATGGTATTGGGAAAAAAATAATAAAGATTATATATTTTAAAAGAGAATGAACTACTGAATGCCTAAATAAGTGGAACAACAAACTGATGTTTCTCTTTCTCTCCTAACTTCTAACAACAATAAATAAAACAATTTTTAAAATCTAGGGGGAAAAAACTCCCCTCTGTGTTGAGAAGCCATAAATATCGTTTTATGAAAAATCGTGCTTTTCTAATTGCCCACAGCACATGTAGGCACTGACTCAATGACTAAATGAGCAAGCTACACGATTTAATCCATACTATCTGATTCCTTTTCAATGTAGCAGTTTTCCTGTAGACTCTATGTGAGTCACACAAAAGTTCTTCAATATGTTGAGGTTTTTGCTCTCTACAGGCTTTTTCAGGGTTGCCTAATAAGTAGTATGTCTTTATATATCATCTTATATTGATGAACCCCACATCTAGAGTTCTTGTCCTCCCTATCCCTATAACTCCAAATGCAGACATTCAACTGCTTCGTCTACATTGCTCCCTGAATGCTTAATAGACATCTCAAACTAGTGTTGCCAAAACAGAACTCATCTGCAGTTGACCAAAGTTTTATTTCTTCATCGTTCCCATTCAGGAAATAACACCACTATCTACCCACTTCCTCAGGGCAAAAATCTCAGAGTAATCCTCGACTTCTCTACTCCCTATTTCCTTTCTTCATGCCCTCCCAACATATCCACAAACACATCAGTAAAACACACCTGTTGGTTCTACCTCCGTACAATCCCTGTGTTCACTGCTCTTATCTCCACTACTAACATTGCAGTGCCAACTGTAGTCTTCTCTCACCTGCGCTTCTCCAGCAGCTTCTAGTCTGGTTCTGCTGCCCTTGTGCGCCCTCCCCTGCCTGTGCTCCTCCTCTCCCCACGCTTCTCTTCTCTTTCTTTCTAGGTTATAGACTTTCTCTGTATTATCTTGCAGTGAACCAAGTCAGAGTTTCCTAAACTGCTTTAATACATGGAAAAAAAGAATAGTAGAAATGGCATATTAATGTTTTTACTTTACAAATAGAGATTTTTTAAGCTCAGAAAAAAATTTTAAAGTATCTTGTGTACTCATTGATTTAAATGCAGTTTCAGAAGGGTTTACAAGGACAAGTATAAAGGACACATGGACAAAAACTGGGTGGGGGTTGGAAATGGGAGGAAGGAGGGGAGGGCTGGGCGGGTAGGCTGGGATGGGAGTAGAAGACAGAAAATTGTCCTTAAACAACCATTAAAATAAAAAAATTCAAAGTATACAAAAATAAAGAAATGCAGCTTCGGGAATATACCAATAGGTTTCTAGATGTGTGCATTCTTTCTGTGTGATGTAATCTCTAGCACAATCTCTGTTAATTCTAATTATTTTTAAGTCTGGTATGTTATAATGATTTGATGGCTAATTATAACTTTATATTGCTATAAATTATATACCACTTTATTTCAGTTTAATGAAAAAATAAGTCCTAAATAGTTTTAAATATGTAAGGATTTTAAGAGTAATGCATATAATTAAAACTGAAAAATAACATATTTCAATTATCTTTATTGTTCAATCATCTAAGAATAATGCAACTTAAAATTACTTAGCTTTAAAAAGGAGGCTCATATTATTTAATCTACCTGGGATCAGTCAAATGTCAGGTTTACAAAGAGAAAGTAAATAGCCAGAAGAAGTAATTTTGTAATGCAAATACATGTACAACAATCTTGCTAAATGTATTAATTATTTCATATGCTGTTTATACGATGCTGTTTTGATATATTTGTTCTGGGGCTTTTGAGGGAGAAGGCAGGAGAGAGATGTAGAAATTATGACATCTGTGTATTTCCCCATGCTGAGAAGTAAAATCAACACCATTCCAGAAGCACCTTTGAGCATGTTTATCTTAGTGTATTTTCTTTTAAGTTTTAGTAATGTACCTCTGAAATTGTTATCAGTGAGGTTTTTCACAGTGCTTCTGGAAAAACCGCTTTGTGCTCCAGTTTTAATTAGTGTATTATTATCCATTGCTAATTGGAGGGGCTTAGGCTAGAATTAGGACACAGCTGCAGAGAGTGCAAGCGCGTGAATCGCTGGATTAGTTGGCGTCCATACAAAGGGGAAGGAGTAAATGAGGGAGATGCAACAAACCGTATCTTCCAAATAGCTCCTAACATTTCGCAGCTATTACCTATAATTTAAAAGTGAATCCCTTGATGAGAAGGAAGCAAATATCAGAGTGTTGCCATTTTTGCTGTAGATTTTTCTAAAGGCGATAAAACTTTGCAGGGGCAGTTTTAGTTGCCTTTCCAGTCTTCCTAACCCCTCTTCCCTGTTCTCATCTCTCCCTCCCCAGAGTCAACCAAAATTCTCGAGTTGGTAAGGTTGCTTTCTGTCTTGGTTTTTATAGTTTTGTCAAATATTTGGAAATATACAATATATTCAGTATTCCTTTAATTGTTTGAACTTTTATAAATGGTCACATGCTATACACAGGGCATGGAAAGTAGGTTTACAGCTGTTCATATGGAAAATAGCACAATAGTTAATAAATAATATAAACTCTGTCTTTCACGCACTTGAGATTGTAAACTTACTTTTGCCTCGCCCTGTATGTTATGCTATTGCAACTTAGTTTTTTCTTCAGCATTATGTTTAGATGACTTCTCCATTGTCATACATATGCAACTGAGTTTGTTCATTTTAACACCCGCAGACAAAATTTTGTTTACACTGCCCAGTGTGCACGTGCTGGAAGGGGGACCTTGCCCCTCAGAGGTTCTCAAGCAGGCATGACGCCACTCCCGGGGGCGTTTGGAAATGCAGGGAACCGGTCTTCCTAGCACAGTATATTAGCTTTCTAGGGCTTCCATGTAAAGTACCACAGACTAAATAACATGAGCCACAGAAATTTATTTTCTGACAGTTCTGGAGGCTAGAAATCCAAGATCAAGGTGTTGGCTGGGCTGGTTTCTTCTGGGGCCTCCCTCTATTTTGGCTTACAGATGACCGTCATCTCCCTGTGTTTTCACACAGCCTTCCCTCTGTTACATGCCTGTGTCCAAATTTTTCTACAAGGACACCAGTCATATTGGATTAGCGTTACACTAATGATTTTATTTTAACTTAATTATCTCTTTAAAGATTCTATTTCCAGACACAATCATATTCTGAAATACTGGGGCTTAGAAGTTTGGCCTATGAACTTGGGGGTACACAGTTCATTCCATAACCCATAATAACTGGAGTTTGATATTGGGTAGGGAGGACAGGGTCCCAGGGGCCTGAACATCCTGCACTGACCACAGGGTGCCAACAGGTCTCTCCTGTACTAGGATGTAAATGAACAAGGGCAAGTCCTAGGTTAGAAGCATGTACAGTCCAGCTTTATTAGATACTATCTAAGTTTTCTACAAATAATTGTATCAAGTTAAATTCACCAAAACAGCATATGGAAACTTAAATTTCCCCATGTTCTTGCCAGCAATTGATGTCGTTCTCTGACTTTTGAAATATATGTCAATTTCATCACTTCGATTTTTTAGATTTGATGCCAAGTTTTATTTACACATATGGGAGTATATATACATACACACACACACATATATATATATAAATATATATATAAAGGTGCATATGCACCATTCAGTGAATTGTTCTCATAACGTTTACCTATTTTTTCTATATTTGACTTATTCTTTATTATTCTGGATAGTATTCTTCTGTTGTTTCCATGTTTTTCAAATATCTTCTCCCAGAGTATAACTTGCCTTTAACTTTATTTCTAACACCATACTAAGGAAGAGTTTGATATCAAATTTATCAATATTTGTCTTTGTGTAAGTGGTGTTGAACCATATGTAAGAAAGCCCTCCCCACCTAAACGTCATAAAAATAGTCTCTTCCATATCTCTAAAAGATTTAAAGTCTTCCTTTTCAAATGTAGGTGTTTATATAAATTTTATTTTTGTTATTATGCAAGGTAGGAGTTTAATTTTTCAGGATGAATAGCTAATTGGCCCATCACCATTTAGTAGGTGTGTAATTATTTTCCTGTCTCTTGAATCATAATTTTCCAAATGAGTGTGGTTGTCCCCCTGAGTTCCTTACTCCAGCCTCTCTGCATCCGTGTCTGTGCTGTGACTGGAATGTTATAACTACTACAACTTTCTGGTAGGTCTCGATATATCCTAGGGAAATTATCTCTCTTTATTGTTTTGTAAAATTGCCTGTTTTTTCTTGGCCTTTACTCTTCCATCTCAATTTTTGAATTACTGGCAATTCGTCATGTTAATGAGAAAGAGAAATATATGAGATTTTCTTTGAAAGTACATGAAACTTATAGATAGATTTAGGAAAAAATTCATCTTTAAACATTAAATCTTCCTAGCATGAGCATGTTACATACATCATTAATTTGGGCCTTAAAATTATGTCTTTTAGTGATGGATTATAATTCCTTTACATGGCACACATCTTTAATTAGATTTTTATATTTATTTTTAAATGTTTATTGCTATTTTGAATGGCATCTTTTCTTTGTTACATTATTAAATTGGGTATTGATGGATTACTGAAGGGATGATTTTGACTTTTGGGTGTTGAAAATAGATTCCAGCGAAGTACTGCTTATGATCACAAATTTTGTCTTATAAAATTTTGTACTTCTTTTCTGATATCTTTGCACTGACTAGGACCTTTATAAAAATGCTGAATAGTATCAATTGTTATATAGAAATTTTAGTTGGAAGTTTCTAATAGCTACTTTTTACCAATCCCCATTCATAACTTGCAAATATTTTTTAAAGATGAATTCTGTTTTTTACCCCCAAATATCTGTGAATATTGACATTATCACTTGGTTCATCTCATTTAGTCTCTTAATATAGTGAGTTTCTTGAATAGTACTTGAATTCCTGCATGGAATCTTGATTGGTCAAGCTGTATTAGTTATTTTTTATGCTGCAACAAACTGCTTTTCTAATATTTTATTTACCTGATTTTTATCAATGTGCCTTTAGTTTTCTTTTCTTGTACTTGTCCTGCCCAGTTTTGATCTGGCAGTAAAGTTATATTAGTTTTAGAAAACTATTTGATTAGTGTAGCAGAGACATCTACTTACCTCCCAATATAGCTCTCAATTTATATTTATCTTTTTTTTGACAAGAGATGTCTGATGAGATTTGACATATTTCCTATTTACTTTTATGTAGGTGTGATCATGTAATAAATTCTCATAAAGCTGTCATGTTACTATGTGAAACTCTTATAGATATAAACAGAAGTACTGCATGAGATTTTCAGGAAGTTTTCTCAAAAGAATAGGTGTGCATTCTTATTCTTCAGCTTTGCTTCATCTATTTGGCACACTGCGCATGAAGCCTATTAGTGCTGGTAATATTTGTATTCCTTTTATTTTAGTTACCCAAATAATTTATTTAAAATAAGAATCTACCCCTTAAAGATTTGTTAACAATATCCTATACATCTGTAGTTTGTCTCACTACCTTCTGAGTTTCCTTTGCGGGGAAGGATTCTCCTAGTAATCATAGAGTTCCCCAAACATTCACTAAGTAGATCTTTGTGGTCCAAAGAGGAGACCTTGGTGCTGAGGACATGTACCACTCATATCTTCCTTCAAGAGAAACTGTCAGGAAAAACAGAGTTGGCCGACAGCCTGCAGATACCACGCTTTCAGATCCACTGCAATGTTCATGCTCAGGACCCACTTACATTGTACTACCACCAGCCAATGATGGAACATGACCAGAGTGCACTAGACAAGTCATTTCTGCTTAGCATCGGTCCATCCTAAATATTAACTGTTACTCAGGGACCCCCTCCTGGCATAGTTGAAACTTTTTTAGAACTTTACCATTGTCAGAATCTCTTACTATTGGAAGAATCTATCAAGTCTTCCTTCTCTCTCTCCTTTCACAGGAGACCGACCACCATCGTACGGTGCAGGCGCTCCCTGCTTATTGCTCTTTATCCTCCTTTGTTCTTTCACAGGATTTTCCTTAATAACTGTCTTATGTGTTTAAATTCACTTTGGTATACGCTTCTCAGAGAACCTGTACTAACACAGAGTGAAGGCATTAAAAATGAGAAGGGAGGCACTGCCAAGTAAGCAGACACATAATCCACTTAGAACATCATGTTGATAATTAGTAGTAAAGCCACCGAATCTCAAAGTATACAGTAAAAGTAGAATTGAAGAGACCTGGGAAATTCAGAGGCATGGTGGTGGGGTGAGAGTTTGTGTGTCTGTGATTGGCCTCTGGACTGCTAGCCACGCCTCTCATCCTGCTGGTGAGCATGATGTCATGGATGAAATAGCTTATGTGACATTCTGCAGGGCATCCATTAGAGAAGCCCCACACTGAGCAGAAATCACCCTCCTCTTGTACCTCTACACATTCAGACATTGGCTGGGAGTAATTCAAGGGATGAATGGCCTCGGCATGAGGAATCTGAAGATGAACAGCTGTAGGTGGTCAGGCCATTATCCCTCCCCTCATCCTGACAGTCAGTCCTCTTGGAGGAAATATAGCAGGTACAGCTCCCTGACTTCCACAGGCCCCTAATTCCATTTTGTCTAATATTAGTATTGGAACATCTATATTCACCTAGACTATTATACTTATTATAGCTAATATTATACTTGGCATAACTATTAATCTATCTACTAACACCTAGCTATTAATACCTCTACTAATTATCAGGTTGCTAGGTTATTGATTAGCTAGATGATTTAATTAGTGGATTATTACTTGGACATTATATATGCCATTTTCTTCTTATTATTTCTTTTTGTTTTAAATTCTATTTTATCTGTTATTAATATTGGTATACCTTAGTCAATATGTTTCCTGGAACTTTATAAATGCAGCAACTATTTGCCTCCTCACCAGTTAATATCAGACTTTTCTTTCTAATTTTCAAGAATGTAAAAATAACATTCAAATAGCAGAGCTCTTACAATAAAGCATATTCAATCTGAATCTCATAAAATGGAATAGTAATTCTTAGTAATTAATTTGCAAGTATAAAAAATATTGATGGGGTGGAGGAATCGTTATGATAATAAAATATTCAGTATCTCCCACTGTATTTCAGAGAAAGCACAAAAGGTGCCCAGACAATATGTGTAGAAAGCATAAGTATTAATGAGACGTGAACTAAGAGGGGTTTCTGTTTACATCCACCAAAACCAATTTTGGAAGAAAATAAAACAGAAACTAAATGATATACCTAATCCAACAATCTTTTTTTAAGCTTCTATGTTTTATGCTTTTTTAAAATTTTAAATAATTCACTTGTATTGAATTTTTCCATTACCGTTCATTCCCCTATACCCTCTCCCTCCTCTACCTGCCACCACCTATAGTCCCCATCCTGTTGTCTTGAGACACTCCCTTGTGAAGACTGAAGTCTGTTTGTGAACTGGTTTATGCATGTTGATTATGCCATGGGGAAAGGTAAGATAGAGTGAGCAGCCTGGAGTAGAAGCCAACCAGAAGTTAAAAGCAGATTTGTCAGAGATGAAAGGTTTTTAACTTCTACTCTTGCCCCTTTTCCGTATTGCCTTGGAACAGTCTCTGGCTGTCTCACCTCTACAGGAATCAGGCTAGTCCTAGCTATATTAAATGGACACTAACAGGATCACACAAAAGTCCTACTGGGTAAAGATATGGTGGAAAGAAATGATACAGCTCCACCTCATTTACTCTCTCCAAATTCTGAATCCTTTAGAAAAAATTCATTTATACTGATACATTATATACAGATTTTAAAAATTAATCCTTAGCTAATACTATAATAAAGAATCCTTTTGAATCTATTTTCATTGTCAGTAATTTTTCTTAATTTTTATTCAAGTTGAATTATCTCTTTATGGTTGTAGTTACTTTTTTACTATCAGACTTTGTATATGAACAATTATTTTTTACCATTGATTTCTCAACAAAATATTGGCAAATCAAGCCTGGCAATATAGAAAGAGGATAATACATCATGACCAAGTAAGATTTATCCCAGAAATGCAAACTTGGCTCAGCACTTACAAATAATTAATCTAGTTTAGCATATCAACAGACTAAAGAAGGGAAAAATCATAGGATCTTCTCAAAAGATGCGTAAAAAGCATTTGGCAAAAATCCAACAGCTATTAGTTCTCTTTTTTAAAGTATCTTAGTAAACTAGGAATTGAAGGAAACTTCCTCAACCAGACAAAGGACCTGACAAATGTTTTAAAAAACCGCCAACAAAAAAATACACCTGCAGCTAATATACTTAATGGCTGGTGGAACAATGAATTTTAAGATTGATAACAAGGCAACTATGTCTACTCTCAACCATCTCTCTTTACTGGGGGTCCTAGCTAGTACAATAAATAAGAAAAACAAATAAAAGACATCTAGATTGGAAAGGAAGAAATAAGGCAGTCTCTATTCACAAATAACATGATGGTCTGCATTAAAAATCACAAAGAATCTATAAAACAGCTATTAGAACTAATGGGTAAATTTAGCAAGATCATTGCAGACAAAAATCAATATATGAAAATCAATTGTTGCCAACATAAAGCAATCAAAAATGAAGAATTTATGTGAGCACAGAGATAATGAATTTTAAATACATTATGCTAAGTGAAAGTATCCAGACTCAAAAGACAACATACTACAAATTCCATTTATATGACATTGTAGCAAAGACAAAACCGCAGTACCAAAAATCAGATTGGTGGCTGCTGTAGACGAGGGGTAAGGGGAGGGGATTACTCTTAAAGGGACATGAGGGAACTTTTTGAGATGATTTAAGTATTTTATATATTTATCATGGAGGCAGTTACATGGGTGTATTCGTCAAAATTCATAGAACTGTTCATTAAAAGAGAATTAACTGAATTTAAATTGTACCTCAACAAAACTTCATTTGAAAAAACTCAGCCAATTAAGGGTGAATATGATGTTATTTTCATATTCATTTTTAGTAGACAACTAGTGACACTAGCAATCTGAGTTTATTTCAATCATTAAAATTGAATTACAGTGACTTGGGGGGAGGGAAGTAGCCCATGGCAGGCCTGACAGGCTCAATGATCAAAGTAACTGCACAGGGTGGTCTGATCACTAATTCCTGTCAGGTAGTCACATTCCAGGCCTATGGCTTCCTTAGCAAGGGTCAGTCTGTACCTTAAGTGAACCTGTCAGAGTAATTTTCTTTTCTAGACAACTTGAAGGCACAACCACAGTCCCCAGAACACAAGACAACTTAACCTCGTTCCTGTATGCCATGACTAAATGCTGTAAATGTTCATTATTAACTGAACTGTACCCACCAATGTAAAAGGAGTGTGTGTTTCTCCATTTTGCCTTTTATCCCAACCTCCTGCCTCCTGAATCTACCAACAATGGATTCCATGTAACTCTCCTTACATCTTCTCTTTCAATTCTAATGCATAAAATAAGCTGCAACACTGCCCTACTGTAGAGCATTTTCTCAATCCATTGAGATTTTGCTTCCTGGCGTGTCCTGGCGAGGAAGGAAAACAGAAAAGAAGGAAAGAAAGAAAGAGAGAAGGGCGAGACTAGGGTCAGTCTCTGCAACAGCGGCCGTATAACCAAATCAGCCTTATTCCCGAGGTGGAGCCTTGCAGGGCCTGGCATGAGTGCATGGATCTCCTAATCCTTGGTGGTCCCTACAGCTGTGCAAGTTGGTCACAAGTTCTACTCTCTTCTTTGCCTCCCACTTGCCTATTCCAGAGTTAGCAGCTGTCCTTAGGAGAAATTCTCCCTAAATATGGGGCTCATTTCTCTAGATTTCTTGTCTTTTTATTCATATTATTTCTAAAATTCTTCTCTTTGGTAGATACCAGGTATCTTTAAGCAGGTTTAATAATAATAATAAAATATCCAGATTTTTCCCTCATTCTCAGTGTGAATGTTGGTTTCAGTGACCTTTCTATCCCTTGCACACTATTCCACCAGTGTGCAAGGGAGCTCTGCCATTTTCAGCATTCGTCCTCCCACGCTGCCTTAGTCACCACCATTTCTAAGAATGGGGCGGGGGAAGGGAGTGGATGTAGAAAGAGTTTTTTTGTTTTGTTTTGTTAATCTACTGACATGCATTTGCTCACCTTTGGGGCGGGGGTGGGGAATTTTTCTTGACCACCATTCTCTGAGGGAATCAGAGAAACATGGCTGTTGATGCAGAGCCCAGGAAGAATGAGAGACCAACTGCCTTTGCTACATGAGGCTACCACTCCAAATATTCTGATTCTTCTGACTCATTGAGTCAGACATCTGCTCTTCGTTTGAACCTTCAGGAAGATAAACATTTTTACTATGTAATTTTTATGTGCTTCATGATGGACTCTAAACATTTATTCTGTAATAAGGACACGTATCTGGCCATGCCCTTTGTACATTCTCATGGCTTTTGGCCTATTTCTTTTCCTAGAGAGATAGTGCTCAGCTCCCAGAGGTTAGCAGGCTTTTCCACGCTAGTCCTGTCGGCCTGAGGTGAATTCTTTGCTTGGTTGTGAGCCTGCTCTTGCATTTGAATTCCTGAACGTGCAACCCCAAAGCAGCCTGCGGCCTCTCTTTGCCTGGATTTCTGTGTTTCCGTGCACCACCTCTTCCCGTTCAGTCAGAAATCACAGATAGTGGGGAGGGAAGGAGAGGGCACTACTGTGCTGCTTCAGAATATGGTGCCCTTCGTCCTGAGAACAGCTGCCCAGCTTGGTTTGGAGTATAGACCATTTTCTGGGCTAGGGGTGAAGCAGCAGGAAAGAAATGAGGAGTTCGAAATCACTTTGGAGTGGATGGATTTCCACTGTTTCTAGCTGTGCAGAACATGGAAGTCATTTCATTTTTTGTTGTTTTAATTCTCAAATAATTGGAAACTCCTACATTCCGGTGAGTGAGTGTGAAATCCAGTTTTGGTAACAATATATAAGTATCATCCTTTCTAAAATTTAGAGGAAAATCTTAGTGAGAAAATTGGGATAAGCTGGGCTAATCGCTCCTTTTGATGCCTCATTTTAAATCAGAATATTGTCATGTTTGGTCTTATTTTGCATATTATTTTTCATCACTTAATCTTGAATTGTCTTTAGAAACATTTCCATGTTTTTCAACCTCCCTCATCCAGTTTAAGAGCACTGAATGTAAGCCTCTCTGATGTTGTTAGTACTTGGACAAACAAAATAAACCAAGGGCATAGCGCTGCAGCTGTGAACGGCCTTATGTGTTGAGGATGGTTCCGTATCTGACAAGTCGTGTGAATGATAACGAAGCATCGGAAATACTACTCAGAGCTGCACAGGTACAGAAGACCGTAGCACACACCCTGAGGCCACCTTTTATGTTGGTGACTGTTATACTCCGGATGCAAGTTTTTAAGCTTCATAAAGAGAACAGAGACAGAATGATATAATTAACTCCTTCGGTAAGGATGTTTTGTTTTAAATCACTGAGTCAGTTTATTGTGTTTCATTTGTGATAAAGGGACAAAAACATAAGATGAGGTTAGCCACTTGGTGCATTTCAAAAGGAGTTGGAAACGAAGCAAATTTTCAACTCTGTTGGTTATTATTTGTGGGGCTATAATTATATCCTTCAGAATAATCATTATCATTCATATATGACCTACCATTACTCTCATGCTTTTGTGGCATAGGACATAATCATTCTTTCCACACCTATGTAAATGAATCTCCCCACCCTGTATCTTTACAAATCACTGTGCCGTAGCCTCCAAACTAGACACTCCATTAAACTGATGCATAAATAAATTAAAAAGACGAGTAGTCCTTCTTAATTTATATGCTACTTAAAGGTGTTATAAAACAAAACTTGCTTTTAACATTTCCAGTCACTCCACTCATCTGAATTAAATAAAGTTCACCTATTTGATGGGTAGAATATTTATATTTACGTATGAGTGACTGCTTCCTTTTATAAATGGTTAAACCACCCTCCAGTAAAGCAAACACAGAATATACATGACTATTCCACATTTTCTGCAAAGCCCTGGATGCACACATTGGCAGAATGCGGTCCTGTGTCTTGGAATAGGAAATTCACAGAGAGCCAATGAGGAGGAGATAGTTCTCATTTTCATCTTTAAATATAGTCTGTGTTTGTATAATACATTCAGGGCTTTTGTTTTTTATTTTGGATTTGGTTTGGTTTGGTTGTCTGTGCCTTGGATGTTTTGTTTTTGTTTTTAATACTAATGGGATCTTCTTATATTACCCATGAAAAGACTTAAGCTCTTGTTTCTCCCTTCTCAGAACAGTATCCCATTTCATTTTTCTAAATGCACTAGGCTTTCACGGTTTCTCCCACATGTTCCTTGAGGAGGCTGGAAGGTCTGGGATTTTATGAGGGGAACTGCACTACGGGTTTCTTCTTTCAGGTCTGGCTCTGGAGAAGCTTCTTTCCTCTGCTCCCCAGGATCGGGTCACACGCCCTCTTTGCAGCCCGTCAGGAGCCAATTAGAGCCCTGTGTTCCCTCTTCTTCCTGAATCTGCCGGGTTTTTAATGTGATGTTGAAATCTGCTCCTGCTTGACTCCTACAGCTGGTTTTGATCAGGCTCCTCTAAAGAGGAAGTTTCAATTAGCACAGCTCCAAATGTGCTCTGGAGGCATATTTTTATGACTACTCAAGTAATAGCACTCTTTGTTCCTCGTGGTGTGTGACTCCTTAACAAACAGCCATTCTTGGGAGTCACCAAGTGACTTTATAGCAAGGCGAGGCTTTGCCAAACCCAGAAGAATGAGACAGCCAAATTGAATTAGTGGTGGAAACACATTAATTTATGCTAGATAAATGTTATTGTGGTCCCGTGGGCAAGTACTCAGGTCATAGGCTTTATGAACTATTTGCAGCGAGAGGGCTTTGTCGCAGTAAATCAGTTCTGGAGCAGGACTTTACAAAGGGCTCACAGCCACTTACTCTCTCTGGTTCCTTTAAATTGCTTCCTCCTCTCCCCACCTCCTATCTCTGCCCTCCATCGAGACAGCCCACCATTTCATACATGTTTTGTGATATTTAACATATAAGCAGTTGGATTAATGATTTGTGTTGGCTTTGCCTGACTCTAGTTGAGACCTGGCCATCTATTATGCCCATGGCCCTCGCCACAGACAGCTGTGTGTTTATCATTCCAGGCTACAGATCTCAGTGGGTACAGAGCTCTGGCTTAGCACCAACTCTCAGAGTCTGTGCAGCTGGGCAGTAAATGGAAACCCTCGTGTCTCAAACACAGCACACACAACCCAGTCCTGACAGGGCTGTTTCTCTTCTGGGGAGGAATTAGATCCACTTAAGGCTGGATTATTTCTAGGGTAAGAAAAGCAGAAATAAGTGTTTTCTGGCTGCAAATTGTGGCGAGTGAGGAATGATGCCAAGAAAGAATTATTCATAAATGATAGTGTTTAAACTTGTTTTTATGTGTTTAGATGTATCTCTGCCAAAAAACTGACAAGGCCTCTTTGTTGGCATTTTTTCAGTGAGAGACCACTCACACTGAACATTTCCTTAATAAAGAAATAATTGTAAATCACTGGTGTCTAGGCAGGTGATAAGCAGTTTACCTTAAACATGATCTCTTGCAAAATCCAGGGAAAACAACGGGCTGGTTGCAGAATGATGAATCACTGCCCCCTCCCCGGCCCCCAACTGCCCCCTCCACAACCATCAAAAATGCCCGTGCATCAGTCAAGGCCCTGGAAAATGTAAGACCATGAATAATGCATGAGCTTTGGAGGTGGTTCTAGATTTCAATGCTGATTCTACTTCTTACTGGTTTTGCAGTTTTGAGCAGTTTGCTACTCTTCATTGTGGTGGAGAGACTGTTCAGTGATATGACCACTGCTGGGCACTGGAGCTAGGTGTGGTGAGTGAGCCAGGACCGAGGTGGCTTCCTGTAAATGCCCTTGGAGACTGTCTGACTGGCCCTTTCCCTGCGCCCCATGGTTTTTAGAAGTGGTGTTGCCCTTCCCCAAGCAAACATGGAAGGGGTTCCCCCTTGGCTGGGGCAGGTAACACCCCAGTACCCCATCCATTCGGCCCTTTAGCACCCACCATGAAGCATGAAGGGTGTCCATGTCATCATGCTGCTGCCCAAGATGTGCCTCATGTGACAGTTCCCTTAGTAAACTCTTGATGTTAATAATGGACTTGTCAGCCCGTTTCTTTGGTTGGTCTCTCAGACGTGGGAAAGTTCACATGATACCCATGTCCTTACATATTAACTAGAGATAATAGGAATACCTACTTTTGCAGTGTTAGGATCAATGAAGATCATGAATGGAAACCATTAACAAAGTAAATAGAGTATAAGGTAAGCTCTCAAAAAATGATAGTTTCTGCTAATTATTGGTGTTGATATTATTACTACTGTTGCTCCAAAAGAAGAAAATCTCTGCTTTTATTTAAATTCTCCAGTGGCTTCTGGAAGGAGCAGCTGAACTAGAGAGGTTGCCTTTTCCTGGCATAATTTAATCACACCTGAAGTATATTCAAACTAGCATATTCTGTTCAGCCATTGACATGCCTAACCTCCAATCCTCCGCTAATCTAATGTTTGTTTTTATATTTGAAGACAGCCGCTATGACACTCACGTTGTGTATTTAGCAATGGACAGAGAAGCTGATGCATGACAGGCACTCATCACATTTTTGATGAATTCGGTTTCACATTTACAGATGCCCCCGTGTGTTTTCTTATAACTACATGGATACACTTCTCCAGGGTGAATTTTTCTCCAAAATTTATCATAAATTCCCAAGGTTCAACCACATATCTGTTTCATATTTTAAAAATGTTGGCTGTCCCCTTTCATACTGGAAAAGCTAAAAGGAAAAATGAAGTCAACTTCCAGGGCCTTTAAGCTTCCTGAATCGATTCAATTTCATGTACGTTGTTGTTCTTGCCGAGTTACCAGCTAAAGCTTATGTAATTGTTTGCTATGCAGTTGCTATTATTAGTTGCTATGCAGTCATTATCTAGTTACTTGGCTGATTTAAATAACAAAAATGTAAATTTAGTCAAAAATTCCTAAAATATCTGTGTGTATAAGTAGGTATTTTTGTTTGTCCTGCTTTCCCTTTTTAATGGGACTTCTTCAAGACTGGGTCCTGTGTCTTCTCAAACTTCAAAAAATGTCTGTGGCCCCTTTTTCAGATTGTGCTAACAGGAAAGGATGCACCTGAGTTAGTTTCCCACGGTCAGTCTAACTCTGTAAGTCATGGAACACAATTTTTCACCCTATGGCCCTTTACTGAGTTCCTAAGGAAAGTTCAATACAATCCCATGTGGAAATAGTGGTTGAGCCTCAATACCTGGACTTTTCAAAAATCTGTTATCCTGAATATGAAAAGCTCCAGAGGTGCGCGGATCCTGGCTGTCTTCTCACCCCCTCGTTTAGGCCCCGTCCCTGCCACCATCTGTGACACACAGGCCCCGAACTATTTGTAGAAACAATCATTTAGTTCATGAAAGAAGAGTTGGCCCAAAAATTCTTATTGCTTCTCCTTATTTCTGACTTTTCCTTGTCATAGTTTATGCTTGTGTTTTTCTTCATTCAGATAAAACATTTTGTTTTGCTTCTCTAACCATTCTTTGTTTACTATTGACATCATGTCTGCAAGTCTGTGTCTGTGGGGAGAAAATGGATCTGATAGTATTAAGTTTTATAGTAAACAGATGATGAAATGTGCCTAAGACTTTGTCTCATCCCAAGGATACTGCTTTTTAAGTTGCAGCCAACGGGGGTGGTTTATTGTGGCTCTTTCTGGGCAACGCAAAGTCCTCAGTGTATTAACAGGCCACAGTCCAGTGGGTAACATCACGAAGGGCATCTGTCCAGGGGCAGCAGGCATCACGGGGCTCGCAAGCTCCCCGTGGAGATGCCTAATCAATAGAAGTTCTATGCTCAGGATTTTGTACATTTTGTAAATTAGGCCAAAGCAGTAGGACTTTGTGGCAATTATTCAGACAGTGATGTAAAAAGATAGCCTGACAAACAAACCTCCATAATCCACTTACATCTCACAGAAGCCAAAGGGTTGGAAAAGCCTATTAACAAGCTCCCCGCCTGTCTGTTTGGAGACGCTGTTGAATCGAGAGCCTCAGCACCTGAGGCTGTCTGTTAATAAAGATTGTTTGTAGCAGATTTCTGTTCTATTAAAGAGTGGACATAAAACAGCATAATTTAAAATATGTCAATAACTCAAGGCAAAAATGCCAAACATAGTCTGTTCTGCCTTTACAAAACGGAGCCAAGAATGTGCAAGGAAAGTGCNGCCAAAGGGTTGGAAAAGCCTATTAACAAGCTCCCCGCCTGTCTGTTTGGAGACGCTGTTGAATCGAGAGCCTCAGCACCTGAGGCTGTCTGTTAATAAAGATTGTTTGTAGCAGATTTCTGTTCTATTAAAGAGTGGACATAAAACAGCATAATTTAAAATATGTCAATAACTCAAGGCAAAAATGCCAAACATAGTCTGTTCTGCCTTTACAAAAGGGAGCCAAGAATGTACAAGGAAAGTGCCAGGAAGGCTTCTGCCGACTGAGTTTGGAGATTGAGCATGATGAATAATGTTATCCTTCAGGTTAAAACAACCTCGGTGGTGGGAATCTCTGTGTCTTTTCTGTTCTAAACTCCAGGGATCTTTTATTTAAGGGCCAGCCCTAGAAGATGCCTGGAAACCTGTACCCTTTGTCAGCCTCGTGAACTCATAACAGGTTGTGAGTGCTTCATTTTTTTTTCTCTCATTCTTTCTATTTTTCTCCTGGGTAGCATTTAAGGGTTGTTTGGGAGCAAGTCTTCACAGTCCCTCAGCTAGGGTTAAATGTCTTAGGAATATTCACTAAAGAATCTGAAACTAACAAGCACTGTGTCACCCCTTGTGTAATGTATTTGATGGAGCCTAATAGTCTGTTTTCAATGACTGTGCTATATTTTTAACACAAAAATGAGGACCAAAAGGTCGATATTCCTACAGCATTTATCTGGTACTTACTGTATGACGATGGCCAAGGCTGATTGATGGCGTTGTCAATGAGAGCTTCAGAAGGATGAGAGCGTGGAAGGGAGGACAGTGTAGCGCTGGGCTCGTGCACTAAACCCTGTCCTGTTTAGCAGGCCTATGGATTGAAATGTAACAGACTGGCTCTCACATCAGGGTTGGGTGGGTGGTTGAGGCTGAGTGATATTATCTGCTCTATTAGAAGGCTTCTCATGAACAGAGTGGTGGCTTTAATTAAATCCAGCAGGTTGAGAAAAGTAGTTTGGCAGTTTCAATTGATTTATTGTGGTTGTGACATCTGGGCCTGATTTATTGTATTGACTTGCAGAATTGTTTTTGGACACTTACCCTGCACATTCTCATTCTGGTTTGGGGGACTCACGGCCTGTAAATATGTAGTGTTCTCATTCTACTGTGATTTTAGTTTTCTCTCTGTAGTTTTCTTCTTTTGTTGGAATTCATCTTGTTAAAATGTGATCGACAGCATGACACCTTGTGGGTTTGTGGGCATGAACAGAGCTATTGGAAAAGTAGGGCTCATTGAAGTTCATTGTCAGCATCCCAGCTCAGTCTGTGGGGCGAGAGAATGAGAGGGATTGACAGTTTGGCTTTTTTAAACTTAGTCTATAAATTGCCCAACTATTTGCCCAATGTTATGGCTATCTGAACTTTAAAATTTAGATTTCAGATATAAATATGAACATCGTGTTATAGAAAGTTTGTTTCAATTACTAGAAAAGTGAGAATATTCAGCTGGATGTTTACAGACAATTTCCCCCAACCCAAATTTTACTGCAAGCAAGCTAATTTTAGAAAGTCTACACTTCAAACTCCGCAAAACATGTTTGAAAGGGTGGGGGAGAAGCGTCAAGCTTCAATGTCATCCACAGGGGAGGGCAGAGATGCACACTGGTCCCAGGCAGCCTGAATGACTCACTGGACTTCAAATGCGTGGCTGCACCTTCCAGGCACAGACGCCCAGCATTGTAGCTCTCAGTTTCCTGCAGCTGGGACCACTTAGCCCATACCTGAACCCCCAGCCAGGGTTCTGGAACAAATCAGGGAAAATTGAAGAAAGTCTAGGTAAATCTCTCAGGCAAATCCACTCCAGGTCAGCTTGTGGCTGAGCTTACTTTGACCTTTTGCCGCAGGATCAGAGGCTAGACTCTGTCATTGTTCTTTGTAGTCAGCCTCTCGGTGGTGTTTAATTCACTTAGAATGGCTTCCTATTTTTCATTCTTGTACTCAAGTGTCTATTTCAGTACACTACCCTGTTAGTCTTCATCGATTACTTTTTAAAATACCCAGAGTACAACCTTGACCCCAAAGTCGGGACTTAACCTGCACTAACCCCTGATGCCCACCTACTGTCCAGATACTCCTCTCTGGGCTGCAGCTGGGCTTCCTGCTCAACAACGTCAGCGCCGATAAACTAGGCTCACACCCAGATGATTGCATGTCCTAATGCGCAACGTGGTTCATGGTCTTTCCTTTAAAACCCTGGGTTTTTTTTTTTCTTGTTTTCTTTTGTGGAGTTAGTTTAAATAGGGAACGATTGCTCACCACCACTTTACAGCTATATCGAGTTGATCTGAAAACTTTTACTTTTATTCTCCATGGTGCCTGAGTTGCTTCAGATAGCTTGTGAACTCATTTGATTTTCTGGTGGCTGTTTAACGGAACTCTTCAAATTGGATTCGATAGGATATGCAAAGGGAAACTCAGCAATAAGAGACACTCAGTGAACATCCACTTCTATTTAAAACATAAGCAGGCATGGATTTTGGCCTAGTATAAAATCTGCTTGGAAAAACCTCATTTATCCCCAAGTCAAGTAGGAAATAATGCCAAATTACTTTTTAAAAATGGCTTTCCTGAAATATAATTTACATACCACTGAATCCACTGTTTTAATTGTACAATTTAATGATTTTTAGTAGTTTTACAAAATTGTGCAGACTTCACTAAAATCCAAGTTTCATCACCCCAAAGTAACCTGGTCCCAAAGAAAGTATTAGTTATGATTTTATATATGAATAATCTTCAGTCATAGAATGATATTCTGCATGTAGCTTAGGAAGGAGGCATAAAGAATGTTACATGCTTTGACACTGCACATTGAAGTGCTCTCGTGGGTACCTCAGTCAGATGACTTGCTTGACCTGATCCAGGGGTCAGACTGCAATGCAGCCTGCCCTTCATACAGGAAAAAATCTGAAAGAATATTGAAAATAACTCATTCTGAAGTGGAATAAGTCTACATGTGCACAAAAGTGTATTACATATTACCCTGGTCAGGTAGCTCAGCTGTTTAGAGTGTTGTTGCAGTGGTAGTGGGTTCAATTCCCAGCCAGGGCATGTACAAGGATCAACCACTGAGTGTGTGGACAAGTAGGACAACCACTCAATCTCTCTCTCTCTCTCTCTCTTTTCCCCTTCCTCTCTCTCTTTCAAATCAATTCTTTAAAAAGTGCATCACTTATAATAGACAGAAAACTGTACTCGAAAAATAACTGAATACATTTTTTAAAAAAGTGCATCACTTATTAGACAGAAAGAACTGTGGCTTCTGTACCAAGTTCAGATGAGGAAATGCTTCCTCATTATTAAACAACTTCAATCTTATTTTACCTATGTTGTTGGCTCCCTGCACATACTTGCAAGGTCCTGTACCTGCAAGGTGAACACCAAGATTTCTGGGGCCACGTTTGCTAGTGGATGCAAAGAGCTGACCCTGAAAGTGCAGCAGGAAGAGAAGAAGCTGGAGTGTTCTCCGCAGTGGTAGGCGTGCACTTCTTCACTGTGAGAGATAATGGCCCTAAGGGGGCTCTCAGTGGCGCTGGCCATACTCCGTAGGCGAGAGAGCAGACCAGCGAGATACGGAGCATTTAAAATGTAGGTCTATGAGCTAGGTGTAGATGTATTGAAGTGTCCCTCCTGAAAACTAAAGAATTCACCTGAATTATTCAAAATAAAAGGCAGTGTTTGCTTTTACTTTCACTAAAAGATAAGATGATATCAAAGACCGAGTGAGCATGGACGGGTTTGCCTTGGCAGGCTCTCCAACCTAGTTTACAAGTGTTTTCCAAGCAATTTTCTTTTTATGAACAAGACTGTACTAGACCATGGGGGAAATGCAGGATTAGGCGTTTACCCAAGAAGGGTTTAAAACCTAGTTGAAGTGAGCCTCCCTGAACAAGTTATCAGAGTCAATTCTTACTGCAGGAAGTAGCTTCCTTTAAACAGCTGTGGTAGTGACTGGATATAAATAATGTCAAGTAAGAGGAACACTTGGTGATTTCTGATCAATGTGGTCAGAATAAAAGCCACCTAGATCCACCACCCCTTTCCTTTCTACCTCTTCTTTGTCCACCCAAATTCCCCACTGCCTCTCAAGAGACAGAAAGTTTTCTGTTATTGAACTGATCAGACAGGGACAATCCCATATTGTTAATAATGGGCTCTCAGCAGACTAGAAAAGAAGAAACAAAGGAGCTCAGCCAGAATGATAACCGAATGCCCAGCAACGACTTTCCATTTTTCCCGTAAAAATGCTCATTCTCTCATGCAGGCCTGTGTATTTTCTGGGGAAAGACTGTGATTTTGAAGTCTTAATAAAAGCCCAGCACCTCACGATTTAAATGCAGGCTTATTTCTTCAGCTTCAAGACAAATTAGCAGTGTATTCCCTCCCCACTCTCATTTTGTATAAATCAAGGGTTGATTACGTGCTGACACAGTAGTACTTACTATTGTAGAAATCGTGTGTCTTATCATATTCCACCAGCAGAGCATTTGCTTTAAAAGTGACAGATGTGATCTATAGGCCTATGGATGCAAGGGTCATGTATTACAAGGTGCATCATTTACCTACAGCTGTTGGTCTTCTGGACTGTGGCATTTTACAAGGTGGGGGACCCAAAATGGAATTTATTTAGAAAAAGTGTGTATTTATTCTTACACGTTTGAATTTCAGTCCCCTTCAAAGTGCCCTCCATCTGATGCAATACATATATTGAGACTTTTTTCCTGTCACTCACAACAGCTTTTGAACTTGTGGGTGTTGATGTCTTTTAGTGTTTCTGCCATATTTTTGTTTGTTACAACTCTTCCACATCAGCAAAGCGTTTCTCTTTTGAGGACTTTTTGTGTCTAGGGAAACAAAAAAGCCACTCAGGGTGAACAGGGTGGGTGGGGCACAGGAGTCATGCCATTTTGGTCAAAAACTGCTGAACACTCAGCACTGTGTGGGCAGGTGCACTCATAAATCACCCATCATGAAATGGGCAGACCCACTGAAAGAGTCTTCAGAAAAAGTCACTGAGGCCAAATGCAGCCCCTCACAACTGATGCAGGTGGGCTCCTAGAACACTCACCTAGTGGGAAAAGCCTATACTATCAGGGGCCCACCTTTCAGAAGCCAAATCCAGGCTTTTGGGGGGTCCTCTCTTATATTTGCAAAATTACACTGTTCGCATTTTGCACAAGATGGAATTGTATTTCCATAATAGTGAAAGTCTAGCTTGCTTAGGTGGGGTATCTGCCTAAATAGTTTTTAAAGACATAAAAGGATGGGAGTCTGTCTTATCTTGAGTTTTATTTCCACATGCCACTTCAGGCTCAGCAGGCAACTGCTTGAGGAGGACATTTCCTTGATGAAAGTCCTTGACCCAGATGTACTTTTTTCTTTAGTGAAATTTTCCCAAGAGCACCTTATGACTACACTTTGTTGTTCCAGAGATGTTTGTCTTCAGTTGGAATGTGAAATACTTTTAATGGTGCATCAATGATGAAAGAATTAATCAATACAAATTCTTTTTCATTCAGTTCTACTAATTTAATAAGCTTGATTAAATCAAAGGGTAAAATAGGTCGGGAAGGAGTTTAAATTCAAAGGTGGTTCAAAGTATACAATTTGTTACATAACTGCCACCCTATTTTAGCAGTAAATTAAGAGTGGTTTTATTGAGATTTTTATTTGACTTGCAAAGCATGAAAATTTTTAATTAAAGAATTTAAGGCATTCAATGACTTTTATAAGAGGAGGGATTATCTCTTTTAAACTAATTGACATGACTTATGATCCTTTAATGAGATTGTTGTCCCTAAAGCCTTGTTTTTAAAACAGACTTTAACTGACCCAGTTCATGATCAGAGAGTTATTCCAGGCTGGTTTTGGTTAAATGCACCACACACATTCTTGAACAGCACCTGATCGGGCAGATTAAGGAATAACGGATTGGGAGCAGGACTTGTAAGATATGAGAAGAAAGATCTTTTTGGAGAGGTAATCTTTTTTAAAAATATTTTATTTATTTTTTAGAGAGAGGGGAAGGGAAGGAGAAAGAGTGGGAGAGAAACATCAATGTGTGGTTGCCTCTCAAATGCCCCCTACTGGGGATCTGGCCTGCAACCCAGGCATGTGCCCTGACCGGGAATCAAACCAGTGACCCTTTGCTTCACAGGCCCGTGCTCAATCCACTGAGCTACACCAGCAAGGGCTGAGAGGTAATCTTCATAAACCTTCTCATCCTTGTAACCTCTTGTATTTTAACCCTTCCAATCCTATTCTTTAAGAACATCATTTGGTTTCTAGTTTTACTGTTTCCCTTCCAGTTGTTACTGTACTTACTTGGTCATTTCTCTAATTAAAATATGCCATTCTATTTACTTTCTGGCTCATTTTTCAAGTTGACTGGAAAAAGTCATCACAAGAAGACTGGGTGCCCCTGAGCCTGGACCATCTGAGCATCCCTACTGGTGGCTAAAAGCTTTAATCCCTGCATCCTGGTTTGTCCCTTTAGCATTCCAAGTTTGTGTCTTCTCAGCAGCAGTGCCAAGTAGGTTTCCTGGCAAGAATTGAAACCCATGCCTTCTGAGACCACTCTTTCTGTTTATGGGTGGATCAGATTGCTAGGAAGAGCTTCCTAGGGATGCATTGAAATCTGTGTCCTGTAGCTCCTACCAGTGGAACATATTTGTAAGCTGAGGGGATCCCTCAGAATGTGAGTGTTATATTCAACCATCAGCCTGTTATTGGGAAGACTCGTATGAGAACTAGACTTGTTTTTCTGCTCAAAATCCCTCTCTTCCCTACCTATTCTCATTCCCTTCTCCATCCTTCTCCCAAGACCAACAACCCCTCTCTTGGACCCTTGATCCCATCTGCATCCTAATCAGTAAAGGAACCTGATCCAACTGTTGTTCTTCTACTTAAATCTCAAATTGTCTTCTTTCTAAAGTACCATTTCCTTTATGAATTTGCTTTGGTCTACCTTATGCCACATAAAATAAATTAAATTAAATTTAGTCTCCCCTTGGCCCTGCTATTTCCCAAATAATCACAAAATCTTGTGCCTTCCTCTTTTTCTATCAAAGTGTTTTACTAAATTTGTATAACTGCTATATGTTTTACACTAATTTTAATAGGCAGCAAAGGTGCTATTCAGCACACTGTTTTATGGATTTGAAATAACCTGGAAGGTGACAGCTTTCCTAACGTAGTCAGTGGTTTAGACTTGATAGAAACAAGTCTATAAGATTAAAACAAAAAATTGATACTGGCTAATGGATGAATGCATATATTTAGTCTACTCTCTTTGCATATAGGAATAATCTTCTGTCGGAAAATTTCTGTCTTTATGCTACACTTAAATAACACATAACTGTCCTTCCCAATTCAACTATGCAAAAATGGGAGTGAAGTAATATACTGTTAAAAGATGTTCTAAGGTATTAATTTTCGTGATGAGTAGAATATGTTAATAATGGACTGTGACTTAAAAGAAAATCCCAAATATTACAGACATATTGTGAGCATCACTCAATACACATGTGGCAGGATGGAGTATCTGATGCCCTTTGTAAACAGTTATTTCCTTTACTTCTCACCTTTGAGGAGATGGGATCTTTGGTAAGGCAGCATAAAGAGACAGAGACTTACCATGAAAGCATCAAAGATTTTCTATGAAAATGTTTAAAAGTCATTGTTCATTAAAAAGAGAATGATTTGTTTTGTGGATATATTACTCTCAATAATCTAACAACTCTAAACTTACTCCAAGGAATATTGTGAAAAGCTGCTAGCCCATTCTAATAAAGTAGGAAATAAAGAAGAGAACAGAGGAATTTGAAAAATCCTGGAGAACTATGAGAGTGAACCTCATTCTCCTAAAACAAATGCCATAGAACACAAATTTCTGAAACAAAGGAACTACAGAGAATTTTTCATAATGTAAAATTAATTGTTATACAAAATTACTAGCAGAGTTCTCTTTGATAAAGAAGACTCCTGGCACATTCAAAATGATTCATTCTCTAAGTATTTAATTATTGCAGTATCCAGGTCCTAATATGAGCTATATCTGTAAATAAGAGTTTATTATATAATGTATACAAATAAAATTATATACTTGCATGTTAAAATTTTGTGAAATGTTTGAAACTCTAACATTCTCACAGTTATATTTCTGTAATTCACAGTTGATGTCTAAAGTTCCCTAAATTCTGAGCACTATGTAAAATCAAATTTGATTAAATCAGTTTTCTTTGATGGAAGAGAAAGAACATTACTTAAACCTCTGTGACTAGTGACCTATGGTTGCTCTCTGCTACATGTGATTCGAAGGTCAAGTCTGACTTAAAGCCTCGGAACACAGTGCCAACTCATTACTCCATTTTAATTCATGTGGAAGCACAGCTAAAATGCCATGACCGTCTCTACCTCTGACCCAGAACTGTGAGGAAAATCCATTTCTCTGATGTCGCCGAATCATTCAGGCTTCCATCACTGAGACTGCAGAGACCCTCAAGGAACTAAAAGTTCTTTATTTTCACCACGGCACCTATGGAAATACATTATGGCTGTCATACAACGCAAATGCAGCTCTCACATAGAAAGAAAAAAGTGCCATATATTTCTTACCGTCAAACGAAACCATTAATATATGTCCTAAATCCGTGAACTATGTAGCCTCCAAAAACAAATGAGAAAAGTCAGCAACAAACAGGATTCATGACACAAGTTCACGAAGTTTCTCAACTGGAAGGGTTTTTGGCATTAATTCAGCATAGCCCCTTAGGATTAAGGTGACTGAAAATCAGAAAATTTAAATTATTTGAGAGCACATAGTTTGTCAGAGGCAGAGCCAGGACAAGTGCTCAGGACTCCTGATTTCAGTCCAGTTCACTCTACCAATAATTAGTTGCTAAGACAATTTTATATTCCTTTTGACAGCTCTAGGGATGGGAAGTCAACTCTAAGAAGCACATATTTTCCTAGAGAGTGTGTTATCAACAAAGGTCATATCACCCCCCAAAGGGAGATAAAAAATCTAAGATGTCAGATGTCAAAATGGTTTGTGGCTTTCCTAAGGGCCACATACCCATGGCATCCAGGTTTCAAGGTGAGGGGAAGGGTGAGGTAGGAAAAGAAAATATTGGAAAAGAAGAATTTCTTAGTGGCGATAATTTTTAGAAGATCAAGAGACACTGCTCTGGACCAAAGTCTATGGTGGGAATTTTAGGGAGGTGGCCAGAACATTGGCTGACTGCAAATGCTGAGCACTCGCTTTGTTTTTAGAGTGAAGCCAGTAAGTTGGGGTGTGGAAGTATGCTTTGTCATTCTCATCCAGTTTGGGTGACCTGTAGTAAAACACATCAACCTCTTTTTAGAGGGCCAACATTAAGTCTTCATCACTTTATAACCAGAGCACAAATAAGAGAGAGTTGTGCTCTGTACTGTGAACAAGGAAAATAGAGGGTGTGGTGGGAATCCAAGAGAAAGGTGTAATATAACAGAAAATGTTCAGAAAGTCCTCAGGATCTAAACACTACTTCTGTGCCTTAACACTTATCTGAAAGCGTTTCAACTTAGGGTGTCCAAGCCTCAATTTCCTTACCTATACATTTGAAGTTATCAACCTCCAATGATTTGGGAAGAAATTATGTGTATAAAGTAATAAACCTGGAACATGGTAGCCACCAAATAAACGACATGTAGCATTATTATTATTGCCTGATAATATGTTCAGAAGTCATGAAACCTAGACTAGCTCTATATCAAATGACTTAGTAGGCAGTTTTTTCCTGGAGATTTTCTTCTATCCTCTTTTGAAAAACTCTCCTGCTTTGTACTCTGTCTTCCCCGACTCTGACACCCCTGCCTCTGCCTTGGGCTCCCTTGGGCCTGGTTTGCTGACTGTGGCAGCCAGCTCTGCGGGCACAGAAATACCTGAGTTGGCCTGAACTATTGATATCATGATTCAGCACAGGCATCATCCTTGCCTTATACCTCCGCCCTCCCACCCCCAGGAGGTTAGAGTAAAATACCTCATTAATGTATGTTTTCTCTGTAATGCCTTTAACTCTTTGAGGGTAGAGATTCATTTACTCAACAAGTAGTAACTGGGAATTTACTCTGTTCTAGGCACTGTTCTAAGTGAACTGTTTCAGGCATTTTTCTACAACCATGAACAAAACAAAAATCCTATCCTGCTGGAATCTGTATCTCCACAGAATAAAAAGTGATATAAATGAGTAAACCATAGAATTTGTTTACGGTAAATGCTAAGGAGGAAAAAGGTAATGAAGAAGGACTGTAACTTTAGAAAGCCAACTGGAGTCCCCTGCACACACACACGCACAAGTGACCTTTAAGAATAGGGCCTGAAAGAAGTGAGGAAATGGGAAGAATCTTAAGTCCCAAGCATTAAGAGGTGCATGTTCATGGCTGCCACAGGGCCAGACATGTAGATCCACATAGATCATTTTCAGAATGTTGACTTTTACTCTGAGGGAAACAGATCATGTCTTATGCTTCCTTAAGTACTGGCCCAGTGCCCAAAACATGCTAAGCATTAAATAAATGATTGGTGAGTGAATTAACTGAGTCATCACTCTATGTACACACAAATCACCAATTAAATGATATACAAAGACTGGCTTTGTGACGTCCAATTTAGAAAGTATCATGTAGTATAAGCCTGAAAACATAGAACCCATTGCAGACAACATTATTTAACAGAATCATAACAAAATATGCAGCTTTATACCTGTCGGTCCTGTGCTAACAGGCAGAAACTACGGACTCAGTGGGGAAATTGAGGAGAAAGATAGGCAGGATGAAGTGGGAAAAGTACCAGGAAGAACCTCAGACAATTGGATAGCAGCCGCAGTTGACTGATCCAATACATAAGCTACTTAACTAACTCCGGATGCCCTGTCAACTTTGTATTTCAGATCACTAATGAATAACTTTTTAGTATAAGTATATTCAATCGACATTTAACTGTGCTCAGTGTTTTACCTGGCATGCTTACCACCCACAGGCAAAAGTTAAGTGGAATCTCTGTTTCTAAACTGACTCTTCAGCACAGCCTGACTGCTGCGAACTTTGATTCAACAGCCTGGTTGAAATGCTTTCTAGAATGTGAGTCGAAATAATCCAACTTCTATGTGCATTTATTTTTATCCCCTAATTTTATATTTATATTGTTGTGTATATTTTACAATGTATATATTAATATAGTAGCAATTGCTATTTATATGTAATTTATAAATAAACAATATTGAGTGTGAATAATCAAACATTTATTCCTGATAAGGGAGAGGAATCAAACAAAGTGGAGACTACTATTCTATGCAATAAATAAGAAGCATTGGGACAGAGAACATTTATTGTTTTCCTAAGAAAATACATGTACTCAAATCCTATTTGCTGGGTAAAACTGTCACTGGGCCATTTAGTTTGGGGAATTTGTGAAACTGACCAGATATGCCAAAGTGGACTTTCTTGTCACATAATAGCTGGTAATTCGCTAGGACAAATCACTGTGAGTTAATCACATTCAAACAATTCATTTGATGTATTAATTATCTTACAATAAATAAGAAGTTCGTTTGGACTCAATTCTTATACTTCACACAGTCCGTCATACTTTGTTGTTTTGTTCCAACAATTGCCTGTCCATCTTGAAACGTGAAAAGATAATAAATGGAAAGAAAACAAGAAGCCACAAACCGCTCCCACTCTGCGGAGTGACAGCATTGTAATGCAGAATCTAGAGACAGATGGTGGCTTATAGCAGACATCAATCTTCAATGAGAGTAAATTTAGGATAATGCCCCTCTTTGGTAATGGACATGTCTTTGCAAAGTTATCGCTGACAGCATCCTCTAACGTGCTGATTTGCTAAGACAAGGTTTTTATTGCATCTAATCTTGTCGTAAGGCATGAAAAAAATGGTCGGGTACATGTTTCTCATGTATAGTTTTTACAAGAATTGCCTGCAGTAGAGAGGGGCTAAATTGTTTTCCATATTTTATGGCACATTTCTAATGTTCCACCACACACAACATTGATCACTCAGTCCATTAGCTTATGATATTCTGAAAGGGGACACTTCCTTTGGGAAAAGCCATTATTTGAAATGAGATGAAGGCTCTGACTACGTAGGTCAAAGTGGGGTAGAATCTATTCAAGCCATTGCTTAATTTTATCAAGGCAAATAATCAGCCAGAAAAAATATATATACACTTGGAAATGTAAGGGTTTTTTAAAAATGTCTGGCCTCTCCAAATCTGTTATGTCTTCTGAGTGACTGGGATATTTCCTAACAGTGCAAACTATCCCCAGTGAGGACGGAAACAGCTTTAAGGAGCAAAACTTTTTTGTAGTTATATACCTAGGGAAATAAGCATTATCAGGGTTTTTAACAGGAAAACAGAAAACATAGAGGGACTTCATTATAGGGCTTTGTTAACACAGGTTGTAGAATAGCCGAGAGACTCACGGGGACTGTGGAGAAGCCCAGAGATCAGCAGCAAGAGAAAGTGCCACCATCATCAAGTGGTCCTTCCAGAGCTGGGGCCTTTCACTGGAGCCAGACCCCTTGTGGGGCTGTTTGCAGGGGCTGGGACCGCAAGTGTGTAATCACTGGAGATGTAGGCCCTGGAGGAGACACCGCCGAAGGCAAGTGAGAGTGCACTGGATTCTCCTGTTCTTCTGCCCCCTGAGTTTCTAACGATCCCTCCCACAGGCAAGGAAGCCTTGCAAATGCAGCTCTAGCAGAGCAAAGCAGAAGGGCAGGGAATGAGGCTGGGAGCCAACAGATAAGCAGGCAACTTAGACAAAATTAAACTACCTTCCTTTCTCTAGCACTTTATTTAATTTGCTTCTGAGCATTATCAGTTCTATCCTACATATAGAGATAATTCTTCCCAAGTGGAAGAAACTTTTGAAATCTTTGCCAGCAGAGGTAAGGGTTGAATTGGAGACTGGCAGCAAAGAGGCCAAGTGTTCCTCAGAACATGCTTTGGAAAAGGCTGTGGCATGGCTATTCAGGCTCCCAATGCATGCGTGATTCAGGAGATGTAACTGAGTGGGAAAACAGTGGATGCCCCATTGTATTCTGCACTTAAGACACATCAGAATCTGTGCAAGGTGCTTCTGCACATGTCCCTTCATCTGCAGAGTGGCCTAAGAGGGGAATTCATATCCTTGTAGGGATATGAGCTATGATATCTTTAGCTGTCTCTGAAATCCCCAAATCCTTTCTTTCCTGTAGGGTCTTTTGTATGTGCTGTTGAGGTAGGTCAACAATACAAAGCTCTCCTTTGACAAGAGGGGCAGACAACTCTACGTAAAGCCTCAGGTCTGGAAACTGAGTAACACATGAGTCACTGTACTGTATCGGGGCTTGGATGCAATCAATTGTTTCTCTGGCAATAACACAAGGTTCATGGACTATCATGTTTGTTCTTTAATAAAATTCTTAAATACTTTTAAGGTCATACTCCAACTAATAATAGCTTGCACTTATTGACTGCTTACTAGATGACAGGCATTGCTATGACCATTCTACTTTTATTAATTAGTATACTTCTTGCTACAAACCTGTTAATTAGTTTTATTATTATCTTCATTTTACAAATGAGAAAATAGAGGCAAAGAGCATTTTTATAGTTTATCTGAATAAATTGTGGTAGTGATTGGCAGAGCTGTATTAAAGACTGTCCTAAGGATTATAATACAAGACTTTTACAATGTCCCATGATGGCCTTTTTATGGATTCATGGCTCAAATTCTTTGCACAAGAAATTTTCTGATGAATAGTTGCAATTATTTCTCTTGAAAAAAGGCAAAATTATAATTATACTAAATATGTGTGTGTTGAAATATTGAGTAGGTTTGGGTTTTTAATATTCTTTTGAAAAAAGAAATTAGATATGCTTTTTTATGTAGTTCACAAAGCTGGCTGTAAATATTTTTTGCATCCAGTATTAATTAAATAAAATATTTTAAAGCAAGATAAGCAACTGTAACCTGCTACTGAGGTCAACAATACCCAGTAGATTACAATAGTATTAGGATTTTTGTATTTCAGATATAAAACCCTAGAGGAAGGGACTGGTGAAGAGGTTTTGGAGAGGTTTTTTTGGGGGTGGGGGGTGGTGGGGTTGTTTTGTTTTTTAATCCTCGCCTGAGGATATTTTATTAATTTTAGAGAGAGGGGAAGAGAGAGAGAGCAAAACAACAATGTGAGAGAGAAACATCAATCAGTTGCCTCTCACACACACCCCAAGTGGGGATCGAACCTGCAACTAAGGTATGTGCCCTGCCTGGGAATCAAACCTGCAAACTTTTGGTGCATGGGACGATGTTACAACCAATGAGCTACCTGCCAGGACATGGCAAAGACCTGTTTTGATGGGGAGGAGCAGACTAGACACAATCAGTTTATAAAATCACAAAAATGCTCATCTTGTTTGCCTGGATTCCATTTGAGGCCTGATTCAGTGTCTTTGTCTTCTATTATTAAGAACTAGCAATGACTGGTGTGGGCCCAGCACTGGACAAATTAGAGTCTAACAAAAATCACAAATGTAGAGTCTAATGCCAGCCACCCCTGCTATGAAGAATGCCAGGACAATGAGGGTTCCCAATCTTAGGGTAAGCACTGGAGAATGGGAAAGTTTACATCACTTTCATCTACTCACTTTTCTGTCTATTACAACCAATATATAGGTTGCTTTTCTTTCTATAAGTAAAGCTTCCTGAACAGGTTAGGATGGTTCTAGCTCTTATTCTAATTCTTCCAGCTAACTTAGAAGCTCATTATACGCTCTCCTTTTAATTTACTTATGTGTGCAAAAATTGCTGCTTTTGAGAATTCCATATTTCTCTACTATTCGCAGCAGAAGAAGAAAGCCTTGATATACACCTAAAACTATCATGCCCAAGAGTCACTTCTAATCATAGTCTTTGTCTCTACTCGTTTTATTACCATTTGTGATTTTTAATAAATCACTACCTTATCTTTTAGCATAGATACTTACAGATTTAATAGACTTATCAAATAAATTTAATACATTTAAACTTTTAATTCAGACAACTATGTTTCATTTTTTAATAAGCAGCCTCATTTTCCCTAATGTGACCAGTAAAGTCACACTAAAGGATTCCCATAGGCGTATTTGCCACTCGTGGCAATCCATGCCTGCGTGACCCTGACTCAGGTGTCTCCAGACCAGCAGCTGTGATAACCAAGATTGGGCTTCTTTTATATGATTAATAAACGATGGCATTTTCCTGGACAGGCCTCGAGGCTCTGACGGCTTGCCAGGCCACTGTCTCCTTCTGAAGGCAGAGCCTAACACTAGTGCTTCCTGGAGCGGCTCTCCAGGCCCACTCCAACACCCTTTCTTACATGTGGGCTGGATGGGCATCTGAGAGATGGAAGAGGTGGCCTGGCCGGGGGAACCTGGTTACTAGATAAATTGTCCTGTGGAGAGAAAAGAAAAGGCCCGATGTGATTTGCCTGTGGAATGGGTGAATATGAACCATAGAGAAAGAAGGATTGATAATAAAGTGATATACAAACGAGAGGTGGACAGAAAGTAGTTGGTGCAACGCATGAGAAAACAGAAGTAAAGAAGAAGTAAACACCATGTGGTGGGGGCACAAGTTGCAGTGATGCACACAGTAATAGAAGTGTGGAGGGGGCCAAGAGGCAGACACCAGGGGAGCAGGCTCACGGGAGTGGCTACGTGACCCTTGTTAGAACTTTGGAGTATCCAGACTCATGTTCCAAGGCTCCTCAAAACTTACTGTACACCAGATGAGATGATTTTCTGTGCCTCCTTACTTCAGGATATATCCTTAAAATAAACTCATGTCGCCACATAACAAAGCTCCTGTCACTGGGCACTGCTCCTGGTCCGAAAGAGGCCAAACACACACATTGTTATTTTTTATAAGTACCCATACACACACCTCACTTTTCAACAATTTAATGCAAATAATTTTTGCTTTTGACTCCAGATTTATGACTGGTAAAAATATATATTTGCATACCAAAGGTCAAATTCTTTATTCTGAGAGTCCTGTCTGTAAAAATAATGAACACTCATTAATCATATAGAAACGTATTTCTAAGGGACTAAAAACTTAGCTTTCCTTTTATCGAATAATCTATTGTTCTTCTCTAAAACTTATGCATTTCTGTTGTATTACTTGTAAAACTTAAAACTTTCTGTTAGGGTAACAGAGTAGAAGTCACTAACTACTTTAGGCTCTGTAGGGGACTAAGAAGTTTTCCTCAACCCTCTTATGGTCCCTGGCTGGGTCTGAAAAGTAAAGTGATAAAGACAGATTAACAGAAGAAAAGTATACAAATTTATTTAATATAAGTTTTATGTGACACAGGAGCCTTCATAAGGAAATGAAGACCCAAAGAAACAGAACCATGTATTTTTGTGCTAGATTTCATGAAGAGTATGGCAGGCCTGGAGGAATGTGATGGGTTGAGGAGCATGAGGTAACTGTAGTAAAGTGGAGAGACATTGCAAGTCCTGCTTGTTAGATTCCTCCTGGTGTCCTTCTGTGTTAGAAGATAAAGGTGGTCCTCTCCTCTTGGTATAGAGAGGGCATCTCTCACACGAGGATTTCATGACCAGCTTCAGGGAAGGGTGAGTCAGGGAGGAGGTCTGAGTTACCTTCCCGCTTCCGCCACCTGCTCAAACTCCTGTAGCTTAAAATAGGCAGTGTGCCAAGATGCCATATTTGGGGGTAGCGTGTCCTGAACCCCATCAGCTCCCATAGCACTTGGTACTTACCTTTGCTAATACGCATTTGCAGTTATTTTGTTAATGCTTATTACTGATGCAAACTTGATGAAGACAAGGAACTACGACTTCTTGCTCACCAAAGCGGTAGTAAGCATTCTGTAACTACTTGTCAATTGAAGAGTAAAAGAATGAGAGCCATTGTTATTTTTATTTCCAGGTCCTGGTTCATTATACGTTGTTAGGGTTCTAGTTCAGAAAAACCAAAGACAAATAAGGCACAGAAATGGGGGACTGCGTCAGTGTTTAACTTTCCTGTTGGTGGTCCCAGTCCCTTCATTAACTGGCCATCATCTTTAGCTCTTACATAGAAACCCAGAGAGTGCAAATGAAGTGAAGTTTTCACTTCATTTTTATAATTCTTTGCTACTTGATCTCCTTGCACTCACATGCAATGAGCTGTACTGTCCCCATAACAGTTTGAATTTTGGTCCTTGAACTTGTTCTGCTGATTGCTCTCCATTGGCTGCCCATTTGCATGGAAGTCTTAGTGCTAGCTCCTAGCCTACTTGTTCTTGTAGGAGCCTTGCATATTCTGGCAAATTTACAGCCATATATTCCTAAGGTATCCAGAGAATAACAACTCTGAGCAATGTAAAAATTTGGTATTAAGGATCTATAATCAATGGGTGTGAAACAACTGATTTGAACAAATTTAGTAAGAAGATTAGTTTCCCAACTTGTTTGTCCATACTTTTTTCTTGCAGTATAGCTATGGAATTCACCTAGAGAAACACAGCTTTGTGGTATCATTGTAGAACCCAGATTTTTTTCACAAAATTAAAAAAAAAGCTAATTATTAAGCTTCAAACAGCACATTTAGTTTCTTTTCCCTGGTAAAGATTTCCTTGATGTTAGGATGTGAGCTAAACATGGAAAATATGATCTCAATTTTAATCTGAGCATATCCAAGTTTATGGTAATTATTAACATAAAATGTGAGTTACTGTGAGTGGTAGACTTAGATAATTTCAAGTGCCAATTAGATGTTCCTTTAAAATATTCACCACATTTAAATTGGACATTAATACTTAAATATTTACATTTGCAAATGGCCTACTTTCTGAAACTTGGAACACAGCATCAAGTTCAATTTTTAATAGGATTTATCTATCTTTCCATTTTTCAGCAAATATGTATTGAGTGCCTCCTATATGTTAGGCAACCATCAGCATTGATGCATTCTATTATGGAACTCATAGTCTAGTGACAGGTAGAGGTAATTAAAAATAAAAGCAAATAAAAATATATAAGCATACAAATGCAAAATTATAAATTGAGACAAATACAATGAAGGAAATGGAAAATGTGGTCTAATGGCAAAAAAAGATTAAGAATAAAAGATTTTAGAGGTTTGTAAATTACAAAGCTCTGGTTGAATAAGGTATTGGACTGCCATTCTTAGTATTCAAAAAGTATAAGAGAACTTGGAGTGTCCAAGTTCACATGACGAGTTCAGTGAACTGCTGGTGAATGAGGTACAAGGTCATACTGAAAGATAAACATGACCTTGAAGGATAGAATAACATTGGAGTTTATTTAAATGTAATGAAAATATATCTTATACAATTTATGTTTTAAAGACATCACTGTGTCTGTCAGGGGGAAATGATTGTATTTAAAGTGATTATAGTTAATTTGTTGAGGCAGTAGCCTACATGAGACATGGAGTAGCTTACCAAGATTACAAAAGAGGTAGCAGAGATTGATGTGGATAGTTGTTGGAGGCAGAGCTAAGAAGTCATGGCAATGGACTAGATAAAGAGGCTTGGAGGAGGGAAGAATCAAGGCTCACACCTAGATATCTGGGTTGAGCATTTGAATGTGTGCTGCAAGAATTACTGAGATGGGCCCTGGCTGGTGTAGCTCAGTGGACTGAGCACGGGCCTGCGAACCAAATGATCGTGGTTCGATTCCCAGTCAGGACACATGTCCACAATGCAAGTCAAATTCCACAAGTCCCACTGAAAAAAATAATAACAAGAGCAATAAAACTGTCTTTCCCTAGAAAAGGAAAAGACACTACTAGTTTTCTACCAGTCTTTCCCATCTTAGTAATTCTTTTTTTTAAAGATTTTATTATTTATCTTTAGAGGGGAAAGGAAGGAGAGAGGGAGAGAAATATCAATGCATGGTTGCCTCTCATGAGTCCCCTGCTGGGAACTGGCCTGCAGCCCAGGCATGTGCCCTGACTGGGAATCAAACTGTGATCATGTGGTTTGCAGACCCGTGCTCAATCCACTGAGCTACACCAGCCAGGGCAGCATCTGGGTTTTAAAAAACTTTTTTATTGTGGATTAAAATGTACACAGAAGATGAGGCCTTCAAACCCCACATGTCCTCCACCCAGCTTCAACAACAACCAGCTTGCAATGGCCAATCTTGTTTCAACTCCACACAGCCAGTCCCTGCTTCCCTCCTCCCACTGCCACTATTAACAACGCTGGATTATTTTGGAGCAAATCTTAGATTGCATATAATTTTTATCATTAGTTGTTCATTATGGATTTGTAAAAGTTGAGGACTCTACAAAAATATGATCAAAATATTGTCATCACAGCAAAAATAACAATAATTCCCTAAGATTATCATATATTCAGTCAGTATTCCAATTTCCTTTACTATCTATAAATTGTTTGTTACAGATTACTTTTGAATCAACACCTGAATAAGGTCTATGCATTTTAATTAGTTGACGTTTTTTATATCTTGTTTCTTTTTTTCTCTCCCTCTTTTTTTGCTTTGCAATTTATTTGTTGACAAACTCAATTTATGGTTTCATAGAGATTCTCATAATCCACACTCTTCTGATTGCAACACCTCAGTGTCACTTCCCCCATTATTATCTCTTTTCTTATTATTTCTTATAAAATAATAGTTAAATTTACAGGGTTGGTTTTTTTTACCAGACTCAAAATTATTTTTTTATCAAGAATATTTCATGGGTGATGGTATGTATTTCTATCAAAAAGCCCAAAAGCCTGGCCAGGTGGCTCAGTTGGTTGGAGTGTCATCCTGCAAACCAAAGGTTGCAGGTTCAATTCCCTGTCAAGGCACACACCTACGTTGTGGCTTGGATTCCTGGTCAGGGCAAGTACAGAAGGCAACTAATTGATATTTCCCTCTCTCTTTCTCTNAGACTCAGAATTATTTTTTTATCAAGAATATTTCATGGGTGATGGTATGTATTTCTATCAAAAAGCCCAAAAGCCTGGCCAGGTGGCTCAGTTGGTTGGAGTGTCATCCTGCAAACCAAAGGTTGCAGGTTCAATTCCCTGTCAAGGCACACACCTACATTGTGGCTTGGATCCCTGGTCAGGGCAAGTACAGAAGGCAACTAATTGATATTTCCCTCTCTCTTTCTCTCTGAATCTCTCTCTCTCCCCTTCTTCTCTCTCTAAAATCAATAAACATATCAACATATTCTTGAGTAATGATTTTTAAAAAATACAAAATATTATTTGGTTGTCTTGACTTTTTCTGACATTAGCAGCCACTGATAATCATTGCCTAGATCCATTATTTCACTTAATGTTGCTCCAAGCCTCTTCAGTTTGGTTTCTGGGCAATTTTGGACATATTTCCTACTTCTACCTAGAATCAACCATTTCCCTTAGGAACCCCAGTTCCTTTTAGTTAAAAATGGTATTTAGAGAACACAGTCTGGGTACTCATTGTTACTGGGTTGGTCACTGTGGATACAGCTAGCAGATGCATCACACATTCATACGGGTATTTTACTTTTAAATTTAGAATTGCTGGGTGTTTACTGAGCCTTTTCAGTCTTGCATAGCATGGTTTCTAATGTAAGGGAAACCATGGTTTCTAATGTAAGGGAAACCTTCTCATTCACCAGAAGAGGTGAATGAGAGGGTAGAGAGGGTCCATAACTTCGGTCCTGCAAAAATAGGTATTTAGGGGATGGAAAAGAGGAAAGGACCTGACAAAGCTGGTAGAGAGGAGTAAGTGGGTGTAGTGCCCTCAAATCAGGGTGAGATAATGTTATGAGAAGAAAACAATTGCACTGGATGATCCCAAGAAGTTAAATAATATGGGGTTGGCCATATTATTGCATAAGGTGGCTCTAGTAGCACTTAGTTTTCTTTAACTTCATTCAAAACAATTTCGTTAGACTGTGTAGTGACAGCTGTCATATCAGTGTGCCTTTAAAAAATTATCAAAATTGGTGATTTTTTGTGTAGTCATTTTAATATTGAAGATGAAAGAAAGTGACATTTGCAGCTTATTATGCTTTATTATTTCAAAAAAAGGTAAAAATGTAACTGAAACACTAAAAAGATTTGTGCAGTGTATGGAGGAGGTGCTGTGAATGATTGACTGTGTTAAAAATGGTTTGCAAAGTTTTGCGCTGGAGATTTCTCACTGGGTTATGATGCTCCATGGTCAGGTAGACCAGTTGAAGCTGACAGCGATCAAATTGAGACATTAATTGAGAACAATCAGCATTCTAGCATGCAGGAGATAGCTGACACACTCAAAATATCCAAATTAATAAAGTTTTTGGTGAAAATGAAAAAAGTCTTTTATTTAATGGGGGAAAAAGACATGAAATTTTTAGCTAACCAATATGATGTGAAATTGTGTGATTTCATATTTGGCAAAAAGGAAGCTGTTCTTGCAGTGGAATGACAAGGGCAGAACCCCATCAGAGTGGGTTGGTAAGTAGCTGTGAGATGAGAAAATGCAGGCAGTGCGACTAGGAATGCGTTCTAGTCCTGAAAGATGGAAATTAAATGGCCGTGTGTAAGCTGCTTGGCCTCAAGAACTATCTCTTAATTGATATAACCTAGGTCTCAGTCAGGGCAAGTTCTTCCTTAAAATCTGATTAAGATGGTATGGCATCTATGCTTATAAAAATATAAATTAATGGGGCATACATAGATTTCACCACATTCCTGCATTCCTTGATGGACTGAATTATTCAATGTATGAAAATGTATTTACACAGTTCTTTTGACAAGTCTGTTCCATAAACCAGGAGAATTTCTATCTTCACTGAACAATACAGTTCTGTAGGAATCATAAATCACTGGTGTCTTACTGCTAGTCCCATCACTCATATATCATTTCTTTATATTAGCCCTAGAGTCTTCTTTATTCCAACTGATTATTTCAACATTCAGACTGTAAGAAAGATTCACAGGGTAAAAAGAAAAAAAATCCAAGCTTCCTATCATTTCCATGTGTTCTGAGAGATTCACCTAAAGTAATCACCTAGACTATGTATTCTCAGCCGCAACTGGCTTGGCCAGATGGTGTGCTCCTCTCCTCTACAGCCCGTTAGTTTATTTTAGCAAACCCTCGAGACTGCTTTAACATTCCATAAATGGAGTGGATGAAGGCCAGGTTCTTTGTAGGTTAATGATTTTGAGATCAGTATTTTTGAAACCTAAGCACTGTTTCAGCAAAGGGGAAAAAATCAACAGATGGGAGACAGGGTCACTATCAGTGCTTATGATGGCAATAAAACAGCTTACATAAGGAAAAGAACAGACTGTGTGACTGAGTTTAGTCCTTCCCCATAGTTATATGATAATATATCCGAAAGCAAATCAGGCTTGCCTGTTGCTTCAGAGTCTTTAGGAGTAAAGATAAATGGTAAAATGGCAATGATTACTCATGGCTTTCAGTCTGGCGATGTTTTACTTCTGGCTAAGAATTCTTTTTCCAGAATGGTAAGGCCTTCCTTTGAAATAAAGGGGACCATGTTATTAACTTTTATTTCATAACATACAGTCTATAGCAAATAATTTTGGTATATTTTGAAGGATACCACTCTTTTGAATACCAAAAGGCTCCAAATAAATGAATCCAATGTGACTACTCAAATTCAGCAAATCATTTCTCTAGGGAAATGATTCTTTTTAATAACCCTGGTTATAAACAGTGTATCTGAAAATGGTAGCTGCGAAGACATGGGTGATTTTCTTACAAAGAAATTCCAGAATGGGAATGAGGGTAGGTTTTAAAGAAGGGGAAATATGAAGAATTAATAGTGTACTTTGAATCACATTTACTTTCTTTGCACAGGTACTGGAGAGCAAGAGCATGCTCTTGGTTCAGGTTTGCTCTCTCTCTCTCTCTTTTGTCTTGATTATTGCTCTCACAAATTAAAATGCCTGAGGCAAGAGTGGGGTGGAGGAGGAGTACAAGAGGTGGAGCTGCGAATAGCTAAGGTTTAACAATTGTTATAATTTTATGTGTGCGTGGGGGATATCTTTCCTTTGAGCCTTATATTTATTTTTTGAACTTAATACCCCAGCTCCTAAATTATCTACAATTGCTGATTCATATGTAACTGGTCTGAAAGGAATGCTGAAAGGAATGCTGATGACCAGAAATAGAGATTAAATGTCATGAAAAGTGGCCTTCAAAAATTGCAATGCCTAATGCCTTTCATATTGCCTAAAATCTTGAGGCATGTGTAAACTGGAAGCTGAGCTGATTCTCAGAAATTCTGGACCTGAAAGATGTCTGGCACTGCCAGTTTTACTTCCACTCTAGGGGAGATGGCATCAGTATTGGGGGAGGAGACCATTCGATTTCTAAATATGAGATCACGGAGGCAAACCAGCATTTCTTCAGTGACAAGTTTTTAATTACCTCTACAAGTTTCACATTAAAACAAAATGATTTGGCTCAAAAGATGCCATAGATTTGAAAATGGTAAGTTGTACAAATTTGGGCTGTAGCTTTGAGGAGCTCAACATTTTAAAATTATTTTTATCTACTTAGAAAATATGCCCCCTCCATTGTTTCCGTTCATTTATTTAAACATCTAACATAAAAAGCACTTAGCTCCCATTTGCCCAAATGGCTGATGTCCTGACATGATCAGAATCTCCTGTGCTAATGAAAGTAAGTAAAGGATGTGGGAAGAATAGGGAATAATGGTTCACACTTTATCTTATTTCAAAATGTTTCTTTCATACAAATTGGAGGAGGGAGCCCTCTTTGTCCTTAAGCTCCAATCGTGCATCTCACACAGCCCAGCTCTGCACCACACAAAATCATATAAAAAAAACTTTCTAAATTCGTGACAAGGAACTTAAAGCATAGGGGGAGAGTCAGTGATCAGCGGTCCACATTCTGGGCGTCTCCCGGCCTGTTTCAGCAGGACTTCAGTATGTGACATCTCAAACACATGGCCTTTCAGCCTGGTTCTAATTGTCATGAAGAAAACAGTCTCAGAGTCTCTTTTAAGCTACAAGTCAATCAATTTTTATGTATCGTTATAAGAACAAAACATTGCCGAGTTTTACGTTCGAGTCAGGTACCATCATTTCGGTTGGGGTGGGGGGAACATAGTGAAAGCTCTACCCTGGCTTTCTGAACAGAGTTCAGGAACGCTTTTATCTCCCATTTGCAAAGAAGTTATCCATTTTTTCTGTGATGTCACTCTTGAATTGGGTCCCCTCGCACAGGGGAGATCCCATCTGTCTACCTTAGCAATGAGCCTGCTAAGCAGAAAATGAAGGGAAAAAAATCAGAGATGGAAACAGTCTTGAAAACCTGTGAGAGATGCTCAGAAGGCACACATACAGACACATATTTTAGCAGTTTCCTGGAAACAATGGAAATCCCTCCTCTTCTTGAAAGAGCTCCCTCCTGCTACTCTCTAATTCCCATCCAGAAACCAGCACCGTAACAGCCGTAATGTCCCTGGAATAAAAAAGAATGTGTTTCAGAGGCAGCATGGGAGGCTGAGAGCCATGAATGTGTGTACAACGTAGTGTAGTACTAAAATACGGGCCTTTTTAATTAGACCCCAAAACTGCTTTTTCAATATTATTTTTTAAGTTAGAAATTGTGTGGTTTTTCTGCTGTATAGGTCCATGCTACACCAAGCTTTCTTTTTAATTAATACACAAATAAAGGACACATAACAGGTTGCCCCAAAATGGCACATTTATCCTCACTAATGAGGATGGAGTGTGAGGGTGCTCACTTCCTGCCTGAGGCTATGCTGTTATCAGTTCTTCATCCTGTAATTGCAGAATTAAATAGTTTACACTGGCTTTTGTGATTAGGGAAAGGAGAAACACATTTTAGAAGGTTAAAAATTCATTTGGATATGGCATAGCGACAATTTCCTAGTAGTGCCAAGAATTTTAAATGTTTTGGTTGCAGGATTTCTATCTAGCCAGAATGCACCCCCGATACACCCCAAATTTCCAGAATGTAACATTGGGCAGAAGTAAACAGTACATTCAAGCCACTCTGATTGACCAGTATAAATACGGAGCCAGATGTCTGAAAGGGAATTGAGAGAGTGATCAATGGTGGCAAACCGAGGTCTGGACAGACCTTGAGCTCACTGGGCCTTGAGCAATAGTCTTAAAAAAGAGCCCACTGTTACAGCTTCTCTCCTAGGCACTCTGCTAGATAAAACATGAGCAAGAAAAAAAACACCCTTTAGGCACTCTACACCATCAAGTACACGAGACGGAACAGATGTAAACGACTGAGACCTAAGGAAAACCAAGTTTAGCCAGGAGAGTGTCAAACTATTAATGGTGGGGAAAGCTTCTCGTGGAGGTGGGAAATCCAACTGGTGAAAACACTTAGCAAGATGTTTATTTCAAAACGAGGCTTCTTGTATTACAGAGAGAGTTCATGTATCATTGAAGATATTGTTGTTTAACATATTCTCCCTTGTGTGCCTACTACAGTATAAACCAAGGAAGGGAGGAAGTGCTCAGTGAGAAATAGAGGAAGAAAAAACTTTAGGATCCAAAAAGTTTAGTGACACGCTACAGTTGAAAATAGAAGCTTAGTAGAAAGATCTAGTGGTTTGCCCAAAAAGAATAAAATGACCAACATCTAACTGATATTCCTCACTCTATGAACCTGAGTGTAGGGGTACTCTTGACTCCTTTCACTGTGCACACAAAGACATTTCAGTTGGGACCAAAATTTTTTAAAAATCTGATTACCATTGATATAAAAAATATAAAACTACTCTATGTTTAGATGGGGAAGATACGTGATGTAAATTACTTATTGACATGAGGTTATAAATTCCAATGTTTAGGAAGTTCACAAGAATAAATAATTTGTATAAATTTGTACTAATATATTTTGTTTTGTTTTTTTAAGTGGCAATAACAGATGTGAGTTACATAGGGAAAAAAGTCTATTCTTATAGAGAAGTTGGATCTAAATTGATTTGTACAAATACCTATATATGTCTATATTTATCTAGCTAATATCTATCAATACTTTGTGCTGAGCCCTGACCAGTGTGGCTTGGTTGGGCATTGTCCTGCAAAGTGAAAGGTCGCTGGTTAGATTCCTGGTCAGGACACATGACTGGGTTGCATGTGGTTGGGGAAGAGGCAACCGGTCTTTGAGATTTCTCCCCCTCTACTTCTCCCTGTATTCCTCTCTCTGTAAAAATACTAAAAATCTTTAACAAATACTATACACTGATAAGAACATTTTGTTAGAAGGGAAGAAATCTATGCCACAGATTCTGTTTGTTACAAATACCACATCCTTAGAGAAAGTAGCTGAACTTTTTTCTGAGTAATAAACATAACACCCACATTTCCTTTCTTGTAGGAATTTTTGAGGATGGATAGAGATGTTTTAGGTGAAAGTATCTTAAACGTTTACACATTCACATTCAGTTAAATAGAGTATTGTGAATACATGCTTTGAAATGTGAAATTTGAAATGTTAAATTAATAAGAAGCTGAAATAAGCCTCTTACAACACAACAGTCCAATCCCTTTACAAATAAATGACCTGGGGTTCAAGAATTTTAAGGTAGTAATGTTTTCACATACCTTTGTTTCTTGCCAGAGTTAGTTCATTGCTATAATAACTATCTAGTTCAGACAAAACAATTAGGCTTTCCAACAACCATCTATGTTGAAACCATAGAAGTTAAACTTGATCCACTAAAACCTTCTTTGGAATTAAAGTATTTGAAATAGATATATGGGGCCAAATATAGTCAAAGGTAGTTGGTGGTTTGATTCTGAAAGTCTTCAGGAATATCAATCCTAGTGGCCTTGCATCACAAACACATATATCTGGCCACTTTAATCTCTAATTTATCTGTTGTCTGATCAGTATTGTTGTTTTATTTTGGAACTGCATTTGCAGAGGTTCTTTCTAAAGTTTGGTCAATGAGACATTTGCTTATTTTTTAACTAATTCACACATTTTCAGAATTAAAATGCTGAATAATGTAGTGCTTTTTAGTTAAATTTACTTTAGTTAATCCACTCTTAAAAAGCAATAAAAATGTTTTTATAAGTATCTATAAAATTTTTATTTTGATGTTATGTTTCCATTAAAGTTTCTTACCAATTATGTTATTCAAAGATTGTCTGTTAGACTCTTATAAAAAAGTGCTTAACTTCTTGTGATTAAATGGTAGAATTAAGACTATTTACTATATTCTAATTGTGTGCATTCAGCAAGTCATTTTTACTTTTTCCCTCAAAAAGTTCCAAATTGAAGAGATACTTTCCAGTTTTGTTTGGGTAGCTTATAAAGAAAGAAGATGGAGGGGGGAAATTATTGGAAAAGTATCTCACAGAACTAGAGAGAGAGAACAGCCGGGGCTCAGAGAAACCACAGTGACGGCAGGAAAGCCAACAGGAGCCGCAGAGCCCTCTGGCTCTCACTGCTGGCTTGCGTGCGCTTGGATCTTTGCTTCTCTCTTTAGTGTGTCGCCTCCCTAAATAAATTGTCTTATTGGTGGATAAAAGTGGTACATGTACAGTTCAATGACTTTTCACAAAATAACTTTGCCTGTGAAATCGACACCCAGATTGATGACTGGAAAAAGACTCGGGTCAGAGGCCCCACTTTGTCTCTTGCATTCCTTAGCTTTCTTCTCCAAATGGTGAACTTCTAACGGAAATTAGGTCTATGCATTTTGGAATTCCTGTAAATGGAACTAGACAATGTGTCATCGTTTATGTTTGGCCCCTGTCGGCCAATATTATTTTTGTGGGAGTCATCCATAGTGTTATATATTGTTTCATTTCTTTCCATTGCTGTATAGTGTTCCTTTGTGCAAATGTGCCTCAATTTCGCTATCCTACTGAGGTTGGAAATTCAGTTTGTTTTCCTATTTAGCTATTTTACAAAGTACTTTTATGCACGTACTTCAGTTTGACTCTGGTGCTCATATCTGTGCATTTCTGTTGGACGTACACCTGGGAGTAGAAATCCTTGGTCATGGGTCACATGTACATCCAACATTAGTAGGTACTGCTGGACAAATTTCCAAAGTGGATACACCAGCAATGTACAGATTCTTCAATTGCTCCACACTCTCACACTGTGGTAAAGGAAATATAAAGTAAAACAACAAGATGTTAAAATAATATAAAGTTACATGATTTTATAGTAGTACATACACAGGATGAAAGAGAGAGTATATTAATTATAGCATTTTTCAAATCCAGAATTTTCATTTGATTTCTTCTGTATAGATGATTCCTCTTCTCAGCAGAAAGTCTTTGTCTTGTCATCAATTTGGGGGGCATGTTAGTCACAGTTATGTTCAAGTCTGTGTGAAATAACTTTTAGATCATCTGTGTAACTGTTTCTACCGTCTGCTCTTCCTCTGGGTCCTGTCTCTTGCTATGTCTTGTACATTTTAATTGAAGGCTGGATTTAAAAAAAAAATATTGAGAGACTTTGGAAATGTGGCCTTCCTCCAAGAGAGGATTTTCATTGTCTTATTGCAGAATGTTAGCGTAGGAGTAGGCCAACCTGATTCATTATTACTCTGAGTAGATTTGGGACCGGACTTTAGTCTTGTTAAAAAGTGATCTGGTCATTTAGATGTTCCAACTAAGGCTGAGCTGTTTACTAGGGTGTTTTGATTTTGGTAGGCCCTTATGTCCAATTTTTATCTCCCAGCACAGTGAAACTGATAGCTACACTTAGGTTTTCAGCCTCTTTTAAAGATTGTATTTATTTATTTTTAGAAAACGCAGCAGGGAGGGAGAAAGACAAGGAGAGAAACATTGATCTGTTACCTCTTGTACATGCCCCCAACCATGGACCCTCCCTACAACCCAGGCATGAGCCCTGACCTGGAATCAAACCCGTGACCTTTTGGTTTGCAGACAATGTGTCAACTCACTGAGCCACACCCATCAGGGTGGTTTTCAGCCTTTTAGCAACTGTTCTCGGTTTGGCTCCCCAGACTTTCAGTCTGTTTCATTTAGGAATGACAAGTGCTCTCAGGAAAAGCTGCTCAAACTGTCAGGTTTACTTCTCTGAGCTTGCCTTCTCTTCAAAATATTGGCCCCTCATCCTTGAGCTGCCTTGCTAGCTCTGAATGTCAGATTTTTTTCTCCTCAGGTGCATGAGACTCTTAAAGACTATATTCACTCCTATACCCTTTAGTCAACTTTTTATGTTGATTTATTAATGTGTCAGGCAATGCTACTTACAAATTAGCAAATGGATTGAAGCAATAAACAGTATGGAATGTCATGGTCGCCTCAGTGAGTTTCTTGACCCACTGAGCATCAGCTATTTTGATATCTCAGTAACATTTCAAATAAATAACTATTATATTTTTCCAGTTGTCATTGTCTTTAGTATGAATATTGAAGTGCTGCCAAGTTAATCCGCCATCACCAGAAGAAGCAGAATTCCCCTTTTTTATTATCTCTTTCGCTGAGTCGATGTTTTCTGTTATTTCTCAATTTAGGCTGAAAATGGCCTCTCTGGAGCTTCACGACCTCCGAGTCTAATACTCAACAGGCATTGAAGGAAGTCTTGTGTATCAGATACAAATTTTCAGGATGAAGTCTAGTTGGTTGTGCACTTTAACTGACACTGGGAGTTGTGTGTATCAGGGAGTGTTGTTTGGCCTGTTATCGAAGCTACAAGGAATCAGATAAAAAATTCTCTAAGAAGCAGTGGTGGGATTTGAAGAAGGGAAACATGAGAATAATACCACTCAAAGAGAAGCAGATTCAAATAGAGAATAAAGGCAGGTAGATATAACAAATGCTTGGCGTAAAGTCTCAAGTTGCAATCTTCAAGGTCCTGTTTCCTGAGGGGCTTTTTTTGTTGTTGTATTTTGAAGCAAGGAACTCTCTGGGTGTCTTTTCAAATTACAGTAGTAAAAAAAAAATCTGTATGTGTTAATACATAAAACTCAACTTTAGGCTGATAAAATTATCTGACACAATACAGGGTTACAGAATGACACATAAAAACCATTTCCTCTCATACTTGCATTGCTCAGTTCTGTGGATCCTCTTGGGTAGTTCCTTGGTCTTATCACACAGCCCTGCGGTGGTTTGTAGTGTTTTGATTTGATTTGCATTTCCAACTCCTAAACAATCACCTTAAGAAATTACACTGCATCAGGTAGCCTTCTTATATTTTCTGAACAATGTTGGCTCTCTGCCAGGTCACTGTGACCTTGCAGTTCTATCAGTTTGTAACCTGTGCATTCTGTTCCCTCATACTTCTCTTATGCTCAAGTGGGATTAGGTGAGACCTTTCAAATTCTGCTCAGCTAAAAGAATCCCTTCCTGTGTGGCTCCGCTTGGAAAAGAATCTTTCATTGAAAACAGAAACTCTACACAATACTGCTATGAACAGAATGCTACTACCAACATTTCACCCTCAAGCTGCTCAGAATCTGTGCCTGGTTAGTTACTTATCTTTCCATGTTGGGTAATTCTATAGTCTTTCCACATTGGCTTAAATCCTTTCTTGAAATAGACCATTCTAAAGACAAGTATAAGTAATTTACAATCCTTGTAAATACATTTGTTTAGTAACTGGGCAAATATTTATTGGAAAATCTCATGTATCAGCCACACTTGAAGTACTATAGACAGAGTAGTGAGAAAGGTAAATGAGTTCCTGCCCTCAGGAAGCTTACATTCTAGTAGTGGAAAACAAAAAGCAATGACAAATAAATAAGCCAATGGATTTAAATAATTATTTCAAATAGTAATGAAAATTGTAAGAAAATAAAATAGCATAATAGAAAAGAAAGGGAAAGTATGGGAAAGTATAAGGTACGGTGGAAAAGGAGGAATGCTTTAAAAGGTGACATTTGATCAGAGGTTCAAAGGATTAGATGTCACCCTTGCAAAAGTCTGGGGAAAAAACCTGGGGAGAAACAGAAGGAAATGCCAATATTCTTGTCCTAAGCAGCCCTTCCTCTTGGTATTTGTGCCTTTGTGTGGTAACCTGACAAAGTCAGTAGTGCTAAGTTTGTAGCCAATATGACAATGTGGAAATAATGGTGTGTGACTTATGAAGCTGGCTCATAAAAGACCTCAAGGCTCTCACCTTGCTGTCCTGGACTCAGTCATTCTTGGGGGAGCCAGCTGCCATGTTGTGAGAAGACTCAAGCAAACACAGGACAAGGGCTGTGTGGTAAGGAACTAAGCATCCTGCCCAAAGCCACACGAGTCAGCCGTAGTGAAAGTGGGTCATCCAGCACCAGGCGAGCCTCCCGTGACTGTGGCCCAGAGTAGCATCTTGACAGCAGCTTCCTGAGAAACATGAAGCCAGAACCAATGAGCTAAGTCACGCCTGAACTTATGAACTGCAGAAAAGGAGAGATACAACATGTTCGCTCTTTTAAATCACTAAGTTTGCAATAAATAGAAATAGATAATGTACAGTTTGGTAACGAAGGTGGAGTGCTGCTGTAACACATATCTAAATGTGTGGGATGGCTCTGAATCTAGGCAGGGAGAAGACAAATGGACTTTGAGGAGAGTGAGTGAAAACCTCAAGTGCCTTGAACAGGGTGGAGGCCGAAGCCTGATGTCTTTAGAGGAGGCCGACAGTGAGGGCTTACAGCAGAATGAAGAAACCAGGGTCCTTACTAGGTATCATAGGAAGGTTAGCACCACTGGTATCTGTAGCCACGTGGAAAATGTGGTTAATGAATCGGGTGATCTAGCTGAAGTGGCTTCTGAACATCTTGCCAATAATAATAAAATGAAAGAGATAACTAACCTAAAGGAAATTTTTCTAAACAAAAAAGGGATGAGACTTAACGGTTTTAAAAACTCCAAGTCTCCTCCAGATGACAAACAATGCTAAAATTGAGAGGTGGTTTCCAGGAAAAGATGAAACCCAGGGTCCTACTAGTTTAAGGATAAAGCCAAGTGGGTGACAGAAAAGATCCTTTGCCAAGACCTTATAAAAAGCTAATATGGCACCTCAGAGAATCTTCAGTAAAACAAGAGGGTTTCTCAGAAGCTTAGGGTGTTGTTGCTCAGCAGTCCCCAGGGAAGGCCAAAGTAGAGAAGCTATTATGTTAAAGAATCCCTGAATATAGATTTTACCTACAAGAAATGAACTCCAATGTGACTCACAAGTAACCCATAGAATTTAAAAAATTTTTATATTGTGGAAACACTCCCAGCGTGCACTAACGATGAGAGAGGCAATGCGACAGGAAAACAAGGTACTCGAAATGCCACTACTGGAAGGAAGCAGGCTGACAAAGCTTTGCAGCAGCATGGGCCACCTTGGGGGACAAGGAGTGAGAGGATGGGACCAAGAGAGCGGGTGGCGGAACNCCTCCAGATGACAAACAATGCTAAAATTGAGAGGTGGTTTCCAGGAAAAGATGAAACCCAGGGTCCTACTAGTTTAAGGATAAAGCCAAGTGGGTGACAGAAAAGATCCTTTGCCAAGACCTTATAAAAAGCTAATATGGCACCTCAGAGAATCTTCAGTAAAACAAGAGGGTTTCTCAGAAGCTTAGGGTGTTGTTGCTCAGCAGTCCCCAGGGAAGGCCAAAGTAGAGAAGCTATTATGTTAAAGAATTCCTGAATATAGATTTTACCTACAAGAAATGAACTCCAATGTGACTCACAAGTAACCCATAGAATTTTAAAAATTTTTATATTGTGGAAACACTACCAGCGTGCACTAACGATGAGAGAGGCAATGCGACAGGAAAACAAGGTACTTGAAATGCCACTACTGGAAGGAAGCAGGCTGACAAAGCTTTGCAGCAGCATGGGCCACCTTGGGGGACAAGGAGTGAGAGGATGGGACCAAGAGAGCGGGTGGTGGAACAGAAAGCCACATGGAGTCACTCCTGGACAGGAGTTCTAATAACGGAACTTCGGACACTTGTCTAACTGGATTTCAGTGACTCCTGTGTGGCCCTATTTTTACCTCTTTTTGAGTGGTTATTCTAGGTTTCCCCCAACACTGTATATGCTTGGTGTGAGGGGGGACGGATAACTCACTGCTGTAGTTCGAAGTTCTTAAGATCAAGAGACACAGTGCTGGAAGAGTTGTACTTAAGGAATCACACCTGAGGAGCCTCACCTGCAGGTGGACCTTTGTTTAGATGACATAATTCTGGATTTTGAGCCTGGCACTATCATAGAATGGGGATTTTGAGGGGTTATGAGAGGGACTGTGAGTATATTTTGCATGTGGGGAGGACTGTGCAAGGTGGCCCCCAACATGACCACCATTATCTCTGCTTACTGGTAGCACCTTTCACATTGACTGGACTGACTTTTGTAACCGATAGGATCGTATGGGAATGACAGAATGTGATTATTGAGGCTAGATGATAACAGTTACTGTAGTGTCTGTCTTGTTCTCTTTCCTCACTTGCTCTGGGAGAAGCCAGCGTATAACATGAGACTACTTAAAACATCTTATGAGGAAGGTGGCTCTACCAACCGTCAGTGAGGAACTGAGAGGCCTGCTACCGATTGCTATAGTGGATCTTCTATTCTGGGCCAAGCCTTTGAGTGAGCGCACAGCCATTGAGCATCTTAATTGCCACACCATTAGAAACCTCAAGGCAGAATCACTCAGGGAAGCCAGCTTCACTTTCGGATCAACAGAGGCTGTGATAGAATAAATGTTTACTGTTAAGCAATTATTTTGAGGGGTAAGTTGTTTTGTAGCAATAGATAACAAATAGGGTTTCAGGAAGAGGAGGACCTATGCGATGGGAACATTTTGAGTAAAATAGAGAATAATAGATCATGAATTTGGTGAGATGTTTGGGGGCATATTATACAGGGAACTACAAACTATGATAAGAAATTAAATTTATCACAAGTTCAATTGAATGGCATTAAACAGTGTTAAGTACAGGTGAGAAAGCGAAACAAAGAGAATTAATTTATTCTTTTATTCATTTAGCAAATATTTGTTAAATGTATTTTGATGGCAGATATGAGCTAGGTACTACTCATGATAGAATAATAACAAGGCACATAAACTATGCCCTTAACATAATTTAAAATTCAGAGTTCGTGACACTAACAAGTAAACAGACTACATGTAAAACTAGGTAAATACAGATTGTGACGGACTGGGAAGAAGTTAAGAATGGCAGTAGCAGCGTGATGGGGAGGGTTGGATGAGAAGTTGCTTTGAGGTCGGGACGACCTCAAGATGATGGGGCTTAAGTCCAGACCTTTAGGAGGGGAAGGCACTAGGCACAGGAGAGTCGGTGATAACTATCTTCAGACATGTTGAAAAGGTCTTTGATAAAGATCCAAGTTCTTTGGGAAAGAACTTGATAAAACAGACCAAAAAAGAAACAGATGGTTACCGGACATAGCATAGAGATCACTTCATTAGGTACATTATTAATGTCAAATAACTATTTTGTATACCTGAAACTAATACGATATTATACAGGTACTATAATTTTATTTTATTTTTTTAAAGATTTTATTTATTTATCTTTAGAGAGGAAGGGAAGGAGAGAGGGAGAGAAACATCACTGTATGGTTGACTCTTGTGCATCTGCTGCTGGGAACTGGCCTGCAACCCAGGCATGTGCCCTGACTGGGAATCGAACCGCGATCATGTGGTTCGCAGGCCCACACTCAGTCCACTGAGCTACACCAGCCAGAGCCATATACTATAATTTTAACAATAAAAAAAGTAGCTAGTGTCATCAGAGCAGTTTCAGCAAAGAGCGGGTGGGGAATTAGGAGGGAGATCGCGTCAGGCCTTGGAGGCCATAGTATGGAGTTTGGACCGTAGTCTAAATGCAGTAATAACCATTGGAAGTTTTTGAACAAGTATTAAGATCTGATTTACATTTTAAGACAATCACCTGCTGCTCTATGAAGGAAATATTTTTAAAATATCTTATATAAAATAAAACTAATTTACATGAAACATATAAAATAGTCAACTTTATATTTTGAAGAGGACAGGCGGAAAACACAGAGACTAGTTAGCGGGGTCTGTAGCAGCTCTGGCAACAGGCACTGTACAGTGGACTGATGAGGCTGGGTAAAGAGAAGTGGGTGGGTCAGGTGGATCAGGATACATTTTGCAAACTGCTGTGGAAGCTGCAACTAGATGGGGCTGGGAGGGTGGCTTCGTAAGCGGCCCTCTTTGCCTTGTAATTGAACAACGTGATTTATTTTTCTGCCTAAAGAATTTTGTGGAAAATATTTTAAATGCTTTTAAAAACTTAAGTAAATGTAAATTAACTTTGTTTCCAATTGCTAAAAAAATTTATGATACCTCTTGGAAATCATTAACAAAATAAGGAATTATTAATTAGTTGGTAATGCTAGTTCACTGACCTTGCTTCAGGTACCTAAGAAAACAAGGAGAAAGCATATGAGATAACATGTAATACAGGAAGAGGCCAACATAAGTTTACAGCTGTGAGTATGCAAAATGCAAAGTTTACTCTTGTATTATTATTTATTATTATATTGTTTTCTATAAGAATAGCTGTAAACCTCCCTTTGCCCCACCCAGCGATAAATTCTACAGACAGAATATGCCAGCAAGGTCTGATGGGGCAAACATAATGGGAATTAGTTTCTGCTGTGGACCACCGTGTAGTTAGAAGTTAGATGTCAAATCTCCCTCTTCACACGCACATGTGCATTGCATTTATATGTATTATTTATTATGTATATAGATGCTCTATATGCATTATAGGTGCTTATACTTTCATTACTGACCAGAATGTCTCATTGCTTTCTTGTCTACCCCTTACACAATTTTAATGTTATATTTTATATTATCCTCTGCACAATATTTTCATTTCAGGAGATCTCCCAATATTTTTCAATGAAAAATAAAACCATTTAGTTTAGGTGGTTTTCATTGTATCTCTTAGATCTATTACAAGATTTGCTCCAAGAATAATACCAATTTGGGTACTGAGTGATCTAGAGATTGCTGATAAATATCTGAAATATTAGGTATTGTGCTTTCTCTAGGCACGTTTAAAATCAAGCATTCTTTTCTGACTTGCAATCGTTCCAGTTGATTTTCTCAACTCTCCCGTGTGTTTGCACTCGAAGTTTCTCATTCTCTTAGTTGAAACATTGTGTGTTAAACCATATTGTGTGTAAGTAGGCATAGAGGCTGCAAAAGTGTGTGTTCAGTTAAAAAGCAACTGCCTTGTAGCAATACTTTTCTCCCAAGGCCCTTCTTGACCAATTTTTGTAGGGCAGGACATGAAGAGAAAACCTGTATTTGGAAATTTGGAAGCAACATGAAACTTGTGATGTGAAATTGCAGCCTCTCTCATTCTCGTTACCAAATAGAAATCTGTTCTAAATAGTCGCCACTCTCTGAAGAGATGTTAACTTTATTGATTACCTGATTCCTTCTTTCTTTTACATTTTATTCCCCCCATGCTTGTTCATCCATCCAGGTCTGTCTGTAGCTCACAAACTGTATCTCTTCCTGAACTCAGCTACCACCTCCACACCCTGCCCTAATCTCATTTTACCCTGTTCTTATCTGTTCTCCCTGCTTTTCACACCTACAGTCTATATGTGTATCCGTTATTACGTGTTGGTATGTACACATGTATACACATGGAAACATTTTTATATACTTGGTGAGTCTGAAAACAAATTGGTGTCTCACGACTTCTTCCATCCCCCTACTTACATATCGCCTCCTTCCCATTCTTTTCAAATCTCGCCTAGCGTGAAGCCACGTGCCCAGCTTTAATACTGTTGTTACCGTATAACAGCTTTTTAAGGCTGAGAACTTGACAATCAGAAACACGGAGGCTTCAGCCCTGGGGACTGGCATTACCACTCAGGAATAACAAATTACCAGAGAGGGCGGAAAGGAGCAGGCTTTCTGGCAGTGCTCGGAGGAACGTGCCGAAGTACAAACTTCATGCTGAGGCTGGAATATGTTCTGTGTGGATAAGAGCTCTTAATGCAGAGTTTCTTTTCTCTTTTTCTCCTCATGATAAATACACATGCAGAAGAATGTGATACATACATACATATATATATCTCCAGATATACAGAGATACAGATATATTTCACAAATAGACATATATGCATATAAATTTGAAGAAAAAGAATGTATTCACTATATAAACACAAGTTTAAGAAGTAGAATACTGCCTGTTTCTTAAAAACAAAACAAACACCCACACACCCTGTTGCCCTACCTCAACACATCCTATCTTCCCTTCGTGGGTAACAAGTAGCCTAAATTTTGTCCTCCTGATCTCCTTACTTGTATGTGTAGTTTCATTACATAAAATTGGTGAGTGTTCCTAAGGGAAAAGCAGAACAAAATGTCATGTTCGTCTTAATGCGTTTTCTTTCTCCCAAAGTCCTTTACTCTTCAAGTCTCGGGAGCTCCTCAGTACCTTAAAAGAGAAGTGTCCTTATTTGGTTTTTATTCAGCTCCTCTAGTTATTCCTGATGGGATAATTATCTGGTTGTGAGCTAGTCCATCCATTCCAGAAGCAGAATTCTTTGCATATTTAACTAATAATATGAAAAGTACAGTGTGATATGAGGAAACCTGAATCTAGGCAGGAAGGCATTTTCTACGAGAGAACAATAGAAACATGTCGAGGTTTGCTGGGGGGGGGGAGGAGGAGGGGCATTGTGAGTAGATGCAGTCAGGGAAATCAGCAGGAGTGTGGAATGGCGTGATATCGCTGGGGAACTGCAAAGCGTTGTTGCTTTCCTGCAGCGCTCTTGAGTGCTGAGACTTACGGACTCCAAGTTGTCCTGAAAGCTTGAGTACATATTCCTTTCTCTAAGGGTTGGAGAACGAAATTTTACATTTAAGAAGACCAAGTAAATAGCATGTCAGTATGAGCTTTACTGCCAGGGTGTCCTTTAAGAACTTCTCCCTGCCTCTTTCCTTCCCAAGCAGCCTTTCAGTATTGTGTTCTGCTGGAACGGTTGTCAGAAGCCCCTGATGCACTGTGTTAACCTCTGGCACACGGGCAATGTGATAGCCACATTATATAGCCACATTCTATACTAGCCACATTCCTGACCTCGCTCTACCAGGACCTCGGTAGCTTACTGAGGATCTGCCCTGTGCCCATCACTCTTGCTTCATGGAATTCACCAATGACTTAGGGAGCCAAGAGGTCGATACAAGAAAAGCCAATTCACTTTCACAGTGACTCATTGACACCTGCTACCTCTGCAAGGGCACTGGTTCCTGTGATGCAAAGATAAATAGAATGTGCACCTATATGCCAGGAAATATGCACTCGAATGATTTGGATGTCACAGTAAAAGACTAGAACAGCTAAAGTGTCTGTCAATGAAGAAGGAATAAACTATGATATAAACATTCAATAGAATGTTACAAATAAGTCAAAATCAATTCAATCTGTTTGAATGTATCAACATGGATACATCACAGAGACAAAGTTTGACTGAGGAAAAACTGTTGCTTTTATTTTTTAAAAATTTCAAAGATTGTATTTGTTTGTTTATTTGTTTGTTTTTAGAGAGGGGAAAAGAAGGAGAAAAAGAGGAAGAGAAACGTCAATGTGTGGTTGCCTCTTGCACACCCCAACTGGGGATCTGGCCCGCAACCCAAGCATGTGCCCAATACTGGGGATTGAACCAGTGACCCTTTAGTTTGCAGGCTGGCACTCAAGTCCACTGAGCCACCAGCCAGGGCAAATAAAATATTGTGTTTTATATAATCCTTAATCACACACATATGTACACACTTTTGTATTAATAATAAAGGTAGGTATACTTATACAGAACTTAACATAGACACTTAAGAAGATTTAAAATGCATTTTATTCTCATAATAATCATATGATTTAGCATCTCTTGTTATCCTCATTTTTAAAATGAGAAATTTAATAATTTGTTCAAGGTCACACAATTAAAAAGTGGCAGAGCCGGCTTCAGAGTCTTTGATCTGCAATACCGTGCCGCACTGCCTCATGGAAGCCTGACGTTCTTGCTGCGTGTAATATTCACCAACTCGTGACAATGGTTACCCCCAAGGGGAGGAAGGAAAATGGAAAAACTGTAGGACTTTTATCCTATGAATAGCATAATATTTCTTAAAGAGAAAGAAGGAAAGAGACCCATGACAAATCTGACATGATATTAAAATGTACTTTATCTCAAGTGTCTCATATTAATTTTCCCTTGTTTTATGTTTATATAAAATATGCAATGAATTGAAATATTTTTAATAAGAAGAATAAGAATGGAATTTTATGTCCGGTGAAAGAGGTAACCATGAAAATAATAGCTGTCTTGGTGCAGCATTATTATAATTAGCAAAATGAAGACAGGGTTTGCATGTTAACAAAGCATTATCACCCTGCTGTACTGTACATCCCTATGACTGTTTTGTAACTACCAATGTGTACTTACTAATCCCTTCATCTTTGTCACCCATTCCTCCAACCCTTTTCTCCTCTGACAATTGTCAAAACGCCCTCTGTATCTATCTGAGTCTGTTTCTCTTTTGCTTGTTGATTTATTTTGTTTTTTAGTTTCCACATATAAGTGAAATAGAATGGTGTATGTGTACTTACCCGACTTATTTCACTCAGCACAGTACCCTCTAGGTTCATCCATGTTGCTGCAGGTGGCAGGATTTCTTTCATTTTTATGGCTGAGTTATATTCCATTCTATACATGTACCACTCCTTCTTGGTCCATTCATCTATTGATGGACATGTAGGTTGCTTCCACACCTGGACTATTGTAAATAATATGGCAATGAACATATGAAAACATATATCTTTTTGATTTAGTGTGTTGAGTTTCTTTGGATAAATACCCAGAAATGGAATTGCTGGGTTCTCATTTGTCTCTTGTTACAGTCTTTGTTTGAAAGTCTACTTTGTCTGGTATAAGTATTGCTGCCCAAGATTTTATTTTGTTTTGTTTCTATTTTCATTAAATATTTTTTTCCATCCCTTTACTTTCATTCCGTGTGTGTCTTTTGATCTGAAGTGAGTCTCTTGTAGGAATCACGTGGACTGGTCTTGTTTTCTTATCCATTCAGCCACCCTATGATTTTTTATTGAAGCATTTAATCTATTTATATTTAAAGTAATTGTAGATAGATATGTAGTTATTGCTACTTTATTGTTCCTATTTTTTATTTTTTAAAAAACATCCCTTTAAAATTTCTTGTGATACTGGTTTGGTGGTGGTGAACTCCATTAGCTCTTTCTTGTCTGGGAAGTTTTTTATCTGTCTTTTAATTCTATGTGATACCTTTGCTGTGTGGAGTAATTTTGGTTGTAATTGCTTACTTTTTATCAGTACCAATCCCTTCTGGCCTGCGAAGTTTCTTCTGAGAAATCAGTCAGCAGTCTTATGGGAGCTTCCTCATAGACCACTGACTGCTTTTCGTTTGCTGCCTGAAGATTCTCTCTTTGTCTTTAATCTTTTGTGTTTTAATTATGATGTGCCTTGATGTGGGCCTCTTTATGTTCGTCTTCTTTGAGACTTTCTGTGCTTCCTGGACTTCTTTGTCTATTTCATTCACAAGGTTAGAGAAGTTTTTCTATCATTATTTTTTTTCAAATAAGTTTTCAATTCTTTGCTCTCTCTCTCTTCCCCTCCCGGGGAAGTGTTGCTGCACTTGATAGTTTAAGAGGCTCCTCAACTGTCCTCATTTTTCTGCATTCTTTTTTCTTTTTGCTGTTCTGATTTGGTGTTTCCTGTTTCTTTATCTTTTAAATTGCTGGTCTGATCTTCTGCTTAATCTACTCTACTGTTGAGTCCCTGTAATGTATTCTTCATTTCAGTTAGTGTATTCTTTATTTCTAATGGTTCTTTTTTATGCCTTTCTATCTCCATTTTTATGTTTTCTATCTCTTTGTTGAAGTTCTCACTAAGTTCATCTACTCTTCCCCTAAACTCACTGAGCATCTTTATAACCAGTGTTTTGAATTCTGCATATGATAGACTGCTGGTCTCTATTTTGTTTAGTTCTTTTTCTGGAGTTTTGTTCTGTTCTTTCATTTGGGCAATGTTTCTTTGCCTCCTCATTTTGGCTGCCTCCTTGTGGTTGTTTCTATGTATGAGGTAAAGCTGCTATGTCTCCCAGTCTTGGTAGAGTGGCCTTATATAGTACATGTCATATAGGGTCCAGTGACGCACCCTCCGCAATCATCTGAGCTGTGTACCCTCCTATTATAGTTGAGACTTGATTGCTGTTGAGACATCAGTAGGAGGGATTTATCCCCAAGCCAGTTGGCTGTGAAGACTGGTCATGGTAACCATGAAGGATCTGCTGCACAGGGTTGGATTCCCAGAGCAGGACCCATTTCAGTGGAGCTCTGGTGCCTGCTGAGAATGTCCCTTGAGCATGTCACTTATGGAGGTGCTCCACCATGGTCTAAAACTTCCTACCAGTAGTGCTGGCTCTGGGGCATCCCAGGAGGTACCGACCAAGGTTAGGTACCAGTCGTGCCCTAGTCAGGACCACCTGGCATGAGTTACAGAACAGTATGCAGATGGCTGGTACTTATGCAAACTTAGAGATGCCCAAGAGAGGACAAACTGTGAACCAAGGCTGGTTGCTGCTAGTGCTGAGCTTGGGGCCACTTAGCGAGAGGTCAGGGCAAGCTGAGGGCAGATGCTGCTTGTTTGAGGGAGTTTAGAAAAGTCCACAGCATGAGCCAAGACAGGCCATTTGTATAGAAAAGGTACCGGAAGTGGCTTGGGTGGGTCCATCTGTTGGGTAGGACAGGGTCTTAGGAAATTGTCAAGGTGGAGCTAACTGTGTTAGCCAGGTTTATGTAGACTCAAATAAGGTTCTGCCTGGAGAGGGCTCAGCAAAGGAACAATGGCTTATACTAGCACTTCTGTCTAGAAGAAAGCTTCCGTCTCTCATGCTGATGTCAGACAATTCATCTACTCCTGTATGTCCAAAATGCCTTTTTAGCTGCTGCCCCAGCACTGGAGCTCAGGAATAAGTTCAAGTAAGTTCATGTGCAGGCCCTTTAAGGGGAATTCCTGGGAATCCAGAAGCCCCCCATCTCACTCAGCGACAATCTCCCTTGATTTTCTCAGCCAGAAGTTATAGGGGCTTCTGTTTCTGACACTGAAAACTTGGGTTGGGGTTCCTGGTGTAGTCCTCAGGCATCCTGTCTCAGCTGAGACATCCTTCCTGATTTTTAAGTGCTACACATGGGTATAAGACCAGCCCTTTCTGCATCTCCACTCCTCCTATCATTCTCCAGGTTGCCTCTTCTTTATAGAAGAAGACCTCTTGTTCAACTAGACTTCAGGTCACCCTGAATGCTTGTTGTTCTGTATGTAGTATAGTTGTAATTTTGATATGGTTGTATGAGGATGCATTTACTTGTGCTGCCACCTTGACTAGATCTAGATTTTATTCTTTAGGCAAATACTTTAACCATTGGAATGGGTACCACATTGGATCTTCATTGACTTGAAAGAGCCTTGGGGGTCTCTTCCAGGGATGATAGTAATTCACGACCCACAGATAAGTCCTGTTCCTTGTGCCAAGTATTCAGCCCCTATTCAGCCCATTGACATCTAAGTAGCCAAAGTCACCAAATGATTTGTTATCCTCAACCATTTCCATATCATCTGGGTCAAAGCAGTTGAAGCACCAAGTGGAACAGCTGCAGACAAAGGTTTTGAAGAGGTTGACAGAAGGGAGTAAAGGGAGCGAAGGGATCCCCATGAAAGCTCGAGTGAAAGGAGACTCTAAAGCCACCTAATAACCACAACTAGTCTCTAGGCCAAAAGGGGTGAAGAGAATAGGGGCAGAGTAGTTTATCCTGGCTTCTTCATCCTACCCTAAATCTCCTATCATGGACCTCAAAAGCAAGCATAGCCTATAGCCCTAGAAGATTTTCTTTTTGCCTGCTTTTAATCACATATTTAATAATATTGTATATCTATTATTTTATTTGGCTCTCTCAACTTGAAGTTTAGGGAAGCTGAGTTACCCCCTAAATAGAAGAAATCAGGACTAGAGAACTCATGGGATGTGCTTTTCCGTGAGTCCATGGACCAAGGCTAGCTCAGTGAGGGAGAGATGCTGACTTAAAGGAGCTGAATGATTGGACTTGGGACACGTATCATGTCGTAACTAGCTTCTGATCATCTCTTATTTTGAGAAACACATGGGGTGAGGCACTCTGACAGGATGTGCACACACAAAAGGCCAGAAATGGACATGTCTAAATTGAAGCAGGGGCATAATCCCAGGAGGGATCCTCCACCTTTTCTCTGCCTCTAGCACTGTCTCCCTTCCCTGACTCATGACCACAAGATACAATAGGAGAGCTCCCCAATGCAAAAGAACTCTTTCTCTCAAGTCTAGAAAATGTTGTCAAATACTTTGTGTAACATCAAAGTTGCACAACTTTAGGGGCATTATTCATTCATGTTGTATAGAATTATGCCCGAGGAGGTGAATTGACATAAAATAAGACAGGTATAAGGATCCCTGGAGTCATATAACCTCATCAAAACACCCAGTGCTAGGAAAGCTAAGATGTGTGACCTTGGACATGGAATGAGCAGAGAATCCTTAGAGCCCAGCAGCTGGGACCACAAATTTCTCTCTTGAGCTAGGTCTTCAGTCAATTCCTCAGGGATACCTCAATGCTGAGAGTTTCCATTAAAAACTGAGATAGACTTTTCAGGCTCAGGACAGAGGCCTCAGACACTTTGCATCCACTCGGTTGCCCAGTAGGATAACCACTAGGCACATGAGGTCATTAATTATTTAAATTAATTATAGTATAATAAAATAAAAAAATTAATCCTCAAGCCATACTATATATAACAATTAACCAATAGCTACAAGTGCCAAGTGGCTCTCATATTAGGCAGTGCAAATATAAAGCATTTTTTCTTTCTTTCTTTTTTAAACAGGAAGTCTTTTTAAAGATTTTTATTTATTTATCTTTAGAGGGGAAGGGAAGGAGAGAGAAGGAGAGAAGTATCAATGTATGGTTGCCTCTCATGAGTCCCCTGCTGGGAACTGGCCTGCAACCCAGGCATGTGCCCTGACTGGAAATCGAACAGCGATCCTGTGGTTCGCAGGCCCGCGCTCAATCCACTGAGCTACACCAGCCAGGCGAAATATAGAGCATTTTTTCCTTACAGAAAATACTGTTGGACAAAGAACTTACCTTAGTCCTACAATCCAGAATCCAAACAAGCTCCTTATTTTCCTGTGAACAACTTCACATTTCATTAGGAAGGTTAAGTGAGTAGGGGGCGTGGAGCAAGTCTTCGTCAGATGCCTGCCAGCAGGAGAAGGTTGAAATGGTCAGACTTGAGCAGTCAGTGCTTGAGACCATTAGGACAGAAGAGGAAGGGCTCTCAGGAAATGAACCCTGTGGACAGAGTTGGCAGGGAGCTGGTGACGAGCTCCATAGGTTGCAGGGTCCCCTGTGGAAGTAACTTCTTCCTCAGGTCTTCTGCCTTGGATCGTCACTAGAGAAAATGTCCAGTCAGGCGAGCAGGATCTTTGGATTATCTAGTGAGCACAAAAATGAGCTTATCTGAGGGCAAAATTGTGTAGATTGTCAAAATGTCTTCCTTATGCACAAAGCTTATACTCGGGAAGATACCTATCACCAGTTCTGTATGTCAAGAAGAGAATAAAGCCACATGAACTGTATATGCAGTCCATAAATTAAAAGCACTTGACATTTGCTATAACACATCCCAATGATATGAATCATCCACTGTCCAGTAAATGGGTTATGCTGAACATTTGCATTCATTAGCTGAGCTGTCATAAAGACAGAGTGTTGGAATTGTTACTTGTAGTCCTAATTCTGAGCATCAGACACTTGGGAAATACGCAGACTTTGCTCACGCAGTCCATAGCAGGTCCCTACATGTGAGCAGCCATCAGCATCTTTCTTCTCTCTTACTGTGCTTTTCAATGATTGCTAAAGAAATGCTTTAGGAGCTGCAGAAAGCTGTCAGATCCCCCGTGAGATTAAGTGCACAAGCTCAACAGAACAGAAAGGCAGAAGGGAACCTGCTCCCGTGGAGGCATGCTTGCCCTGGCCTGCAGCTGTGGGGAAAAGAAGGGACTCTGTGCCAACACTAAAAATGGGCTCCTCCTCCAGCCACTTAATGACACGATTTTCTTAGAAAAGTGTCATTTTCTTGGGCATGCTCCTTTAGACATTCTGGAGAGAATATTTTACCCAAAAGAATTTGCTTTACCTTTAACTTGCTTTGGTAATATGCAACCCCTCTTGAGCAAATAAATACTTTTTAGGAATTCAAAGTCCTCAGAGCTACCCCATTACGATTGGGGTCAACCTGCGGATATATATCTTCATCAGGACTGTGATTGTCTCCCTTGCAGAACAACACTGCTACCTTCAAAACCATCCTTAACTCCCAAAATATACTTTCTGCTCTGGTCCAAGAGAGGGTCTAAAAGATGATGACAGAAAGCATGGTTTTCTTCTGGATAATCAGAATCACTTTGGTAACACAGTACACCGTTGAAACCATGCATCCCTCAAAAGCACCTACTTTGCTGCAGGAAGAGGTGTACTCATGGAACCATCAGCTCCCCTAGCCTGGTGTGAGCTACCTCCAGCATGCCACTGGGCCCTTGCCTCTTTCTCTCACATGCCACCCTCAATTCAAAATCCAATTAGCTCTACTTGCAAACCATACCCAGACTCCATCTCCTTCTCAGCCCCTACACTGTACCATTCATGTTCAAGTCACCATCATTTCTCATCTGAAGTTTTTCAATAGCTTCCTAACCAATCTCCTTTGCCCCATACAGCCTATTCTGAGCCAGGTGGATCCTTTTGAAAAATAAATCACTTCTCTGCTGAGAACTTTCTAGTCGCTTCTATCTTATCGGGGAGTGTAAAGGCCATTAGGTAGTACTCAATTCCTACTTTATTTTTCTGTGTTTTCCTTTTGGTTTCTTATACAGTAATTTGCTGGTTTATCATCTAGTTATCTGCTTTCCCATTCCTGAAATGTAAGCTACACACGGCCACAGATTTTTGTCCCTTACGCCAGAAGCCTCAACTCCCGGAAGAGTGAATAGATACATAGTAAACATTTAATAAATAAGTGTTGAAAGAATGAATGGGTTTACCTCTTGATTTGGGGGGCCTGGTTGCTCTTCATTTTGCTATCCTCCTGATTCCTGGGGCTTGCCTGCCACAAACCCTAACATGCCCTGCTTCACTCCTGGCCTGAGTCACTGCCCTTCACTACTTCTGACCTTGCACTTGATGGGTCAGGCCCTGACACCTCCCTAATTCTCCCCAACCTTCAGCTTTGCCTGTGTTGATCAGCTTCATTGCCAGTAGCAATATGACATAACACACAGAATATTTCTTTTAGGCTCCCTTCCAGCATCTTCATACTTTTAGAAACCTGCCCCAAATGAATAATCATGTAACACATTTGCTTTCCTCTATATGATGCTAGGAGAATCACCGAAAAATAATGATTTAGATGAATGATTACCCTTATATATTAAGCAATTACCTATCATCACCTGGCACTAGCACATAAAAGAGCAATTAGTAAGCAAGAAATGACCAGAGTCATAATAATTAATGTTTATTGAGCTCTTACTGTGTCTGCAATGCTTTGCCTGGTTTATCTCTTTTCCCATCTTTTCATATCTACCTTTGTCAACTTAGATCAAGAATTCAGATATCTAACATAGCCTTTCAATCAGAATGATTGTTTTTACCTTTTTCCCAATTCTGTTGTCCACACTACATTTTCCCTCACTTATGAAACTATTTTAAAATACACCTGAGCCGTCTCACCATGCCTGGGAAAATCCAGACTCTATCAACACCCAAAGTTATTATTTAATAGCAGTGAGGGCTTGTTATTTTTAAGCTTGTTTGAATTCTTTGTGTATACCTACCATATTTAATGCCCTCAACAATCCAAAGAGGTAGAAAAAGAGGCAAGAAGAGGTTAAATGATTCACCCAGCATCATGTATTTAACAAGCAGCAAGGCTGGCACTTGAACCCAGGCACTTAACCACTCTGCTATCCTGTTACCCAAATGGCCAAAGCTTCCACCTCAACTTCACAGCCTATCATGACCTCCACCTTCCAAATTGTGCCACAGACATACCAACTCACTTCTCCTGGAACACAAAACCTAGTGTCCTTCCTCAGCAAGGCTTTCCTGGTCCACCCAACCTGAAGTGAAATCCTCTGTCTGTCATAGGACCCAGTTCTTTTCCTTCACAAGGTTAGTCAAAGTGTATGGATGTTTTCATTTATTTACATATTTATCCTCTTTGCTCACCACATATTTATTTTATTCAAAACAGCCTACACCTTGAATTCTTCTAGCTTTTAATAAACATCAGTTGAATCCATTCCTTGGAAAGCTTGACTACAAACCCCAAGGAATACTAATTTTCATTGACAAAGATCATCAGTAACTTGCCCAAGGTCAAAGAGTTGGTAAGTGGTGTAGCCTGGGTTGGAACCCCATCTTTCTTGTTGCACACTATCAACAACTTCCCAAGGTGCTCAGCTTTTCAGGACCCTAAAGCAGCTGGCAGATGGGCTCCATAATCTCCTCTGTAATTATCTGCAAATCTGTAAACCTTGAAGTGAAAAACAAATCCTCCCTACTCAGGTTTCTTTTTACAGTGATGACTGAATGACCGAAGCCTCATCTCCGGGCTGCACTGAGCAAATCAGAGCGCAAGGAGGCAGCTAATTGCCGAACTTGATTGCAACTGCTAATCACAGTCATAGGGAAAAAAGTGTTGGGAATTAATTAGGCAAGGACCTTCCGAACAGCGGCAGGAAGCCTCCAAGTGACCTTTATTTACAGTCAGTTAAACAGAAGTGTGACTAAAAATGCCAGGGAGCAAATCAGATTATTAATATTGATTGCTTAAAGAAAATGAATAATTTAGAAGCCGAGTCAGAATAAATATCCAGTGACGGAGATGAAAGAGCACAGCACACCCCATTTCTAACATTCATCTGTCATTCGGTGGTGTCCCCTGCTCGGAAATTGGGCATTTTCACCCTCACAAAGCACAATTAGCTCCATGACCCAGCATGACTGCCACTAGGAGCTGTTCTCATTCAGCCAAGCGCAGGGAGGATTCAGGGTGTTGAACTAAAGCTTTTGTCAACACTTTGCATGGTAAACTAATTACGAGTTCATGGAAGATTTACTTTCCAATTTTTATCAGTAGAACAGCAACCCAAAGAAGTTGGATTACATTTCCCGTCCGAAGCTCACAGATTTCTGTTTTTGATGACAGTCTATCTTTCAAGCCGCATCTATGACAAGCTTTCTGTGGGAAGGGCAAAGGTTTCAGACTGTTTATAAGTGAAGATTTTCAGAGGCTACCTCGACCTTCCAATAAAAGTTGCTTTCACGTCCTAGAGCCGGTTTTATACCATACTTCCCCCGCAACATGCCTCGGTCCCGACTCCATTTGCTGATGACAGATATAGAATATTTATTTATAGCAAGATCTTAAAAAGGTAATTTCCAGTTACATGTTTTATTTAAGCAGGATTTGAGATTTTTTAAGCCATGTCAAAAGGTTTAAGTTGTACATAAGGTTATATTCTCTTCTGCCTAGAAACACTAATTAAATTTACTACTGGTGTTTTTGTAATAATTATGTTTTAAAGCAGTAGGTATTAATAGTTCTGCCGAAGTGAATGTATTTCAGAACTATCACAGTGGCGGAGAATTCAAAGGTATTTACTCTGGGTGAAATTCCGAGAAATCAAGCTCTGTTGTTATCAGATGAATGTTAGTGAATTAACTGTCTGGGTTCAAGGCAGCTGTGATTTCTATATGGCAATAAACATAATTTGTAAAACAATTAATAAAGTAAGTCAGGTCATTCATTTTCTCTATCTAGTATAAGCATCAGTATTCATTTATGCCTGTGTTAATTTATGTCATTCATATTATGTGTCGAGTATGGACATTAGCATTATCTCTAAAACAGGCAAGGGGAATAGATACTGAGATGAAACGTCTCCCATCCCTATAGAATGAGCAGAATTGAACTGCTCTTTCTTATAAACGGAGCAGTTTTTTTGAAGTACATCTCCTTGTGGTATTTATCTGTGAGACATGAAATGAATCTCTGGATATACTCTCCAGGTGTTTCATTTCCCTACAACTGGAAAGGCATCCAATGCAAACCTCAGTAAGGACTGAGATAATTTCACATTTGAATTATTGACCTGCAGATACTTCCCAGCAAATTGGTCTGACTGACCCTAGGTGAGACCTAAGAGGTAGGGTAAGTGGAGGCAGGCTGGCTTCCTCACCCAGGTGCCTGAGTAACTAAGGGAAGCAGCTTCCCCCTAACTTTGAATGGGCCTAGGAAGCAGTGTTCTCACAGCCTTGAGACTGAGTCTGATAAACTGTCCCTACAACATGAAGAATCATGCATGTTATATAATTTTTTGGCTCTTCGCCAGTTTTGTTTGTCTCTATTACATAAGCAGGTAGGGGCTTCTCACTAGGGAGACGTGCAGCTTGTGGTGGGCGGGGGTCACCCACCTGTAAAGGCATGTCAGACAACCCAAGGCTCCATGAACATTCTGTCTGCCTGAATACCGTGAACTAGTCAGGCCTTGAATGGTTGCAACACACAAGACCAGCACACTTATATAACAGTCAGACTCCTCAGTCCTCCATGGTCAAAGACCCATAGGCCAGCAGTGTAGAAAGATAATCTTTGTTAAAAATTGTATTAAATTTATTGTGGTAACATTGGTTAATAGGATCACAAAAATTTCAAAGTGTACATTTCTGTGATACTAGGTCTGTATATCACACTGTGTGCCCTCCACCTACAGTCAAACCATCTTCTGTCACTATAATATAAGTATCCACTTCACCCCAACCTCATTCCCTCTGGCAACTGCCACATTGCTGTCTGTGTCCAAGAGCTTCAGTGTTATATCCCACATATGAGTAAAATCCTATGGTTCTTAGATTTTTCTGACTTATTTCACTTAGCATGATATTCTCAAGGTCCATCCATGTTTGCACAAATGGCAGTATTTCGTCTTCTCTTATGGCTGAGTAGTGTTCCTCTGGGCACATGACCACATCTTCTCCATCTAACCCTCTACTGAAGGACACTGTGGTTGTTTCTCTGTGTCCTGGCCACTGTGAACAATGCTGCAATGAAGGACATGGGTGCATATATCTTTGCAAATAGATGTTTTTGAAATTTTCCGGTAGACAACCTGAAGAGGATTGCTGGGCCACATGATAGCTCTTTTCTTAATGTTTTCAAGACACTCCATGCTTTTTTCCATGTGGTTGCACCTACCAGCAGTGACTGAGGGTGTTTTTTGTTTCTTCACAAACTCTCCAGCACTTATTACTTGCCTTGTTGATAATAGCCATTCTAATAGGTATGAGATGGTATCTCATAGTAGTTTTGATTTGCATTTCCCGAACAGCTAGTGAGGTTGAACATCTTTCCATATATGAGTTGGCCATTTGTATGTCTTCTTAGGAGAGGTGACTCTTCAGGTCATCTGCACATTTTTCAGTCGGATTGTTTGTTAGAGTGATAATCTTCTGATACAAGAATTCTCCTTCACTTGGAATATTGCAGGTAAATAGAGGCCAACAGAAAAAAATTATTGTCCCACAAATTAAAAAAATAACTATCTATAAGCTATATCTTACTATTTCTAGATATTTTAAGTTAGCTTATTTTAAAAACATGCAAAACTGATGCTCAAAGGAAATGCAACAAAAACAACAAAATGCAGAGAGCTTTAATTAAATGCCAGCATAAAGCCTTAATCACATTTGATGTTAAAGTGACACCGTCTTTACTGAGCGGTATGCTAAATGATTCAGGTAGCTGGCAGGTGGGTTATCAGAACCCATTAGATTTTGAGGGGATTTTATTGGCTCTTGTTTGCATTTAGATACCAGCACACTGACTGTGTTAATTTTTCCTCCTCAAAGCAATTTTCGTTTTCAAAAAACCAAATGGTGCAAAATTATTGCCTCTCATTTAGATTTCAGGGGCCTCCCTAAAGTGGAATTAATCTTTGAATAGAAGATGGAGCTCACCTTTTCTGGTTCTTTCCCTATTTCTAGGCAAAAAAAAAAAATGAATCAGGTTCTTTGGAAAGGCAATATGTGCAAATGTGCATCTTTTAATACATGGAAGCTAACATTAAATACATGACCGTATGGCATTCTTAGATTCCTCCTTTTTACTACTACAAGGTGGTGATTTTCACATTAATTGCATGTCATTTGTAATGGGGACGCCTGGCTTTACATGCAGATGTGCCCTATTTTTTCCCATTATGGGAAACAAGTAAAATGATTGCAATAATTCCTGGTACCAGATTATAAAAGCAGCATCTTTAGAATTTGTAAATGTGCTGTTTTTATATTATCCCTTTGTTTATACACAGATTAAAACATGATCCCCCATGGCTGCAGCCTGTAATTGCATAGCGCGTATGGGGGCTGCCACAGAGCAACACAGCGATGCTTGAGTGACTCCAGAACAGAGTTTACCCTACACCTGTGGAATAAATTCTGTCTGTCATCTTTCACCATGGCCTTGAATCTTTTGATCGTGTTAAGAAGACACACTAAAAATGATATCGTTTAATGACCAAAGAAATGTAGCTAAGCACTAGACTGGCTGCTTTGGGAAAGAGAGATTATTAAATATTACTTGAAAAAAGTAGGGGGGGAATGGATATTTCCCATATAATTAATTTCATCTTAATTTGCTTAGCTTTCTATAGAAGATCATCAGATTGAAATTGCAATACGCTTCTTTGTCTTTTGTGCCCCACTGAGGTCTCAGCATAATTTAGAACTAAGGAAAAGCAATTCTTTTGCACTTTGCATGCAAGTCACAGTTTTCTTCCTGGGTTCTAAAGGATTCCTAGTCTCCGAGCTCCGGTACACAGCTGCCACTGCATATGTTGCTGCTGAAACTAAAACTTGCTGAAATAATCATTCCCAATGTTTTTAAGAAGCTGTGTTTAAAGTACTACTTGACACATCTCATTTCTTTAGCAAGTGTGAATTCGTATTATGCAACAGCAGAGCCAATAAGGATCGAAGATTTATATTTTCTTGTTCAATATTGGATAGTATGAACAAAAAATCCTGACAATCCCTAATAATCAGAATTCTTTCAAGCCTGAGGCATTGTGTATACTTTAGTCTCCAGAATGCAAGACACAAGTGTAAATTAACACTGTACACTGAGTGCAAAATATGGACACCTTTTCATGTACATGATTTAAAAATAATTAAATACACACAAGATTAGCACCATTTGCATTTAAAAGTATTAGAGGCTTTACTAACTTTTTTTCCTTCTATGATTTTGCTACTGATTATTTCCAGTACTTTTTTCAAATAAGTAGGAAAAGTGAGAAAGCAATGTTTTAATTGCTTTACTAGCATTTACTGGGTTGACCAAAAAGTCCATATGGCTTTTTTCCATAAAATCAAAGACACATCCTTTTTTCACCAATAACTTTATTGATCTGGGTATTTTGAGTATGTCAGCTATCTCCCGCCATTGGCTGTAGCAGGTACAGGCCAGGGGTGCTGCTAAACATCTTCCAATGTGTAAGACAGCCCCACAGCAAAGCATTATTTGGCCAAAATGTCCATAGTACCAAGAAACTTCGCAAACCACTTCCGACATATTTGATCAGCCACAGCACCTTCCTTCTCCATACACTTCACAAACTTTTTTTTGCGTGTCAGTTGCATTTTTACCTTTCTTGAAATAATAAAGGATGATACACCAAAGATGTTACTTATTTTCTTCCATCTTCAATATTAAATTGGCTACACAAAAATTCAACAATTTTAATAAATCTTTTTAATGCACACAGATATGACAGCTGTCACAATACAGTCTAACAAAATTGTTTCAAACAAAGCTAAAGACAACTAAGCACTACTAGAGCCATCATTCAGAATAAACTAAACGAACTTTTTGGCCAACCTGTAGGATTCATATCAGTTACCCTCGATCACAGGCTACGTGAAATCTCTCTGTATAGATATAGATGCCTCCAAGCCTAGATGTCCATGGACTTTTACTTCCCCCACTACATATTAAAAAGACAGTAAATATCATAGCTCCCAACCAATACTTTCCAAAGTTAACACAGAGAAACAACTGTTTGGACATAACCAGGATATCCATACATTTTAAAGTTAGGTTGCTGTGAGAGAACATTATTCCTGGAAATAAAAAAGTTTTGTTATCAGCATCCTAGAGATGTAAAATTAAAAATATAAGTTAATGGAAGATAGTCTGGGCAGAATTCACTGACAGCTTGGAGAGCAAATTATCATCCAGGGCTTCTTCTCTTTTTCTTTCAAAAGAAAACTTAACAAATAAGGATACCAAGGCAATATTCTCAAAGCCCCAAGCATGTCTTGTGGAGTTTCCCACCCTGAAACTTTTCCCCCACCATTTTGGTTTTCTGGATTGTCAAACAGAAATAGGAAGCGTTTCTAAATAAAAACTTGTTCTACATGTGGTTTAACCCAATAATCATTACCAGATGGAATTTCAAAAATTTCTAAAGATTTTTGTTTTTATGTTTGAGAGAAAGATAAAGTAAGTTGCATGTGAATATGTTGGTGGTTTTGTAAGTAACACTTATGCTTAAATTGAATGCAAACTGTGGAAAATTTAAGGTAGAATGGAATTCAGTAATTACAGAGTCTCCTTTTAGCTAAGTCTTAATCAATGTGGAATAAGATCTGCCTTTTGTGGCTTCATTGCATTCAGCTGATGTCAGCAGATTCTGCGGCAGGGAAGCAGATACATGCGCCTTTGATGTTTTTCTTGGGAAAGTCGCAAGTGTGTTCCACCGGGGGGACGCATTTCTCCTTGCCTGCCTAACAGCCCCTAACGACACAGGAAGTGACCAGCGTATCTAGCTTTGGTCATTATATAACCATTCAATAGTTATAGAATAGTTCAACGATTGAATTGTTTATTGATTGGGAAAGTTATAAGTGTGGCCAATATAAACTATTTTTCAGAATCAATCTTCTGTTATTAACTGCTTAAAGGTGTAAGAAAGCTATGACTTGACCCATTTAGCTCTTTATAAATAAAATTTACACTGGTCCAGTACTCTGCTCCCAGGATGGTCCTAACAATTCGTGTGGATTGTGTTTACCACATCATAATCCATTTTATGTCCATGGTTGATTCTCAGTTAATTCATCTTCCTTTACCAAAGCCACAGAAAGTTAAAATGATTTCAGCTTCTATGATTACTAGGTATGGCTGATGGATGAACTTATTATGATATACTTTCTTTAATCTTTTGTTCAACTATCCTAATAGAAAGTTCAAGTAAACAGTGTGAAATCCAGAAAAGAATGCTTGGAACACCAGACACAGCAAACTAGCACTACCTAAAATTAAGTTTTTTTGAAGATAATTATCCCGAATGAAGATTACAGCTCAAATGCCTATACCTCTCAAAAAATAATTACAAATTGAGACCATTATTCATCATTGTTTAACATATCTAAGGAAAATACTTGATAGGTGTTTAATTACTCCTAGCTGAGGTTGTAACAGAACTGTTTATAAAAACTTTTCCAGCCCTGGCTGGTGTAGCTCAGTGGATTGAGTCCAGGCCTGCGAACCAAATAACCACTGTTCGATTCCGAGTCAGGTCACATGCCTTTGTTGCAGGCCGGGTCCCCAGTAGGGGGTGTGTGAGAGGCAACCATTCATTGATATTTCTCTCCCTCTCTCCTTCCCTTCCCCTCTAAAGATAAATAAATACAATCTTTTAAAAAATCTTTCCAAATATTTTAATTTGAGAGGGAAATATGTTTTCAAAACATAGAACCAGTTGGATACTTGGTTGCTTATGTGGGAGTTTGCATGAGAAAGAACAGAGAATGGAGTACTAATTAGTCCTGTAGATAATAGAGAGGAGGGCCATGATGTGTGGACATGCAACATTGAGACATGACTGGTCACTTTTAAGAAGCAAGAGACCAAAAGCCAAGAGTGACTTCATATTTGCCAGCCCTTGGATTTGAGTAACCGAAAGGAAACAGGTTATATGAACAGAAATAGGGGAAACGGGAGTTTTGGATACTAAAATAACTGCAGTGTGGGATCTTTTGAGTTTACTTGAACTTCTAGGTTAGGACATCTAGATGAGAGATGGAAACAGCCAATAGCTCGAAGATGTTGAGACTGGAGATACTGATGGGGAAGTCATCTATATCTACATCTTTATTTATATCTACTGATTGAAAATAAGAAAAGAACATAAAATAAAAGAAAAATTGCCTATAATCCAACTATCTAAAAATAACCAAATAATAACATAACATAACATAACATCACATCACATAACATAACATCACGTAGCATAACATAACATTTTTCCATCCAGTCTTTTTATTACACACATCCACATCATGAATGTGGTTTCAGCCACTCAACTGCATGCACAACTCTTCTCTTTTACAAACTTCCAAGCAGGCAGCTGAGGTGGTTTAGAATCAGCTCTGCTCTAAAGCCCTAGAGTTAATTTGTCACTGTGTGACCAAATTGCAGTCATTGTAACTTGGAGGGAAAATAACAGACTTGGAAAGCACCCTGGCAAATTCCAATATATGAAGTGTAAGTAAATAAGTTTAATTTTTTGTTGTGTTATGCTATTTTTTGTTCATTTGTTTGTTTTGCATACCTTGTTTAAAAGAGGATCAGAGGCAGAATAAAATGCAATTCAAAAACACCACTGTATCTTAAGATAATACATAAAATTAAAGTTGCCCCATTTACTTCCTTCCACCTTCCTTGTGCTTACTCTTCTTCAGTCTCACACGTGATTTCAGCCAAGTTAAAGTAAATGCTGATTAGGATGATCAAATAATTGATTGGCAAGTCAAATGTGTTTTCTAACATTAAGGGAAAGGGAGCTTTCTTTAAATTGGTACACGTCATAGTTATGGCAGTCCCATTTGGGCCTGTGATAACAGTTTTAGACATTATAGCCTCAAATGGCTAATTGTCAGAGGCCCTGAACAGAACTGCAATTCCCTGTAATGTCTTAATGCAAGCATACAAGAAGTGAAAAAGATATTACTCAGGGAACAAAATTACATGTAAATAGAAGGCATGAAAAATATTGCCTTAGTCTGTGCTCCGATAATATAGTCTAAAGACACAAAGAACAGTGGGTGGGTGCCTCTCGAGTCTCCAGTGAGGAAAACATCCAAAAGTTCACGGAACTCGTTTTTGTAAAATGCCTGATTAGAAAAATCAATTAACTAAGCATAACAGGCCCTGTGGAGAAATTGCTGCATTTCACTGGAGTAGAAAGAGAAAATGTGAAAACCCCAACTTTCCTATTACTTCACTCTTCTGCAAAGCTCTGAGACAGGGAAAGAGAGCTGAAAGATGCCTTCTTCTCCTGATCAAGCCTCAGCTACCGGTTCTGAAACCCTGCCCTCTTTTTCAGAGATTTTTAATTTTTATGTACATGTCCTGGGCAGATTTCAACTTTTTGGGGGATACTACTGAGTTGTGGGGTCCTGGTCTCCCAAGTCAAGTGTCTAACTAGGATGTAATCTCTCCAAGTTATCCTTTCTTTAGAGAGTCTATAAATGAATAGACTTGGGCTTCTACTTTTCCAGTGTCAGTTTTTATGTTAATGGTGGCTGAAGTTGTAAGTGCTAATGCGAAATTATACACATATACTCAAACACAAACAGCAGTGTTTCTAGAAATTTTCCGACTTTGTCTGGGTGATCATCCCAAATACCCAGAGACTCTTGCTGTCTTTTGCTCCAGCACATGGAGTTAATCGAACTGCTTTCCTTCAGCCCCTGGACCTTCTCTAGATGATAGAGTACTTTGTGATTTTATATCTGGTTGATTCAGCAGAAGGACCTGACAATACCCACTGGTATGAGAATACCTGTGCATCTATAAGATCTTTATATCAGCCAGATCTTATGAGGATGGTTTGCTTTTCTAGAGATTACAAGACTCTGACTCTATCTGTTACGTGCCTTCTACTCTGCAGGTCCAAGGTAATAGGTTGTAGGGCTTTTTCTCACCATGAAAGCTCTGAACCATCTAAACAGAAACTGCAACCTGGAGGCCTCATATACTACTTGAATTTCAATCCCAGCTCCATCAGATACGGCATACGTGAGTTAATCACTCTCTTAACTTTGTATATCCTCTATTAAAGAGAGATGCTAATATTGCATAAATCATAGGGAGGCTGGGAGAATCCAATAAGTTAGTAAGTTAGAATGGCCATTCACACTGTAAGCATTGTACAATTATTATCATTGTCACAATCCATCTTACAGTGAAGTTTTGTTTGGCCTACATTAGTGTTATGGGGTGAATTGTGTTTCACCCAAAATTCACATGTTGAAGTCCTAACCCCAAGAACCTCAGAATGTGATTGTATTTGAGGATAGGGTCATTAAAAAAGATGGGTTAAAATGAGGTTATTAGGGTGGGCCTTAACCCAATGTGACTGGAGTCCTTTGAGAAGAGAGTAGGACATAGACACTAAGGGGAGACCACATAATGACACAGAGGTTGGACATCTGCAAAGCGAGGAGACAGGCCAAGCCTGGCGACATCCTGACTCAAACTTCTAGCCTTCAGAACTGTGAGCAATTAAATGTACCTTGTTTAGAAGAAAAGTCTGCAGTCGTTTGTTATGGCAGCCTAGCAAAGTATTACAGTTGGTTTTCAAAAATTGAAATCTTCTAATACAAGTTCTTATCTGGGAACTCCCGTGAAAATCAAGAGATCTGACCATGGTGGACCCCCTTCACCTGCATGGAAACAATATGTGGCGGTCAAAAAATAATTTTAAAGAGGGAATGGATTGTCTGGGCGACCACAAGACCCCATTTCCCAGACTCCCACACCCAGACCACATCACTGTCTCTGGCGTTTGATCAAATGGTCCAGGTCACTTTGGGTACTTACTTATGTTGGCTCTTATTCTTCCAAACTCAGCTAGACTTTGGTATAGAAAAAGATGTTCCCCAGCCCTGACACCCATGGAAAACCATAAGGGCACGCACCCATAGCTGGGCTCGGGTTGTTCATAATCACGTCTGTCATTCTGCTTCTTTCTGTCCTCCCCAGTATCTGCAGTAAACTGTACACTTTACATCATGTGTGGAAGTGTGCGTGTTGTGACTCCATGTTGGAGAATGACTTTCAGAAAGACAGAAAATATTTCGGTTTTGAAACAAACTCGGATATCATGAAGCTGTATTCTTCCTTTTCCTGATTCTGGCTCAAAACTCATCCACTTTTCCATTGCCACCTCATTCGGAAAAGAATCCTTGTTTCTAAGATACCAATCAAAGGCCCTATCTGCCGTGGCTGCCAGTGAAGCTCTGTTGTAATCCCGTGCCAATCACTCCATAATGAGGACTGCTCCTACTCCCAGGCATGTCTTTTCCTGAGATGCAGTTACCACCAGAAAGGTGGTTCATGTTTGCTGCTGGCTGGTCAAAGAAATACCACCAGTTTCTTAATAACAAGCTGTAAGCACTTGTGAGTCAAGGGGAGGGAGGGAGGGAGGAAGAGAAGCATGCCCAAAGTTATTTCAATGGGCAAGCTGCAAAGTCTTCTAAGGTTAATACTGCCTAATTAATGACAGCACCAAATGGAGCCAAAAGCGTGAAGTCTGCAAATGGCTAATAATGAGGTCTAGATAGATATTCTCCACTTTCCATGTATGTTCGTAGGGCTGGCTGCAAAATGTAATTGAAGTCAATGGGGTTTTCTGCTCCCTTCCTATTTTTTAATTTAATGCTTAGAATGTGTTTGCTATAGTCTCTTCTTACCTCAAAGAACCTCAATTAATTATAACAAATCCTATAACTGGTGGTGTCACCTCTAGCATCCTTGACACAGAAACTCTTGAGGAGCGTTTACAGAAGGAGGGGAGACGCATTCTGTGCGCATTGATCTCTTCACAGTTATAGCTGATGGACACCACCTGTTGGGTTGAGGCAGTGGAGGAGAGATCGTGGCTTTCAACAGCTCATGCTTGAAAACTGAGGCTTTTCTTTTTCCTTTAAACATTCAAATCCAAATCATTTTAAAAAATAGCATGACCCTTTCATGAAAACACCCAATAAAATAGCATCTGAAAAAGCAAGACAGATCTTAGGAACAAGGGATTTTTTTTCTTGTTCTTTGTTTTCTGAGCCCGGAATTAATCACAGCTGTCTTTCACCAGCAAAGGTTATTTTTATCTCGCAGGCTTTAAATTAAAAAACAACAACAACAAAAGGAGCAATCTGATGTTCTTCAAGCTCCCACAACCTTCCACAGAAAAGGGGGAGGCATTAATGCCATGTGCAGCTCAGAATCCAGCTTTTAATTATATCTTCCTTGTGTTTACATGAACTTTAGTTTGCATTTTAGAAGCCTTGTGGAGGGATTCCTGTGGCTGACCCAGGAGTAGTGGGGAATTTCTCCATCAAGTGAGTATTGATGAGCTGCAAAGTTCAGTGAACAGGAAAATTCTGCTCCTTTTATTGCCAGCGTGACAGGTTACTTTATTACCATGCCTTTCACAGCAATTTAACAGTTTCCCTGGTAACGGATTCAGTGAGGTAATGGGATCCCAGGCATTAAAGCGGAGGCCGGCTGGCCGCGCGGCGCAGCCATCTGCTGGCGGCTGTTCCAAGGCCGTCTGCCGGGAGGAGCCCTGACAATCCCGGGGCCTGCGTGGCAACGAGGCAGGTGAAAGCGAAGGCCTGCCCCATTTAGCTGTACTCGGGTGATTTGTCTTTCTAATTCTATTGAAATAATAATCAGGATTTGTTTCTGATTAATTAACTAACCTTTTGGTAAAAAGATTAGATAACGAAATTGCTGCCTATTCAGAGATAATGAGATTTTTATTACTCTGTCAAAAGAAAAAAAAAAGTACATTTATGTGTCACCAGCCGCTCTGTCAAGAGGAAGAAAAAAAAAGAGATTTAAGTCTGTCAGATGTATATATTCCTCAACAGAGGAAGGGTGTGCTTCGTTCTGTAGGAACCCCCACCCCCCGCCCTCGTCTTCTCTGAAGCCTTTAGGAAGAGCTTCGAAACAGCAAACAACGTAACAAACACACTTAGGCCAATAGGCTTTTTAATGTGTTTTAAAATGTGTCCTAATGGAAGAGAAATGCTTGGGAGCCTCGGGAAGCTGCCTGTACTGTGTGGGTGTATTTATGTAAGTGCGAGAGTGTGAAGAAAGCAGTAAAACCTCCGCGCGAGGCTTTAAGATGACATATGTAGACAGGCTGCGCTTCCTCTGCGCGGCAGATCTGTCTCCGGCTCGCGGCAGTGCATTTGTCTTCTGGCAGGAGTTGGACTTGGGCGAAGCGAAGGGGAAATCAGCCGAGCTTAGCAGGCTGGGAGGTCACCTGTGACTGTCACAGGTAGGCTGCATTAGGATGTGAATGACTCTAACTGGCTGAATAAAAAGGGAAGCAGCTTCCCTCCCATGTTTCACTCCCAAGACACGCAGCTGGTCGATTTAACCTTTTCTCTTCAGTCACAGCTCAATCCTTTGTTAGGGGGACTTTCATTTTCTCACTCTTCGGTGGCTTCTTCAGTGTTGCAGTAGAAAAAAAGAAGAAGAAAGCCCGACAGCAACCAAAAGACAGAAAACAAAAACAAAATCCAGTCTAGGTACAGTGCGTCCCTTGAAGGAAGAGATAAGCCCCGCAGGCTGAGCCTGGTAGTCAGCATGGTAGGAAACAAAGCACAGTATATTTCCCAATAAAATTTCACAGGGCGACAATATTGTTTTAATTACGAAAACCTGGGGCGGAAACATGGTGCGTGGCTTTTCCTGCAATGCAATACAACCGAGGCGTGGGAGGGAAGGCCAAATGGTGGGCAGGGGCCCAGCGGAGCATTCTGCTGAAGTGTGTTTGTGTCACTGCCTTCTCAGATTCAATGAGACCCTTATGTTTCTGGTGACATCCTGTGGCCTTGGCTGCCTCAGTTTGTGTGTGTATGAGCATGAAGAGATATCAAGTTCTAAAAATGGGAGTCTCTCTTCTGAATTTCATATGGTTCCCAGACAAGTTGAAACAGACCAAAAAAAAAAGAAGAAGAAGAAGAAGGAGAACGAGGAGAAAAAAGTGAATCGGATCAGAGGTGAACATTCCAGAGCCTCCTTCCCTGCCCAGGGGTTCCCGCTCTCCAGCTCCCCTTTATTCTCAGTCGCTCCTGTACTTCCTTTGCCAGCTAACAGGCTCCATGTCTGATAACAGATGCTTGACAAAGGAAGAGAAATAAGACATTAAAAAGGAGAAGGCTGCTGCCGCCATGGGGATTTCTGATCGTTCATTGCCAATAGCTTTTTACAGGAACTTGCTCTTGTTGGCTCACTACCAACTGAGGGGAAAGGCCGGGCAGGGGCGGGGAGCATTTGTCTTCCAACTCCCAGTGAAATATAGGGTTAATATGAGCAATTATTATTAAAATTAGCCAAATGTTATTAAATGATCTTTGTATAGAAGAATAAGTATAGTTTTCCCTTTGGCAGACAATGACATCTGCAGCTCTACATTTTCCTGAAATGACTATACTTAACAAAAACATTACTTCATTTTCATGGTATTTCTTTTGTGCCTAGGAGCAACCCTGTAATTGTTCCCTTCAATTACAACATTACTATTTTAAACTGAAACCCATTTTATCTGCATGCCAGCTTTTTATTTGTTTTACCAACTATATCTATTTCCATTACTGCAAGGCTGATGGTTTGTCTCAAGAGGAAATCAAATCCATTAATTCAGAAATTTCAAGCCCGACTAGTTCTTCCATAAGCAGCATTTCTTATGCTAATAGCAAATGTGCTGAGACTGAAAGGAACTGACATGGCCCTGTTTTTTATCATAACTTAAGCATTTATGTAAGAAGGCAAATCTAATAGCACTAGGAAACTGTAAGTGTTATTATATATAATTCACTTTCCTGAGATCTGGACTGGGCTCTGCTTTGTGTAGCCGTGGTTTAAATCAGGCTGCCACAGGACAGCAGCTCACCTGGCTTCTTCTATTTAGCCAACATATCGCTCCACCACAGATACATCTAGCATGAAACTACAATTGTGGGGGGTTGTGCTTAAAACATTCTCATCTTGTTTCTTCTTGAATGAAAGACTTTTTTTAAAAGCAGGAAAAAGAAATCATTCTGTGTTCAGGGGATGTCTGAAACTCACCCCTGGCATAGCTCAAGCCTGAGACAAACCTGGCCCCATTCTGCTGCTTTTTTAATGCACCCTGTTTGGTTCCTCTCACATGGTTCCTGTTCAATTAACTTGACTCGATAAAATCTGACTCTGACCCAGAAAGGGGGGAGAGAGAGAGAAAGAGAGAGATTGCTCCTGACTCCTGCATAAGCTTTGCAGGCACTGTGACCTGTTTATGTCAATGGTAAAGTGTAAGAGATTCCTATCACAGAACCACAGCATCTTCTGAGATCTGAAAAAGGACAGAAAGCTCTGGAGGACCCTGGCCCGCCTTTGTCACCACAAAGCCCTTCAGTGCTCTAAATCAGTCCTCATTGGGAGCTCTTATACACCAGCCGTCACCGATAAGCTTTGGAGAGTAGACAGGCTTTTAGGAATTGCTGAACCATGAAGTTGACCTGCTTAGGGTTTTGTTGTAGGCTATTAAATCCAGGATGGCCGTTTTAAGATGACTCGGCTTTCTTCTTCTCTAGGTCTGGTTAAGCAACTCTACCCCTGGCTCACTCTTCGGCTGATTTAAAAAAAAATGAGAAAAGCACAACTTGCTATTTGACCGTACTACCTTCAAACAGCAATTTAATGAGAAGGACTTATGCTGACGTACTTTACGGGCTCAAGCAACTTGACACTAATTTTACAGCTAAGAAAAGATTTACTAACTGTACATACTGCTCTGCTTGTGTTGGCATGGGTACCATGATTCTTTTCTCCTAAAACAAACTCAAACTCTTTAGTAAACAGGCATTATTTGGCTAACACATTGTAAATGGATCTCAGTTGTGTGGCACAAGCATGCTTCACGACTATGTAAACAATTGTTCACGGAAAGCTTGCTTTAAATTGTAAATGAATATATTTCAGCTGTAATGTTGCTTTCAGAATGGGCCAGTGATATAAATCTGGTCATTTGGTTTTTTGCACCTTGCCTATTACTAACCAGTTAGAAATGTGCTGATTATTTGCACAAGCCTTTCACACTGTGAGAGCAGTTAAATTGCTGTTTTATTTTTCCTGTGTTTGATGAGTGTTAACAAGAGCACCATGTGAGGAAACCCGAACCAAACACAGCTCCTTAATTGGGGTTGGGGGTGTTTGGGAGAAGCCACCCGGTGAGTAATTCCACTGTTTAATGTTTGAGAGCTCACCCATCCCTCCATAGGACTTATGGCAAGATTAATTAAAGGGGGTTGACAAAAATTCATTGCCTTTGTCGAGCAACATAAATAGCTTGAAATATGGTGCATCCAGTTCGGGGGAGCAGATTGCTTGGTGGGGTGTCTAATGCCCAACACCCTCTTTTAAATGCCTGCCATTGCCAAAGAGCTCCATGTTTGGATTAAGCAGCTTTGTATTCTATAGCCCTCAAAGAACACACACTTTGGAGAGAAAAGGCTGTAGTGTTCTCATTGGGCATGTGACTTGTCTTCACAGGGTATGCCCAGGGAGTAAAGAAAGTTCCAGCTGACCCAGAGAACTTTGTCTTCTCCCCATGCCCCTAAACAGTTTTTCATGTTTCCGCACCCCTTGCAGATTAATGAAGTTTCAGTAATGTGCTGAATGCTTTGGAGACAGAAATAAAGTGACCTCAGATGGTCTCATTGGTGTGAACCAGAACAAGTGTTGTAGCTTTACCTTCCTCCATTGACAGAACTACAAAACTGTAGTTGCGCTGCCTTAGATAATGTGGACCTTAGATCAAGTCCCGGATGTCCCGGATTCTACCACTGGATTTGTCCCCGACTAGCTCAGTGACTTTGGACACTCATTTAACGTCCGTGAGCCTTATCTGTGATATGACAGTGAATCAGCATGATCATGTTGTCCTTTCAAAACTGAAGTTCTAGGATTCCTGTGTTGCTTAAATCTAACTGCTGTTTTGCATCCATAAATAAATATAGGAGGCTGACTTGATAGTGAAATGTATGGTATTTAAAAGATGGAAGTGCAAGTTTTTTGTTTCCATATTGAACATTAAGAAGGAAATCGGTAGTTTCCTTGTTACTGCAAATGCTGTAGAGTTAATATAGAATAAATACACTTCCTTTGTGACTATTCTTCGCAGCCTTAAATGCCCATCCTATAATGGAGTGAAGCACGAGTCTCATGTTTTAGATCTGAAATAGTTTGTAACTGCATTATTTCTGATTTCTTTAAAATACTTTCCCCCATCGTCATCAGGAATCAAGCTACATTTTTCTTCCTGACAAGCTATTTATTTAGATACTCTGTTTTACATATTAAATTTAATTTAGGTGAAAAAATGGAAGTAATGTGTGCATCATTATATACCTGTGAAAACAAAGAGAGAAGCCTTCTCTCAGCTGAAACTCTTTCTTCTCTAGATATTGATTCAAGTTACCACTCATGACAAATCAGAATCCCAAGCCTTGAGTACAAAAAGACCATTTCAGAGCCATTATTATCAGCTTTATTATAATGGCAAGTATAGAATTCAGTTGATTCTTTTGCTGTGCTAAACACAGCTTTCTAAATAAGAAACAAAAATGCTCCTGTAGCATTTCCCTTACCCACAGAAGGAACAGGAATATTTTTGAACTACATATGTTTTAGTTATAAAAATACTAAAGATTTTTTTAGCTAGTCCTGTATCCTAATAGTTCATTTAAAAACTTGGATGTTAGACCAAATTGAAGTACAGGTATTAGTAATATTGTTTCCTAGGAAACATATATTTGATTGCTCACTGTTTGACTGTTTTCTTTGCCCACTCTGACCCTAACCAGACAGACAACTGTGCTATCCTGATTGCAGCTGTCAACATTCCTCCTATAACACATTGTCTAGAAGTACCCCATCTAAGGAAACCACCACCACCAACCAAAAAAAGAAAAAACCCTGCTTATTTCAGGCCAAATACGTAGAGCATTGATAAAGTCATTTCAGAGCTGAAAAGTATGTGCAGCGGCTCGCTGTGGCCTTCTTAACACACTGAGGAGGGAAAGATGTTTCTGGTCCCTATTATTACAGTCTTAGCTACTTAGACAATGACAGACTTGGTCTGACTGATTTATTTTTAATCCAATAAACTTTCATGCTTGTTGCAATGAATGATCACCTAAATATCTGACAGTTCAAGGAAGTTTTTCCATCATTCTGCTGAATAAGTAAAAAAATTCCAAGTTCTTTAATATATAGTCTATCTATGCTTGAATTGAGACTTCCCTGCCATTGTCAATTAGCCGACACAATCTAGCTGGAAATTATTTTGTACCACTTTTATGAGCAGATGAAATTCCCTTGCCATGACCTGGATCTCAGAGGATGTGTAGCTAATTTCAAAAGTCTTTAAGATAAAAGTCACACAGCCTTGATTGATACATTCCCCTTCAATTACTTAAACTCCTCTTTGAAGGAAGGGAATTTACCTTCCTTATCTCCCTCACCTGAGATCTAGCACAATGACATATTAAGTAAGCATTCAGCAACTGTTTGTTGACCTACGGAATTACAGCATCCTGAATAGTTATTCTTCCCTTTGAAATGGTAGAGATATTGTAAATCATGTAATTATCAAGGTACACAATTTACATGTATAGGAAAATGTTCATTTCTACTTGGAGAATGTTCTTTTTGTAAATTTACTGGAGTCTAAACAGAGGTTAAGAAGTTAACGTGTCATTCACATTACAAAAATAAAGATTTCCCTAAAATGGGACTAAAATAATACACCAGTTTGAGTAAAAGCCTTCCACCAGGGAAAGGAGGGAAGATTATAAGACACAAAGAAAGAAATGAATTCCAGGCATTTAGGAGAGTCCTAGTCTCGAAAATGTTTTTCTCCTGTTATGTACATAGAATGTGATTTTCTACATAAACCTGTGCAAGAGCCTTTAGCTGCCCGTTGTTTTTTTTTTGCTTTTAAACCTGTTGGTGCGAGGACTTATAATTTGACAGTCTCTCATTTCAATATTTTACTAGCAGGAAGAGAATAATTTAGTATCCACTGTCATATAATATTTTACTCTTCTTATTATCTCCATGTATTCTTTTTTATTAAAAAATAATAATAAAGCTATTTTGGGGGGGGAAGAAAACCTCTGAATGCGTCCTTCTTTCAAATGCAGTGCGACACCAACCCCAGACAAAAGGAATCAGGAAAGGCTCCCCTTCCGATCGATGTTACAGCTCTGCTGAGTCTTGAAGGGTAAGTGAATTTAGCCTGGAGAAAGGAAGCCAGATTCATTTCAGGCGGAGGGAAGAGCATATGTTGTTCTAGCTTTAAGTTTAAATCGTACCACGTTAGAAATGCCTTTGCTGACTACAAGTGTTATTTATATTTCATAGACACTCAATTAATAATTTAGAAAAATTCTCTACCTCCTTCAAAAAAAGTGTGTACTTTCCTTTGGAAATGGAAATTCGAGATTTACAATAAAACCACAATTAAGTAGCTCAATTTGACCTCATTAATTTTAGCTCCTGGAAAATATTTAATCCTGTTTATTTGTTCATCTATTCAATAGAACACTATTGAATCTATGTAACTACAGAACTATGATAGCTACTGAGGATACAGGGCTGAAAACAACAAAGCAAATGTGGTCTCATGCTCTAGTGACACTCACAGACCTTTAAGGCCATCTTCTCCTTAATCATCGTGAATAGTGACTGGGTCAGAAAATCTTCAAAAAGGAATACTCATGTATGATGATTTCTTGTAGTTGTATAACAAATTACCATAAAACTGAATGTCTTTAAAAAGTAATAACTATTTATTATCTCAATGTTATTGGGTCAGGAACTTCAGAGCAGCTTCGCAGGGCTGTTCTAGCTTCGGGTCTTCCACCAAGCCGCAGGCAGATGGCAGCTGGGCTGTGGTCTCTGACGGCTCACCCAGGCTGCAGGATCTGCTGGTAAGTTCTCTCAGACGCATGACTGCTGGTGGGTGGCCCCAGCTACTGTCACTGGGCTTCTCTGCACAGGTGCTGGAGGTGACCTCATAGCATGGCACTGGTTTCTCCATGAGCAAATGATCCAACAACCTAAGCTGGAAGCTGTGACTCCTTTTATAATCTCACCTCACTATAGACCCATGATCCCATCCACAGTATTTTCCTAACAAGCCCCGATTCAATGCGAGAGGGACCGCACTGGGACATAGTGCTAGGAGGTGAAAACCAATGGGGTGGGGGCACCTTGGAGGCAGGCTACTGCAATTGCTACTGAGCCTTGCTTTAGAAAATCTCCCCATCTCTGAATCTAGTTTGTGACACAGTCTTCAGTTTGAAAGGCCCATCGAGTTCACCAATAGATTGAAGTAAACAGCTCTTTTACTTAGAAGAAAGAATCTGATACATTTACGGAGAAAATTTTCAAGGTATATTGGGTGTTTTGTTTCTTCGTTTTCAATTAAATAATCACTCTTGTACTTTGAAACTATTATTCTCAATCAGAGCTATGACCTGGAGTGAGATTTTGCTCTGCTTTTCTGCGAAGCATAAAGGCCCCAGTAAAGTGCTGGAGAGTCAAATGAATCTTGGTGTATTCCTCCCAAGCAGTAAAAATTCAAACTTGACCTGGAATAATTTCAGCTTCTTCATCTGTTTTTTTCATCTGTTCTATATACTGAAATTCTAAGTAAGATTTCAATCATTCAAAATCTATGTTGCAAAAACACCATTCAAAGTATTGATCTAATACAAAATCTTACCAAATGCAATGGTCCCCGGGGTAACGAGGCCACTGCGTGCCAGGAAACTCACTTCCTCATGGGAAACTGAAATTCGTGTTCAGTAGAAAGCCACAATCAGCTCACTGAAACTTCCACTCATGGATTTTAACTTTGCCTTCTGGAGCAATGTAAAACAAATGGGCCCTTGTTACTGGATCACAACTTCACGCAGGTAGCTGTCATTTCTTGCCCTTGTAAAAAGTAATAAATTAACTATAACTTGACATTCTAACCATCAGTCATTATTATTTAAATCCCCTGAGGCCACATTCTATTTACCTGGTTTCAAGGCTTCATCAGGTCTTTAAAGATACTGTTTAATTCCAAATTTATCTTCCTCTTTCTCAGTCCAAATTAGTGAGATTTTACTAAATGCAAAAGCAAATATTCATTAGGTTTCTCAGAGATTACAAATTTAATTTAATGATTATCTAGAAGTCTGAAGCTCAACTAAAGCAAATTCCTTTCCTGCCTTCACATCTATTTCCCCACAAAAGGATGCAGAAATCAGGTTGCCAATCTTATCTGCTACTGCTGTCTGGTTGACAGATATTCCTTAGGTTTACTTGGAGTCTGAGATGAGAGTACATAATCTCAAGAGTCCTGTTTTCCCTTTTGCCCAAAGCCTTCCTGGTTTTAATTAGGTGCAAAGAAAGGTGCAGAATTAACTCCTTCAGGAACGGCATTTTCCTTCCTCTCATTAAATGCACTACAGCAATAATGACTTAATAACATCCTTCATTGTCGAGGTTGCCATCTTTTAAAGGAATTCCTAGTGGTGCATTAGAGAGAGTTCCTAGATTGAATTCTCAGCCAGAGAGCTACCAGGAAAGGACTTAAGATTTGTTGACAGTTTGCTCAGTATCATTACTCCTGGGCTGGACTACTTTTGAAAGATGGCCTTCTTGGCGGTAGCTGGTTTGTAGTCTTTTCTCTGACTGTCCTAAATGGTAAAAATGCCCATCTTGTGATAGGCTCTGTGCTGCTTCAAAGTGATGTCACGTGGAAAGATTTTTCTCTTCCTCAGCCATCAAGATGGTTAATTCAGGCTTTCTGGAGAGTTTTCTCAACGCCAATGGCTTGCCCTATCACTGCACACAATGGCAGCAATTGGTACATTTTTAAAAAGTGCATTGCAGTAGGAAGGTTCTTCATAATGATGTGGAAAAGTAGCATTGTTATTTATAAAATACAAGTAGCAATTTGGAACTATTACTAAAACTGGTGGTTTGTGCACGGTCAACAACAAGGCAGACATGCCTCCTCCCTATACATTTATTTCCTACTAACTTTCTCTTTGAATACTCAGGACGAGGCAACACTACAGAAATTGTGCTCTTCCAGTAAGAAAAAAGCAGATGGCTTTGCCAAAGACAGAGGCAAGTGGAACCAAGTCTCACCTCAGGTGTAAATGTCCTGGGTTTAAGAAGTTATTTAGAACTCTTGTTAAAACAGGCTATTCATTAAAAATAGAGAGTCATGCTATTTTGGTAGATGGAAAGTTAGACTATAATAATTTTGATGACTAATTTAAAACTCTGGGGATTAATCAGGATAGAGAGATGAAAACTAAATTCTGATTCTCCTTGCTACTTGCTGCTTTTATTGCATCTTTCTAGTTTAAAAAATCATTAATGATGAGGTATATTTCATCATAATTAGAATTCATTGAGTTAGCATAAACCATTCATTTCCAGGAAAATTAGAAAGATTTCTCTGGATGTCTTTTGCTTGACCAAATTTTGAACAGTTTGGGAGCTATTTCATATTGGGAGAAATAGACTTCAAGAGGATAATGTGGTCATTGGGGCTTTTTTCAGGTTCTATCTTAAAAGGGTATTTAAGGAAAAAAAGGTATTTCCTAAGGAATCGTAGGAATAAAACAACAACCTCATAATTCTTTCTACTATAAAAACTAACTAAGCTGAAAAATTTGTTTTAAATACAATGTTATTCCATTCAAATAGCATTATTGCCTCAAGATATGATCTTGATGAATCTACATATGGTTTTAAAGTGAAAAAAGACAATACTAAGTATTCTAAATAAAAAATGTTCAGATTAAAAATTAGAGTGTATTTATAATGTTTAAAACACAATATAGTGCTCAAAGTGGTCCCATGTCATATTATCCAAGTCTTAGATGAATATTATGAAGTTGCTAAAATGATCTGCTGTGTCTCCTTTACAGATGACTAAACTGGCACAGAAATTTAATAGTGGTGATGGAGCTAGGTTCCAGGTCACTGAGTGCCTATTCTGTGCCCTTACCATTTTCCTCTGAGAGTCCTTTGTCATGCCGTAGCATACTATTATGAAGAAGAGCAAAACTCCCTGGCCGCAATCCCTGTAGTTACATATACGTGTATTATACATACTAATAAATCATAGTAAGTCTAGTATATAAGTAGTATGGATTTATTAACAAAACAAGAGTAATTTCTACACTGAAAGGGGATGCTATTAACAATTATGCTGGGACCTTATAGGATCATACTCAATATGAACTGTTGGCCAAAAAATTTGTAATATTTTTTGCAGAGTTTTTTTTTTTTTTTTTTTGCCACAAGAGTGAGATTTCTTTTTTAAACAATGTATGTGAGAGTTTGTTTATTGCTTTGGTTGTTTTACTAGGGTAAGTTTTAGGAGAGTAATTATGCCCTTAATAAGGTATTTTTCCCTCTTTACTTTTTTTTTGTTTTGAGAGAGAGAGAAAGAAATATCCATGCGAGAAAGAAACATCGATCCGTGGAGTCCTGTATACACCTTGACGAGGGATTGAACCTGCAACCTTTTGGTGCACAGAACAGTGCTCTAACCAACTGAGGCACCTGGGTCAAGATCCCTCTTTGCTTCTTAATATCTCTGAGAGAACTATGTAGGTTAGTCAGCTGTGTTCAAGCAAATAATACACAATAAAAATAATAGGGAAATTTTCTTATCTTCAGAGGCTCTTCAGGATATATATGTATGCATGTGTGTATACATGTATTTCTATATATTTTTTCTTGTCTTAAGAAGATCAGTGAGAGCAGTGAAAAGAACTAAGGTTGAGTACTTCTTTTAAAACACAAATGTTGCATGAGTATCTTTAAATACTCACTAAATTTAAATTTGGGATATTGAGAGTTACAGTTTCAGGCAAAATAACCAGGTGCTTTCATTAGCAGATTTTAATTTTTATTTCTCAATAGCAATTCATTACTCAATCTGAGATTATATATCTTTTAATAAAAATTTAAATCTATTATAGTAACATTTTTATTACTAAAGTATTTGTATTTATTTTTACTGTTTTCTGTTATATTTTTTCTCCTATTCTGTTTTCTGGTTCTTATTATTTTGCTTGTTTAATTTTTCCTTCCCTGATAATTATTTGGTTGGTCACATTTTATCTCATTCTCATTTTTTCTAATAGCTAAATCTAACCTCATTAATATTTTACTAGTAATTACCATATATTAATCACAAAATATTTTGTATAAATTTTTCTAACAACATAAAAACCAACCAGTTAACTATACTAGTCAGGTTTGCTTTGATGACAAATAACCTTCAAACCTCAGTGGTTTACCATGAAAAGCTCATTTCTGTCTTATGGTTCATGTCATTTGTGAAGGTTGCGAGTTGACTGGATCTCCTACATATATCTTATTCCAACTAGAATCTAGGCTGAAGGAGCAGCTCCTTTTAGTACATGCCATTGTTTTAGCAAACAGAAAAAAAATAAAACGAGATAGAAAAATCAAGGCACTCAAGACTGTCAAAACTTCTTTTTTTTTTAAGATTTTATTTATTTATCTTTAGAGGGGAAGGGAAGGAGAGAGGGAGAGAAACATCAATGTATGGTTGCCTTTCCTGCGTCCCCTGCTGGGAGTTGGCTTGCAGGGAACTGGCCTGCAACCCAGGCATGTGCCCTGACTGAGAATCGAACCACGATCGTCTGAGTCACAGGCCCGCGCTCAATCCACTGAGCTACACCAGCCAGGGCAAGACTGTCAAAACTTCTGATTGGATATGGTATATTTCATGTCTGTTCACCTCCCATTGGTCAAAGCATATCACACCAAGTAGAGTTGTGATGCATGCTCCTCCAAGAATATGGTACTTCAAGTCACATGGCAACAGAGAGAATAAAAATGAATGGAAAGGATGGCACAACTTATTGCAGTAATTTTAGCCTGTTTCTCTGATAAGGCAAGATCAACATGTACTGAACTCATCTAGGTGCTGGGGATACTGTAAGGGACAAAGCTGTCTTTGAATCAGTGAAACTCATGCCCAGGTTGTGACTTTCTCTCTCCACCAATTTTCTGATTTTATATTTAAATGATGTGGAATTTGCACAAAATTTTCTCAAAATCTGACTACCCCTGTTTCAAACCAGCATTCCTTAAATTCGGTATCCTGTCAAATCCCTGTAGGAATATGAACACCTATTGTAAAGTGTTCTTCTATTTCTGTTGTCAACTTTATACACTCAGATGAAAGTTTATCCTTTTATATAGTTTAGGTATAGCTTTATCCTGCGTTGGCTTTTCTCATATTCTGGGTGATTGATGAATATTGTAGACTAAAGAGGTCTTCTTTCATTCATAGGTCATCTGGCTGTAGCAGATAATCAGTAGCAAATACCTAGGAAGGGCCCTGGTATGGGGGAGCAGTGAACATATTGTTCAATTAGTTTTACTTTAACCATTTGGTAGTTTATCTTTTGCATACAGGCTATTCTTATATCCTGTGAAAATTATTTAGATTCCTGCTTCATTTCTTTCTCTAACCTCAAAACCCACTCTGTAAAATTCCAAGGGAAACTTGCCATATAATTTAATGGACATATCTCCCCACTTTATCCTGAGAACAAAGACCAGAGCCAGTGCTTTAAGAGGGGAGTCTGGCTGAGTGATTCACAATCCCTTAGATAACACCCAAAGCCCACCTCATGGTCCACTCCTGCTGCCTCTGATCTGAAGATAACCCCAGATACAAACTGGGACCAAGGTGAGACATACAAGGCTAGTGAGGCTCTTGATACAGGCACAATATTTAAACAAGTGCTGAGACACTCAATAGTCAGGACAAATAATATTTTAGTGCAGTATTTTAAAAGAAAAATAATCAAAACGATGCAAAGACCTATGATGAACAAAATAGCAAAACACTACAGATGGGATCACTCGCAGTGCCATGCCCTGCTATAACTGGAGTATGAAGCAAAAGGAAAAACCAGTGGTACTGATCTTCAAGCATGGGGTTTTTGCATCAATATTGATTTTTTAATTTTTTTTGTATCTTAATTACTGAGCTTTTTGGCATCCTCTCCTTTGCATGCAAGGCAGGAGCCTTACTCTCGTGATAGACCTCGCCCTAGTCACGGCTCTGACTCAGGCCCTTCTGGGAAAGCCTGCTGGTTCAGCAGTTCTCTCGCATGTTCGTCGGGCGTGAGCAGTTCTGTGACTTTGTGGGAATAAGCAAAAAAATTTCATTTATCAGCTCTAGAGGTTTTTTAACGTTTCCAATATTATTGTCCACTGATGTATTTTTTTCTGTGCTACTAAATATTTACTTTTGGTTTTTATTTTTGTTTTTGTTTTTGTTCTTCCCAAGTAGAATTTTAGGAAAGAGGACAGGTTAACTTTATGTGGACACATGTGTTTAGTTGGCCATTTCAAAGTGGAAGCTGGTGACAAATATAAAAGCAAGAGAAAATAAGGTAAAATCAATTATTTAAATTAAAAGTATATAGAAGGGGATGGAATAATAGGTAAAACAGATAGGATACCAAGACTCATCATTGTTTTTTAAATAACCACTGTTTTTCTTCAAAAATAATGGAAGAATTTGAGGTGTTCATATTTGGAATTTGAAGAAAAAGTTTTGAGTAGAAAAGAAATGGATACATTGGGCCTTCTCAGTCCAGCCATAAAGAAATAATGTAGAGCCCTGGCTGGTGTGTCTCAGTGGATTAAGTGTCAGCCTGTGAACCAAAGGGTCTCCGGTCTGATTCCCAGTCTAGGGCACAAGCCTGGATGGTGGGCTAGGTCCCCAGTAAGGGGACAGGTAAGAGGCAACCACACATTGATGTTTCTGTCCCTCTGTTTCTCCTTCCCTTCCCCCTCTCAAAAAAATAAATAAAACATTTTTTAAAAAGAAAGAATCTAAGAAAGTAGGGAGACAGATTACTCTGCTTCCATTTCCTATGAAGATTCCAAAGTGTTGTATAGAGAGTCATTAAAAGAGAGGCACGTAACTGAGCAAATAAAGGTTTTTTTAAAAAAAAATCAAGGGCCCTGGCTGGCATAGCTCAGTGGATTGAGCACAGGCCTGCCAACCAGAGGATCGCGGTTCGATTCCCAGTCAGGGCACATGCCTGGGTTGCAGGCCAGTTCCCTGCAGGCCAACTCCCAGCAGGGGACGCAGGAAAGGCAACCATATATTGATGTTTCTCTCCCTCTCTCCTTCCCCTCTAAAGATAAATAAATAAATGAAATATTTTTAAAAAATCAGATTCAGGCAAAAATATGTATATATAGTCAAAAGCATCCGGGAATACTGTGTTGGGCCAGAGACCTACACCAAGCTCTGCTGACATAGTTAGTTCTAGCAACTATGTCCCTCCCCTTTGTTCCGCTGGGAGTTTAAGTCAGAACACTAAAGAACTCATTTGTGTCTAAAACAATGAGATGTCCAAATAAAAATATAATGTCTACTGTTTATTAATTGCTTCATATGAGCGATAAACTAAGATACCATCTCATCTTGTCCTTACAACATGCAAAAAAGTAGGAATTAAAACTTTCCTTATTATATGAATAAGAAAACTGAAGCCAAAGAAGCTAAATTGCTTGATCAAGAACACTCATTTGACATTTGCTGAGCGGGGGTAATGCCCAGCCTCTCTGATCCCAAGTCAGGACTCTCAACTGTCAGCTTATAGTTTTAACATAGAAGGGTTATTGTTCACCTGTAGTGGTAAACAGGCAGATACCTCAGTAAGCATGGACCAGTAAGCACACTACCCCAATTGTCTTTTTCTTCACCCGTTTCATTAAAACCTGTTCATTGTGAGTGTATAACCCCTTTGTACTTCAGGTTCTCATGTATGAAAAGAAACAGTGCCTAATATTTTTACCCACTCTATAATTCTGCAGTGCTGTGATTATTATCAACAAGCCATTTGCTCTAAGTAGGGCATAATTGGAGACCCTGGTGACTTAAAGGGTAAACCAAGAGAATAATATTCAAACAGGCAAATTCTAAGGAAACAGGTAGCATTCTTAATTTCATGCATCTCTTTTTATTTTCATTCTCTCCCTTTCATCCTGAATTCACTGTTGTTTTTTTTAAATGTATCAATCTTGCCTTTCTTTCATCTTGTAACAGAACCAATACAATGCCAACTGGCCTTGCTTGCTCTACCCAGCATCCCCCACCTTGAAAACTAAGCCATCTTTGAATGAGCAAAACACGTGATGCCCAACCTCTGTGTGTTTCTATACCCCTAGGGGGGAATGCCATCTTCTCCCATTCCATGAGAAACTCAGACACAGCCTATTGCGTTACCTTGTCAGCCAAAAAATGTTTGCTGAGCATTGCTTTCTGGAGTTTGTTTTTACTACAATTACAGGTTGTCAAGGAACTTCAGAGTAAAAGGATGAGGTCCCATTTCATCCTTTTACCATCAGATTAAAATCTGAAAGCACTGGAGAGGGCAGCAGGCAACAGAGACTGTCATAAACTGCTTGGTGGAGAGAAGGGGAAACTTACACAACTACTGCAGAGAGCAGTTTATCAACATGATAGAAATTTGTGCCCTGGCCAGTGTGGCTCAGTGGGCTGGATTGTCGGCCTATAGCCAAGGGGTTGTGGGTTTGATTCCTGATCAGGACACATACCTAGGTTGTGGGTTCGATCCCCAATTTCTGGTCTGAGGGTGTACAGTTCTCCTATCTGGCACATTTGGAAAGCAACCAATTGATGTTTCTCTCTCCCATTGATGTTTCTCTCTCTCTCTTCCCCTCTCTCTAAAAGCAATGATAAAATGTCCTGGTGTGAGAATTAAAAAAAAATTTTTGAAAATATGCATGCCTTAGAACCCTACAATTTCACTATCATACATGTTCATCTGTACACATTCTGAAAATGTCCATGGTAGTACCACTAGTAACGTGGAAAAACTGTGACTAATTTAAATGTTCATTAGCAGAGGAACAAATTCATGAACAGTGGTGGATACAAATGGTGGAATACTGTTTTCACCAATCAAGATGAATGAGCCAGAGCGACATGTAACTACATGAATAAATCCTTTCCCCCCCCATTTTTAAATTGTTGTTCAAGTACAGTTGTCTCCATTTTCCCCTTACTACTACCCCCCAACCCAGCCATCCCCTAGAGCAAGGGGCATAAAGGAAAGAACATGAATAAATCTAAAAAGATAATAATGAGAGCAATAAAAACTAGTTACAGAATGCTACACGCTGTATGAAGCCATTTAAATAGTTTGAAAACATGTCAGACAACAGAATATTTTGTTTACTCACATATAGTTCAAAACTCTCAAGAAGAATTTAGAAGATAACAAACAGGAAAATCGATACTTCTGGGGAGGAAGTGATTGGGTTCATGGAGCAGAGAGCTTCAGTAATATTTATTGTCCCTAATTTTTAAAAATATTTTATTTAGCCCTGGCTGGTGTAGCTCAGTGGATTGAGCGCGGGCCTGCAAACCAGACGATCGCAGTTCGATTCCCAGTCAGGGCACTGCTTGGGTTGCAGGACAGTTTCCGGCAGGGGTCAGTTCCCTGCAGGGGATGCACCAGAAGCAACCATACATTGATGTTTCCTTCCTCTCTCCTTCCCTTCCCCTCTAAAGATAAATAAATAAAATATTAAAAAATATATTTTATTTATTTATCTTCAGAGAGAGGAGAAGGAGAGAGAGAGAGAAATATCAATGTATGGTTGCCTCTCATGTGTCCCCCGCTGGGAACTGGCGTACAACCTAGGCATGTGCCCTGACTGGGAATTGAACCACAATCCTTTGCTTCACAGGCCCGCACTCAATCCACTGAGCTACACCAGCCAGGGCTATTGTCCCTAATTTTTAAGTGGGTATTGTATACATGCTTATTCATTGCATTGTTTTTATAGTTTTTGCATGACTTAAATATTTTATAACAATAAAAGTAAACATTTTTATTCTCTAAATATCAAATTACATTATGAGAGTCAATAAATGTTTTCCAGTCACACACGTCCCCACCCCCACCCCAGCGCTGCTGCACCCCCAGTGAGAACAAGAATCATCTGACTCATCTACACTTACACTGGTTTCATCATCTAACATAATTTTAAGAGGCGACAATGAGCTTAACCAAGTACTACTTTATGGTGTTTACACCATTTCCCCCTGCCTTGTAGGGGAGCCCACATTTTCTGGGAAATGGTAGCAGCTAGAAGAGTAATCTAATTATCTGGTTGCTAGATTGTCCAACCTCAGCAAATTGACGCTGGGCTCAGGGCTGTTGAATGGAGCAACACTGGCTTTGTCAAAATAAAAATAAATTTGAAAAAAGCCTTGGTCAGCAGACCCCAGAACTCTCAAGTACACAGATTTGAAATATCCCTTGTCTGTATCATTCAGGTTCTTTCCCTTCCCGATATTGTTCTTTGTGTCCAGGCTGCCTGCTAAACGGCCGCCCCAAGGGAAACTAGAGGAGGAAGTTCTGTGTGGCCAGGCCTGCAATGCCTCTGTATTCCACTTGCCTGTGAATCTCCTCAGTAAACGGTTATTAAATACGGTTTGGTTCCCACTGCCAAGATTACAAGAATCATTTTATAATGGTTTGGCCTCCACTGAGAACTTGGACTCCATTTCCGCAGAGCACTACCATGACCTTGGCTCCCTCACTCTTGTGGCTGAGTAATGCCCAGCATTTTTTGCAAATATTCACAACCCAAGGACTCAGGGGTTTTTTCTCTTAAACTTACTTTTTTTCTTCCTCTTGAACTTACTTACTTAACTCCAATAGTCAGCCTCTTCTAGGCCACCTCCGTACATTACCCCACCCACCACACCTCCTCAACTACACATTTCATTACCATATCAGCTCATTTTACCTCTTTCACTCAAGTACTGTCTTGTGGAATGATTCTTGGGCAAGAGATCTGATTCATTAACTACATCACTTCTCTTTCACTGCTGACAACCCTGCTGTTTTCTCTCTCTTCCCTGGATGGGATTCCAGGGGACACCACCGAAACCCTTCAATTCCCTGGCATTTCTCCCTCCATTGCACTCCCTTAGCAAATACTGGCTTTCATTAAGCCCATATATCTGTCTTCTCTTTGGCTGAACCCAAGCAACTAAATATTGCTGCAGGAAAAAAATCACACAATTTGTTGAATGAAATCACTTTAAATACAACATAAAAATCTCAAAGAGAATTTAGCACTAATCTTAATTTTATTGTATCTTCTTACTAAGTTTTCTTTCTCAATCTCCAAGGTCACTATTTCATAATTTTTCTCTGCAGGTCTTAAGCTTCTCATCCCTCCATTTCTCCTTTGCATTACTTACAATGTAACATCTTGCCTGATATTTGAGAAAAGAAAACCAATAAAATAAAATTTTTCTTAATGGTCAAGTAAACGTATCCACAAATTCATATTTGTACCCACATGCTCTACTTCTTTTCTATTAAAAAGATAAACACACCCTTGCCTCTATTAATAGCCAATCTCTCCACTTGTGCTATTTATCACTTCCTATTTTGTCTTCTTGAGGATGTGCTTCTGGGGTGTATTAGTTATCTATTATTGCATAACAAATTCTTCTGAAGCATAATAGCTAAAACCAGTGAAGATTTAGTATTTCACATTTCCTCAGAGTCAAGAACCCAAGAGCAGCTTAGTTGGCTAAATAGGAGTCAAGGTCTCTCACAAGTTAGCCCACAAGTTACCTGAGAGCACAGTTGTTACATTTGCCTGATTCAGGCTGGAGGAACCCCTTTCGGAATAATTCATATGGTGTGGGGTCACTTTCTCCATGGCGCTTAGCTGAAGATGTCAATTTAACCACTACTTGGATCTCTGCATAGGCTCCTCACAATGTGTGACAGTTTGCTTTCCCTGTGAGTAGTGAGAGCGACAGAACGAGAGAGAGAGAGAGAGAGAGAGAGAGAGAGAGAGAGAGCAAGTAGAAGCTGCAGTCTCTTATAAAATAATTTGGAAGCAACCACACCATCACTTCTCTGGCATTTTCTTGGTCATTACGAGGTAATAGAAAAAAATACATTGTTTTTTGCCTCTGGTTCCTGGCAGAAAGCTCCTAAAATCATTGAAATTTCCTAAGTGATAAGAGTATTACAAGCATCTTTTATTTTAATATTTGGTCTTTGACCCCAGTTCTTGGCACAGGGTTCCTAAATCCCTTGGAATTTTCTGGGAATAACAGCATCTTTTGTTCTGATGAGGTGGCTCTTGGTGGGCTTCTAGATGGGACTGGTCACCAGAAACACTGAGCCACAATCAGAAGTTTGGAATTTCCAACCTAAACCCCCCATTCCCCAGAAAGGAGAGAGGAGATGGAAATGAGTTAATGATCAATCATGCCTGTGTGCTGAGGCCTCCATAAAAATCCCTGAAATATGGGCTTTGGAGAACTTCTGGGTTGGTAAATACCTGGGGGGACTGGGAGAGAGGATCCTCACCTTCCGTATCTCTTCCATCTGGGTGCTCCCTTATCATTTCCCTTCCCAAGTCCTGTGAGCCACTTCAGGTTCATTTAGCAAATTAAATGAACCTGAAGAGGGGGTCATGGGAGCCAATTTACACAGCCAGTTACTCAGAAGCACATATAACAACCTGGATCTGAGATCAGCTTCTGCACTTGGCGGGGGGCTGTCTTAGGGAACTGTGCCCTTATCCTGTGGGAACTGATGCTATCTCCAGGTAAATGGTGTTTGATTTGGGCTCAATTGCAGGACGCACAGCAGCTGGTGTCTCAGAAAATTGCTTGGTGTGGGAAATCTCCATACGTACCTGGTTTCAGAATTGTTGTGAATGTGGTAGTAGCGTGAGAGTAAAAGGAGAGACACAGGAAGAGGATTCAGGTTTGTCCTCAGTCACAAAGAACAATCCAGGTACAAATGGTTGGTCTACATAGGGTGTGAAGACCAAGAGGTGGGATCCCTGAGAGTCATCTTGGAGGCAGGCTACCCCATATAGTTACCACTGTGCAAACTACATTGTAGATATCTCTCTTCCTATTGGAGCATTGCCATCAGTACACAACATTGCTTCTACCAAAACAAACAAACAAAAAACTCCATGGGCTCACATTCCCCTTCAACTGCCACCTAATCTATTTGCCCAATCTCACCACCAAACATTGCAGGACTGTTGATAACCACTATTACCATGCTATAGCCCTTCTCGTTCATTCTCTAATCCTCTCTTCTGTTTTCTGGTCACATTAGTCCTCTGGAACCATTCTTGTCAAAGTCAGCAGTGTATACGTAAAGGAAGTAAATCAGCAATGATTTTATGTTGCCACCTCCAATGGGCCCTAATCAACCTTCATCTTACCGTAGCTGCTAGCAGCATTTTTAACTAACATTCCTCTTCTGGTTTGCATGCAGAAGTGAATTTAGGCTTCATGAGACTTGAAAGTTATGCAATTTTGACCACCCTATTTTTAAAAAGAATAAAAATTATAAGTTTAATATTATATGTGAAAGTAAATATTTATTTAAAATACAAAATCAATCACAAAAAATGCAAACAGTAAATACTCAAAAATGCCACCAACACTAAATATAAAATATAACACCATGCTTTATGCTTTTTTCTTACAGGTTTGGCTGCATATTTTTTGCTACCTCTCACGTAATATTGATTTTGATATATTATTTTCTAAAAGAATAGAAAGAAAATTTAGCTTCTCTTCTGGAATGATTGATCAAAAAATCTTTTTTCTTATTTTTATTTTACAAAAATCTGCTTTCCATTATAGCAGATTGATTAATCTATAGTGATTAATAGTGATAGCAATAGTGATTAATCTATAACTTGTTTAACTTAAGCACCCCTGTTCATTTTTTTCTTCTTTGCTACTATTTTTCACTAGGTATCATAATATAAGTACTCCTTATTTTTACAATCTTTATCCTCCACATTAGTATGCCCTTGGATTATTAAAAGGCCGTGTTCTTAAAGCAGAGAAAATACAAATGTTTCCACTGGCCCATTACTCCACACAAAAATGATATTAGCTTTTTAGAGTATATGCCAAGTTAGCAATCTGAGAGTATATTGAATCAAAGCTGAAATTTGTAGTGCCTCTAATGTGTAATGAAGTTGCACATTTTACCATGCATTCATTCAAGCATATGGGTTTTATAATTGAACTCAAGAGATTATATTTTGGATCCCCTTCTGCTCCAATAAAAATACCAATGTTTCTGTCCTTATTTGGAGACACAATTGGTCATCTGTTATAGCATGTAGATATGCTTTCATTACTCTGTTGAAAGAATAGTCATGATAACTTAATTATGCAAAATAACATCACTAAATAGCAGTTTATATTATATCCACATATGGTCATTTTGAAAAAATTACATGATGGTCTGAACTATCAGTACACAGAACGAGAATCATTGGGACAAATATGCTTTATGTTTTTGAGGAGACATGGAATTTAAAAGCATAAGCTTAATTTTAGTGTTATTGTTCTTAACCAGGCTTTTGAATAAATGCTCACACTTATGTGAATGTTTAATTTATGGATTTCAGGGATTCTCAAATTACATGCAGAAGCAAATATTTCTCAAAATATTACTTTTAAAGTATTTACTTATTTGTTGCAATTAAATATAGTTAAGTCACATCTGACAAAAGAGTAGAAGTACTCAGATAATTCATTACTTCCTTTAGACAACATTTAAATATTTTAATTAAAATTAGATATTTGGCTAAGTTTATACTTAATGGCTGCCATCAATGTGCAGTGTAACTTCAAAGGCTATGATATTATAAATTAAATTTAAGTGGTTTTAAGTTTTCTTTTCTTTTTTCGAAGTATATTTTATTGATTATGCTAATATAGTTGTCCCACCCACCGCCTTAGTTCAGGACCACAGATCATATATATAAGTTCTTTGGCTTCTCCATTTTCTATAATTGCTTAACCTCCCCTGTCTATTTTGTACCTACCAATTATGCTTCTTATTCCCTGTACCTTTTCCCCCATTCTCCCCCTCCTTCTCCCTCCATGTGATCTCCATTTCTGTGATTCTGTTCCTGTTCCAGTCATTTGCTTAGTTTGTTTTTGTTTTTGTTTTAGGTTCAGTTGTTGATAATTGTGAGTTTGTTGTCATTTTATTGCTCATATTTTTTAACCTCTTTTCCTTAGAAAAGTCTCTTTAACATTTCATGTAATACGGGCTCAGTGATGATGAAGTCCTTTAACTTGACCTTATCTGAGAAGCACTTTATCTGCCCTTCCATTCTAAATAAAAGTTTTGCCAGATAGAGCAATCTTGGATGTAGGTCCTTGTCTTTCATGACTTCAGATACTTCTTTCCAGCCCCTTCTCACTTGCAAGGTTTCTTTTGAGAAATTGGGTCATAGTCTAACAGGACCTCCTTTGTAGGTAATTCTCTTCTTTCCTCTTACTGCTCTTAAGATTCTCTGCTTACTTTTAATCTTGGGTAATTTAATTATGATGTTAATTCCTAGTTATTCCAACTGGTTTATCCACCAGCTGCTGCCTCCCCTGCCAGGTCCTCTTTACCCTGGTTTCCTGTCTCAGCCCCTCCTACCGGTCTGGGTAAATGTTTCTTCTTTAACTCCTGGTTGTGAGACCTCCATACAGTTCAATTTTCTGGCAGTTCTGGTCATTTTTTGTTTTTAAATCTGTTGTTGTCCTTCTTTTGGTTGTGCAGGGAAGCAAACTGTATCTACCTATGCCTCCACCATGGCCCAAAATCCAGTTTTAAATTTTCTTATGCTTATTGTTCTCATATGTGATCAAACCATTAATTGGGACAACCATTATAATAGTCTTCTAATCAATGTAAAGAAATTAACACTAAAATAATCAAAACCATCAAATGAAAATTTTGCATTTAAAATTATTTCCTAGAAAATTGCTTTTAGAATATTATGATAATTAGGGAATGGAGTGTTTATTTGCTATTTCAAGATGAAAACATAATAATCACTAAAATTTATTGAGCATTTACTTCTCTAAAGTGTCCATTTCTATGTGTCTCAGCATTCTATCTTCACAACAACCTTATGGGAAAGTACAGTTATTTTCCAAATTTCACAAAAGAATACACTGAGGCACAACAGGCCCTAAAGGATAAACCAAGATTCCAATCCATAAAGTCTGGCTCTTACTGGCCAACTTATATCATCTTTAAAAAGTCAGCACTGACTTGAAAGCATCTTTTAGACAACTTACTGTCATCAAGAAAATGCTAAAGGATGTCAAATTTGTTTTGTCTGACATGACATTGAATTTTATTTAAAAAATTATGCCCTGGCTGGTGCAGCTCAGTGGATTGAGCGAGGGCCCGTGAACCACATGATCGTGGTTCGATTCCCAGTCAGGGCACATGCCTGGGTTGCAGGCCAGTTCCCAGCAGGGGACCCACGAGAGGCAACCATAGATTGACGTTTCTCTCCCTTTCTCCTTCTCTTCTCCTCTAAAGATAAATTAAAAAATCTTTTAAAAAATAATAAATAAATAAAAATAAAAAATTACGAGACATGTCCAAAGTCTAACTCTGTTTGTATAATATAACACTCCTGCATACACTCAAAATAGCATATTGGTCCTTTGACTTTATTGCCATTTCTTCATAGTACTTCAAGTTTCAAAAACATTTTCCTCCTTTGTTCTCCAAGTTCAGCACCAGTTCTCTGCTGCACACCAACCAAGGAAGGAGAGTAGATATCCTCTAATTGCTCAGCCAAATATTTTGTGTAAATAATTGTATTTATTAAAATAACCAAATTGATTTTCTGTCTATAAGAAAAGACATTTTGAAATCTATATGCTTCTTGGTCGAAGTTTGTCAATAAAATGTTCAGTACAGTGGAGATTTGGAAATCATCCAATTAATTTGATCAATAGAAAGACAAACTCAATATATTCTATCCTAGAGATTTTTACCTCTTGTGAATTACTGTCTTCAGACTACATTAATACAATTAGCCTGATAATCACCATATCTCAATGCCACTTGTGTTGCACTGTTCACTCCTCCGTATTGGACACAGTTGGTAGACACCACAGGTTTCCTCAAATTGCGACCCTTTCTTACAGTTAGCGAACAGTTGAAAAGTTAAGTGACTACAAGACAGCTCAAGATAATGTATATTTAACTGAGTTGTAACTGATTACTTTCATCAATCTAATGATTATAAGGATTTACCAATTAATGTGAATGTTCTGTATTACTTTAATATTGATAAACAATTTTGACTTTAATTTTCCCACCAAATACAGAGGTTTGCCTGGGAATTTTTGACAGCCTCTATTTTACCTATTTTGAAACTGTGCCTTATTCAGTTTTAAAGCAGGAATTCTAAGAACTGAATGTCCAGTTAATTCTAAACACTGCCCTGACTTCGCAGCCATAGCAGTAATCGAGTGTCGCTCTGTTTCACTCCCAGGGGTTTTGTGACACTGATAACGTTCAAGAAATCTCCTACGTCTTGTTTCTCCTGTTTCCTGATAGCATTATAAATCATTCAAGGTCAAGTTTTGTGCTTTGAGCAAAATCCACAAATTATGTGTGATGAAGAGTCTACTATTATTTTAGGAATAGCTACCTTTTCCTAGGGAAATCTTTTTTTTTCATTTGAAGTAGAAAAAATATCAATCCACAGGATTAAGCCACGGCTTTTACTATAGTCATTGTCAGAGAAAGGATTTGAGCATTAATGTATCATTTTGGATTCTAGGAACTCAAATTTTTTTGAAGGAGAATAATCACCTATTTATGAATGTCAACTTATGAAAAATACTAAACGGTATGAAATGACTATATAGAGAATAGTCTAAAAATAAGAAGTAAAAGTGAGGCAATTGCTATTTTGCATGTATTCATGGCACTGTCTTATTATTTCACACATGAAGCTGATTGGTAACTTTTGAAAGAACTGATCTGGTCCCAGAAAATGAGAGTACCTAACAAATACAAGGAAATCCAATGTGAAATTTCTAAGCCTAATAATGTGCTGACTAGCTTTGGATGTCATCCTAGTTGCTTCTTAATGCTTTGTACAAGTCATCAAAAACTGCTCATACACCTATTGAGCCCATGATTAGAGACATATCCATGTAATTTGCCATGTCTTAATATTAAATAATATTACAGATCTCAATGTTTAAATCTTAACAAACCTTAACACATATATAAATCTTAGCATATGTACCATATTTATAATGTTAAGTTACAGAAGGAATACATACAGATTATATGAAAATGTGTATAAATTATTTACCTATGTAGAAATACTGAAATTTTTAAAGTACCCCTGATTTTTTGTATTAACATTTTGGTCCAATTTTGAGCCTGATTTCTGCTTCATTATTTCTGCTTTGTGGCCAAATTATGTCCAAAAATACCACATGAATCTTTTATCTGTTCTCATTTAAACTTAAAACACTTTTCCTTAATGTTTTAGATCCTGGTAAGTCATATAAATATCTTGTTTTGTTGTTATTTTTAACTTTTAGAGAGCCTGTCTCCGACCTATGTATAAGTGAAAGTCTGATTGGTCTACCTTACAGGTACTAGCCACAGAGAACTTTTTAAACCATGATCTAAGAAAGGAATGGCTATTTTCTAAATTATCTGACTCAGTAAGATACAAAATTTACTTGATATTTAGGAAAACGTGTTTGAATAACAAACATTTTCTATTTTCATTCTCAGCCTGAGTATAGTGCTAAAATAATGCTACCTGGAATCACTAAAATTCAAAGAGGAAAGAAAAGAAAAGGGTTTCTATGATTTAAATGTTTTAATTACATTAAAAATAAGGAACAAGAAGCATGGCATTTTTTCATAATATTACCCAAAATGCTGAGCAAAGGGAAAGGTGCAAAGGAAAAGCAGATATATTACTCAATGTAAGTATATCAAATTTACTACTAACACTTATTGAAATAGACACTGTAGTTATATAGGTCAGAGACCAAGCAGAAAGGCAGGCACCACCCTAGGTATTATAAACAGAAGACTTCCACAGAGAAAATGAGTGGCTTAGGTGTTGAAAGCCTGAGAGAGCGAAGAGGGAAAGCTGATCTGAAGACATCAACAATGTAGAAGTCAGCACATGGGAGCAGTGGTGACACCAGAAAGTAGAAGACCGAAGTAGAAGCCTCGTGGGATTGGGACTTGAAACTCTGAGAGTGGCTTCCCCGGCCACTGCTCAGATCACGGAGGCAAGTGCCCACAGCTCAGAGGTAGACCTCTCTCTGAGAGAGGGCGGCTCACCAGGACGCTCAGTCTGGTGTAGCCAGCACGTGAGGACAAAACTGATGTTTGGGAGGTGGGGAGTAGGGTGATTGAGAGGAAGCCCAGCTGATGTGTCTGCCAGTCACTGAGAGGCGTGCCCTGGTGCTCAAACCACTGGAAATCATGGACTAATGTTGGAAGCACTAAGAGATATTAGAAGCTGGTGCTTTCACTGTCTTCTGTTCCTGGAGACATACAGACTAAATGAAAAATGGATATGAAATCATTATCCCCTCCTCCTGCCTTCAAATAACCCCCAGCTCCAACCCCTCCTTCCTCCCAGCCACTGGTGATCACTGATCTCCTTTCTATTTCTGTGGATGTGCCTATTCTGGATATTCCATAAACATGGAATCACACAACATGCAGCCTTTATTATGCCATATTTCACTTAGCAAAATGTTTGGAAGATTTGCCCCTATTAGAAAGTGCATTAATACTGCATTCATTATTATAAATGAATAATAGTCAATATATTCCAACATCTGCCAATAATACTCCATATAATACTTCATATTGTATTTTGTTTATTTACCTATTAGTTGATGAACATTTGGTTATGTCCACCTTTTGGCTTCCATGAATAATGTTCCTGTACAAGTGTTTAGGTGAACATATGTTTTCAATTCCCTCGGCTATATATCTTAAGAGTGGAATTGCTGGATCTTACAGTAGCACTCTGTTTACATTTTTAAAGAATGGCCAAAATGTATTTCAAAGCAGCTGCACTACTTTACCTTCCCATCAGCAATGTGAGAGTGTTTCCACTTCTCCACATCCTTACCAACACTTATTATTGTGTGTCTTTTTTTATAAAAAAAAAGACACACAATAATATCACTCTGGGTGTGAAGAGTTACCTTACTATAGTTTTGATTTGTGTTTATCTAGTGTCTAATGATTTTGAACATCTTTTCTTGGGCTTATGGGTTATTTGTATATCTTTTTTGGATAAAGGTCATTCAAAACATTTGTCTATTTTTAATTGCATTGTCTTTTTTGTTGAATTGAAATTCTTTATATATTTTGGGTACTAGACCCTTTTCAGACACATGATTTGAAAGTATTTTCTTTCCATTTTGTGAGTTGTCTTTTCATTTTTAAAAATTTTTTTTTATTTAATTCTTGTTCAAGTACAGTTTTCTGTCTTATATTCCCAGCCCTACCCCCCCAGTGCTCCCCACCTCCCTCCCATTTCTGCCCCCCACCTTAGTTATTGTCCATGTATCCTATACTTGTTCCTGTAAACCCTTCCCCTTTTCCCTTCAAATTCCCTCCCCTCTTCCCTCTCATCACTGTCAGCCTGTTCCATATTTGAGTGTCATTGGTCATATTTTGCTTGCTTGTGATATCATATGGTATTTGTCTTTCACTGCCTGGCTTATTTCGCTCAGTATAATGCTTTCCAGTTCCATCCATGATGTTGCAAAGGGTAGGAGCTCCTTCTTCCTTTCCACAGCCTAGAATTCCATTGTGTAAATGTACCATAGCTTTTTGATCCAGTCATTTACCAATGGGCATCTAGGTTGCTTCCAACTCTTGGCTATTGTAAATTGTGCTGCTATGAATATTGGTGTGCATAGGTTCTTCTGGATTGATGTTTCAGGGTTCTTAGGATATACTCCTAATAGTGGAATTGCTGGGTCAAAAGGCACATTCATTTTTAGTTTTCTTAGAAAATTCTATACTGTTTTCCATAGTGGTTGTACCAGTCTGCAATCCCACCAACAGTGAACTAGGGTCCCCTTTTCCCCACAACCTCTCCAGCACTTGTTGTTTGTTTCTTTGTTTATGATGGCCATTCTGACTGGGGTAAAGTGGTATCTCATTGTGGTTTTAATTTGCATCTCTCTGATAGCTAGCGGTATTGAGCATCTTTTCATGTGTCTCTGGATCCTCTGTATATCCTCCTTGGAGAAGTGTCTGTTCAAGTCCTTTGCCCATTTTTTAATTGGGTTGCTTGTCTTCTTTGAGTGGAGTCGCTTCACAGGCCCATGCTCAATCCACTGAGCTATGCCAGCCAGGATGTCTTTTCATTTTCTTAATGATGTCCTTAGAAAAAACAAAATTTTTCAAAGGACATTGACTTGGTGTAGTAAATACATATATAGATGATGTATTGCAGAATTGTATTTCTGAATCCTATATTATTTTATTCACCAATGTCACCCCAATAAATTTAATAAAAAAAGAAAAAAGTTTTAATTGTAATAAAGTTCAAGTTATAGATTGTCTCTTTGATGGCTTGTACTTTAGGTATCACATCTAAGAAATTATCGCATAATCTAGGCTTTTTTTATTGTTGACATTATTATAGATGTCCTCTATTTCCCCCCTTTGCTTCCTCCACCCATCCCTCACCACTCCCCCAGAAAGCTTCCACATTCACCACAATGCTGTCTATGTTCACGGGCTATGCATATATGCATGTATGTTCTTTGGCTCATCTTTTCCAGTCCCCACTGAGATCTATCAGTCTGTTCCATGGAGTGGTCCTATTTTGTTCTATGTTTATCTTGTTCATTAGATTCCACATAAATGTGAGATCTTATGGTATTTGTCTTCCTCTAACTGATTTATTTTGCTTTACATAAGCCAGTCAGAGGAAAACAAATACCAAATGACCTTATAGTTTTCCTTCTTATATATCAGTCTTTGATCCATTCTAAGTAAACTTTTCCTATAGGGTATGAGGTAAGGGTTCAACTTTACTCCTTTGCATGTGGATAGTCAGTTGTCTGGTGCCATTTGTTGAAAAGTCTATTCTCTTTCCCCATTCTTTTTCAAGTTTATTTGACAAAAGATGTATGTATGTGGGGCTTTTTTCTTGACTCTCAGTTCCATACATTAATCTATAAGTCAATCTGTAAGCCAGTAATACCATGTCTTTTAAGTCTTATTCTTTTACAATTTTATACAGAGTATATAGAGATAAAATGATATGATGTCTGGGGTTTACTTCAAAATAATTCAAGGGTTGAAAATAGGAGGAGTGAGTAGGCATACCAGTTAGATAAGATTGGTCACATATTGTTAACTGTTGAACTTGTGATTTATGCACAGAAGTGCTTTGCACACTCCAATTTTTATATTTTCAATAACAAAAAATGAACAGAGTGTCCACAACTACCACAACAGTGCAGCTTTTAAAGAAGTAGGAGAATAACTTAAGTTTGTTTTTCCCATGTGGAAATTCTTTCCCAGCATATTTCAGGAAACTTTATATTTCTTATTCCCGAATCCTTGAAAATTGGTAAAAAAAAAATCAAAAAGACAGAGCAAAAGCCTTGCAATTCTCCTGTAAGATTAAGAGCTTAACAATCAACTTAGAAACATTACTAGTTAGAAGAAATTGCAGATGCCAAATAGAAAGCAAGAACAGTAAGGCCTGACACTGAAGGTGAAGGGTAGGGTGGACATTTCTGGGAACCAGGACAGGAGCACATTGGGGGGAAGTGGTTCTGATCGAATCCATCTCACTTTTAGTTGTTGTCACATTGTAAATGTTTTCCTGCCCCCACTGCTGCTAACAGCCAATCATTTTTGCAAATATATAAATATTAATAAGATTATTTACATAGCATACTTCATACAAATCCTGTAAGTGATGTTCTAAGAAATAAGTTTTGGAACCAAAATACACCCTTAAATTAGTTATTTTGACATGTCATTCTGTGTATTACTGTCAACCTTGCCAGGGAATTTGAATGTTATGTTATTTGCATACTACCTGATAATGTTCCCTCGCACTTCCCAGGGATTGGATGTGTACTGTGGTACAGTTCTTTGTAAATATCTGAAATGAAGAAATGAAAATAGAAATGGGAATATTCCAACAGGAATTCAGAAACTGATATAAAATCTGTATTAACAGAGGCAACTTTAATTTCAATTAAAAAATCCAAATCAGAGCAAGGAAACACAATACTATCATTATTAAACAGGAAAAGATTTATGGAGCAAGTAGTCATTCTAAAGTCAAATGACATTTGAACTGGTCATTCAAATACATGCTTATTATAAAGAAGCTTGTAGATACACTCTTAACAGTTTGATCTACATAGTTGAAAATAAATGGAATTTTTCTGGACTGGAATATTTATTCTTTAAAAAATGAACATTACATCATAGAAAGTTTTTGACCTATTACATTCTAGAAAGACAGTGGCCTAAAGCTAAGAAGCTTTTATAAATAAGTGATTACTCAGACTCAGTTAACAGAATCTTAACTCAGCAAGACTCAGAGACTCAATGGAGAAAAGACTTAGCAAAAGATTGGACTCTCTGTATTTTATGGAATGAGAGTTTTCAGAATGTTATTTGGCCATAATAGGAAAGGCTGATCCCTTAAGGCTAGAACAGCCAGAGACATATGAAATTTGGAAAGAATTTAAGTTCTAAAAGAAAGAATTAAGTGAATGAACCCTAGATTTTCAGCTTACAAGAGAGAAGTAGTAACACAGTCACTATTGTATAGGGAGTATTCTAAACAGTTCTTCCTGACCACCATGGAAAATCTGTGGGAAGGAGATGGAAGCAGTTTCACATGGACATAAGAAATAGCTATCTGAATATCAGGATGATAAATTGCTATTTAATTGTAGACATCTCCAGCTCTAGAGATGTTTAACGAGAGGCTGAAATCACTTAGTCTGAGTAGGGAAATCCATGTGTCTGAAGTAGGGAGGTTGGGCTCTCTGTGTTCTTTCAAAAGTATTATACTGTATATCGTTGTAAGAGTCAGAATTTGAGGTTTTATTTACTTGAGGTGATGAGCTTTTACCAGCTTAAGATTTTTCATTGTGCTGTGATTATTTAAGAAATAACCAATGTAGTTAAACATAAATGATCTTGAAATTTAAACCACAAGAAATACCAAATATGAAATTTTCTCTTCTTTTTTGTGTGGGGAGGTGCAGGCACACGTGGAGACACATGTGCAGGCACACGTGGCAGGGGGCATTGCATGATGTAGGGAAGAGGGGGTGTTATATGCCTATGTCACCAGCCCATGACTAGATCAATTCTTACAAACAAGTAGTGAGACTTTGAGATGAAAGGTTTCATGTGCTTTCCAAGAGAACAGTTCCTTCCTTATTAGTCAGGATGATGAACCTAAGTGACCATTTCATAGATACAGCTGACATTTTGCAAACTAAGAACAAGCATGCCCAAGCTATTTTATTTTCAAATGACTGCAAAGTCAAAAGATACTACTGTACCCACGAATATGCTTGCTTGGAAGAGAAAAGCACTTTCAAGTAAGAGCACTCATTTTTCACCTGAAAAGTTTTGACAGTTGAAGGTGAATTGACTGGCAATTTTTTTTTGTTTGTCTTTTTATACTTGCTGCTCTTTTACAGAGAAACTTAAAGATCAATTAAGTATATTATACTATGTTGAAATGGTATAGCATTTAACTAAAAAACTAAAAGTAATAACGCTTTTCAAGAGTGGAAAAGAGGTATAATAGCCTATTAGAAGTGGATTATTTGTATCATTAAGGGGAATGATTATGTTCTTTGAATGAGAAAACACACTGGAGAAACAGAATTTGATGGTGAACAAACATTTGGTTAATAGTTATGCAGCATGTATTCAAACACAAATAAAGATACATGTATGTGACCAATAGACAAAGGAATTTAAAGCACAGCTGCATATACCATTAAAACCAGTTATTCCTGCAGAACCTGTAACAAGATTTTGCATCAACTCCCATTATCATGTTAATACACATTTTTAAAACATATCAATTTTGAATTATAATGTGCCATTTCCTTTACTGTTAAGAGTGAAACTGCTGCCACTGGAGGATTTATACACCTGCCAGATGCTATGCAATTCTTCAGTCAAAACGCCAGGATCTCCATCACAACCCGTATGTACTCTCAGCCAACCATGGGACTTGAAACATACCCTGCCAATTACATGGAAACATACACAGTTGTGTGGGTGTGGAGACTGCTGGCGGAGCTGAGTGTGGGTGTACCAAACACATCTGTTCACTCACATACGCATGAACAATACTCCTTCTCTTCTGTTTTCCCCCTAATTATTGAATTAGGCACTGCCCAAATACTCAAGCACTAGTCTTAAATAGAGAACAGTAGAAAGGTATAAAGGAAGAACCCCGTATGGGTCAACATGTGTGATAAAAAGGAGATTACAGGATTTGGGGTTTGCTAGATTGAAAAAATTGACATATATTATACTCTAAAATTCTCAGTGAGATCTTACTAGGAACAGAGAAAAATATTTTCCTTTGAATGTTCTCAAGAAGAAGATAACAAAGTTAGCACATTATCTTAACCTTTTTTGGTATTGTCTTACCAGCCCAGAAAATGGGGACCCCAGGCACGCAGGCACACACTCACGACAAAAGGAGGGGGGCTGAGGTGGGGCAGATCTGCGTTGTCAACGAAAAGGGTGCCCAGTGCTTATTTGTATCTGGGACTGGGGTTAGCCAGAGACCTTTTTTTTCTAGATCACTTAAATTTCTACTTAGCAGGTTCCGAATTTTATCTTGTGTTCTCGTATTTTATATATGAACTTCAAGCCTCCAGACCCTCCATCAGCACCTAATTGGTGTCTCCTAGTCTGCTGTGATTTGGGGAATTGTGTTGTGTCTCACTATAATTGTGCCGAATGTCAGATAAAGGAGAACAGGTTTGGAGTGGGGCCCAGGAGGGCTCTGCAGTAACTCTGTGACAGATCTTTGTGAGGCTCTGAACGATCACGTAAATCCTGAATTTCAGTTTTCTCTCCTGGAAAACATGAGGTTGAACTCCCTGGTCTCTAAGTTCCTTGATAACTCAGGGAATTGTTCTGCTTCTCCAGGCAATTTTGTTGTTGCTGTTATTTTAAATCTCTGTTTATTTTTATTTTTAAAGCTTGCTGAATAACTGATCTCCTTTAGAAGTATTACTAGATCTTATTCTCTCAATTATTTAGGGGCAAGTTCTTTCCTAAGAATTCAAGTACAAATAGAAGCTTAACATATAGGTAGCACAAGCCACCCTTTTGTGGTAGTGACATATTTTTATCTCCCCAGAATGAAATCATCAGTAAACATGTGATACCTGGATGAGAAAATGGACGTGGAACTGAGAAGGTCAGGTAGTATCATGTATCAATCAGAAAACAGAATTTATATGTTAACATCTTTTTCATCCTTCACTTATTTTGATTTTGTTTGTTTAGTTTACAAATGAGAGTAAACATTGTCCCTTCCAAATTTAAATATAGTTTTCTAATCTATATGGACAGAAGATAAATTTTGTTAGAATTTATTCTATCTTAATTTGTTACTTGACTTCTTTAATATCCCATAATTAATAATAAAATAGAGTGATTTTAATAATAGGCGATTTTGTTATATGTGTATCTATCAATCTATATATACATACACACATAATATATATGTGAATGAGGCACTATATATACATACACACATACACAGGACATTTATTAGTAGAAGGATTATTTTGTGTTAAGTAGCTGTGTGCAATGAACCTGATTTCTTTCTTTTTACAACTTCCCCTTCTATTAAAGACTATTAAACTCAGGGCTTAGATCTGCTAGGCAGCAGACTCAGTAACAGTAAATGAAGTGCCCTGAGCTTACATCAGACTAATTAGTCTAAGGGATAAAAAAAAAAAAGGATGGGGGAAGGGCTTGGGAGGACTTTTCAGGTTGCTTGTGAAAGGCAGTTTGCTTAATTAAGCCAACCACTAATTGTTAAATATTTTTCAGGCATTAACAGAGCTACTCTGAGTGTAATTAAATTTTGATTTTAGTGGTATTTGCAGGGATTAAAGTCACAATCTGCTGAGGCACTGAGGTTAGTTAATATTCACTTCACTGCCACAGCTGTCCTCCATTATAATACAAAGGACAGGAAAAGAGACAGCAGAATGGGGTGAAGTAATGAGAAAGCTATTCATTCATCTGAACCAGCTCGGCACTCCACAGCCTTGTACAAATGAGTCTGAGCTGGATGACACACAACCAGGCGTTAAATCCGATTTAGTCCGGGACAATAAAGGGGTGTCTGAGCCCTGTGCATTTTTTATTTTTATACATGAGACCATGGAATGGATTTTTTTAAAGATAATCATATGATTATCATACGTTTCCATCCAAGTGATATTTCTGGATTTATTAGCTCGGCAGGATTCTGCCAGGATTGTAAACCAATTCCTGCTAAGCCATTATTTGTCCCAACTGAGTGTGAATGAACCCCGTGGAAGGTGGTGGTGACTTTAAATCCCTCGTAAAATGTACACTGGCAGGATTCATGTTTCAAGTTCCTTTTTTGGACTGAGGCTGCATCCCCTCAAAAACAAAATGCCCCGAGGAGTTATACGCACTTGAAATGGATAAAGCTTAGCATCCTGTGACTGACAAGGAATATTCCTAGTACTGACTCATATTCTGGGGTTTTCTGTGTTGTTTTTGTTTTTTGAAATGTATAACTTTAATCAGTGTCTTCCAGTTATTACTTCAAAAAGAGAATAGGCATCAAAAGAAATGAGCTTGTCCTCCCTTCCAACATCACCCTCCAAAATAAGAGTCTAACTTAGAATCTACTGTCATTTGTGTTCCATCATTACATTGGCTATTGATGGTGGAGTTTTCAGGATAACCCACAATCCAGGGTTCCTGCTCTTATTTGGAGGCCATCAGTGGTATTAAGCTGCCCCTATATGCAAAGTACCAGCCTTGGAACTACAATACAAGCTAGGGCTAGAGGTATTAATGTGAGGCATCTAATCACTTACATCCTGTATCAGTGAAAATCATTTTTTAAAAATCACCCAAAGAAAGGAGAGGGGAGGGGAGGGGAGGCGAGGGGAGGCGAGGGGAGGCGAGGGGAGGCGAGGGGAGGAGGGAGTACCAATCTAGCAAAATTTTATGTCAAGAGAATCTATTCATGAGACAATCTCAAAAACAAAGTGTTTTGTTATAGTCATGAAATCTCTTCTGTAATGTAGTTGAATTACCGTACTGTGAGCCCTACATTTGAGTTTGTCCTGTAGCAAAAATATTGTCTGGCTGTTTCTGCAGGCAGAAGAAGTAGAGAGGTGATGAGTGGATTACATGGCACAGTTACTTTGAATTTTAATTAATATTAGTGAAGTTTAATTCTAGTGTCAAAATGACCCTGGCCCAAAGGACAAGGTTACTTTTTTAAAAGGCTTTGATTTTTCATTTCACATGAAACCCCACTCAGCAACTGGGAAATGATTTCTATTGGATAAGTCAGGAGTCCCTACTGAAAAGGGCACAACACTGTGCTATAGAATGAAATTTAGCAGAAAGCAGCATTAACCATGCAGCACAAAAATGCTATGTAACTGTCTCATGATGCCCTGATCTCTTCAGTCCCTAAGTGACTAGAAGCAACAAGAACATGCTTGTCCTTCACTAGTTGTACCTCATGGCTACTGTGTGTGGCGTGACCCTTCCGTAGGACACTCTGGGTCAGAACCGTCCCTTGATGCCTTCGGAACAGCCCTGTGGCCACTTTTGCTTGCTCCCCTTTCTATAGTTTCTTAACTTAAGCTGCAGTGTTTCCTTTCAAAACTTTTCATCTTGGAAGATGAAAACAACTCTTTTTCTTCAACACTGTGCTTATTTTAGTAAATGAATAAAACAAACAAGCAAACAAACCAAACCAAACCCCTCACCCAGGGAAGGCATTTCTCTCTCCATCCTTTTTCATCATTAATCATACCTAGGGGTCACTATACACAATCCCAGATGAAACTCTAATTTTCCACACCATGTTAGTGATCAGTAGACATTTGGTCCTGTCCAAAATGTCCACAGAGACCTTTGGTCCACGCCAAACGGTTTTTGAAATCTGGTCCCATCAAAAACGTCCATGGGAAGCCCCGACCAATGTGGCTCAGTGGTTGGGGGTCGGGGGTCATATTGCAGCGCGAACGGTTTCCACCGGTTTGATTCCCGGTCAGCGCACATGTCTGGGCTGTGGGTTTAGTCCCCAGCTGGGCCCCAGGAGAGAGGCAGCCAATTGATGTTTCTCTCTCTCTCACATCAATAATCCACTTGTTCTTTTTCTCCCTCTTTGTCCATGCCTTTAAAAAATAAATAAATAAATAAATAAAATCATTTAAAAAAATGTCCTTGTGCATATGTGGTCCATGCCAAATGGGTCTTGCCTGTCAAAAATGTCCACAGTTAAGGCTCTGGCCAGGTGTCTCAGTTGGTTAGAGCATCATCCCCACACTCCAAGGTTACAGGTTCAATCCCTGGTCAGGGCACATGTAAAAATCAACCAATGAATGCATAAATAAGTGGAACAACAAATAGATGCTTCTCTTCTCTCTCTTCCTTTCTCTCTCTAAAATTAATCAGTAAAAATACATATATGAGAGGAGACTTTAAAAAACCCAGAATTGATTTATCAAAAATTCTGTATTTATTCTTATATGTTTAAACTTCAGTCACCTTCAAAGTGCTCTCCACTTGATGCAATACACCTATCAAGATGTTTTTTTCCACAGCTCAAAACAGCTTTTGAACTCATCCATTTTGATGCCTTTCAGTACTTCTGCTGTGTTTTGTTTCACCTCTTCCACATCAGCAAAACATTTCCCTTTGAGAACTTTTTTCACCTGGGGAAACAAAAAAGAGCCCCTTGGTGCAAGTGCAGGTGTATAGGGAGGGTGGGGCCCAGGGGTTATGATGGTTTTGGTCAAAAACTGCTGAACACTCAGCAGGGTGTGGGCAGATGGGCTCATACATCACCCATCATGAAATGGGCAAACGTGTTAAAAGAGTCTTCAAAAATAAATCACTGAAGCCAGATACAGCCTCTCACAATAACACCAACTGGTATACTGATACCGATGGGTTCCTAGTATACTCACCTAGCAGGGGAAGCCTGTACTACAAGGGGCCTGCCCTCCAGAAAATAATTTCTTTTGCGGGGGGGTCTCCCCTTGTATATGTTTTTTTTTAAGTCCTCACTTAGAAAACATCCTGGGCTCAAATAGCCCTAATGTTTATTTATACCTTGGTTTTCAGGATTAATACATAAAAATGCCTCCAAATTGTATTGGTTCAATAATTATAAACAGGACCAACTATCAAGGGCCTTCTGTCATGAACCAAATATCTCCATGGATGTTCTGGACAGGACCAAATGTGCTGCAAGGCATTTTGGTTGCAGTCTTGAGGCCCTTCTCTCTACTACCCTTGCCTGGGGTAGAGGGAATGCACATTGTTTGCTTTAGGGTACTTGACCCCCAATATATTATTCAAATAAATATATATACATGAGAACCAAAATCTCCAATGATTTCCATGTGTAATGCTAATAATTTTTGCTGTCACTGTCCCTCAGATGCACAGAGCTTTTAGTCTCAAGAGATGAAGCCTAGATGTGTTTATGCTAATTAGCCCACAATTCTCTGTTGGTTCCTGACAAAGGACAACTGTGGATAATTTCAGAATGGTTGTTCAGAAAAGGGCATTATTATACATTACTGTGGAAAACACCAAAGCTAGCTAGCCAGCTACTCACACAGCATAGATAACAGCCATCTCTATGGCTGCTAAAGAAGTATGCTGCAGTTACACTGAGGCACCTTCTCACAGACAGGATTGAAATGACTCTGGTCCACATTATCCAAATTCATGAAAGAAGATTTCCATTCTGCCTATGGAAACACAAGCCTGTCCACTCTCTGATTTGCAATTACCGGCATGACACAATGAAGCTGTTACACTTAGCAAATAGTTTGTTTGACTGATAATTTTAAGATCTGTTCCAGCCAAACTGATATATCAGGAGTTTACATCAGTGACAAAGGCAGTCATCAGCCCACACAATTACCAGTTCTTTTTCATTGTTAATCCTCATCCAAGAGTTTGTTTATTGCTTTTAGGGGAAGAGGAAGGGTGGTGGGAGAGAAAGAGAAGAGGGGGAGACACACACACACACACACACACACACATACACACATATATCCATGTGAGAAACAGCTGCCAGTTGCCTCCTATATGCAACCTGATCAGGAATCGAACACAGAACTTGGGTACATGTCCTGACTGGGAATGAACCTGCAACCTTTTTGGTATATAGGACTACGTTCCCCCCAGCTGAGCCAGCCACCTGGCCAGGGCACCAGTTCTTGAATCAAAATCAATTTGGAAACTAAAGCTTCTAAGAGACCCGCCCCCACATTAAAAATACAACAAACAACTCTGCTCTATTCCCCACATCCACCCCCAAATTCTAAAATAACATTTTGTGGCAGGTATTATTTTTACTATCATAGTAGTTTGTTGAAGAAATAAAGTTTAGTTTAGGATAAACCAAGCTGAAAACAAACTCAAATAATTCCAAGAATTGATTCATTTTATAATCTCTTACTCTTTTCTGGAGCTTGGCATTTGAAAGTCTCCCATTTTTCTTCAACGTCACCGATTACTCTTGATAGATATAAAAACACCTTGGGAAATGTTTGGAGTACTGTTAGTACTTCTTTTCAAATTAATTGTTTTATATTCAAAATAGAAACGTGTTTGGTATCTTTGTAAATTTATATTTGTTTGATTCTTCAAATTGTCTAACACAATCAACTGAGAGCTGGGAAGTATCATTATTCTGTGTGTTGTATATGATTTATTAGATTATCCAAAATGCTTTGGGGGTGTTTTGAGAAGTTTCCCTTAGAGGCTTTTATAACAATTATGTCATGTACTAAAATGTAGGCCAAAGTCACGCAGAAAATTCTTAAGAGTCTGAAGCTGCAGCTGAATCAATTTTTTTCAAGCCAGTGATTTCATTCTTACTAAGATGTTTCTCGCTGTACTCTAAAAGGAAAACCTCCATCATTGTCAGGATGACAAGTCATATACGTTACTTCTTGTTTTGCGTCTAGGGTAGGTGTGGGGGAGGCAAAGTCGTGTAATTATGTGTCAGCCAGGTTGTATGCTCTCCCGCTATTTGTGTGATACAATTATTTATGCCATGCGCTCTAGACTTTGCCTTCCTAACTCAGGACTCTGTGCTTAGAAGACCATAGCCATTAAATAACTGCAAACAGCACAATTTGAGTCTTCGGGCCACCCTGGGAGATCAAGTTAAAAGATTTCAGACTGCCAGAAAGCAAATGCTTATTTAAACACATGTATGATACAATTAAGGGAGGACTCTAGGGAAATTATTTAAAGCATGTAAGAATCAAAGAGACTCGCTTGAACAAGTATAAAATCTCTTCTTAAATAAAAGCTTTTCTTGGCTTTGTAAGAGATCATATTTGAAAAAATGGGGGGCATAGAGATTATAATTCATTCTAGAACCATATAGCATAAGTAAAAGAATAATAAAAATGATAAATTGGGCAATAAAAAAGATTACAGAAATAATGCTTTCACATATTGGGCATTCATTAAATTGACTTCTCAGTGTAATTACTTTCACATTTCTACTTCTGATTCAGTACAGATTTTTGGATCATTAAATTAGATAGTAAATATTATATATTTTTCAAGAAGGTAATTTATGGTCTAACAAATTCTCCAACAGAGAGTAAAAAAATGTCTTATCATCAAACTGGCATTTTCTGCAGTAAATTTTTGGACTTAAAATCATTCTTTAAAACCACTTTAACAAATACATATCATGCAACCACTACATAAAATATTTTGTAGTGAACTAGCACATAATTGGACATACAACAATTATTTTCCATGCCTTTGTATTTCCATAGGATTTTTAATGCACTCTATATATCATATGTTTTTGTACACTCTGTATATGTTATACATCATATAATAATTATTTTGGGTATGAGTTTGTACCCCCACATAAATTTCAATGGCACTCTGACCACCTACAAAAAACTCACAACTTAGGGAAAGAAACATATACAACTAAGCAAGGATTAAAAAAAAAATGCTATAAGAAAACAGATAAAGATTCGATTAAGCCCTCCTGAGGAAGGTAGAAAGAAAGGCTTTAAGAAATGAAATTTGATGTAGGTTTTCAGAATACACAGATTTGCCAGAGAGTGAGATAAGGAGAAACATTCTGGGCAAGAGAACAGAACCCAGCACAGCCATGTGGGAGTTCGCAGCCTGGACCCTCTGTAACGGAGCCTTGCTAGTCCCACAGAGCTTTGACCACCTGGGAGCTTTCTGGAAATGCAGAATCTGAAACTCCGTCCATGAACTTCTGAATCGGAACCTGTATTTTAGCACCATCCTCATGTTGCTTGAGTGCCCACGAAGGATTAAAACACAGTAGTGTAGAACACTTACGCTGTTGGAATGGCGGAAGTCCCGCTGCTGGGAAAGGTGGACAGAAGTGACAGACAGGACACATCCAGACCAGGACATCTTTGAGCCCGCAGTTCATCCTATAGGCATCGTGGGAAGCACACAGGGTGTGCAGAGGGGATAGAATAACATTACAAACCCAAAGTTTTAAGATGCTCATGCCTGTGGAAAATGATGAAGAAGGAGACTGACGAGGACCTTTTTATAATAGTTTAGGTAAAAGATCATGATGAACCCCTGGCCTGAGACAACAGTAATAAAAATGAAAAGAATGGGACACATTGCCGAGAATACCTCAGAAAGGATTGCCAGTATTCCATCACTGCAGTGAGAGGCCATGTTGAGAAAAGGTGTTACTTCCAGGAGTGATTAGCTCCAAGAGGACTCCTATGATATACTGTTGAAATCAAATAGAGATGTTAGAGCTAGAAAGGCAGAGGAATTTCAACAGAAGATGCTAGATTGGATAATGGTAGTAACACTAGTCATTTATTCACTCATTCATTTACTCAACGATGTTGTTAAATGTCTGACACTAAATATGCCAATTACTTAGGAGTATTGGGGAAACCGGTCACTGCTCACAGGGACTTTTGTTCCAGAGAAGACAAAAATACCTAAATAAATAGATGGATGAATATGTAATACAGTTTCAGGTAGACATTAGTGTTCATGCTATTTAAAAAAAAATACAATAAGTTCAACAGTAAGTCAGAGATCAGGAAGGGAATCTCTGTAAAACTTGTCTTCATGATAAAAGGAAATGATGGAGTATCTGGACTTGTCTTGGGGAATTCAACTACCTCTGAGAAGACGTTTATTTTGTTTTACTGTTTTACAGAATAAATTGAGTCATTGTCGTTTTAGTGCTAACCAAGATAATGCTTTAAATTTATATTATTTTTCACAGTTTTACACTTTCACATATGTTATCTCAGTGATCTATATAATTCTCCTGAAGGGGAGAAATGACATGTTTTATAAATAAAAAGTCCAAATTTCAAACAGGTAGGGTGATCTCTAAAAGTTATGAGATATCTGATCTTTTGACTGACAAATGACTTACTTATTAAATAGTGAATTATACATTAAAGTTTGTTAAGTACATAAAAGAGAGGGCTTATATTTTTAGGAAAAATATAAACCTAATTGCAGTAGATTAAAGATGGCTGCAATTTTTCCCCTCCCACTCCCATTGAGGAGTGGTGTCTAATTTTCCTCCTCTTGAATCTGGGTAGGTGAAGTGACTTAATTACCAACAGCATGTGGTAAAAGTGATAAGTGATGTGTCTTAACATTTGAAGCTAAAAATGCACAAGCCTAGAGGTTTTTGCCTCTGCCAATAACATCATTCACTCTGAGAAGAAACCAGCTACCAAGCCAAAAAGTCTAAGTATCCTGAGACCACCATGCTGTGAGGAAGACTAAATGAACCATGTAGAGAAGCTACACGGAGAGAGATACCCAACCACTTCAAGCTGTTTCATTCATGCCAGCCCCAATACAAGATGTATGAATGAGGAATCCTTCAGAGGACTCCAGATCCAGCTGCCGTTAGGTGGCAACTACATGAAAAAATGCCCAGAGAGAACACCCACTGAATTTAATCAACCCACAAAACTGTGAGAAATATTTCAAATATATCGTTCAAAGCCATCAAGCTCTGTGGAATTTTCTTACACAACAATAAACAATAGGGATGATCATTCTTTTCAAGAGGCATGTGATGGAATAAAAAAAAACGTTATAAATACATGTAGACTGACTAAACTAATGACTTTGAAAGTAATTTGTTATTTAATAGATACCTCATTCTACAACATCAACATAGATTTCACATAATCCAAAGGACAGTTTTTAAATGTAATACCTTTATTTTGCATTTATAATGTGTTTTAAATATAGTGCTCTGAGAAAACAATTCAGCATTAGGTGTCTTTGTTAGAGACCATTAACCCAATCCTCTCAATTTGCACGTGAGGAAAGAGAAAGCGTATGAGTCCATAATTTGCAAAAATACACACAAACTTAGTGATGACAAGACTTGGGAATGCCAGCTCTCTCGACTCATGTCCCCTCTCAGAGGTGATTTTAAACAGTATTTCAGCAGATGATGCCATGGCCAAGGCATTGCTCGACTACTATACATCTAACAATGTATATTGTTAGATGAATGCAAATATTATACAGATTAAACCTAACACTTCAGTTCCGAAAACAGTACTACTTACTTTATGGCATGCTTTATTACACTATATTGTTTGACAATTGCAAAGCAAATGTGTTCGCAAGAAAACTAATCTATGAGGACAGAAATCAGAAGAGCAGTTACCTTCAGACTGCAGAAAGTCTGGCTGGAAAGAGCCACATGAGAATTTTTCTGGGGTGATGGAAATTATCTCTAACTTGATTGAAATGCTGGTCATGTGGCTGTAGATATTTATTTAAATTCATAGCACTGTATTCTTAAGATCTGAGTATTTCACTGAAATAGTACTGTAAATTACTCCTTAATTAAGAAAATAATAGCAAGAACAAAAAAAGAGGAGAGAGGGGTTTTGTTTCTTCACAAGAAAATGACCTGTCAACAGTTGTTCTGCCAGAAGTGGAGATGGTTTGGGCTTATTTAAGTATCTTCATTTTCTGCTTTTCAGTTATGAAATGGATGGGTGAGGTTAAAAGTACACACATCTGTGTTCATAAAACAAAGTAAAGCTCATGAAGCCACGAAGAGACTAGATATATGTGACCACAAAACATTAATTTTAAAGAGGATCTGATAAATCATCTAATTCAACTCTTTTTCATTTTACAGATAATCTTGGCCTTACTAAAAAATGTATTAAGCAGCTGTGCTCTTTTAAAACTTGGTGGAAAATGAATATATTAAGCCATTGTTTGCAAAGTAGAAGACCCCTCATCCAGTGGAATTGAATGGGCATATAGCAATAGGTTAAAGTCAGTATTCAAAAAGAGAGAAACCAAGGTCATATAAGCATTTTTGCTGAACTACAACATGATTTACATTCAAGCTTTCCTTCCATAATCTTTTGACGAGGGACTGCAGCATTTTGTTTCTTCCTCCTGCAGGTGAAGTGTCCTTCGGAGAGTTGCACAGACCACCGTGGGCAAAGGGAGGTGGGGTAGCACAGGGGGAAAGAGAACAGAATCTAGACCTAGGTTGCCTGGGTTCTGAATCTCACCTCTGCTACTCACTAGCTGTGTGACTTATGGGAAGTTGCATAGCCTCTCTGTGCTTTAGTTTCCTCTTATGTCACTGGGATAATATTACCCACCACAGAGCAGTTATGATAATTAAGTGGGTTAATATTTCTAAAATACCTAGAACAATGCCTAGCTCACTGAAAGGGCCATGTAAGTGCTTATTTAAAAAATTAGAACTTTCGAGATGCATCGGCTTTGACCTCCAGTTTAGTTTCTTTAGTTGGCTAAAAATTTGAAAAGACCTTGTTCCCTCTTTTTTTTTTACAGTTGTCTAGTCCATCTAATTTGATGTTAATATTTTTGTTGTTATTTGAACAAATCAAATTTATCAACTCATTCTTCAGCATTAAATTTCTTTCCATAGAAACTCAAGGTTCTTTCCTTCACAATATTTGGTCAGTTGGTGCAATATTTATTAAATTACATGGTGATAATATGAAGTAAAACTGGTGTAGTAGAAGCACAGTAAGTGCTTGGTCAGCACCTATTCAACAAGAGGATGCAAGTGAACGGTCTCACTGAGAACAGCGCACTAGCCAGTTGCTTGCGGGGTACAGTGGGCTCCGTCCCTGTGTTTTGTGGAGAGAATGAGAACGTTGGCTAATCCAGTGAGGTTAAAAGGGCTGCTATTGTACTATGAAACTGTCATCTGAAGACACTGGGAGCTTTTGTGCTGTTTCAAACCTTAATTTCAGAGCTGGTTTATAAACGAAATACTTATAACAACCAGTGAAGCTCTATTTTTCATGAAGTATCATTAACACTAAATAGTTCAGGGGAAAATTTCTAGAACAATTATCAACAAATATTTAATACACAGAGATTACATTTTATAGTATCAGATGAATCTGAGTGTTGTATAGATTATACATGACTTCAAATCTCAAAGCACTACTACCTGTATTTGTTTTTCTGATGTACTGTATCATGCTCTATTTTTGGCAGTTTAAAAGCAAACGTGAAAAATTAGTCTATGGGATAAAAACCATAAGAGTGGTGAACTACGGGTGGGAAGGAGCACACGAGAATTGTGTCTCCCGTGGTGGCAGTGATCTAGCTCTGGACTGGGACCGGCGTTACACAGGGAGTTGGGGTGTAACCTAAATGACGACTCAACCACCCCCAGGCCTTCTCCAGTGCCCGGCGCCTTTTCCGTTCAGCCCATTCTTGCTACTTGCCCCCACCCCCCAAGTACTGTCACTAGTAACGCATCAGCAGGAGCAGCATGACTTCCCACATGGGTATCTGGCCAGAATAGCACAGAAACTAAATCCCTGATAAAACTGACACTGGCATCAGCTAAGACTCTATTTTGGTTTTAAAAGCATGTGTTGGACTACTTTGTACTGACTGAGCATGGACAGGCTACATTTCACTTCTTCCAGTCTTCTCAGGAAAGTGGTAGACCCCGTGAGGACATGGCAATGACATGTCACTCGACTTCATGGGCTAAGCATGCATTCCAAAGATAAATACATGTGTCACAAATTCTTTAGATTCTGTATGGTGGGGGGAAGGGTGTGTAGGGTGGAGGGGAGTGAAGGGGGGAATGGGACAACGGTAATGGCATAATCAATAAAATATATATTTTAAAAAAAGGTAAATACAAAAATCTCCAACCAATGCTGGAAAGCATGCATTTTCATCTGAGACAGGCTGGCTACAGCCCCACCAGCAGGGCTGAATGCTGACCCCATCCAGGAGCTCCCTGGCTGCCTTTGTTCCAGTGTTTCCCAGCAGTGACACACAACAGGAAGGAAACCGCCACAGGACAGCTCACTGTGACTACTGTTTCTTCCTCATCGTCTTCTTCATTTTTTTATGTAAGAAAAAGAATTGTGAGGAGGAAAAATAAAGTGTGTAGGAATATGAAAGAAGACAAGGGCAAATGTAAAGCAAATTTACATCATCTGAAGTAGAGGAAGCTTTTGCAAACATTTTTCCTTGAAAGGAAAGGAAAGCATAAAACAAAACTAAACAAGAAAATGATGTTAATGACTACAACTTCTGCTAAGTGTCAAAGGAACTTTCAGCCTAAGCTCTGCCTCCCTGATGGTGGCATAAGCAGAACTTAGGGAATATCAGTGGAAACAGGTGTAATTGAGGCGAGTACACCCCAGTGACTCTCAAGACTACCTAATAAGGAGGCTGTACTTCAGGACAATAAAGACATATTCTACCTGATTGCTGAACAATAGTCTTACAAGGGAAAACAAATAACGGGAGTCCTTATAAATCAACAAGCAAAAAGACCAAGTTGGCTGAAGCGTAGCTAGACATGCCATTTCTAGCTATGGACCCACTACTGCCATTTGTCATGTTAGGACCCGCAAGCCTTTTTTCAGGCCCTTCTCCTCTGTTTACTTCCTCTACGCTTTAGCCCTCATTGTCACGCATGTGAAAGTCACATGCATGTTAAGTGCTTTCCTTATGGCCACCACTGAATTCCGAATGAGAATAGTTTAAAAATACATTTTTTTCTCGAGTCTACACACTGCAAACGAGTCTACACATTGCAACACACTACACACTGAGAAAGCCCTGTTTTAATTTAGAGAGCAGACTAAAACCCACAGTGGAGAGCGCTGACTCCCCAGTGCTCGGTGCTGTGAGGATTGGGGGCGGAACTGTCACAGCCAGGCAGCTCTCAGAGAGAGCGAGGTGGAATTCAAAGCCAACACCAGTCCCCCTGGGGGCTGTTGTAATCAGGAGACAAATGGTCTGTACTCGGTAGCATGCATTCATTCTGTTGCAAGAGGCTGCCAACGAGCTTTTTCGAAGCTTTTGTGGAAATACAGTAAGAGTCTTTTTTCCCCCTTTCAGTGGCTTTAGAACAAGGAGAATAAAAAAGTCCACTGCTGACAAACACTGCTTTGGGCATTTGACACTGGTCTTTGATCTAGTTACTCAGACAGTTCAAAATGAACAAATTAGGTGTTTACAACAAAAGACATTCCGTTTCAGCCTGTTCAAGTGCCAAGCCGGTGGACAGGCTTCTCAAACAAAGCTGGGAAATACCTCCCTGCCTGGCCACAGGACAGGCACTGCGAGCTGATTCTCCCACAGAAATTAATAAATCACAATACTGCTTTTTGTGAATTAAGAACAATAAGGAAAGCATGGGGCTGGGGGTCCACACAGTAAAATCTAAACCATCTGGAGTTTGAGTCAGGTCACTTCAGATCAGTGAGGCTCTAGGTCCTAAGGGACATCTCTCAGTCCTTCATGGGGTGGTTTCACTATGGGACAGACACAGAAAAAGCATTCATTTTCACTTCTGCCTGAGGACCAAGGCACCCACCCATGTACGCACCACACAGGACAGGGTGAACTCTTTATACTATTATGTAAATCAGGTGTTAAAAATATTCTAACTTTATTCTCAACAAGAGGAGGAGAATTGGGTATCTCGCTGTCCTTTCTGTCCAGAAAAGAGAAGAATGCTTTTGTTCCTGCAGCTTAAGTGTCTGTTTTATTCCCATGGAAGACAGTGCATCTCAGAAAAGGACTCTTGGCCTCGCTTTCCTCTTTGTGAAGTGAGGTGTCTGTAGTATGAGATGATTTATCAGAAGCTTTCACAGTGTGGGACCGATGAGGGGCACCTATAAATAGAATATATAATTTGCACCATATTTCCTAGGAGGGGACACCTGGGTTCTTTTTAATAATATTTAACGGTGTTTGGAAAAGCAGACACCCTCACAGCAACTGTGCCCCACAACAGTGGCCTTGGGGCCCTGCTGGGTGACAGACGTAAAGGGTACCTATGGAACACGCCGGAAAACGATGCCTCAAAATCACATCTCCTTTCCACCCAGCGGGGGGAGTGGGAAAGGGAAAGTGAATGGAGAAAAAGAACATCTCTTAGCACAGATCCAAATATGCCCTAGAATGGAAATGTCAGACTTGAAAATACCAAGTGCAAGCAGCTTGTCTAATGTTTCCATTCTGGCTTATAATTACCGGAAAGTAGTTATTTATCTGTTGTGTTCAGCTACCCTGTCAGTACTCCTGAGTTTAATTATCAGACTTCACTGAAAGTTCAATTCCTCTGCTCCCTCCCCTTCTTTTCTAACAACAAAAATTGAGATTACTGCGTGGTTTCAGTTATCTGTTTGGGCCACGCCTTCTCACACAACCTCTGACCTCTCTTGACCCCGAGGCAGCTCCTCCCCCCGCCCCCCCTCCTGTCAGTGAAGCAAGCCCCGCTCTCTCGGGCAGTTTCGGCCCTCGAAAGCCTGACTCTTTCTATATCGAAGTTCACAGCCCCATGTCCATCAACTCGTGGAGAGGAGAATCCTCCTGAAGACACGGTCGGCTCGATACTCTGCACAGAGCACAAGGGCTTCAGACGTCTGCCCCGATGGTGCCACCAGGCCAGAAATCCAAAGCTGTTCCAAATGAGGGGTCCCAGGGAGGTAAAGTAAATGGTTCTTACGGTGCCCTCCTCCCTGCACCTCCCAGCCCAGGGATCCTGCCCCTGAACTGGATCTCGTTCTGGGTGTGACTCTCACAAGCCATTTGTAAACACAGAGCCTCGATTGTCAGAGCGGAGCACAGGGTAAGGCAGAGGCCTCTGGGACCTGGGCATATGTAACTTAGAAGGAAGAAAAAAAAATCCAGAAGCTACATGTGGCTGCATTTCCCTGCTCTCACCAATCTTTCTAAACCGAATCAAGCCCTAGAGAGAAAAATGCGTACTTACGACAAGCTGTTGTCACCAGGTCTGCTAAGAATCTGGGTTTCTCTCTCAGTTTTAGTTGGCCTCTGAAGTAGGATTCTCTCTGTCACCCAAGGTGGGTGGCAGTCGGTGAGTACCGACTTTGCCTCTCAGCAATGGCAGTAACTGAGCCTGGGACCTTGGGCAAGTCACGCGACCCTCGTCAGTGCCTCAGTATTCTCTGTACAGGGGGATGGTAGAAGCTCCAACTGCAAAGGGCTGTGAGATATTGTAAGATGTAAATGAACTGTATGCCAGGTACTTAGAACGGTGCCTGACACACAGTGCTGTGAAAGTGTTAGGTATTATTATTATTATTATTTGATTTGATTTACTGTGTTCCCCTCCCCAACAGTTCCTGGCTCACTGTTTTGATTTACTCAGGGTAAGTTTTCAATAAATACAAAGTGGTTAATGACGAACAGTACAGTGTCACAGGTTTTAAGGAGAACTAGTTCATTGACAAATACTTTGGCCAAATAGTCTGGTAAGTTCATCTAACAAAGTATTAGTGAACACTAATTAATATACAGTAGAACGCCTCTGTGCATAAGCAGGCATCTCAAATGGGCAAACTTTTGTGCATTTTCCACAATTTCAGAATCTAAGGGTTTATTTCCTGCCTTAGTTCCCTGCAGCTCCCATAACAAACCACCAGAGCCTTGGCTCAGAACAACGGACATTTATCTTCTTGTAGCTCTGGAGGCCAGAAGTCTGAATCAAGGACTCGGCAGGGCCACACTCCCTTCGAGGGCTCTTGGAACAATGCTGTTTCCTGCACCTGCCAGCTCCTGTTGGCTCCAGGCGTTCCTTGGTTTGGGGAACCTCCAACATCTGTCTCCGCAGTCAGGCTGCCTCCTCTCCTTCTGACGTCTTCTCCCCTGTGCACCTGTCAACTCTCCCTCTGCCTCACTCTCACAAGGGCACTGACCACTGGGTTTAGGGACTCCCTGGATAATCCAGAATAAGCTCCACCTCTCAAAATCCTTATATTAACCACATTTTTTTTTTTCAAATAAGGTAAGAGTCACAGGTTCCTGGGGGTTAGGAGGTGGACATAGCTGTTTGAGGAAACTATTCAGCCCATGATAGTGTCTATTACCAAAATACGCTGAGAGAGATTATAAACCTCTGATTGATTTCAACCGAGTGCAAATAATGTATAGGTTTAGAAGGAATATGTGTGCTGGTCAATAATTACACACACGCACACATACACATGTGCCGGCACACCAGCTTTTCTCCATTCACGTGGGGGTGGGGGTGGAGGTGGAAGAGAATACACGTTTTACCTGACAAGGAGCCAAGGGAAGAAAAGAAGGAAAGAAGGTGGCAGGATTCCTGTATCACCTCCCAAGGACTGGTTTTCACTCTCCCTGAAGGAAGAGATGGCACACAGCGTAGGCAATGAAGGGTCAGGAGGTTCCTCACAGGAAGTAAAAGGACTTTGTGAGCCGCGCCCCCCCAAACACAGGGAGAGTTTCTTGGAGCACAGCAGCTGTGAGGGGGAGCAGAGAGACAAAGGGGTCCGTTCTGTCTGCCTCTGCAGAGCCGGCACAGCTTTGGCTTCCTGAGGTCTGAAGCTTTGGGAGCAACTTTGCAGCATCTTCATTTAACTGAGATACAGGTCGCATGTGCTGGGGCATTGGCAAAGCAACGGCAATGGGCAAGCGAGTGGAGCCAAAAGAATGAGAGACAGAGGCAATTACTGTAAGGTCATGCAAGACCCATTCCACTAGAGATATCTGGAAAGTTCTGGGGCTTTTGCCAGGATGGAGGAAGCCCTGTTGCTGTGTGGGTGGATGTTATCCTGCAAGTTGACATTTGCCTATGTCCTTTCCCTATTTAGAGAAGAAAATGAGGATATAGGAATTGAGAAAGGGTGGAAGAAGCATTTTGACAAATTGATTGCATTAATTTTCTATTGCTGCTGTAAAAAAATTTACCAAAACCTTTGTGGCTTACAATAACACCCATTTATTATTTCATTTTGTATGACTTACCTGGGTTCTAACATCAAAGTGATCTTGGAATCGCATTCCTTTCTGGAGTCTCTGAAGAAAAATCCACTTCTAGGCCCATTCAGATATTTGGCCAACTTTAGTTCTGTGTGGCTGTGGGACTGAGGCTTTTAGTGGCTGCTCCTGTTCTCTGACTCATGATCCCCTGTCTTCAAACCATCAGTGGACATGTGATCTTTCTTGGGCTTCTCATCTCCCTGAGTTCTCCTGTTGAGGGCTCATGTGATTAAACTGGGCACAACTGGATAATCCAGGGTAAGGTCCCTGTGTTAATCTCAGATGACTAGTAACCTTAATTACATTTGGAAAGACCCTTTTGCCATGTGAGAGCATGTACTTATGGGTATAATACCAGGGGGGTATGGTCACAGCGGCAAAAATTCTGCCTATCACAATTTTATATCTTGCAATAAAGTCCCCCTCCAAAAAAGATTTGGCTAGCTATCCATCAGAACACCATGTTCCATTGTCATCTCGACTGCCACCTAATTGTTGATGAACCTGGATAGCCGCTGCACTGCTTGGAGACTAGTTTCTTATAACTACAAAATGAAGGAGTTTGAGTAGTGTAAAGTCTTTCATCGCTCCAAAATTATGTCATTCTGTTTCTCCGGTAGTGGAAGATTATAACCCATTAGCAATCTGCGTGCAAAAGTTATCTTGTGATTTTTCAGCCATTTACTGAACTATTGTCAATGCCATTGCCAGGGTCAGAACAGTGGGCTGCTGCCAGCCTATTTACGAGCTATGGTTTTATAACAGATAACACTGGGAGTATAAGATATGATAAGCATACCAAATAGATTCCTTTAGGAAATCACTGAGTATGCATGCAATTGAGTCTTCCAGAGTAAAACTTTGAGTTATGTGAGTTTAGGCTTTATCAGCAGACATTACTTCTATACAAATCATTATACATGGAATTTAAATGCAACCAAGTATTCAAAGTGAAAGACCCAGAGGGCCTGTAACCTCCAGCACATCTCAAGTACAACCCCCAAAGACTGTAATGAACTCCTCTGATCCATAGCATTCAACTTCTACTGTAAATCTCTCTCAGATGCCCAGGCTCATACAGCATTTTCCAAAAGGATTGCAATTTGGCAAACCTTATCAGAGCCTAAAGTTGAAAGTATTACCTCAAACCTACTGACTTCCAAATAAGGCTTCAAAAGATCTAAGCCTCTAATTCTATCATTTATGTTAGTCATACTAACAAGATTTCAAAGGATCTTGGTATGCCAAATGGGTAAACACTAAGTAGTCATATTTTAAATTGTTGAAAAAAGAGGGACCCCATCTTTCAAGTTCTTTCTCCATTGCTGCCCCTCTATTGCTATTTCCCTAAATCCATATTTGATTCAAATGTTTTTTGTTTTATTTTTATATCAGTAACATTCTTCAAAGACAAAAAAATGAATATTTTCATGAATTATTGTAACAGGTTATTAATAGTAGTTATTGAAATTGAGCAACTCAAATTTCATGGCACTAAACAGAGAAGCTCTCTAAAAGGAAACTGTTGACTTCCGGTCAAGATGGAGGCATAGGTAGACATGGGTCACCTCCTCCTTGCATAACCACAAGAAGGATCATAACTAACCTCAAACAAAAAACACCCAGAAATGCCAGAAAATCAGACTGTATAGAAGTCCAACAACCAAGAATTTAAAGAAACCATATTCATCCAAATCCAAATAGATAGAAAGGGCTGGAGACAGGGAGCTGGAGCAGAGAGTATGTGGTATGGCAGCACCCAGGGGGCAGTGGTGGAGCAGCAGTAATGGCAGCCGGCAGAACAGGCAGTCCCACATTCACATTTGGTGGATAAAAATTGGGAGGGATACCTTAGGAGCAAGTGATCCCAGTCCCAGGTCAGACCCCACAGTCCAGGGTTCCAGCACCAGGGAAATAAAGCCTCATAACTCCTGCCTATAAAGACCAGTGGGGGTTGGGGTGGAAGAAGAAACTGCTAGTCTCTCAGGAGGTTCTGTTTAAAGGGCCCACATAGTCCTAGAACATATACAAACCCTCTCACTCTGGGAACCACCACCAGGACAACAACAGGAAGGGTGCCAGTCACATACGGGAAGTGGGTGAATTGACTGGAAAAGGGGCAAGTACCAGGCAAGCCTCCAGCAGCCAGGCATTGTCCCTTCTCTGACCCTTCTCCCACATACAGAGCCACAAAACAATAAAGTGAATTGCCCTGCCCTGGAGAATACCTAAGGCAACACCCCATACAACTTAACAGGTGCACTAAGACAAGGGGCTAAAGCAGCTCCACCTAATACATAAAAACAAACACTAAGAGGCTAACAAATTGAGGAAACAAAGAAATATGGCCAAAATGAAAGAACAGAACAAAATCCAAAATAAAGAGCTGAACAAAATGGAGATAGCCAACCTATCAGATGCAGAGTTCAAAACCCTAGTGACAAGGATGCTCAGAGAACTCATTTAGTACAGCAAAAGCATTAAGGAAGAAATGAAGGCTACACTGAGTGAAATAAAGAAAAATCCACAGGGAACCAACAGTGAAGGGAAGAAAGACAGGATTCAGATAAACAGTTTGGAACAAAAGAAAGAATATAAACATTCAACCAGAACGGAATGAAGAAACAAGAATTAAAAAAAACAGGAGAGTGTCAGAAGACTCTGGACATCTCCAAAAGGGCCAACATCTGAGTTATAGGGATGCCAGGAGATGAGGAAGTGCTGGAAATTGAAAACTTACTTGAAAAACAGTGAAGAAAAGCTTCCCCAATTTGGCAAAGGAAATAGACATACAAGTCCAGGAAGCACAGAGAGGTCCAAACAAGTTGGACCCAAAGAGGACCATATGAAGACACATCATAATTAAAATACCAAAGCTTAAAGATATAGAGAGAATCTTAAAAGCAGCAAGAAAGAAGGATACAGTTACCTACAAATAAGTTTCTATAAGACTCTCAGCTGATTTCTCAAAAGAAACTTGCAGGCAAGAAGGGACTGACAAGAAGTATTTGAACTCATGAAAGACAAGAACCCAAAACCTACATTACTTTACGCAGCAAAGCTTTCATTTAGAATGGAAGGGCAGATGAAGTGCTTCTCAGATAAGGTCAACTTTAAGGAGTCCATAATCACCAAGCCCTTATTATATGAAATGTTAAAGGGACTTATCTAAAAAAAGAAGATGATCAAAAATATGAATATTAAAATGTCAACAAACTCACAACTATTGACAACTGAACCTAAAAAACAAAAACAAACTAAGCAAACAACTAGAACAGGAACAGAATCACAGAAATGGAGATCACTGGAGGTTTATCAGTGGGTAGGGAGAAGGCAAAGAATGGAGGAAAAGATATAGGGATTAAGAAGCATAAATAGTAGGTACAAAATACAGAGAGGTTAAGAACAGCTAGGAAATGGAGAATTTATATGCATGACCCATGGACATGAACTAAGGGGGGGATTGCTGAAGGGAAGAGGGGTACTGGGCAGAGGGGGAAAGGAGGAAAAATTGGGACAACTATATTAGCATAATCAAGAAAATATACTTTTAAAAAGAAGCTTTCTAAAACTCATATTTTAGATCTAGAACCAAACTGAACTTCATTCATTCAATAAATATTTATGGACTACATACTATCTACAATATTTATTTGCTAGGGATAAAATAATGAACAAAACAGTCCTTGATCTCAGAGAATTTATGTTCTAGTAGGAAACATATAATAACCAAATAAATAAAAATACTGTGAAAAAACATGAAATATGTAAAGGAATAGAATATAACTGTGAAGTATATTTTTAGAAAAGGTATTTTCTGGCATGGTGACAAGTTAAACAGAAATGGACATTGTCAATGTGTATGTGGCACACAGTCATTCCAAGCAGGTTGCCTGGAGGACAAGTTCAAAGACCCTGGAATCAGATGTGTTCGGCACACATACACATCACCACAGGAGCCAGTGTATTTCCAGTGGTGAGAGTAGAGTAAGAGTTGGGGTGGCAGAAAATGAGTTTGAAGGAACATCCAGTGTCAAATCATGTAGGGCGTTGGCAGTGGCTTTGGGTTTTATCTTAAATGTGATGGAAGCCAATGGAGAGTTGAAAACAAGAATGATGTGATTTGATTTATAGTTTCAAGTCATCTTTTTGGCTGCAGTTAGAAAATAGAGGTCAAGGGTGAAAGCCAGAAGACAAATTAGAAAGTTATTATACAGCAAAAATATAAACTCAGACATGGGATGGACTCAGGAGTCAGTTGTAAAAAAAATGATAAGGTTTAGTATATATTTTAAGGTTTTCCTGATAAGTCTTCTTAATGGAATGTATATGGAAAATGAGAAAAAGAAAAGTTTGAAAGCTCATCATTGACCAATATAGGGTAACTGCTGATTACATCCTCACCTATAAATTTATTCTTCTCTTTAAGAAGAAGGAATTGGCCTGGCTGGTGGAGCTCAGTGGATTGAGTGCAGGCCTGTGAATCAGAGGATCGCACGCGGTTCGATTCCCAGTCAGGGCACATGCCTGAGCTGCGGGCCAGTTCCCAGCAAGGGATGCACAAGAGGCAATCATACATTGATATTTCTTTCTCTCTTTCTCCTTCCCTTCCCTTCTAAAGATAAATAAATAAAATATTAAATAAAAAAGAAAAAGGGATTGCTAGTTTCCTTCATTATCTACCCCCTTGAGAGAAGTTGCTGATGTCTACACATGAGGAGATAACTATGGATAACTAGAGAGACAGAAACTGCTGTCCATGCCCAAGGCATATCAGCGACATAAAGAAAAAAACAGATAATCATTTTACTTTATACATAATAATAATAAAATATACTTATTGTTTAGGTGAGGGCCTCAGGCAAAGGAGTTTGAGAGAGCTGGCATTTGAATTGGACCATGGATGCTTACAGTAATGACAGTAACTTCTCTTACAGAAAAGTTAGAGAAAGCATGTATTGATCCAAGACTTGTTGCTGATGGGTGTAGTTCAAGGTCAATGGGACAGGGGAGTAGGGTGGTATAGTCGTCAAGAACATAGTCTCTTCAGCTATAGCCTCAGCTTAAATCCTAGTTCTACTACTTACTATGTACGACTGGGAAATCTCCTTAATCGCTAAAGTGCCTTAGTTTCCCCATCTGTAATACTGGAATAATAGATATTTCTTAGAGCTTTATAAGAGTTAACTAATTTAACATTTAGTGCCCTTAGGTTTATAATAAGAGCTGTACTATATTATGTAAATGAAGAAGGCAAGGCAATTTTTAGGGTGTGATTTAGACTTGAAAATAATTATTTTTCATCTCTCTTGATTTCAAAAGTTAAAACTGGACTTCCAAGGATGGAAACTTTGCTTTCTAATGACTATATTGTGGTGAGTTATATCTAATGAAGTTGAAGTAACGGGTTTAACGCCCAGATGGGTCAAATGGCTTCACCCTGCTCTTCGCCACAGACAGCGCCTTCAGCCCTCGCTAACTAGGAGGCAAATAGATCACAAAGGAGGCAAACCACACCGTGGAAATGCATCTGCTTTACTTATCAACTAGGCACCAGAAAAGTAATTCCGAGTCTGGTTCTAATGGCAGTGAGGCAGTGCTGTCATTTTAATAAGTGAATTGGATACTTTAAGAATCACAAATTGAGCTATGTTGTTACTATGCCTGCAGAACAGACCACTGTTAAGAGCTAGATTCTGGGTGAAGTTCTGGAATGTTTGCTGCATAGTAATACCTCATATGTGGATGCTAATGCACATGTCACCAAAAAAAAAACCCTCTTTCATTGGCTTTGTCATAGTTTAATTTTTGAAATGATAAAACATTGAATGTGAGAATCTTAAGGAAGACAATGTGATCCAAGTGCAAGTTTCCATGGAGAGAAATGGTGAAGCTACTGTGGGCGGGGGAGGGAGAAATTACTAGCGTTTGCCATGGTGAAGACCAGCTTGTTGAGGGGGCAATGAGTCTGAGAAACAAAGGAAGGGCAACTCACATTAACTGATCATTCTGCACCTTCTCCATTTATTCTATTTTTCCCTCTTTGCCTGGCAACTGCTTAACATTCTCCAGTTGCCAAAGCAGACCCACAGCCACAGTCTTCTGTGCCAGAAATGTATTTAAATGACAATGTAATGCTGGTTGTTAAGGAAGAACAGCCCATTGAACTGGAGATGCCTTGCCCACAACTGCTTTGCTGTGTTTAAACTGTCCTTTGTGCATCATTTGTTCTGAATACATTTGAAGGCAGCTGGAAACGAACCATGAGTGAGTCTGAATATTGAGACAGGTGAAGGAATGACATTTTAAAGGCAAACACTGAGACTTTTCATCCAGAAGAAGCAGCAACTGCTACAAATGCTGGTATAACAGATGACATTGGAAGCAGCACACGGGGTGGAATGTCAGTTCAATAAGAAAGGCTGCCACACACAGAAAGCAATCCACTCACCGCAAATGCTACAGCACCCAGGCAGTGCAGAGTGTCTGGGTTCTTCTCTCAGCAAGATGGCTTGCTGAAAGATAATGGGGTGGGGAGCGGCGGGGATAGAGAGAGGAACTGAGATTGATTCAGCATGCATCTGCCTCTGTGGCAGAAGAGACCTCGTAAGTAGCATTCCGAACCTGCAAAGTGTAGCCTGCAGGCTTCCTTCTTCAGAGCAAGCTGTGCACATCTTCTTTGAAAGCTAAAAAGATTTTGCTTTATGTTCAGTGATCTTAAAGAAATTCTATTTTGCTAACTTTGATTCAAGAATTCTTTGCCAACCCATTCTGGTTTGAAATCATTGCTAATGATGGGGACAAATGCCAAAACATTTGACTAGGCGTCCAAAGCATTTGAGAGTTTAAAATACAGCCTTGTTGGTTGAAAAATACCATCTGCATGTAGATTAAACTTGAGGAGGTTGTGACCTATATCTTCTAGAAGAGTTCTTGAAAATAGAAATAAAGAGAATCAAAATGCACCTAACTCAGTATCTGCAAACCCCATGAAACAGCACATTAAAGGAATGAATGGTTCCAAGTCAATCTGACATTTGAAGAATGGCAGGGCTACATTATATTATATTAAATTTTAATAAATCTAAAGACATGTTTTTTTAAATGAATCCAACAAACTGAAGTCACTTTTAGTACCCAATAACTTTTTAGACTGTATGATCCTGAAAAGTTTCTGTTACATTTTTTATACAAGTACTTAAACTTTAAGCAAATTAAACAGATTTTCCCCTAAATCAATTTTAATAATTTCTTTTGAAAATGAATAGATAGATAGACATAGAGATAGATAGACAAATCCAGAAACTTGAAAATTTTATTTTAAAATGTCGCTGGCCGTTGGATATATACATTTAAAAAGCTATTATTTTATAACAGCTGGAATAAGTAAATCTTTTACGTCAGGTGAGCTATGGAAGAAATTGCAAAAGGAAGTCAGGCAATCACAGCCTTACCTGGTCTTTGCTCGGGGAGAAAGTAAGTCTGGAAACTCCGAGGCACCCATTTCACAATGTATTCATGTGTTCATAGCAAGTCAAATGCTTTCGTTTATGCAGAAAAGTTACAGAAGCCCAATTCCACTTGGTCTTCTAGAGGCATTTATCAAGGCACTTGTATCGGGCAGAGGGGACTGAGAAACAAGTGCAAAGACGTGGTGCCTGAGAACAGACACATCTGTACTTCAAAAGAGTGGCATAAATATTCCAGAAATGGATGCAATGCTTTCAGAAGGATGTGGAGTAATTTTAAAGAATCACTCAAAGAGGAATCTAGTAAATATTAATAACAGTCATCTGGAAAGGGGCCCAGATTTTTGTGGATAATGAAAAGTAGGTTGTGCCATTCATCGAGATAACATATAAAACAAGGAGTAGATTTAAAAGGAAATATGGTGGGTGAATTCAGTTGTGAGGATGCCTCTCAATTTACATAGGTGTCCCTAAAATAATAAAATGGCCTGAATTGAGTTTCATTTCCTTTTCTCCCACCGTCACCACTACTGACATTATAATGCACGAATAGCAAAATGAGCAGAAAAGACACTAATAAAAAAGTGATTTTCTTGTAACAAGAAAACACTTTTAGGACATCTGAGAGTTCTGGGCAATTGTGGCAGATACTCAGACTTCTTCCATCTTGGTCCTCTCTCCCCCGACGTTCTCTATTACCTGAGCCCAGAATCTTCACAGGTTCACATTCTACCACTTGCTGGTTGGCTGACTCTGATAACTTATCAGGTCTTCCAAAGGCTCTGCTTCCTCTTCTGGGAAATGGGGTTACAGTACCTAGTTCACACGGCTGATGAAAGGTGTGATGGGATCCTGCACGTTTTCGAAAAGTTAACTCAATGCCTGGGATGTAACCTGCGCTTAAGACGTGCCAGGTTACTTTCCTTCCCTATCTGCTTTTCTCCTGTTCTGCGTGCTTCTAATTTCGATTCCTGCCCTCAAGCCTTTCTCACTTTCCTACGAAAAACTCCACAGTTTTCATAGTTATTTTTTTAAGAGCTTTGGACTGAGAAGTTCTAGGTTTCAATCTTGATGCTGTCGACTGTGTGTTCTTGTGAAAGTTCCTTGACCTTCTGAACTACGTTTCTGTAACCATAAATTGCTGGAATTAATAACGTATTACTTTGTTAGGATGTGGTAAGGGGTGAGTGAGATGTTCTGCGTGCTGCCTGTTCTCCGTCTCAGGCCCCTCAACCGACTCCCATTTTCCATACCCGTCGGTCCCCTAGGTACTGACATTTACCGACTAAATCAGTGAACAACCTTGCCCTTTGCCTCTGGCTTGGCTTGGTGGATAGAAGACACCAAAAGAAATTCGATAGACAGGACAGTGAGGTCAGGGTATGTCCCTAGTTCTTTCTCTGCTTGGTGGCTGTGGGGTGCAATGCACCAATTTACTGGAGTTCTGCTTATGTAGCCCCTCTCTTTCTGGGCTCTGCTAGGTGCCCCCTTTTATGGTGCTTTAAGTCTAGGGGTGGGAAAACCTCCCCACATGTGCTACCCCTGATGCACGGCAACCTCCCTTGCTAGTTTCCCTAAAATAAACCCATAGCCACCTTAGTAAATAGTCCCTTTATGAAGTTCTCCCCGATTATCCCTGTTTGAGCAGGCCATCTGTTTGTTTCCAGGACCCTGACTGCTACGACATGTCAAGTCTCTGGCATTATGCCTGGCTCCTAATAGATGAGTTTCTCCCAGAAAACAATGCCTGCCAAGGACTCCCTCAAGCACTGTCTGGCTATAGGGTAGTGTTCACAGTAAAAGGGAAGAGTTCTGACCTAGACAACGTGAATCTGGACAATAATACAGTGTCTCTTAAGAAGTGAGGAAATAATATTCTCCAAAGTAGAAGACTATCTGCACTTCTTAGAAATTCAGACCTGAAACCACATCTGTGATAAGTCAGGCTCATATTGATTGTTGCTTCTACTGTCATCTCTACACGCTGACAGGGACAGTAGTGCCCTGTTCGTTCATTCTCCTGTCCTTTGGACAATACCAGAGTCCTCTAATGCATGACCAAAAAAAGAGCAAATCACGAGAAAGAAGAACAAAGTTTGTTTGTTTTTTTTTCTGTCACAGTCTATAAGTTACGCCTCCCCAAAGGGTCTTCTCCCAGAGCCTCCGGTTAGGCAAGTGCATAGAATCAGCACAAGAGCAACTGCGAGTTGATTGCATCCTTTAAAAATAGTATTAACATTTTCAGTGAGGTATTCTGTAGAAGAAAAATAGTTGAATTTATTTACTGATCATAACAACACTACCAGCATCTTCTTTAGTTTAAAATCAAAATATTTACATTTTGGCCTACAAAAAAATTAAATGATGTCAATTAGGCAACTGAAAAATAATATAGAAGTCAGTGTTTTTAGGTGACACCCTTCTATTTTATTTTATTTTATTTTTGTCTGTGCTGTAGCTTTTTCCTACCGCCATTTCACTTCCTTTAGTGCTCACTCTTTGTATGGAAACATGCTTTTCCCAAGCCTCATATTACATTATCCTCATTACAGATATCAAGTATTTCCAATTTGGATCCTTAAATGTATGCAAGGTATTAAATTCACATTGCTGTTTCCGTGACCCCTGACACCCCATATTCAACATGGACTTTAAAAATTCTAGTCATTGTTCCTGGTTGTGAAAAAATATGTACTCACAAGACAGGCACTGAAAGTGCAAGTAGCATTTTAAATCATTAGTGCTAACATGTTTCGGTGTGATATTTCTTTTATATGTTAATATTAGCAATCTCTGGATGTTTTGTAGTCTTCTTTATCTGCTTCACAAATGCTTCGCTTGCATGTTTTAAGGACTGTAAATCTCACTGATGCACAGATAACAAACACTGACATCTCTGTTTTGTTTACAGTCTGTAAACTCTGATTGTTCTGTCTTCTGTCAAGTCCCCGGTGGCTGAGGGCCTTAATCTTCCAAGCGCTTTGTGTGCAGCAAGATGGTACATGTTCCCTCATAACAACACTGACACACAATAGTAATTACAGGGCAGAATTCTTTCCCTTTACAGCTAAAGACATATAATTTGCCCCTAGGAACTAAACTTGCCTCTACAAGGCTGTTCTGATATGTTGGTTTACTAAGAAGAAATATATGGGACGTTGACAGATGAGGCAGGGCTATAAGGAGATATATATTTTTCAATTTGGGGCTTGGTGTTTTCTTCTTTTGGGGGGGTGTTTTAATTTTCTTAAATGCTGGTAGAACTGCATCAAATGAAGAACAGCTGGTAGCATTAAGACACCCTCAGCTCTCTCTCTCTCTCTCTCTCTGTCTCTTGTATTTCTAGCACGGACCAGCACCTGAAACGTTTGGCTGTAGAGCAGCCATAATAGGTTTTCAACTATGTACAACCAGGGAACATCACTAGGGGGCTGGATCAGCTCTTCACAGACAAGCCCAAGCTATAAGATACACAATGAGACACTTGGAAGAATCATTTTAAAAAAGGCATTGCATTAAACAGTACTTTAGAACCAAAAGATAAAGATACTCTACTTATACTACATCTCATTGTCAGACTACAAAAAAAAAGGCTCTTGAGGCTCTTGATCCAGAAAGTTACTTGCATGGGTAGAGTATTTTGTGTACACTTTCAAAATGTGCATTCTATTATTTGTAAGAAAATTATTATGACCTGTTGCATGGAATGGTGGCCCTTGCCCCAAGAAAAGACATAGGGTGCCACCATGTTCCGTGAACTATTGCGTTGTCAGTTGCCATTCTCTATAAAGAGGGGGGCCATTGCGATCTGAAAATAATCTTTTAAAATCTGTTTTCATTTTCCATTGCAAAATTCAATAGAGGGTCTGGTGTGGTTGAACCCAATTCCATATGAACCAAAGAATTGATTCCCCCACAAAAAAACCCCTGTTTATTTTGATAGGAATAGTCCCATTACTAGAAAATTTAGGACTATAACACAAATACATGGGCCCAGGAGTTAGAGGCATAAAGAGAAGAATCTAGAGAATAGCTTTGGAGTGCATGACCTACTCAACACATTTCACATAAATAAGTGATAAATAGATCATATTAATTTGGTGAAAAGAGTACAGATTTTGTAAAAAGAAGGTGATGTAATTTCTAATTTAGCTCCTTGTTAGCCATATAGTCCTAAGGAAGTCACTTAAATTGCATCTCATTTCTTCCTTAGTGAAATGGACAACTGATATGAGAACAAGCAATGTGATTCCAAAGCCAGTGCAAAGATTGGCAAGCATGGTTGTCCAACAAATGGTTAACTAGCTAAGTATATTTTGCTTAGTCTCTTACAGTGTACTATGGAAGAAAAGAGTTTTAAACAAAAAATGTCAAACCCAGCCATAAAAATCTCCTTATCTAACATTGACCCCATCCTTTGGTATTGTCCTAAACTTTTTCTCAGCTCTAGTCTACCAGTTTATTCTTCTTTGTCTATAAAAAGGAAGAACTTAATTTTCTCTGCCTGTTTAATGCCTCCACAGTGACTAACAGTTTCCCAGAACTGTTCCTCTAGCACAGGAAAGACTGTATTATTTCCCACAGCAAGAATTACACTTGTCCTTGAAGTCTGAGCTCCTACACAGTGTCTCTGCCCCTGGCTAAAAATAATCTAAGTCACAGAGAAAGAGAGAGAGAACTTGGCGATCTTATTTTTCTTCTCATTAACCAACCTCACTCAATACTCTTCACTGCTGATCAGCAGTTGGTTTTACTTCACAACTTAAATTAGTCTATAGTGAAAAAGTTCATGCACTCTAATAGCTCAGTCGCCTGGCTGAGGTGTCAGACATTGCACAAAACCTGCCTGGGTCTTCTGGCTTTCATGTTTGTTGGCTGTACAACTAGGGGCAAGTGATTAATTTCTCTCTTCCTTGGTTGCTCATTTGAAAAAGGAGTATAAAAATGGCACCGACCCTTTAGAGTTGTGGTGGAAATTGAGTTAATACATGCAAAAGAGCAGAGCACATACAGTAATGCCATGTGAGTGGTGTCTATAATTTCCCAAGGGTCTCTGTTGAGCTTATTTCATAATTAACTTTGATGCAAAAAAAAAAACCATATGCATATAAGTCAACTATTAACATGTGTGATCAAGCTGGCTGACTTAGTGCAGGCAATGGAATCTTTCCCTCATCACTTTCTGGGGCTGGCCTGGCCCCACTGAGTGAATTCTTGGAGAGGTGTGATTCTTCAGCTGTTTCTTTCTTCATGTGGCTAGTTGTCTTGGAAGATTTCTCTCCAATCTTCCTCATCCCAAGGGCCCAAAACAATGTCTTTGCAATAAATTTGATCCATCTATCTTTTCTTTTTTCAGCTATATTGTGATATAATTGACATATTGTGAAAATTTAAGGCTTGCAATGTGATGATTTGATATATGTGTATGTTATGAAAAGATTACTCCAATAAGATGAGTTAACATATCTACCACCTCACTTAATTAGAATTTGTCTGTGGTGAGAACTTTCAAGATATACTCTTAGCAACTTTCAAATATACAATGTAGTATTGTTAACTACAATCACCACACTGTACGCTACATTCCTAGGATTTATTTATCCTATAACTGGAAGTTTGTGCCTTTTGGGTACCTTCACCAATTTCCCCCATGCTAGCCCCACCCTGGCAACCACTGACATGCTGTTTCTATGAGTTCAGTTATTTTAGATTCCACATATATTTGTCTTTATCTGTCTGACTTATGTCACTTAGCATAATACCCTCAAGTTTGATCCACCTTGTCAAAAATGAGAGAATTTGCATCTTTCTTGTGGCTTAATAATGTTCATCCATCCAGGGACATTTAGATTGTTTGATCTTTGCTATTATAAGTAATTCTGTAAAGAACATCAGGGTGCAGATATCTCTTTCAGATGGTGTTTTTTTCCCTTCAGATATATACTGTTTTCCATAGTGGCTGCACCAATTCACATGCCCTTGGACAGCCTATGAGCATTCCCTTTTCTCACATCCTTTCCAGCTATATCTCTTGTCCTTTTGGTAATAGCCAGACGCACAGGTGTGAGGTGCTATCTCATTATGCTTTTGATTTACATTTGCCTGGTGACCTTTCCATGTTCCTGTTGGCTATTTGAATATCTTCTTTGGAAAAAAATGTATATTCTTGGAAGGGTTACATGTCATTGGCTTATTAACCTATTCTGCTTCCCAGGTCATAGGGATGAGTGGGCGAATTTGCTACTGGTAAACCATACATCTTCTGTGGTTTGCAATGAAAATTTATCATTTTCATGAATCGCAAACATTTAAACTAGGAAGATTTTGCATAAAAGTAATTTGGGGCATCTCTTAAAAAATGGAACGTTCTGGCAAAAGTGGGCCCAGCTACTTTCATGACAAGAACAACCTACCTACAGCTGAATTGGCTCCGCCACACTGACAGAACGTGCTCACACCAGAGCCTCCGCCGCTCCACGTGTCTTAGACAGTCCAGAGCTGTGCTCGTTTACAGAGCCTGCTGAGGCCCTTCGATGCTGCCAGTTGTTTGACACCTGACTTAGGAAGAACCATTCTTTCCCTTAGTATGATCTTTTCCTCCCTTCCCTCCCCCTCCTCTTTCCTCACTCCTCCTCCTCCTCCTCCTCCCCACTTGGTAGCCTCAAGGGCTCTAACAGGAAATGGGCCTGAAGAAATGAGAAAAAATTTAATTCAAAGTTTGTGGTCCACTTGATCCAAGCTAAAAGAATCCTCAGCCACATCAGCCTCACAAGATGAGCTAGGCCAGATTGTGTCCGAGAGGAGGTAGGCCCCACAAGCCACCTCTGGTGTCCCTTATTGCCAAATGCAGCACCCCGTCTAACTTCCTTTCTCTTGCTAGGAGAAAAGAGGTAGCAATACTACCTCTGTTATTACGGACAATGCCGCGGTCTTCAGAACTTGTTTATATTAAAACAAGTCCTTGTCTCTGTAAATCCCAAATGCTATTTACTTATGGTTGGTTCCATTAATTTTCTAGATACTGCCCCATTCACCCTGCAGCCTGTGGACACTAGCTTCCAATGACCAATCCAAAGGTGGTGACTAAGCTTCCCGGACATGACCACACATACCTGTGCACCCAGAGTATGCAGGAAATGTGAGCAACACCTTGTTTTCTGCTCACATGAAATGTATACTACAAAATTTTTCAGTGTATAAACATAGGGTAATACATCTTCTAATGCTGTCTCTGTGGGCTATATCTCAGCATTTCTATATCACAGTTTCTTTCAATGTTGACTGCTCCCTCAATTTCCAGAATGAAGAGGTACAATAGGCAAAAGGCCTGTAGGTGGAGTAAAAAATAGAAATAATTTCATTCTCATGAGCAATGCCTGTCCATCATTTGGCACAGCTTAAGACTGACCAGGGAGAAAGACAGAACCACATTAGTCAGAAGAAAAGTGGGTGTCAATTGAAGGGCCCCCGATGGCTTTCCCAGCACTTGTCCCCCTGCAGGGATGATAAACCTGCTCCCCAGGACTGTTTGATGACAAGGTGGAGGGACTGACCTGGATGCTTCTGGTAGGGATGTCCACAGAGTAAATCACAGCCATAACACCCCCTCCCCATCCTTGGGTTCCACAGACATGGTGGTGGGAACTCGGACAAGGAATACATAGGCTTTCGCATGTGATTCAAGTCCCCAGAGCCTGGAATCATCCTCTGTCTCACATCAATAGGAACACGTCAGCATGTCAGCACTCTTCTCCAGGCTCAATTTTACAGGATCCCACAAAGAAAGTTTAGGCTGGCCAATGGGAGCATCTGCTTTCTGCTCCATTGTTTGAGATCTAGACCTTGACATCAGGGCTCTGGGATGTCCCCTCAGTGAGGATCCTGAAGCAACTACGGCAACTGCTTAACCATTAAAGGTGAGGTGCGGGTGTAAATGGTTGGAGAAAACCTTGAAAGAGAAAAACAGCAGGGCTCATGCTATTGTGGTCTGGGGTCAGGGCACCCTGGTCTCATAGCGCTGTTGGTCTGCCCCAGACATCGAAGGGATTCTACTTGTCAGGTCTAAGGGCAGTGTTGGCCATCAGGCACCCCTCCCAGACATTTCTCAGCCTCCATTGATGAAGGCTAGTATGTTTCAAAATTTTGCTCTGTAGCTATTGGTCACCCTGGCAAGTTGGCATCTTACCCTATTCTTCCTGGTCATCTGTTGCTATCATGTACAACAATTCTCTTCTATCTTTATGTTGGAAATATTATCCTTCCCTTAAAGTCCCAAATCACAAAGATGAGATTTTGGGGGGTTAATGAAACTTGAGCAATGGTTTGACAAGAGAGAGGGGACTTAAAACATACCAAGAAAGAAAGAAGGAAGAGGAAAAGGGAGAGAAGAGGAAAAGGAAAGAAGGAAAAAAAGAAGAAACGGAGGGAGGGAGGGAGGGAGGCAGGAAGGGAAGTAAGAGGAAAATCAGTGAAAGAATTCCTGCTCTTACAGTCCCTAACCTGAAGGACTCTTTAACATCCATTCATCCACTTAAATAATGTCAGCACAAGGTATGTGCCCAAAGAATGCATATTACTTTATTATTAGTAATGACTGAATACAAATTTGCAGGTTTCAGGCTGTCTCCCATGCAGTGGAATGATCTTTGACTATATTCTTCAGTCTTGATTTTCACAGAGAGACTGATAGGCTATTCTCAGACCTGTCACCCAGAGTATATAATTATCCCCACTGGCTCAAATCTGCCCACAGTGAAAAGAACGTGTGTGATTATTTACAGGCATTTAACTTTCAGTTTCCATTCCAGCATTAGATCTCAGCTTTATCTTCATACCAACAAAAGCCTATCAGAGTTTCTGCCATATATAAGCATTTTCCTAAGCAGAATTCAAGTTTTAACTTCAACAACACAATTTTAAAATTCTTTCTTCCTCCCCAGCCCCCAAAGGTTTCAATGGCCAGGCAGGGTTCAAGGTCAAAGTTTCTGAACTTCTCTAGCCACCGGATAGCCTCTGCAGGTGGTGATGTTTCCTAACCAAATGACCTGTTTGGGGTCAGGGAATGGGGAGTCCACCTGATCGCTTTCCATATTGTCTCTCCTTTATTAAAGAGTGGGCATTTGCCCGCTGTGCTCAGATCTTATTCAATAAACCTAGCAATGGTGGCTGGTCAAGGATTCTGTTCATCTCTACATGTTTTTCTGCCTCACAGATAAAAAATAGCAATCACCAACACACATTATAAGTTAGCTGTTAAAAGATTTAAATTGTTAGTTTCAATATGTAGGTAATAAGGGAGTTTCAATTTTCTAAAAATTATAGTTATTCAGAATTCACATGCTTATATTCAAACTTTAATAATTTCTTGGGTGATAAATGCTCCATCAGTATCAGGTTTGAAATTAATCTCCTTTTAATCTACATATAGTTTTGATTTTAAACTATTTATAAATTTCAAACTTTGCTAAAACTAAATATCAGACTTTAAACTGATTCTGCTGTCATTTAGCCTCTTTTTTTCAAAAACATGTTTAATATTTTTCCTTAATGACTTTTTCAATCTGATAGTTAATTGCTAATATAATTACAGGAATAACCACCCAACCTAAGACCTCTTAAGAGAAATCTAGTTGTATAAAAGAAGAATTACTTTGTTTAATAGTAAGTTGACAACTAATCCTTAACTTAGGATGGAGTCTTCAAAAATACATTTGGATATTTTTAAGGAAGATCACAGAGTCTAAAGCTATAATGGTTCTGATTAGCATGCATTCCTATATCATTAAAGAAATCCTGCAGTGTGCCTCATAGTTTTTAAATAAAAGCAAAATATTGACCTTCCTGTCCATCCTATAGACTACTGTTAACCTTGCCTGAAAGAAAGTGATGATTTTTAGAGTTATGATTCTTAATGGCCTTCGAATGCAGCCTGCACAGGCCTTCAACTCCCCAGCGTAAGCAAGGTTCAGCCCTTTCCAGATGGGAAAATGATAAGGACACCAGGAAGATCGCAGGTCCTTCTTGGGCAGCTGCCAGAAACTTGCAGGAAGATGAATCATATAGGGCTGCGGTGCTTTAGCCAGCATTTTTCAGTTCTAATTTATCAAGCCCAAGCTTGTTGACATGAAAGTGAATGAAATTGTTATACAGTGGGCTCTAAAAGGCCTGCTCAAGGGTTTAGTGCAGAAGCGCTCTGACTATAAATAACAAAGAAAATACAGGGAATGTTCTTTATACCAGCACCTGCTGTGTTGTTCGAGATGCATCAGCAATTAACTCAAATCCCAATACTGGTAGCAACTGGAAGAAGGCCAATTCTTTGAAATATCATAGAGGCTCTCTCATCTGTTGTAGGTGGTTATCAGAGAGCTAATCCTCAAAATAGTCATTTTAGTTTTTTGACATGTGGGGCTGTATGTATTTGTTTATCAGATGCAATAAAGTAACTGACAGTATGATAAAGTAGTATTGATACTACCAGAAGAGCGGCTTTGCAATTGGAAAAGGTTAATACTATCTTGCTCGGAAAAAGTTATTTTGCATTGACTTGTCCAAGAGGAAAACAGCGATATAAATCACGGACTAGCATTTGTAAATGAAATCTCTACATTTAGCTGAAGCATATAAATCAGGGTTCACAGTAAAAGCAAGATATCTACCATTTCCACTGTGAGTGAAAAGCAAAAATTAGCTGTTAGAGTAAGATTTAACACAAGTACATTAGCGGGTAAACATCTTCCTTGATGGAAGAGCATTTAGCATTTTAAGCCTCTAGACAATGTTTTGAATGTTGTGGTTCCTGATTAAATACTTTTCTCCTATTAAAGAATGTTATACATTAGGGAGAGGTGAAATATAATACTGTCTCTTGTTGACTGAGGATGCGATAACACAATGTTTCGATTGCATATGCTTGGAAGGTGTGGAACCTGGAAAAATATATACTTTATGAGTTATTTCATTTCTTCATGGTACAGTTTATTTATTTATGTCTTTACTTAAAGGATATTGATTGAATGCCTACCTTGGGCAATGCACCACAGAAGGTTTTATCAATTGCCCAAATTGACTATGCCAATGAGTCAGCTGAGCATGGACTTACCTTTTCCATCAGGAAATAGAGAGAATGTAAATGCATTAAACAAGACTTCACACTATCATCACTCTTTTGTATTTGTTAATTTACTCACATCTCACCAAAAGCATAAAATTAAGTTCCATTTAGTTTCACAATACTTACTGTGTTCATTTAAAATTATAAAATTGTATGATATTGTAACCCAGGTAAATCTAGACTATATGTTTACTATACTACAATTTATATACTACAAATAGACCATCAGGCCATTCTACACATCATCAATAAAAGTAATTTTAAATAGTTATTAATATTATTTAATGATAATAAAATACTAGGCTAATTAACTTTGAAGAAAATAAAACAAAGATGAACATTTCTGAAAGTATCCTGTATTCTAGGTATTTTGCTGATTGTTCTGGCCATGTTACCAATTTGATCTTTGCATGGCCCTATGGGGTAAGTTCTACTATTCTCTGCATTTTACAGATGAGGGAACTAAGGATTAGACTGTTTAATTACCTTGACAATGTTTGAATTTGAACCTGGATGAGTAGAACTTAATTAATTGTATTAATTATTCTAATCTGAAATCTACTATCAATATTTGAAAAGAAAAGGTAAAATATTATTACTTGTAGATAATATGATTGCATATTATCTGAAAAAAATTTAAAAAGCTAGAAAACTTACAAATGAAGACATGATATTTACATTATAAGTAACTAAATTCATAGATATAAATAATAACCAGCTTCAAAATATAATGGAAGAAAATATCTCAATAATAGTTTCAAACAGAAAGGTGTTTCTGAAACAACTTTGTAAATAATCTGTAGGACATTACAAGTTGGAAATATTTCAGTCTGTTGAAAAACATAATAAAAGCCTTCAATAAAATGCAAGAAATGACTTGCATTTTAGAAATGACTCAATTTCTATCTTAGAAATGACTCAATATTGTTAAGGTAGTGACTTAAAAAAAACACCTTAAAATCTACAAAATGAAACCATGTTACTATACTAGCCTGGAAAGTAAACACATAAAACTAGCTAGAAATGTTCTGAAGAAGAAGAGAAAAGAGTCACACCAGATAATAAAACATGTGCTCACTACTTTGATAATGGCTTGGGAACACAGAAACATCAGTGGTTGAAAATTAGTTCAGAATAGACCCAAATACAGATGGAAATTAGCATAGAGAGAGCATCCCCAAACCAGTGTGGCTGAAGATGATGTTTTTTTTAATAAATCTGTAATAACAATGATGTAGTCATTTGGAAGAAATAAAGCCGCATCTTCGTCACAACTTACACAAAAATAAACTCCAGATGGATCAAAGATTTAAAGTAAACAATGAAGCCACAAAAGTATTGGATGAAAACATGGTTGAGTTTATTTATAACTTTGGGATGGGGGTGATCTTTCTGAGCAGACACAAAACTTAGAAACCATAAATTTAATAATTTAGACACCACTTCAAAGAAGAACCTGTCAGCAAACTCTAAACAAACAAGAAACACATGACAAAAACTAATGTCTTTAATTTTAGAAAAAACTTACAAATTGATTTTTATAAAAGAGAACAATCTGATACAAAAATAGCCCCCAAAAGAGTAAATGGACAAAAGGGTGTACTTTATAAGAAGAAAAAACAAACAAGTAACTAGCCAGCATCAGAAAAAGCCTCAACTTTCCTTTGCCTTAAAAGAAATTCAAATTAAAACAATGAAGAAAAAATATATAAGTATATACACATAGTTTATAACATAAATTTAAAAGATAGTGATGGGTAATTATAGAAAACTCTATAATTGAAAACTGGGACCCACTTGCATATCATTCAGCAATAGATTTTTTAAAGGAAGTTATGGTATTTCTAGTTAGTATAATAATGTACACCCTAATCAATAAAAACTGGGGGTAGATATAAATAATATAAAATATGTTATCACTTAATACATATTTAAATAATTTGAAAGAGTGAAAGCCATAAAATGAAGTTTTAAGAAGTGCTTATGCATAGAAAATGTTACTTCTGGCTATAAATGTCCAGGAAAGGTGACCCCTAAAAAAGTCCAGAGAGTTTAAAGATAATGAGAAAGAAAAGAAGAGAATGGTATTTCAAGCTAAGAAATAGCATGCCCAAGGCTAAGAGTTGGAAAAATTTGAGAAGTTTTAGACAGATGAAATTTAAGTTGGAGATGATGAAGCAAAAGGAGAACATGCTGGGGTTATAGTACTCAGGGTTTTATTACCTCACTGAGGATGAAGACAATAAGGAAATAACAGTTAGTTGTGAACTAACCAGCCAGTGAACAAGTTGGTTCTCTCTTGAGCTATCTCATTTAAACCTCTTAACATGCTAAAGAATTAGATATCATTATTGCCCTTTTATTTATTTTTTTAAATATTTTATTTATTTATTTATCTTTAGAAGGGAAGGGAAGGAGAAAGGGAGAGAAATATCAATGTATGGTTGCTTCTCATGTGTTCCCTGCTGGGAACTGGCCTGCAACCCAGGCATGTGCCCTGACTGGGAATCGAACCAAGATCCTCTGCTTCGCAGGCCCACGCTCAATCCACTGAGCTACACCAGCCAGGGCCATTATTGCCATTTTAAACAATAAGGAGGAGCTGAGCCTTGAAAACTTAAAAACTCACCTACATTCTCACACTAAGTAATAGAATTGACATTTAAGTTGGGTAACTCTATAATTTATTGTATATCTCAGGATACTACTGAGAACAGAAGGGACCACAGGCTTCACCCAGTTCCATCATGGCCAACAAGGGAGAAAGGTCCCCCTACGTTTGAACCTCGTCTGTCTCAAAAACCTGCTCTCTGACACCACTCACCTATCAGAAACTGCCCCACACCCTCTTATGACCTCATAAAATGCTCTATCAAACTGTCTAACATCAAAATTAGAGATGAATAAACCCGTCAGCTTACCTGGTTGACCTGGATATGTGCAGTTTATGTTACAGTGTTTAGCCCAGGCACATTTTATTTATTTATTTTTAGAGAGAGGGGGAAGGGAGGGAAAGAAAGAGGTAGAGAAACATCAATATGCTAGAAACACATCAGTTGGTTTCCTCTTGCACACCCCAGCTGAGGACCTGGCTTGTAACCCAGTCATGTGCCCTGTCTGGGAACCGAACCAGAAGCTCTTTGGTTTGCAGAATGATCCCCAGCTCACAGAGCCACACACATCAGGGCTGCCCAGAAACATTTTAAATGACCCACAAAACTGGATCTATGTCTCCAGTCTTATCCTGGAATATTCTTAATGGAATACTATAGCCTATAACTTGAATTACGTGGCATTTCTTCCCAGAAAATATTATTTAACCACTGTTAAGCTTAAACCTGATCTTTCCTAGCTAAGGATTATTGATTGATTCATATTCAACATTATGAACATTATAAATGGCATTATTTAGAACTTATTTTCCCTCTGCAAGTTAAGAAATCACTGTTAGCCTAAAGTAGTTATTTGGAATTGTGCATGTTTCCAAAATATTTCCTAATCAAAACTTTCTTTGTCAATGATTGTTGGGTGCATATCCACACCCCTCTTGTGTTAAGCCTGTTGTCTTTATCCTTGCCTTCTCCCGCCAGTTTTTCCCACCCAGGCCCTGCAGATACTTTCTTGTCATTAAGTACAGAATCACTGTATGCACATTCTAAAAAGTGGCAGTAACTTTTACATCTCATTTTAAGCATACTTGTGTATATATCAGTAGAATTTATTTAAAGTGAAGTTTATCTACTTCCTTTATACTTATAAAATTTCAATTAACATATTCTGTATGGAATATGAAATAGAAGATATATTCCATAATCTACCTACCTATAGACTCATATCCACACACTATTGCTATTATAGGCAAATTAATTTGTATCACTCAAACACCAGATGAATACAATGGATGTTTCCAGAAACACTGTCAAACCCAAACATTTTCATAAAGGCTATAAATAGCAATACCAATTAATTTTCTCTCCTTCCTTCCATCCTTTCTTCATCCTTCCTTTCTTCCTTTCTTCCTTCCTTCCCTCTTCTCTTTCTTCTCTCTTTTGTGTCAAAGAAATGGGCCAATACTATGTGACAAGCACAGGACCAGGTGAAATGAATACAGAAGTAAACAAGACAAGGCTTCTGACCTCATAAAGCTCATCTTCTATATAAGGAAATATGAATAAATTAAATGTGTTGACATCATAAAGTACTCTGAAGAAAAAAATTTGTTTAAAAAGTGATGTGAAATAGCCATTTTCAGATAAATAAAAGTTGAAAGAATCTGTTACTGGTAGCTCTGCCTATTTGTTCTTCTGGATGAGGAGAAATAATACATACAAGATAAAGAAAAGGGTAAAGAATTTTGGAAAGGGTAACTATGTGGATAAATATAAGAGACTTTCTTTTCAATCTTTGGATGATTTTGTTAAAAGGCTATAGCAGTGTGGTCACACATTTATGACAGAAAATCTAGGCAAACTATAGATAGAAGATAATTTCCTCCATCTAATAAAAGTCATCTATAAGAAAATATAGTTAAGCCCTGGCTGGTGTTTCTCAGTGGATTGAGTGCCAGCCTGCAAACCAAAGGGTTGTCAGCTGGATTCCCAGTCAGGGCACATGCCTGGGTTACAGGTCAGGTTGCCGGCCAGGTTGCCAGTAGCAGGTGTGCAAGAGGCAACCACACATTGGTTTCTCTCCCTCTCTTTCTCCCTCCTTTCCCCTCTGTCTAAAAATAGATAAAATCTTCTTTTAAAAAAGAAACTATAGCCCTGGCTGGTGTAGCTCAGTGGATTGAGCGCAGGCCTGTGAACCACATGATCGCGGTTCGATTCCCAGTCAGGGCACATGCTTGGGTTGCCGGCCAGTTCCCAGCAGGGGATGCATGAGAAGCACCCATACACTGATATTTCTCTCCCTTTCTCCTTCCCTTCCCCTCTAAAGATAACTGAATAAAATCTTTAAAAAAAAACTATAGCTAACATCACACTTATAGCTAACATCACACTTGTGTTCAGTGAAAAACCAAACATTTCCCTCAGAATCAGGAACAAGGCAAGTACATGTGCTATGACTACTTCTAGTTGGTGTTGCGTTTCATGTCCTGCCCTTTGCAGTAGGGAGAAAAGTAGATGAAAGGCATGCAGGCTGGGAAGAAAAAACCAAACCGTCTTTATTTGCCAATGGCTTGATTGTTCCCATAAAAGCAATTCTAATGAATCTATAAAACAAACTACTTGCACTAATAAGGGAATTTTGCAAGGTCACAGGACACTTGGTCAATATATAAAAATCAATTTTATTTCTATATAGGAGTAAGAAAAACTTGAAAATAAAACTTTAAAAAGCCATATTGTATTATACTGTACTGCTGCATAACAAATTACCATAAACATAATGGCTTAAAACTACAATAAACATTTATCATCTCACACAGTTCCTGTGGATCAGGAACCTGGGAACAGCTCAGCTGGGTGCTCGGTAGCTCCAGGTCTCTCCAGGGGCTGCCGTCACAACGGCGGCGAGAGCGGCAGTGTTCTGAAGGCCGTCCTGGACTGGAACAGAAAATTCACTTCTAAGAAGCCTCACTCACGCGGTAGGGCGAGTTGATGCTGGATATTTATTGGCAAGCAGCCTCAGTTCCTTACCAAATATGCCTCTCCAAAGGACTTCTTGTGTTCCTTCTGATACGGCAGTTACTTCCCCCAAAGCACGTAATTATCCAAAAGAGATCAAGGCGGAAACCATAGTTTCTTTGATGGCTCAGCCATGGATGCCCCATGTAGTCATCCTCACAGGGTCCTCTGGGTTGCACAGTCAGCTGTATTCAGTGGGGAATGCCCACGCAAAGGCAAACAGACGAAGTGAAAATTCTTGGAAACTTTCTTGGAAGCCGACTGCCACAACTGCTGTTTACTATAGTGTCAAAAAATATATATTTAAAAGTATAGAAATGAACTTCAAATGTGTGCAAGATCCTGTAAACTTAAAATGTGTGCAAAAACTATCAAGCTTTGCTCAAGGATTGAGCAAAGAATTGAAGAATTCTCAAATAAGTGGAAAGACACGCTATGTTAATGGATTAGAAGGCTCAGCAATGTAAAAATATCAATTCTCTCCAAAATTGATGTATGATACAAGGTTAATCAAAATCTAATAAGTTTTTATGTAGATATTGACCAGTGGATTCCAGAATTTATAGGAAAATGCAAAAAACACCCTAAAACATTCTTTAAAGATACTTGGGGGACATAGGAAGACACAGAGCATTTTTTTGCAAGACATTACAAAGCTACATTTCACTATGAAGAAAGTGATAGACAAATAAGGGTAGAGAAATAGCTCAATGAAACAGAGTAGAGAACCCAAAATGTATGTGTTTATACATAGCCTATTTGTTATCCAACAAAGGACTGAGGCAATTAAATGTGAAAAAATTCTTTTCAACAAATATTGTTGGAACAGCCACATAAATGTGTGAAAGAAAAATAAATCCTGATACCCCCCACCCCTGTTTTATATGATACACAAAAATTAAGTCAAAATGTATCATAGACCTGGATACAAAAGCTAAAACCATAAAGCTTCTAGAGAATAACATAACAGAATATCCTTAGGGCCTTGGGCAGGCAATGATGTCTTAGAAAGGATGTAATAAATACTAACCATACAAAAAAATTCATAAAATTTGACCTCATCAAAACTAAAACCTAAAACAGCTCTAGGCAAATAAAAGTATAAGCCTCAGATAAATAAGAAATGGACAAAAACTTGGACAGATCCTTCAGAGAGGAAAGTCTTTATATGGCCAAAAAGCACATGAAAATCTCAGAATCATTTATTGTCAAGGAATGCAAATTACAACTACAACAAAATGCTAGAATAGCCAAATTAAAAATACTGGCAATGCCAGTGTCTTCAAAATTGAGGAGCAGCTTGAATCCTCAAGTGTTGGTGGTAGGAGGGGAAAATGCTATAACAAATTCAGAATACAGTCTAGCATTTTCTTATAGTTAACACACATTTACTATACGATCAATCAATTCTACTCCTGGGAATTTACCCAAGAGAAATGACAACATATGTCCACAAAAAGAATGTGCTGGAAAGTTTATAACAGCTTTACTTAAAATAACAAAAAAACCTGGAAATAGTCCAGATGTCTATCAACCAGAGAACTGGTAAACATATTGCAGTATATTCATGGAGTGGAATACTCATCAGAAGTTAATAAAAGAACGAGCAAATGATATACAAAAATATAGAGGAATCTCAAAATCATTATGATGGATACGAGAAGTTAGATAGAAAAGAACACACACTGTATGAATCTATTTAAATGAAGTTTAATAACAGGTGAAAGAAAGCTATGGTGTTCCAAAGCAGAATGGCGGTTGCCCAGGAGAGGTGGGGTGTGACTGGCTTGGATGGGCATGCGGGGGCTTTCTGGGGAGAAGCTCTACGTGTCAATCGGGATGTTGTTTACATAGGCAGATACAGTTATCAGAACTCTTAAAATCTGTATGACTTAGTGTGGGTGAAATTTACCTCATTTTTTTAAAGGAGCAGGAAAAATTAAAAGAGTGAAACCAGTTAGGATGTTACTGCAAAAATTCAAGTGAGAAATAATGGTGGTTCCCCTGGAGGTGGTGAAAGTCATTGCATGGAAAAGATATTTTGGAGTGCGCAGATAAGACTGGCTTCTCCCTGGGTGTGAGGAATGAGGAAAAGAAAGGAACCGAGGATTACAAAGGTGTGAGAGAGCTGAGCCCTTCCTTGGAAAGTTTCTTCAAAGCTTGTCATTTCATGGCTCATCATGCCCTCCATAAATCTTTCCACATTTTCCTCTACTCGCCTTTGTTAGAAGAGGGTCCAGCATTTCCTGATTTGGAACGTCAGGGCCACCTTCAGCCAAGTTGCCTTTAAATCCCTCCTCACCCTTCCTCTGCTCTGGTCTCTGTCACACCACAGGGACCGGGGGAGGGGAGTGCAGTTGCTCTTCTCTCCAAGTCGTCTCCCAGTCTATTTTGTTATATGGCTTCCGATTAGGTTTGGCCAGTGGAGTAATTGTAGGAAGGTTAAAGTATATGAAAAAGAAAAAAATCAGAATATTTATCTTCCTCTCTCTCCAACCATAGCTAGACATGCTTCATGGCCCCAGCTGCCAGGAGGTGACTCCAAGCCCAGGGCTCCCATAACATTGCATGGCCTATTTGGTCCTTTGGCCTAGTAACGGCTCCTGTATTGCTAATACTTGGGTTGCTTGGCCATCTCCTGTTAGCTTTTCAATATTTCCATCACTTGTACCCCATTTCCTGTATCAACTTTCTTCCATTTAAAAACTATGGTCTGATTTTGCTTCCCTGGCTCAACTGTAGCAGTCAGGAAAGGAACAGTCACACTGGGACCTGCAACCTCTGTAGACTGAGTCCAGTTTGCCCATGGTCCTACTTAGGACGTGTTAGTGCTCCTGTACATAAAAAAGTCAACTGTTTTACTTTTGAAGGAAATGTCAAGGGAATAATAACATCAACTCTGCCTTAAGAAATATTTTAAGCAATGTTTTTTATTGAATTTTTCTCCTTAACATGTATAGTAATTAGCTTAATGCACCATTCAGAATAAATATTCCATATTGTTAGCTAGTATCACCTATAAAGCTTCTTATACTACTATTCCTCAATAAACTAGTTTCTGGAATTCTGTAGTCCTGAAGAAAACATATTTATAATTTACCACAGGTTTAGGGGTTCATGTATAAATGATATGTTAAGTGTGATTTAGTGAACCTCACGTAAGGAAGAGAAGTTCTCTAATAGACTAAAAAATGGTTGCTTAAATATTACTTCTAAAGGTTTGAGGGGATGAAAAAATTTTGGAAATAAAGACTGATGATGTACAATATTGTGAATGTACTTAATGCAACTGAATTGTACACTTAAAAATAGTTAAAATGATAAATTATATGCTATATATGTTAGTATAATAAACATTAAAATAATAAGTGTAAAGAAAAATGGAAGTATGAAATTTGGAGATATCTGACAAATGTATTTTAAATATTATGATTTAAAAATACGGGCATATAAATGCATAGTAGTCTGTGTTCTTAATTTCAGAGCATAATAACAAAGAAAATGTAAAGGAAAATGAGGCATAGTTTATTTCTTTTCCACTTCTACCATCTGTTCATATTAGCCACGAAGAAACACCCTTATAAAACTCGTTAAACTACGGAGATATAACTCAATGTGGTAATAAGTCTTCAGCACAATGTACACAATTGCCGAATGACTATGACAATGACATCATTGTCATGGTCATAATTACATGACAATTCAGATATTAGATCATTCAAAACATCAGTTAAATAACTATTCTTCTTTTTTGTCAGCTTCTAAATGCCCGTATTTATTCTTTATTCAAGAATCTGTGGCTGTCAGGGAGGAGATAGAAACCCAACCCAGCAATGAAGGAGATAAAGCTCAGAGATGGGGAGGAGAATAGGATTTTGAGGGACAGGCAGGAAAAAACAGCACCACGCACTTGGAGGGGAAAGAGAGATGAATGTGCATGCAGCCAGCCTAATTATTGGAGAGTGAAAGGTCATCAAAATCAATTTGCAGCATGATGTACAAAGGTCATTATCAGACTCGGATTTTCTCTGCCCATTTAAAACACAATCAAAATAAAGTGAGTGCTTTAATAACTATGATTAGTAAAGAAAAAAGCATATCATTGAGCCATCTGTTTAAATATTTGTGCTACCTTAGTTTTACTCAAAACAGCAGGAAAGATGAGCAGTGAGGCAATTTTTTTCTATTTGTTTGCTTTTAAAATCCTGACATTTTCTCCACCGGTTGCCAAGATTTATAACACAGATGAAAGAGCTCTTCTAAAATTACTGCCCTTTGAAATCAATAGCACAGTATTTGTAACGACTTTCTTTTTATTAGAGAGCACTTCATTATTATTTTTATTATAATTTTATGGGACAGTCTGGAACAGAATTCATCATTCACTTATTTGAAGTATCTCACTTACTCAATGGCACAGATGGCCTGATCTGAGGAGATTTAATCACCCTGTGTTAGGACTGCTTCAATGCTAAGTAAGTGCAAACATCAGAGAGACAGGAAGCACCGTGCGGCGATAACGTTATCCTAGGTGTCATTAAAAACTCTAGAGAAGCACATTTATTAGCAAACTTCAGAAATTATAGTGATAAAGCTAGATCTTTTTACTTTTCCTCTCCAATTAAAATATAGTAACATTACCTTATGGGGCAGAGTTTTAAAAGATGTGAGATTTATTGGGATGATCACTTATCAAGTTATATAATGTTTAATTGTAAATTTTAAGTGATATAAAAATAAATAAATAAGTTCTTAGCTATGTCTATCAGTAGAAAATACATTTTATATTATGACTAAATAAACACACAAACAGTCACACATATATTGAAATAAATATTTTTAAGAAAGCAATATTTTGTTATTATTATATGGGATTTTTTTTCTAATCTATTCTTTTCTTTCTTTTAATGTTAGTCATACTCCACTCAACTGTTTTAATAAATAGGTCTGGACCCTCATGTGAAAAACAGATACAGGAGGTTTCCTTTGTGTTTCAAATGAAATAATATGTGCTAGTGCTTAAAGTGCCTGACACGTGATAAACATTTGATACTTATTAGCAGTTGTGATGAGTGTCTTGAATGATTTTGCAGTTTACCACAGTTTAAAACAACCAAGGAATGTTCTGCCTATAGAAGTGGCTTCTCTGAAATTTATTTATTTTTCCTATTCATATTATCCTACCTGATCCAACTACCTTGTTCTGAAAAAATTAACCACCTGACTTTATATTACAAAAAACCTAGACTGGTAGAGAGGAAGCACATAAACATAAAGGAGAAATATCGGTGAAAAACTGACGTTTGCTGGCTATTCCCAGCCTCCTGGTTCACCTACTTCTTAGTTCTTGTCTGTATCATGATATATGACAAGATCTGTCCAGAAAAATTCCAGTGATTATTAATATAATCAGAACAGTTTGCATGACATCAATGTAACATGGCAGCCAAAGAGAATAGACTGGAATGCACATGTGTGAACCAGGATGACTTCACTGTACTAGTCAGTGGAGGTGATAGATGCTGTTCAGTGAGCATGTGTACTGTGTGACTGTTGCATTCAAAATGAGTGAGTAGGGCAACAAATCTGCATCAAATTTTGTGTTAAATTTGAACATTCCTCTGCAGAAATTATTCAGATGATTCAGAATGCCTACATCAATTGGCAACTGATGATTGACAGCTTTGTCACAACAATGCACCCATTCACGCATCATGTGAGTTTTTTGGTGAAACATCAAATCATCCATGTGACTCAGCCCTCCTACCACCCAGATTTGGCACCCTATGAATTCTGGTTTTCTCCAAAACTAAAATCAACTTTGAAAGGGAAGAGATTTTCAGACTGTCAATGAGATTCAGGAAAATATGATGAGGCAGCTGATGGCAATTGGGAGAACTGTGTGAGATCTCAAGGTGCGTATTTGACAGGGACTGAGGCATCATTGTCCTATGTATGATGTTTCTTGCATCTTTTATCTTGTTCAACAAATGTCTCTGTTTTATATACTGCATGGCTGTATACTTTCCGGACAGGCCTCATAAGTAATAGAAGTATAAATTGCATCTTTATAAAAGAGTTTGAAAAGCTTATAAACTGTGATCCTCCAAAATGGCAAAAATAGGATAAAGAGAAGTAATATCACAAACAGGAAAAATAGAAATTCTCTAACTTTTGACGATGTATTTTATTTTTCACTTACTTTCACAAATGTGGAAGGAGACTATTGAAATCTTTTAGCTAACTGAAGTATTTTCCCTTTTAATTTATGCATTTAGTAAATATACTTATTCAGAACCTCTGTTTTTACCATAAAAAGTCTGTTTCATTCGTGCTTAATTATTTTTAGTTGAGAAAAATTATCCTTTCTAAAATGTTAAATTTTGTGCCTCACCTGTGATAAACTAACCACCAATTAAGAAATGTAAACCCATGTTTATAAAATTTCCTGAGACTTGTTCTAGTTGAGACTGAGAATCTGAGAATCACAAGAGTGGGAAATTTGAGCTAGACCGAGACAACGTTAATCTGGATTACCATACTGAGAACCACACAAAGTGTGGGAGATCCATGACCAAATATTACGAACTGATAAAAGTCAATAGAAAAGGCAAAAAAAAAAGTGCTTCTCTTTCTATCCAGACTAGTCTCATTCCCAGCCAAAGGATGGAAAGATGCAAATTTTTCATTGCATCTTTGTTATGGACTGAATGTTTATGCATCCCCCTCCACCTTCCAAAAATTTTGTCTGTGGAAGCCCTGACCTCCACTATGATAGTATTAGAAGGTGGGCCTTTGGAGCTAATTAGGTGTAGATGAGGTCATGAGGGTGGAGCACTATGACTCATAGAATGTGTCCTTATAGGAAAAGGAAGAGAGACTGGAGTTCTGCCTTTCCTCCTTCCTGTGTCCTGTGAGCACATAGCAGGAAGGAGACCTCTGCAAGCCAGGAAGGGGAGCTCTCCCCAGGAGCTGAATCTGTCAGCACCTGGATCTTTGACATCCCAGCCTCCAGAACTATGAGAAATAAATCTGTTGTTTGAGCCACTCGATCTATGGTATTTTGTTATAGCAGCCCAAGCTCACTTATACATCTTTAATATTCAGCATTTGATAAAGGATGAAGAAATGTTACCTGTTTATCTTTACTATAGTCATAGACCTATGGGATATATATGATATACTGACCTCTGTAATGACAAGAAAGAAATATTTTTGCAATATTTGGCTATTCTGAAACCTCAAAATCTCATTTTTTAAATGCACATTAAGTCTGGGGGAAGATGGTGGCAGAGCAGGACAAAGGGTTTCGCTTCCCCCCACGCATGGGAGAAAAACTTGGCTGATCTGCGGAGGAGTGCAGTGGATAGCCAACAGGGACCCAGCATATAGGAAGGTAGGACTCCAGAAATTGGAGCAGACACTGAATGACCAGATGGTGAGGAGACAGCTGCAGGTCAATAAGGTCTGAGGGAACAGCGCAGAAGCCACACCAGGGCACGAGCTGGTTCACCTCGGTCTCTGGGAGCCGAGGGCTGGCAGCAAGGTCCTTGGGAGAGAGCCAGTCATCAGCTCCCTCCCTACCCGGCTGGGCACAGTTCGAAAAAACGCCAGAAGAGATCTGTTTGCTTAAAGTGTCAGAGAGAGGAATGGGCATGAGGAAGGAAACCAGAGGGCTTTGATCACCTGTGGAGTTTGTGGTCACTGGCTTGGAAGAATTGAGAGTCGCCCTTGTGTTCCCCCATAGCACTGGGAAAGGTTTGTGCCCAAGCCTGTGGAACCAGGGAAGCCTGGCTGGGCACGAAGGCGCCCACACCCCAGCCCACGACAGTGAATCCTGGGGAAAGTCTGCTCTCAGTGGGGCGCTGGAGAGAGATGCTGGTCCAGATCTTGAGAGAGTGCTCATGAGACCAGCTGGGTTCACTAAGAAGGGAGAAAGGCCACACCAGTCGCCCCTCAGACTGCTGCAGCTAGTGTGACCAGAAGAAAAGTTTTGACCAGCTAGAAACCAACAAGAGGATTTTTTTTTGTTTTCTTTTAAATATATATTTTTTAACTTTATTATTTTTTTATCTTTCAGTACTTTTACCCTCTCTCTTCTTCCTTCTTGTTTTGTTTCTTCTTCCTTTCTTTCCAAACCTACCACTTTTTCCTCCCATCTGCTGCCTTTTTCCTTTCTTTTTGCCCCCCTGCCCCCGAAGAGAGACAAAAGACTTGGAAGGGTGAAAAGACCAGAGTTGGACTCAAAGAGGGGGCATCCCAACAGTAGAGACAGAGAGACAAAATTCACTTTGCTATAACAGAAAAACTACAAGTTACTACATATTTGTATTTTTTTCATTATTTTCAATATTCTTACATCTTTTAATTTAATAGTATTTTAGTATTCCTCCTCTTTCTGTATAGTTTTCTTTACCTTGACTGGATATATTGTATCACTTGACAGGTTTCCCCTGTCCCCTCAATCATAGTGTATTGCTAATTTACTGTCCTTTACTTCCCCTTGCCCAGTTAGCACACTATTGAAGGTCCGATAATCCCTAATCTTGGTATATCACAGATTCTGTCATATGATTGTTGCTCTAATATTATTTTAAATAATAGTTGTTATATACTATTGTAAATACTACACAACACACACAGTGGTGACTAAATGCACCAATTAAAAGACATAGAATAGCTGAATGGATAAGAAAGCATGACCCACACATATGCTGCCTACAAGAGACCCACCTCAGGTCAAAAGACCATCACAGACTAAAAGTTAAAGGGTGGAAACAAATTTTCCAAGCAAATGGCCAGGAAAAAAAAGCCGGGGTAGCAATATTCATATCAGAGAAAATAGTCTTCAAAAAAAGGGCCATAAAAAGAGACCCATAAGGTCACTTCATAATACTCAAGGGAAGAATCCACCAAGAAGACATAAACATTGTAAATATAAATGCACCCAACATAGGAGCACCCAAATATATAAAGAAAATCCTGGAGGACTTCAAGAAAGATATTGACAGTAACACACTTATAGTAGGGGATTTTAACACCCCATTGTCAAAAATGGACAGATCTCCCAAACAAAATATCAACAAAGATATTTTGGAATTGAACAACGTCCTAGGTGAAATGGACTTAACTGGTATATATAGAACCCTTCATCCCAAAGAAGCTAAATATACATTCTTTTCAAATGCACATGGAACATTTTCAAAGATAGATCACATTATAGGACACGAAACAGGCCTCAACAAATTTAAGAAAATTAAAATCATCCTGAGCATTTTCTTCTATCACGAGGGACTAAAACTGAGAACTAACTACAAGAGAAAACACCCCAAACACTCAAAATCATGGAGATTGAATAGCATGCTATTAAACAAGGAATTGATCAAGAATGAAATTAGGGAAGAAATCAAAAAGTTTCTGGAAACAAATGAAAATGAACTCACAACAACTCAAAATTTATGGGACACAGGAAAGGCAATCCTGAAAGGGAAGTTCATAGCAATACAGGCCTACCTGAAAAAGATAGAAACATTTCAAACAAACAACCTAACCCAATGCCTGCAAGAACTCGAAGAACAACAACAAAGACAGCCCAGAGCAAGTAGAAGGAAAGAAAATAACCAAGATCAGAGCAGAATTAAATGACATAGAGACTAAAAGCACAATTCTAAGGATCAATGAATCCGAGAGTTGGTTTTTTGAAAAGATAAGCAAAATAGACAAGCTTTTAAATAGGCTCATTAAGAAAAGAAGAGAGATGACCCAAATAAACACAATCAGAAATGAAAGAGGAGAGATTACAACTGATACCACAGAAATGGAAGGGATTGTAAGAAATTACTAAGAAGAACTGTATGCCAAGAAATTTGAAAACTTAGGTAAAATGGACAAACTTCTAGAAAAATATAATCTTCCAAAACTCAATGAAGAAGAAACAGAAAGCCTGAATAGACAATAACAGCAAATGAAATTGAAGCAGTAATCAAAAATCTCTCAAAACACAAAAGCCCTGGACCAGATGGTTTCACAGGAGAATTCTACAAAGCATTTAAACAAGAGCTAACTCCTGTTCTTCACAGGCTATTCCAAAAAATCCAAAATGATGGAAGAATCCCAAACTCTTTTCATGAAGCCAGCATCATCCTAATCCCCAAACCAGATAAAGATACAACAAAGAAAGAAAACTTCAGGCCAATATCACTGATGAACATAGATGCTAAAATCCTCAACAAAATGTTGACAAACCACATCCAACAATACATTAAAAAGATCATTCACCATGACCAAGTGGGATTTATCCCAGGGATGCAAAGATGGTTCAATATTCTCAAATCAGTAAATGTAATACATCACATAAACAAAAGCAAAGAGAAAAATCACATGATTGTATCAATAGATGCGGAAAAAGCTTTTGATAAGTTACAACACCCATTTATGATAGAAACACTCAGCAAAATGGGAATAGAAGGAGCATTCCTCAATAAAATAAATGACATATATGTGAGACCTAAAACCAACATCATACTCAATGGGCAAAAACTAAGAACTTTTCCACTAAGATCAGGAACAAGACAAGGTTGTCCAATTTCACCACTTGTATTCAATACAGTATTGGAAGTTTTAGCCACAGCAATCAGACAAGAAAAGGAAATTAAAGTCATCCAAATCGGAAAGGAGGAAACAAAACTGGCACTGTTTGCAGATGACATGATAGTGTACATGGAAAATCCTATAGCGTCTACCAAAAAACTGCTCAACCTAATAAATGAATTTGGCAAAACAGCAGGATACAAAGTCAATATTCAGAAATCAAAGGCATTTCTGTATACCAACAATGAAACAGCAGAAGCAGAAATCAAGAAAAAAATCCCATTCAATATAGCAAAAACAAAAATAAAATATCTGGGAATAAACCTAACCAAGGAGGTAAAAGACCTGTATGCAGAAAAGTACACAACACTGAAAAAAGAAATCAAGGAAGACACAAACAAATGAAAATATCTACCATGTTCATGGAATGGAAGAATTAACATCATCAAAATGTCCATACTACCCAAAGCAATTTACAGATTCAATGCAATACCTGTTAAAGTACTAATGACATACTTCACAGACATAGAACAAACACTTTGAAAATTTATATGGAACCATAAATGACCCCGAATAGCAGCTGAAATTTTTAGAAAGAAGAACATAGTAGGAGGGATCACAATACCTGATACCAAACTGTATTACATGGCCACTGTAATCAAAACAGCCTGGTACTGGCATGAAAACAGGCACAGGCTAATAGAACAGAACAGAGAGCCCAGAAATAAACCCAAATCTCTATGGCCAATTAATACTCGACAAAGGGGGCAACAACATAAAATGGAGTAAAAACAGCCTCTTTAACAAATGGTATTGGAAGAACTGGACAGCTACATGCAAAAAAATGAAACTCGAGCACTGACTTACACCATACACAAAAATAAATTCAAGGTGGGTAAAAGACTTAAATATAAGCCATGACACCATTAAAGTCCTAGAGGAGAACATTGGCAAGAAAATCTCAGATATTTCATGCAGCAACTTTTTTGCTGACATATTCCATAGAGCAAGGGACATAAAGGAAAGGATAAACAAATGGGATCTCATCCAAATTAAAAGCTTCTGCATGGCTAAAGAAAACAGTATTAAAATAAAAAGAGAACCAACTGTACAGGAAAACATTTGCCAATGATACCTCAGACAAAGGTTTAATTTCCAAAATATACAAAGAACTTACACAACTCTACTCTAAGAAGGTAAGCAACCCAGTTAAAAAGTGGGCAAAGGACTTGAACAGACATTTCTCCAAGGAGGACATACAGAAGATCCAGAGACACATGAAAAGATGCTCGATATCACTAGCTATCAGAGAGATGCAAATTAAAACCACAATGAGATACCACTTTGCACCAGTCAAAATGGCTGTCATAAACAAAGCAACAAACAACAAGTGTTGGAGAGGTTGTGAAGAAGAGGGGACCCTAATCCATTGTTGGTGGGATTGCAGACTGGCACAACCACTGTGGAAAACAGTATGGAATTTTCTCAGAAAACTAAAAATGGACCTGCCTTTTGACCCAGCAATTCCACTATTAAGATCATATCCTAAGAACCCTAAAACACCAATCCAAAAGAACCTATGTACCCCAAAGTTCATAGCAGCACAATTTACAATAGCCAAGAGCTGGAAGAAACCTAAGTGCCCGTCAGTAAATGAAAGGATCAAAAAATTATGGTACATATACACAATGGTATTCTATGCAGCAGAAAGAATGAAGGAGCTCCTACCCTTTGCAACAGCATGGATGGAACTGGAAAGCATTATGCTGAGTGAAAAAAGCCAGGTGGTGAAAGACAAATACCATATGATCTCACCTTTAACAGGAAACTAAACAACAAAACAAACAAGCAAGCAAAATAAAACCAAAGACACTGAAATAGAGAACAGGGGGACAGTGACCAGAGGGGAGAGGGGAGAGAATTGCAGGGGGAAAAGGGGAAGGATTTACAGGAACTAGTATGAAGGACACATGGACAACAACTAAGGGGGGTGGAAATGGGAGGGAGGTGGGGAGCACTTGGGGGGGGTGGGCTGGAATGGGAGTAAAAGACAGAAAACTGTACTTGAACAATAATTAAATAAAAAAAATTTTAAAAATGCACATTAATAGGAATTCAACATAAGCTTGAGTTTATGACATACTGTTCAGTAAGTATGGATTTGATTAAATTAAATACTATTGATAAGAGGCTTTAAACACTGAAGCCCAGTTACTGGGTTGATATAAAAATACCTAGGAGAGTACCTCAGCAGCTTCCCCACTCAGCTGAACCAAAGTCAGGATTTCTCATGATGACTCTCTGATTAATAAGTGGTCTAAGATAGAAACAGTGTATATATGAAAATGAACTCTTCTCGAACTGATCTTAGCCACCTGGCTGTGCTAGTTCCTTGGTCACAAAATCCAGGGGTCATCATATTCAGCAGAAAAGTCTGGGCTAAGCACAGACATTCATTGCAGTGTGGTTTGGGGTTAGGCACCCAAGCTCTGGAGTTCAACTACCTGAGTTTCAATCCCGGCTCTGTTCATTATAGTCGTATGTGACAACTGAGTCTTGACTTCCTCATCTGGAAAATGATAACACAATATGTCACAAGGTTGCTGGGAGAAGTATATGAAATCATCCTAAATCCTAGAATCAGGCCAATCTTTTCTACTTCTTGGACCTAGAATGTTCTACTTTAAAAACATTCTTGAGAGAAAGCATCATGGAACTAAGAATTAAAAGTAGGAAACCATCTACTCCAAGATAAAGTAAATAAGGCCCGGAAGCATTAAAATGCCTGCCTAAGATTACATAATTACTTATAAACGTCAAAAGCCAAAACCCAGCTCTTCTGTCTTTCAAGGTAATCCCCTAGCCATTCCTCTGCATGGCTTCCTGTGATTAGGAACACTTCAACAGAGCTGCACAAGGAGACAGGTTAGTCCTCGTCCATAGGTAATTGCCCAGGCATAGCATCCTCTTTTCTTCTTGTGGGTCCATGTCTAGCCTACATCACTACTCTGAATACCTTTTTTGTTTTTATTGTCCCCAGTTTTGTATTTTTCTACACATTTGTAGTAAATTTGTAAGCTTTGATTCTGCCTAAAGCATATCGAGTGTGAAGTCAGCAGTTCTCTGACCATAATTAGACATTTAATTCATGTTGGTGTAAAATGTGCTATCCTGTTTGAACAAAGACTAAGCATGTCGGTCTCCTCACTGCGGGGGGGTGTGTGTGTACAGAAGTGCCTTCCTCTCTGTCTGACCTTCCACTTGAAGCTACTGTGTTACTTCCTAAATATGTTTTCTAGTCCTTCTCAGTTTTTAATTCGGATGTGTCAGTGAACCAGTCCTGGGAGACCATAACTACTAAGGCAGAAAATGGGAAGGTGTAGGACTCTGTTGTATTTCTTGATTTTTCTCTGTTGGCACATGGATTTTAATCATAAGTTGCTTCAGGAAAGTTTAAAGGAATTAATAATTCCTGTGTACCTCCTGTCTCTTCCCAGCCCTTTTCTTCTTGCATCAATGAATAAGTGAAGAAAGGATAAAGAATGCATTTCACTAGAAAACAGCATTTTTGGTACAATAATTTGTGCTTTATGTCATATTATAGTGGTGAGTGTAAATTTATCTTTGAACCATGTTTTATTAACTTTTTCCCCCACAGAGTTACATCAAAAGAATCTATAAATAAATGATGCACTCAGCCTGCTAGTTCTTACATGCATACCAATTACTTCTATTGGTTTCAAAACACGTAGTCAGTACCTTAAACAACCATGATAATATCACAAACTAAAATATTCACTGTCTCCATCTCAGTGTGCTGTAACCATGCAGACAACGATTAGAATTGGTAATCAGTTTTGCTGCTGGTAAGTTGAGTGGCATGGTGCGCATTATATCCATGCTTATGTCAAAGTCAATTAACATTCTAACACAGTAGATTTCAAAGATGCTGACCTAATCCCAGAGAACAATGTGTTTATTTATTTCGTGTTAAAAGCTCTTATATTTTATGGAGGGTCCTTAACGCCAAGATATTTATTGCCACGATAATATTTAAGCTCAAGCTTCTGAAGAAATAAAAAGACTACACACACTTAGCTTAAAATTCCTACTGTAAATGATACATGTCATTTCTGTGGAAGAAGAAAAAAATCTCACAAGCAATAAATCTTTAGAATTATTAAATTATATAAAGATTCTCTCTTCTTACAAATAGCATGTTTCAAATAAGCCTGAGGTATGTGGGCCTTTTTTTTTTGTATATTTCCAGAAAGAACACTTGAACTAAAATTGTGTAAGATTGAAAGTTTAGGTTATGTATATATAGATTTAGATACTTGTTTATTTATATGCCAGAGCCATCTATAATTATTAATGCATAAGCCAGTTAACAGAATAAGTTTCAGATATTAAATAAAAAGCACATATATTATATATATGTATATATGCACATATGTGTATGCATGTATGTAGTATACCTTACTTTCTCTATTAACATATTGACAGTACATAATAAGCTATCCAGTGTCAGATGAATTACATATTCAGAATAATAATGGGTAAATAACCAAAAAGTTTTTAAAAATCAGGAGTTTTCCAGAGAAAATCACCAACTATAACTATGTGATCTGCAGTTTGTATTAAATATCAACTGTTAAAGCTGCGGAGGGGCTTTGCCAACTTGAGGGAAGAACATCTGGATAAAAACAAAAAACAAATGGTGCCCTTAAATTATCCATCTGTTTTGCCTACAAAGTATGAACAGTCGTATACTCAGAAACACTGGCCAGTTAGCACAGTATAGTCGAAATATCCCAAAATTTCAAGTTATTCCAGAGTGACCATCTGGATAGTGGATTCTTTTTGCATCTGTATGTTTGCAAGTCACGCAGACACAGCTCAGGCAGCCAAGATTGCCACTGCGGTTCTTTTTAAAAAGTTGCCACTTACAGTTCATTTGATATTGTCTTCTTTTAACTATGTCTCCTGAAATCACAGTGTGAAAATACATATCAAAGGAGAGTCAGAGGGATGAAAATTAAAATCTTATGTGTCTCAGAATAAATTTCATTGAACATTTGTAGGCAGAAAATAAAAAAGACAGTACCGAATAACATTTTGCTTGTTTCCTTAGTTGATTTAATACTTTGAACCTGGCAATGACAGTCAGAATTCTGTTTGGGGGAAGTAAATGTTTTGATGCACTTTGGATATGTGTAGAAAGAATATTTTTAAAAGAGGCTGAAGACAGAGTTCTTTGAATTTTCTTTATTTTCCTCAAGTTCTTCATGCCCTGTGAGTGTTTAGTTTTCCATCCTTAGAAGCCAGCCTGAAAAATCTAATTTCACAAAGTAGGAGAATATAATATGATTAGTGACAATAGGTTAATAATATGACAACCCAAAGGAAGAAAAGAAATTCTCTGGCATGATTTCCCTTGCAGTTTTTTTTTTTTTTTTTGCTTTTTCCTACAAAGTCTTAGTAAATTATTTTCTAAAGATTCATTGTTAGATGAGAGAACTTTTTATCTACTTCCTTTATATGCTTTAAACAAATGCTTTCTCTGTAGAAAAATTATATATAAAATTTAATACCAGGAAAAAATTTGTTGTGATCCACTACTTTTGCCCAGGAGGAAAAAAATATATCTCTTTCATTTCTCGTTCAGCAGTGACATTTCTGATGAAAGAATTTGTTTCAGCCAATTTATTTTTGTAGCAAGCTTGATTTTATGTAGCATCACATGGCTCAGTTTAATTGACATTTTTGGGGGGTGTGAGCAGGCACATCTCTAGAACGAAACTCAAGTTCAGCTTGGGAACTGAATGCAGGTGTTTTCAACTGTGCATTGAAAACAAAGATCCGGGTCAAGTTGCTCAAAATAGCATGACTCGGGTATAAAGCCAAAGCTGTTCGCCTGGCAGAAAAGTAACCCAACCCTGTGCTGAATCCACTCTAGCAGACAATTTCATTGATGCAATTGCCTGGGGTATGTTGGGCCACTCTCTCCATAAATGTAATAATTAAGCTGTGGGATGTATTACATTCCATAACTTAGCACCTGAACTAAGCTCAGAGCATTGATTAATATTTATATTTATCTGGCTTGTTTTCTGAGATGGAGTAAGTCACCTAACAGGCTATCTATCATCTTTCATTTCCATTTTATTTTTTATTACTACCTCTGTTAAAAAGGAATAAAAAAAGCAATGGAGTTTCCTTTCTAGTAAAACAATAGGAAGGCCTTGTCCTGAATGTGTTTTCCAGATTGAAATCATCTAGGTTTGGCTGTGTGTTTATTTGAAACTGATGAGTTGTAGTCATGCTGACTGCTTCCCTGTGTGGCGTGATGGAAGCAGAATATGCGTAACACACCAGCTACAGTTTGTTTGTTTTGTTTTTTTAACCTTACTAGAGGACATTTTTTCCTCATTGCCTCAAGAGAGACAGAAAGGGAGACAGAGAGAGAAACATTGATATGAGAAACTGATGTGAGAAACATTAACTGGTTTCCCTCTTGCAAGTGCCCCATCTGGGCATTGAACCCTCAACCTAGGTATATGCCCAACCAGGAATTGAACCCATGACCTTTCTGTCCATGGGCTGAGGCTGCAACCAACTGAGCCACACTGGCCAGGGCTCTACAGTTTGCTTTTAAGCAGTGCTCACCACTCAACCTCCCACTGACTCAGGAAATTCCTCACACAAGTAGCACCAATGACTGCTTCCCACTGGGCACAAGGATACCGAGATCTGGAAGCTGTCTTTCCCAGACAACTCCTATAAATAACTGTTCTGTAAACTCAGACTGCCTGGCACCCTCACACTCTTTACCCACATTTATAATGTCTCTCTCATGTCTACCCTGCATGCATAGAGAATAACTGGAATAAAAACCCACTGTGTATCCAACGGATTGCCCAGACTATCTAGAGTTCTTGAACAGTGCTGAGAAGTAGACTGCAGTCTTTATCTCCTTTGTGATCCTTATTTTAATAAAATACTGTAATCCCCAATAATCCACACTGTACAAGCTGGTGGAATTTTTTACAAGCTCTTCTGCATGACAGGTGGCAATTACAAAGAAAGCCACTTTACCTGGTAAGTGGTGGTCTGCAAGTCCACATCCAGACCAAGTGTGGATTCACGGCAGGAGGGAGCGGCAGAAAAACTTCCCTGTCATTTCCGAGGGGGTAAGAGTTTCAGCCCAAACATAGGCTGGCTTATCTGCACTGTTTCTCAGGAAGAGGCTGGAAGTTGCCATCAGGAGCTCCAAAGGGTTTGGGGCAGAATAGAGAAGCAAGTAATTAACTCAGACGAGAACCTGCGACATGGAGACTACAATAACCAATCGGGACAATTAGAGAATGAGAACCAGGGAGCAAAACTGTTTAGGATCAAGAAATTCTGAATCATCTAGGAAGCTAGTCCTAAAAACAACAAAGCTTTACAAACAACAAAAACAAAACAAAGCAGAAATAACTACATATACAATTTGTCGAAATTTGGGGGGAGAGGCAAGAATCATGGGCAATTTGTTGACTAGTATAAAAGCAATAATGAAATCTGTCAGATTTCTGACATCTACTATGTAAAATCTGATTTGCCTATTTTTTTAAATTCTTAAAAATTTCCAGGGGGGTGGGGTGGGGAATATGGAAGAGACCTTTCAAGGTAGAGTGACTATATATTTCAATTTGGGTGGGACAATCTCATATTTTTCCTTTGCCCTGGTATAATCATCCTTAGCAACTTCTTTCATGCTTAAAAAAAAAATACTGGTTTCAATGACAAACTTGATGGTCACCTTATTTAGAGAGCTCCAATTAGGAAAGAAGAGGAAGAAGGCAAGGGGGCCATCATCCATCTATCCAACAAATGTATAGCGATTATTTCCTCTGTGCCAGCTTCTTGTACCACAGCTCTCCTCACAGAGCCAGCCATGCAGCCGTGAAGAAAAATAGCCAAAAGGGACAGTCAATACCAGACATAGGCTAATATGAATTCATTTAATAAAGGATAACCAGGTGATTAGAGACTGATATCAGAATATTATGTAAATATTCCAAAAGCACGAACCCTACAAAATTAAAAGCTGTAGAAAATAGGACACATTATTGACCTCCTCGCCCTGGTTGTGAACAGCATGTCTCCTCTTTGCACTCCACCCCCGGGTTGTTGGTGCAGGTTCCCTTTAACATATACAGGATTCATTTATTCTGCTAATCAGTCTATCTCCAAATGTTTATTAGTTCTGACAGTGCTCATACACTCTGTCAGTTGGGCATGCAACCAGTGGGCAGATTTTATCCTCACAGAGCCGAATTAGTTGAGTTCTGAGTAGTCAGAATTATCCCAACTACTTCTGAACTAGCATTCCCGAATACCTCAAAGTCAGACTAAGCATACATATTTTTTGAAAATAGTTTATATTTTGAATTTTAAAAAAGAAGTTGATATAGTCATCACTTAAGAAGCATCCTTTACTTGTTCTGCATATTACTCTTGTCTGTATGTTTAAGAATACATAGCCTGTCAGGATGTGGAAGGGGCAAGTATTTATTTTTGTGCTTAAATATCTTTATCCAGCCCCAGCAACTGACATCTTGGCCCCAACTTTCTTCATTGGGATTTCCTGCCACTCTGTTTGTTTATTCCCTTTGGCTTCTTGCTCCCCGGGGTGTCGGCCATTGCATCCTTATCTCCCACCCAATTCCTGGCCTCTAGAGATCAGGGAAGGGTCAAGAGAGGCCTTTGCAGTGAGGCCTTTATGACTACCCTGGCACTATTTCTGCTCCTCGGTCACCTCCACCCGCTGCCCTCATTAATGGCATCTCAGCCCATCTCCCTACCAAACTCTACCTGAAGGCAACCTACCTTTCCTCTTGTAACAACATTCCAGATAGTTAGGGCTTTGAGGATCTTCTGAAATTGAGGTAAAATGTATTCCACATTACCATTACAAAATGCTATTTTTTTTAAATCTATGTGTAGTTATATTTCCTTCCAAAAAGGCAAAATTATTTTTAGATTAATCTGAGTACGTAACACCATATGATAAACTTCAGTTGGTATAAGAGAAAACATTATGTATATATAAAGAGAGAGAGAATTTCCAATCAAACAGCCGATTGAATTCTAGAAGATCTCTTGGAACCAAACTCTGAAAAACCAATTAGTTCCTTTTGTTTTGATTCATTAATCACCAAGCAGGCACCTGATCTTAATTTACTTTCCCTAGTGAGAGAGTACCTGATGGGTTGACTCAGTATTTCAAACTAGTTAATAGTTAGAATTCCCAGTGTAAATTAACAACAACACCAAGGCCTGGTGAGTGCGCCCTAGGACGGTAACTGCTGTGACTCTCTTCTCTGGAGACTGACAACCAATCCCCGGAGCCAGCCGCTCGCTGGAGGAGGTGCAGAAGTTACCTTGCTTCTTTTCCCAGGGATCCACAACATTTAGGGATTCCGAGCCAAAGAATACTAGTAGTTGATTAAGATGATTCATCTCAAAAGCATAGCTGATACGCATGTATGAGTAGAAATGAAATGAGAAAAAAAAATCAGATTCCTCAGGGGTAAGCACAAACCTGTATTTATCTCTGTATCTTGATAGCCTAGCATATTCTTTCCAACCCAGAGTAATTTATTTTCTAACTGCAGTATTTTTGTCATAGTTACCACTTTTATCTTTTATGATGAACTTAGGTATTCTTGTTTAAATAAACATTAAATTAAATGACTTTTCCTTTTACTTAGCCAAATTCTGAGAATTCCTCCAAGTTACATTTTTCTATATATACATAGACACATTATATCTATCCAATCATTATAATAAAATCAGCGCATGTATGACCTGTGAAACACACGCTCACACTTTAAGAAATGTGGGTTTATCTCAGCGCCTAGAAAGGAGAGGGCAAAAGTACCAGGTGAAGGGATGATGCAGTAGCTCAGCCTCACCCCACAGGCATCACCCAGTAGACCCTGTCCTCTTTTCCACTGAACCTGGGACTCACCCAAGAGTCCCTGTAAGAACAGTATTTCAGATGAGGGCTTTGAATAATCAGAATGGCCAGGAGGTAAGAGCTCCTTGCCATCCTGACTTCAGCAATTCTCTGATAGGAGATAATGCTGAAGTTTTTCAGAGTTTTTGCCACCTCCTCTATGTGACAGGGACACTCTCGACCCATCAACAGTAACCTGAGGCCATTCACAATATTTTCAGGAGCAATGATGTATTTCACTGGTCAGTAGAGCCTGCGTCCTAAGAAACCATTTGCAGACCGTTGGCCCAGATTAGCGGCACTAGCAAGTGAACACGCCCTGAGAATTTTTTTTCCATCAGACCTGGAAACCTAGCTGTGAAAAGACAGAGTGCATGGGTCTGCAACTAGATGGCTTTTTTTTTGTTTTTTCTTTTAGTACTTTCTCAAAGTTGTTTTATAACCAAACATTTTTCAAAAAGCCTAATTCTGTCTCTTCAAGAATCCAAACATTTGCTTTAAATGGGAATTCTCAAGCTGCAAAGTGAGCAGTAAAAGGTAGAATTGATTGAGAAATAAACATGACAATATTCAGCATGTATATCAGGTTTAATTTTTTTAAGAAATAAATTTTCTTCAGCTTATTTTTAATTAGCTTAAGCAAGTACATTCAGGAGCCAATAACAGAGACTTACGGGAACTGAATTACTAGAAGTGTTCAGAGCTCAGGCCTTAAATCACAGGACTTGAGGTGATCCCATAATTAACACCGAGCCTGAGTACTGCATCAAATGCCACAAAAACAAACACCTTTGCCAAAGAGTAGGCAGGAACACAGCAATCATTGCACCCAGGCAGTAGCATCCCAGGGACTACAAAGCCTTGCTGCACATTGGTATGACCGACTGTCCGACTGCTGCACATTGGACAGTCGGTCATACCAATGTGCTGAGCAGTTAATGTCCTGTCAGGCACATCTGTATTTTTCTACCATTGGATACTGCCCCCTGTTCACATTGCTTCTGTTTGATGGTCATTCTGGGACCAGCCTGATGTTGACAAACATGTTATTAGAGAAGTAAATTCCTTACTGAAGATTCCTTAGAGAAGGAATAACAAGCATGTTATTAGAGAAGTAAATTCCTTACTGATCAAAGAGAAATGCAAACTCTTGGGTGCCGGAGTTGGTTCATGAAGATGAGGACATGTGGCAATTGCAGAAGGTGAATTTATTTAGGACTCAATCAAGGCTTTTAGAGGTATCGTATTGCTTTGGTTTAAATTATGCTTGAAAATCATTTCTGAAGTCAGGTTCTTTTAGGGCACCTCAAATAGATATAAAGCATTCCTTTCCTGTGGGAACTGGAAGCGGGCAGGTGCATTGCTACTACACAGATAAGGAAAAAGAGCCAATGAGATGCCAAAAACAACCTCTTAATCAAACAGCTGAGCGCCAAGGCCAGGTGCTGTGGATTAAAAGGAGAAAAGGGAACGTGCCCGTGCGTGGCATCTCAGTTTGCCTTTCCCAGAGTCTCTCCCAGCTTTTCTCGACCCTGCTCTCTGTGCCGGGATCCCCCCAGGTCTCCTGAGCTCTCTAGCTTCCTCTTGGCCTTGGCCCACGAGAGCCTCTGAGAGGAGGGAAAGGAAGGTAAGAGACACTGTCTCCCCCTCCCTGGCCTGCCCACCTCCAATTGGCCCCTAGGAAGGGTCATAGAGCAGAATTTCAGGAATCTTCTATCTTTCAGACAACGGTGATCACCACCACTCTGTCACTATCTCTGAGTGAAGAGCCACCCCCTGTTGTCTCCTCACCACCTGCCCACACCTTTCTTCCTCCATTAATAACCTTTCTTGAACTGTCATCCTGTTAGGACACTGACTGACATAACATCACTGCCCAAGGTGAGCGGACAGGCTCTCTGGTGGACCAGTGGGAACAGATCGAGAGCTGGGTTATTTTGCAAGGCGTAGCACTCCTGGACCTACACAGGTCTTGAGACTCAGAAGGGGTGGGTGGGGCTTCCTTAGAGAATAACATGCTTACTCTAAATGCTATAAATGTTTAAATTATCAGGATGGATTACACTTTAAACTTGGGGAGAAGATAGTGACAGGGCTGAAAGCTCAGGTTGGTTTAAAAACAAAATAAAGTTTCATCTTACTTCACCCACAGGGAGTGAGGTCATGGTGTCTATGCTGTTTTCTAATCCCCCCTCTCTTTCTAGTATACTTTGAAGACAGAGAAAAAGGGAAAAAACTGAAAGTCATTGTTACCCTGAAGAGTTGGGTGTGGTCTTAGCATCTCTTACAAAGGTTTCCCTTCAATTCCAGGGCTTTAAATCTGCTCATTTTTGCTTTCAGCAAGCTCAGCTGTTCCCCAGCCATCCTGACATGGATGCTTTTTCCAGCAAGTCTTCAGGACGAGAGATGCAGACTGGTGTGACCCAGAATGTTCTGATCCTTGCAGAAACTATACATCCACTTTCCAGTTAAACTTTGAAATATTCAAGCTTAGACGCTCCTCCTACTACTTACAACTGTAGTTGGTCATTTCGGTGCATCAGGCATTGGTTAGAGGAGTGAATTAAAGCCATTTTTGCAGAAATGCAAAAAGACCACACAAAATGAGAGCAACAACCACCCACTTTCTTACTTACATGCCTTAGCTGTTTTTTACACATACAGTTACATCTGGTGGCTGATTATCAGGAGATAGAATTTGTTTTCACTCTTTAAGCAAATTCAGATTTCAAGAGTGCTACGAGAGGGAAGTGCTTATTGCTGGTGGTGGTGGTGGTTGCCTTCTTAATCAAACTTTCATTGCTCTGGGTCGCAGGAATTGGAACAAGGCAGCAACACCAAGTGGCTCAGAATCCCGAGGGATCCCCAGCCAGGTTGAAAGAACTTCTATCTGTGCCGCGCTGCCCTTATTACTGGTTATGGACCACCTCCGTGGAACTACTCAAGGTCTCCACAGGTACAGCAATTTCTTTTTTGGCAACTTTATTATCAGACAACCTGCCTTCTGGGTATGTTGTTATCACTGCAGTCAATTGATGTTTCTGACATTGTTCTTGGCAAGCACTGTTTTCCAGGACACTGCTTGGGTAGAAAACATGAAAAACCTGGCACTGTTTTTATGTATTTTTCCTTCTCATGTGCTATGTTTCACAAAAGAAGAGGTGGGGAAATTATGCTTTAAAAAAACGTGGCAACGCTGAATAAGGAAAAAAAGGGGCACCGATCTACAAAAATCTGTCATTGCCAGACTTTCCCTTGAAAGTCTTGAGGCGTGTGGAGTTTTAGCAGAATATTTGTGATTGTTTAGTTCACTTTTAATCATATGGAGCAAATTCACCAAATTGAACTCATGTAAAAACTCAGCTGTGCAAAAAAACCTGGAATGCTTTATTTTGTTTTTAAACCAACCTGAGCTTTCGACCCTGTCGCTAACTTCTCCCCAAGTTTAAAGTGTAATCCATCCTGATAATTTAAACATTTGCAGCGTTTAGAGTAGGCATGTTTTTCTCTGAGGAAGCCCCGCCCACCCCCTCTGTTCCCTGGGACGCTGTCTGTGCGTACTGGCCGACAGAGCCCCTCCTGATGCTCCCCGGGAGTGGGGAAGAGTTGGGGGTCTTTCCTCCAAACTTTGTCTCTTGTCCATCATGCGTTGCTTGCTCTGAAAATGTTCACGGCTGAATTCTGCGGCTGGCTAATCTGTGATCTTGACTCGGTGCAGGCAGGGCCCATTAGCACTCTGTGGCGGTTTTAACCTCATTTGGATTTGAGATCTTTCTACACACTTCCGGGAGATGTGGCTTTGACTCCCATTTGTCCCTTCTTGGTTATCTCCTCAGGTGCCTATCACCCCATCTTATCTCCTCAGGGGAGCGTGCCAGAGCCCCATCTTACCTCAGCAAACCCTCTAGCCTCTTCTCCAGTCAGACTCTGTGATACTACACAGTATGTCCCCACGGCTTAGCAACCAGGGGATGCTTGTGAAGGCTAAAAACATCAGGGACCCCCCTGCCTGGACTTGGTACACCACCAGGTTGATGTTTTGTGCCTTTTACTGGGTCAGAACATCTCTCCATCACAAATGCAGATGAGGGGAAGAAGTGAGACCCTCAACAGCTCTTTCAGCATATGTAGTATGCTTTCTCTTCTCTAAGACGACACTCAGAGAGGAAAACTCAAGAGATATAGATGTGGCCATAGACCTTTTCTTCCTACCTCCCTGAAGGTATTTATTTCCTCACACAGCTTTTGGGGGATCAGAAGAAGGAGAATGTGTATTTAAAATGCTTACTTATATTTTTTCTTCTCAATTCCTGCTAAGCCTCAGTAATGTCAGAAATATCTGTATTAGGTAAAATAATGCTAACTGTTGTCACCACAAACCCGAATCTTAGCCACATAATACAGTACAGATTTATTCTGGGTCTCCCCAGAATCCTGTGGTATACCAGTGTGTATGTTGGGGACCAAGATGCTCTGATGCATGGAGTTTTGGGGAGCTGTGGAATCTTTCTATTTTCTAGAACATGAGTTCTCCACTGGGTCCTCTGCATTTGGCTGCAGCTGAAGAAAAAGAGAGTGGTTGGAGCAATGTCCAGTTTTGGAGTCCATGCACAGAAGTGGAAATTGCTCCACCCTCACTCTGTTAGCTGCTCGTGTGCAAGAGAGACCAGGAAGCAGCGTCTTCCTGGGTGTCCAGGAGCAGTATGAGACAGGTGTGATGAACCTATGCAGGTGTCTGTTACAATCTAGTCATACAGTCTGTTAACTGAGCCCACCAAGATTGATAGTTGATATAGCAATGGTGGGGTAATGAGTGGACGGAAGAGACTAAAGGAATTTTAAGTATCCACTCTCAAACTATGAGGTTCCATGTCAGCAGGTGCAGATAATTCATTTTAGGTTCGTTAAAAAAAAAAATACTAATCTCCCATGGGAATGTGGATGTCTACTGGGAGCTACAGTGAAGTTCTTGTGTGCAAGCAGGGGGAAAAACATTTTGAAAATAATTTTTAAATGACCCCAGTACAATATAATTTGAATAGCTTTAATGGCCCTTCCCCAACACAAATATAACTATGAGAATGAACTAGCGCAGAGACAAGGGTCATTGAGAAAAGATAAACACTCTGGTTTAGAGACCATTTAGTAAAATAGTTTTGAAGATAAATCCCGCTCCACACATGGTTAGCTTCGCAGACATGCAACCTGCATAGTCTCACAGAGCCCTCTGCTCACGAGGGCCCCAGACTTGGTTCTGCTGCTGCCAACCTGAAATTCTTAATTCTTTTTTAACGTGGGGCCCCACATTTACATTTTGCAGTGGGCTGCACAAACTGTGTAGCCAGTCCTGCCCACGGGTCATCACGCCCACAGGTGATGAGGGAGATCAAGCTGCTCAGCACCTTCATACCGCCCTCGGAGGGGCCCTTAGGATTTAGTGGGTGTTCCTCAGAGATCTCTGCAGATGGAGAGGGGGGGAGGTCAAGCCGGTGTGTTCCTACCCACGTTTATTGATCATATGACTGGTGTATGCATGATATCTCAATTGAGGAAGAAGGTCAATACTAAGAGTAATTTGAAAATCATTGGGACACAAAATCTTTCTCTGCACTGATTGTTATGTTTAACAAAAAGCCAACTGCAGAGATGTAAAAAGAAATCTAAAACTGTTTCAGGGTATTTGTTATTTGTTAACTTTGGGAACTTAGGAGACTACAGCTCTCTGAATGTCAATGATTTATGTGTTAAATTGAGATAATGGTAAAGTTAGTGTGATTATTGTCTTAATTGTATAAAATAATATATGTGCCTATTTTAAAAATAATAAATCCCCATGTTGATTAAGAGATATTATAATAGTACATAAATAGATTTAATTAGACTTCTTTATTTTCACATTCAAAATTGATATTAACTCTAAGAGTATGAGAAAAGTAACTATAGTGCATATTTGATTCTACACTTTCTAGCTAGTTGCTGATTATAGGCCTCACATGACAGGTGTTATTAATAACATTGTATTGTCAACTCAGTGGAAATATTAAGATTAAATGAGCAAGAAGGTATCAGTCAAATGTGTCTTTCCAAAGAGTGCTTCATTAAACAGCATTCGGTGCTTACAATGTTGAGAAACACCACTTCTGTTCCCCAGTGCTCTCGAGTACACCACCTGGAACTCTGCACCAAATGTTTCTGGAATGCCACAGGGAAGACATGGCAGTGCACTCCTGATTAAGTCTAGAGCTCTGGACCCCCGTGGCCTTCTGACTTGGTGACTAAAGGAAAACAGACCCCAGTGGTCTCTCTCCCTTTGTTTAGGTCCTTGAGCTAGAACAACAGAGTGAAGTGAAAGCCCTACACAAGAAAAAAAAACTTTTCCCCTGGAGTAGAGCTCCCTTTTTCCTTTTTGGTGGATGTCATCCCAGTGTAGCAACACCTCCCCATTTCAGGAGGCTTTTATCACACGGGGACAACTTTAACTCCCTCACCAGTAGCTTCGGAGAGAAGAGGGAGGGAGAAAGTAATACGAAGGAATTTGAAAGGGAAAAAAGGAAAATACTCCAACAGGAAAATAAATCCTAAAGGGTTTATTTTCTAAAGGGTTCTCTACTGGCAGGAGAAGCCCCCCTTCTCCCCCACTGTCCTGTAGCATAGGGGCCCAATTGTCCTCACCCTGATACCTGCATCAGAGGCCACCCTGGTTGGGGGTAGAATAAGCTGCAGGTAGGAGTGGCAAAGCCTTTAGTGTCCCATAGAAGTTAGACTTTACAGTCAGCGTACACCAATTTCTGATTAATTTAAAAATATTCTTTCTGCCTTCCTCTTGTGTGATGGCCCCAGAGCATGCGGTTGGGAGCCCTGGGGTTTCCTGTGACTTATAAAACATTGATATGCTGACTTTTAATATTACAGGATTGCCAGAGGCGTTGTTAGTAGGAAAAATAAAATAAGGACAATGATAATAATATAATTTAACATTTTGAACATGTATTATTACTTCTTAGACTAAGAACAGTTACATTATATTAACCTTCATGTCAATCCATTGATTTAAGTACTACTAGAATGATTATTATATTCCAAATTTCCCAGTGAGAAACTAGAAGCTCAGAAAGGTTAAATGGCTTATCCAAAGCTGCACTGTTTATACCTAAAAAGGGTGATATCTTATGCCCAGGATTCTTAGAATTGGAGTGCATGCCCTTAGCTCTCTCTGAGCTACTGTCTGAGCCTAAAAGTAGCTACAAGAATCCTAAAAAGCGATCTGGACCACTCAAATTGGTATTCCAACTTCAAATTGATATCTAGGACTACAAAAGGGCAAATATGCTTTGGCAATTTGAATTTGATCTGAGATAGAGCCAGAGCCTATTAACAGTCCTATCTCCTGGTTTGGCGAGTATTAATTTCTTACTTCTGGTGGAGATGGGGTAATTTTTTTGTAATTTTTCTGTGTCCTTCAAACAAGAAAATGGCTCCAACTACAATACAAATTTCTGTGCTGGCCCTGAACATCCACCAGCTGCCCCTTTAGCTCGCAGATACCGTTTTTAACACGGAGCTCACCCGTGCTCTCAAAAGTGGGTATGTAGCTCAAACATTCAATATAAATTATACTTAATCACCCTTCATTCACATTCTGATTAGCATTTGAGAGTTTGTCTTTCAAAGAGTTAATTAAATCTACATTCACCTTTTGGTGTTCTCGATTCAAATAGGAGAAGATAGCTCTAAACAATTATGACCCTCAGAGTATAACTGTTTTATGGTTAAAATGCTAGCTCTCCACCAGAATCACTAGCACATGAAGCTTCTCAACTCTTCAAACAAAAGTTCCCTACTAGGATCGTCCATGAAGGCAAGGAGGATGGCCGTCCGGTCCACCACTGTGGGCTCCCGAGCTAGCACAGGGCATAGCAGGTGGCAGATGATCACCAAAGAGTTTTGGAAGAATAAATACAGAGGTCTAATTCCTGCTTATTCCCTTCATAGCCCCTTTCTCATAGTCTAAGACTGACACTGTGGGCTCATGTGGAAGAAATCTCCAATAGTAACTGGTTTTTCTTTACAAAATCTTCCTGCAAGGCCATTTTTATGCATTGAAACTTAAGTTCAATAAAATCACCCCATCAGTCGATATCATTGATCAGTGGTTATTGCCAAGGTGTTGTGTAGGTTATACATGGCTCTTACCTATAGATAGGTTATAATCTCCTGTAGTAATATCATTGTTGTCGTTGATAGTTTTGGCTTCCCTGGATTCTGACCTGCTTCTTACTTACATCTACTTGCCTTAACACACCATCTGTCTACATATGCTGGTTTAATAGAAGGAATTTTTAGCAAATTTGGAATTGGTAGGGCGTTGCTAAGGAAAACAACTGGATTTTAATTTGCCAGGTTACTTGATGTCCATAATTTTTCATGGTAAGCCTTTTATTTTGGTTTCCTATAAACTCCAAAGTTCATGTCAGTCCTTCCACTTCTCCACACTCCCAGCCAAGCAGATAGATACTGAGACATAGGTAGCATCCATGACAGGATGAAGAAAGAGGTCCCAGAGTATGCATTTATTTTTTCTCTTCAGCTTCTTTTATAGACCTGCCCTTATTTCTTTAAGGCCTTGGGCCTATATTCCAGGCTGCTTGCAGTATTGTGTAATTCTAATGGCTCCTTCTTTACTTGAACTCCACGTTACACATTGTTAATGCCAAATAAATGTTTCCGCCATTCTCGTTACCACTGCTTTCTTTCCGGGTCTGCGTGCATTAGTAAGTTTAATAGAAGAATCTCATTTATTTGAATAGCTTCACAATTTTGTGCACCTACCATAAAAACAATCAAATTGACACCCTGCCAGGAATAACCAGAGGAAATCTTAGAAGAGAGTTCATAATGACACTGTTGCCATATTGCATGCCTGTAAATAATTCATTAAGTCAACCACCCTTTTGTTTTAAGCAAATACAAGCAGATGCCTTTTTAAATTGGATGCAGACAACAGTCCTCAGAAAAACATTATTGTAATACGACACTTAAAAAGAATAACACATTTGCTTTATTGATTTTTGCAGTAGTAATACACAGTGATTACTTCTGTTATCCACTTTGTCTTACTCATGGGCTTTGTCCTTTGCTGTTACTATTTTATACTTGTGTGAATGGGTGTGAAATTTCATTGTTAACAGCAAAAGCTTGGAAAGCTAGTGAGATCAATGCATGATCAGCCAGGCAAACCCAGGTGGTTTTCCTGGTCAAAGGTGTCTGCAGGTTTGTGAATTAGCACCACAAGCAGAACTTGCCGACCTCTTGACGCAGGAGAATATATGTAACAAGATTATCAGGGGAAATGGAACAATTTTCAAGAAAGAAACATCTCTACCATATTTAAAGGGTTGATGAGTTACTGTGCTTTACATCAGTGAATGTATGTGTGAGTCCCAGTTTGAGGCCAAAAATCATGTTCACATTTTCCAAAAGGTAAGATTTGTCTGTGCTGACAGGACAACTTACTTCCTGAATTTATATCTTTATTCATTAACTTCTCATGTTGTTTCAGAAAATATTGTGTCTGAGTCACTCCTTGAAATGGCCATATTTAAAATTTCTGTCCAATAAGCTGACTCTTATTGATTATAATAAGATTATAATGGTAGTTCAATGCTAGCCATACATTAGAATCATATGTGGGAGCTTTTATAAAATACGTATGCTTTGCTCCCAGTGTTTGGATTGAATTCTTCTGAATAGGTCCCAGGCAATAGATTCCATAAAAGTTCCCCAGATATTGAACACTATTGCAATTAGCTATTGACTAGGTAATCTCATTTATTTGGTCATCAATAATGGTCAATAAAACTGGAAATTTTTAAACATATCTGAACTTAGTTATTAATTAGCACAGCAGATTATTGACTATTATTACAAAGACATGTATACAATTTTAAGATGCTAGAACTGGAAGCAAATTTGGAGATATGTGGCCTCTCTATGGTGTAAATGGGTATAAATCTCAGAAGATTGCAATGTTGGTAACTGTAATGGCCAAATTAGAATCCATATATCTCAGAATTCTGTTATTCTATTATACAAAGAATTTGGATCAGCCCAAGTGGAGATAAATATAAAACCACTGGGTTGGGTGCAGAGAGGTCAAGTGGTGTAGAGAAGAAGAAGCCATCCCAGGCCTCTATGGAAACACGGCCTCAAGCCTGGGAAGTCAGGGAACAGAGAGGAGAAATAGGGAGGACTTTTAACAGTCAAGGGTCAGCTCCCAAAGTGGATGCTGAACAGTATGACAACAGGTCCCCTGAGAGAGCCTGAACTAAAAAATGTCAGAGTTTAGACAAAAAAAAAAAGAGAGAGAGAGAGAGAAACAGTCACAAAATCATAGCAACAGTAATTGAGGTTGAGGTTGCGTCTTAGAATCAGCGAATGGCATACTTCCTATGTGAGCTCAGATCAAAGTCAGAATGTGGTTTGGCTTGGACACGGTGGTGTGCTTGGCTACAGATAGGCAGGCACAGGGTGGGAGGCACTGTTGTTGATCCTCTACACAACTCAGGAGAAACTTTGCTACCTAATATAATCCTCGGGGGAGACCCTGCAAAGGGAACCCTTAAGTAGATGTTCCTGTTGTCACCATTAGTGAATAGAGTGGAATATTAGTACAGGTTTTGTTGGTTCCTCCACGGTTCTCGCGGTACTATAATGAGTGCCAGATGGCTCTCCTGACCTGGATAGCTAAACAAGCATTGTCCATAGCTTCCTTTCTGTCAGTATCTATAAGAAAAATAGTGAAAATAAAAATTTGAAAACGTCTTCTATTACTCTCACTTGAAATGCTGGTATGTGATTATTTTCAGGAAGATTATGTTTCCTGTTATTCTATAAGTAATATGCATTGTACATGCTCTTAATTTTCCTGGTACTAATCAATAACTTTATCTTTTTCTTTGTAATAATACCTTACAGGATATACTCTCCTTCTTGAAAAACACAGATATCTTAGAAACAAAATATAGGTGAATTGATAGACATGAAATAGAAAAACTAAGTTTCTTTTTAAAAATAGAAAATATATATCCTCTGTGATGCGGGGGCAATTTTGCCCACAAAGTCCCCCATCCACCATGGATGAAAGTGAAACTAACAAGACATGATCTGCTTGAGGAGAAAAGACGTCCAATCACTTAGAGGAGAAATGCCAAGAGCTCCTTCCTCAAGGGGCTTTTATTGGGTTTATTTGCACAAGAATAATGGTAATGATCAAACAATAGATAGCATTCAAAGAACTATGAGGGCTTATTCTCAGTCAGGGTCAGATAGCTAAAGAGCCATAAAATTTGAGGAACAAACTTCTTGCTTGGGCATTCATCATTTAAATGAGAGCATTCTAAACAAAGCAGGTTTCACGGGATTTTACATATTCTTTCTTAGGCCTGATCACCTGGGGAAACCTCACTTTCCAGCACAGGGCTGCATCACCTTCCCCATCGTAGGTTTTTAGGCATAAGTGAATTAGAGCCTGGAAGCACTTCTCCTAGATGGAAATGGGGACTCTGGCTATGTCAGAATGGCCGGGGGGCAAGGGCCCATCACTCCCTCTTTGTTGCAGCCCCCCAGAGTCCTTCCTTGAGGGTCTCCCAAGTGATCATGTCTGGCTTAGGTTGCCCCCCTTCTGAGGGGTCGTACCAGTCATAGACTAACTGACCAAGCATTGGGGGCAGGGCAGGAAGCAAAGGCAGCTTTTGCTACTAGAGACAAGCTTTGTCTCCTTGTGGCATCGCATTCTGGAGGTGCTCACTCAGCCTTAGTCACGGGAGGCAATTACAATTCCTGAAACCAGGCAGAGCAGTTCCCAACACTGTATATATAACATTTTTTTAAAAATCATCCTGTAGTTAAGAAGAATCATTCTGTAACATGTATGCAGGATTTTCAATTATGTGTTTATTTAGTAATGGGTTTCCAGAAAAGTAAATTGTTGACACAACACTATATGAGTTATAAGGAAATTTTATGCTTACTCCTACCCAATGTCCCACTCCAATTTAGAATCACATGTAATTAGTTGTTTCCAATTCTTTTGAAGATTTGACTCAATAGTATAATTGCCCTCCTCATGTAGTCTTACAGAAGTCAAAGCTTTGAGTGTTCAGGGGGCCATTTAAAATGGTCCTTTGTCTGTACCAGAAAATTTTGTTTCAATGTATTTACTTATTTGGAAGAACATTTAAGAATTCCACAATTCATTTTAGCCTTGGGCATTAGTAATGATCTAATCTTGAAAGATGTTGAAATTGTATCACACATCTGAGATCTATGATTTATACTGTTTTAATTTTTTCTCTTTTTTTGAGAACAAGAACAGGTACTGAAATGCCTTTTAGAGAGATTTACAGCATTAATAACCCTAGGCTATTTTAAGTCACAGTTCATATTTATGGAAGGGGCACAGAGAATATACAGCATTTTTTTTTGCTCCTAGAATTATAAACTGATATTTTACATACAAGTTATTTAAAGGAAATAATGCATTCACACTTCAAGAATATGCCTAAGGTCATTACTTCCCTGATTTTAGCCTTTCCATTTGTGCTCAAATGTTCAATGAAGAAAAAAAAAAAAAACAACATTCCACTGAATTTATCAAGTCCAAGCAAAGCATAACATTTAAGCTTATTTGGTGGCTGGAAGTACACAGTCCTCCACATAAACACAGTAGACGGTCAGTTTTGTGGGCAGAAACTGAGAAGGTCTGTAGGTGAGATGCAGGATCCACAGACCTTTATAGGAATGTCCACAGCAACATTATTCATAATAGGGATTGGAAACAGTCCTAGAGGTTGTAAACAGGAGAATTAATAAACAAATTTTGGTAAAGCCATGACAGAATATCTCTCTGTAATAAGAAAGCAAACTACTGATATACCCAACAATATTACTGATTGAAAGAAGCCTTACATAAGAGTATACACTGTGTGATTCCATGTTTTATCATGTTCTGGAAAAACCCTGATCTATAATGGGAACAAAAATAAGAACAGTGGTTGTTTTTGGAGAACTGAAAGCAATATGGACTGCAGGGGACATTCGGGGATTTTCTGAGCAGTGGTAATATTCAATATCTTGGAGTTGTGGAAATACGGATGCATGAGTTTTTCAACTCAGAAAGCACATTTAAGCTGTGTTTTTTGCATTGTATATCAATTTTATATCGAAAGAATAAAACTGCACAGACATCGAACTACAGCTAGTGATATGCATAATGAAGTATATAGGGGAAAGTGTACTGACATCTTCGATCCACTCTGCAATTCATTACAAAATAAGATGAATTGATGGATGTTTAAAGAGATGGATACACAGATGGCGAAGTGATAAAGCAAGTATAGTAAAATGTTCATGGTAGAAATGAGGGGATGCGTATACAGGGTAGGACAGAAGTAGGTTTACAGTTGTGACTACATAAAACACAGTTTATCCTTGTATTATTATCCATTAATTATTGTAGTATTTTCCATACAAATAACTGTAAACCTACTTTTGCCTCACCCTGTCCAGATTGTTCATTGTAATATTCTTTCAACTTTGCTGCATGTTTGAAAAATTAGGGTATTGAAATGTTGAAAACATGAGGGAAGAGTCAGCCTCAAGGAAAAATACCTATAAATCTATAGATGATTTTTCTCAAGAAATCTTAGCCTACTGGCATGTCATTTCAGGTACTGAAGTACATGAAAACATCACAAAATAATGTTCAACTGCCAACATTCGCCTGAGGGTGATTGAATTCTGTTCCTATCAAGCGTGTCTGAATTGTGACCCTTAGTAAGCTGAGACACCAGAATGTCTTTTTCCTACATAATACATATTCTTAGGCTTTCTACTTACTTCAATTGTACCCCATTAACTGATGTGAATTTTTTAAAATTTAGAAACCAACAAAGAAATAGAAACATTCAGAATTGCAGAAATTTTCTAATAATTCCTAATAGATTTGTAGTTTTCTTTTTAGTCACCACAGGTATTTTGCTTTCTGGGAAGGAAAAAAAAAGACTTTTTATTGCCTCTCTCTTAGGAAACAACCATTCAGAAAACTTGTAGTTTCTCTCTACTGTAAAAAAAAAAAAATGTAATAATAAAATCCAGTCATGTGACTTTTCAACAATAAGTAAAAATACTTACACTGATTTATCTAGGGCCTGGTTTGTCTCAACATGATTCCTTCAAACACCTCATTACTCAGCTGCTATTTAGTTTGTTGAAGGCTGTTGCCATCTGCACTTTCCATAGCTTTTAGAAGTTGAAGGACAGTTCATATGTGGGCTGTGGGATGATTGATAGTGGAGTCACATTTTTGCAGTTTGTGATGAGAATGACATCTCTCTCAAGGCACTGCTCATTGTGAGCCAAATTCAACACATCCTTCTAAATGTTTCTTCTGACCTAGAGTTATCTGTTGCTGAATAAATAGTCTTTCCATATCATCTTATAAAACACCCGATCTTTATGTAATGTTGTTTCTGACCCTTGAGCCTCCTTGGCTGTTCCATTTCTGCTATTCTGACCTGCAAGGTCAAGGATGGAGCTGTTTTAGCAGTAACTGGAACCTGTGGCCTCAGTTTGTGCTGGTTTGTTATTGATGGAGTGTGAAAAATGTTCATGCAATTGCTTTACCATGATTCCTCGGGATTGATCCTAGTAATATTTAACTGCACATCCATTAACAGCTAAGAAATTTGGTGCAAATTTATCCCTCCTCCTATTACTAATAATAAATACCACTTCATCTTTCACTGTTCATTATGGTTGAGGCATTTCAATGGTTAAATAATCTGTTATCTTTTTATTTCCTTCACTGTATGTATATTTAAGTGAGAAGAAGAATTAATTTTGTGTTTGCTATTTTTTTCATTCTGTTATTCCTTAAATTCTGTGCCAGAGAAATGGGGTTCTTTGGACCAAGAAAAAAGTCTCACCAACCAGGAGAAATAAATAGGCTTTAGTGTGTTATTTACTTGATATGATTTTTTGAAAATAATGAGACAGTTGGAATACCAAAGATGCTAACATATGCTCCATTTTGTTGTCTTTCATTGTTAAAAGTCAGAATATAAAGAAATACCTTTTTTAATATCTACATAAATGAATTGAAATAGTATCCAGGCTCTACAAATAACTTGCAATGCATCCCAGAGAAAATAAATTTCCTTTTATCTGTCATTGTCACTAAAGCCAGGATCCTTGAGTATGTGAGTCATATGTGTTCCTTTATCTTTAAGTTGTGTTTCACTCTTCATCTTTTGTTGTTTTTAAATAGTTTTTACATTAGAAAAACATGCGTGATTGTCCTGATTTAGTTTATACCACATTTATGTCCATGCATGCCATTGTCATGAGTACTCACACAGAGCTTCTATCCAATTAGTCATCTAAAGTAAAGGTCCTTTTATTCTGAAATATTTGGTATTCTAGAGGTCTTGAGTTTGTTGAATTGCTTCCTCATAATCTGATTCTCTGTCTATAATATGTTACTATTGTCGTTTATTCTATTCCCCCCTAAAAGTCTCTTTTCATAACATAACATCTTAAAACTAGAAGGGCCCTTCGAAGTACCTATAATAAGACTCCTCTTTTTTAATTATGAAGAATGAGATAGAGAGCCAAAAAGCTACACCAAGAACCTATACATGGTGGCTTCTGATCTAGCTCTCTACTTTTTGAAGAGCTATACACATTTATGATTTTAAACTATTCTTATTCCCATGGCTTTAATCCACAGGAAGGGAACTATTAATTTTCTGTAGCTACAAGACTTGTATTATGTACACTAAGGATTTCGAAGAATTTCTTTGAATTTCTTTTTCTCATGGAGTCCAAGAATATAACTTGGAAGCTATATTTTCAAAAGTAATTTGAAAGGCACTGTGTAATAGCATCTCTCTCTGTGTGTCTCTTTCTCTGTCTCTTTCTCTCTGTCTCTCTCCCCCTTTCATGTCCCCCTTTCTCTTTCCCTCCCCACCCGTCACCCTGGTACTGAACTGGACACTAAATATACAAATATAGGTGTGGCAAAGACTCTGATTAAAGGAGCTCATGTATGAGCTCCTTCCTTAAGGAACACGTGAAGTATGAGCTCAGCAAAAAGGAAAGGAGACTTAGAAGAATGATCCAGAAATGCTTACCGAAGGAAGCCCAAAGTCCAGTCACACTTAAACGGAACCTCCAAGGATGAAGAGAGAATAGCACATGAAGGACAAAAGAGAGATCTAAATAAATATCATCTGCAGTAGCCAGATGCCAAGTCAATACATATCCTTTTTATGTTTAATTGGATAGGTCCGAAAGGTATTGATTGCTACATTTGCTATCACAAATATAATCATGTACTCACCTTTTTCTCCTCTTCAAATATGTGTTAGCAGCAGTTGATATTGCAAAGGTTGGAAGAGAGAGGAGACAAAGTGGAGAAAATAGAAAGGTGACTAGACGTAGAATCTAGGACCTGCTATCGGCTCCATCCCTCCCTAGGTATCTGATCCTGAAAATATCTAACTCCTCTTAAGTTTAGTCTGCTCAACCATTGACTGAGAGGGCCTTTAATTGTATTACTTTCTAACCTAATGATGAATATCAAGTGAGTATTGAGGAAGTACTATAGACATGTATATAGCATTATACAGATAACTATTGTTATGCACATACAGTGCGCACACAACAGCCCTCTGTTGTGGCTTAGAAATGTGGCTTAGAATATTCCTATGCATGTTCAAAAAGGATCAAAATTAGTCAAAATATAAACTAAGAAAACCTACTGGAAATTCTGTGTGTATCGCAGAGCTAATGTTCATCTATACATCTGGGGAAAGGAAGAAGCCTGTGCTGTATTCCAAACTGATAAACACATGTCTATTCAATGCATAGGATTTGTACATTTTTATACAGTTCTTTTTGTCCTTGTGTATTAAATGTTTGCTCTTTCTGTTAGGTCTGAGATTGTCTTATACACCTCCAACTTCCCTACACCTAGTATACTGCCTAAGAATATGCCAAGAGAAGGGAAGCCAATGTAATCTTCAATAACTATCTTCAAATGGAATTATGAAATCTGAATTATATAGCTAACCGATCAACTTATCACTGGCTCTAGAGACATATTTTTTTGTTTACTGTGCACAAAGCAATATTTGATTGATGAGGTTAATTTCCAGGGGGTTTTCTTAGTTTGTACTTTTGACTAATGTTGATCCTTTTTGAACATGCATAGGAATATTCTAAGCTACATTTCATTTCTTCCATATGTACTTGCTAGACACCTACAATATAGGTTTATGAGACTGAATTAGGTCTTGTTCAGGAAAAGAAGAAGTACTTAATAAATAAAAGCCTCCCATCAATAGTTATCAGACCATACAAAATACTATGTGCCTAAGTATAAGGAACTCCGGCCAAAACAGTACAGTAATTTAAAGGAAGAAGAGATGTGGGGAGGTCCAAGAATGATTTCAGAGAGCGTTATAGGAATCGCTGACATTTACTGAATGCTTGCTAAAGACTAGGCATTATTTTAAACTTTTTTACATATTTTACTCAATGCTTACAATAACACTTGAATTAAATATCATTGTATTCTCACTTTAAGCATAAGAAAATTGTGACTGAGCTAACAGAGCAGAGCCTGAACCCACACAGTCTTACTCAAGTACCTGCACTTATAATTACTGTACCATGTCTTTTATACTTGAACGTTCAGGGCTGAGTCAGGTGTGACTGCTCAGAGAAATGGACACTGATAAAGGATGGGTGAAGAGTAAGAGCAAAGGCATGGAGATATGATAAGAACAGCATAGTTGGGAAGTAGGGTTCTTGCTGAAAAACAGTGGAAGCTGAATCTGGAAAGCTCAAATGGACTCATACTATGAACTCTTGAATAATAGCTGAATAATTAGACTATGTTGTTTGGGCTCTGAAGACTGGTTACACATCTTCAGTCAAGCTTGAAAACATTAACACAGTGGAATGTAGAGGTTTAAAATAGCATCTGTACCTTCTGGCCACTGAGACAAATATTTTTTAAGAAAAATCAATTGTGCCTGTCTCTGCAAAGCGGGCTGTCAGCTGCCTCACCAGCATCCACTGCATTCTCCCTAACATTTCCTGATTTCCATTCGGGCATCCCTGAGTTTCCATGGCTAGGCCAACCAGTGACATTAAACCCTTTGATAAGAGGGACAGTCAAATTTGCATTAATCTTAGGACTTTACCTTGCAGTCTTTAGGCAAAGGATGGAGTAGGGTGTGGGTAGGAGCCAGTTGTGAATAAATCCAGCACACAGGGCCAGTAGAGCATGAGAAAAATAATAAATGGAGTGCAAACCCTCATGAATCCCATCTGCCTGAAGCCCATTCAACTTACAGGCTTTTCAGATATGTGAACCACTATATTCCTTTTGTTTTAAAGTCACTTTTAGTAGGTTTTCTGTTATGTGCAATAAAAATCACTCTAAGAAATATAGTGTCCAATGCTAAGGATTTCCCCTTGATTTGAGGACCTACAAAAGCTTTAACCGAGCTAAGAAGCACAGCTCAGAATATTGACTTCTATTTTTACAACCTCCCTTCTTTGTGACCTCTGCACTGGGACAAATCCCAGTGATTTTTCATAGTTCAGCTCTGAAGCTTCAAATCCCGAGTCAGTATCTTCTGTCCCAACACTGTTGAAGACTCTGCTCTCTGAGCTTTTAAAGCTCCAGGTGACCAAGGGGTGGCTGTATATCGTACCCAGGGCTCTCACATCAAAGCACCCAGTGGAGGTCTCATCCTGTTCGAAATGACAAATTAAAATGAATCCCAGAGCTTTATTCTCTAAGAACATAAGACATGTTTTCTCTTGGAACATTTCATTGCACTGTCTTCAGAATCAAGCTCTCTAAAGAATGTTATTATACTTTGAGCTTTTTGACACATTTCCTAATAATTTGAAGCTTCTGACACTTACACAATAAAAGATTGTGCTTCTGGAAAAAAAATCAATGAATCTCTTTGGCAATCGTCCTAAATCTGTAGAGATTAAATTCACTTCCCAGACATTGCTATTTCATATCAAACACAGAGTCACGCAGTATAATTAAGATAGTTGTAGAACCATATATTTCATGCCCTAGCTGTCTGCTTTAAACTATCTTGGGAAGTTGAGAAATAATAGGGAAGCTACATCTTAACCAGAATAATTACATTTGCTAAGCAGAATGGGATGAGCAAGAGCTGTGTAAAAGAATGAAACAAACCTACCGGAAAACCAATCATTTCTGCATCCATTCTGATATATAAATCTTGCTGATAAAAAAAAAAAAAAACAGAAAAAGAAAAAAGGCTCACCTCCACTTACAACTCCCAGGAGAATGGCAGCTATTATCCCCTATTGAGTTGGTACTTACCATACAGAGCCTGAACAATTCGTACAGAAAAATAAACCATAACATTCCTGTTTATTATTACTTTAGCTGAGAGGTGGTGACATTAAACAGTTCTGCACTGCTGCTATCAATCAGCGGGCTGGAGATGTTCTCAGCATGGGGCTAGGACTCCTTGGAAACCACGCTCATCAAAGCAACCAGCTGTCAGAATTCTTCAAATTAAACTGTTATTACAGTAGTATTCATTAGCCAGTTACTAGCTATTAAGATATTTTTATATCAGCACCATTGACTTTGGCTGATGCTTTTTAATATGCAAGTGATATATAAACATGATTCAGTGGCTCATGGGAGGATGACAGACTCTATTAGAGCTTGGTGTCCACTGCCTAAACGCTGCAGCAAAGGGCTCCGATCTTATCCACGCACACAGGAATCTTTCTGGGAAGCTGGATATTTGCTCTGGTGGTTAGAGTGGGGAGAGGGGTCATAATAATATATTTCAACACTAGTATTTGCCCAGCAAAGTGATAGCTTAACATCAGAAATTATAACTCTTAAAGCTGTTACTGAGCCCCTGATGACAGTGGTTTATGCTTCTCCAGCTTGAGAATTTGGGTTTCCTTTTTGTCTGAGTTGCTGGGCATGTGTTGAAGTTTTGCTTGAGATGCAGAGTCAAACAAAGGATGTCAAATGGAGTGTGTGGAGAAGTCAAGAGGAAAATCAGTATACAAGCTCTGATAGAAAAAATATGACAAGAGTTGGGTTCTGGTTAACTTAATAGCATCCTTGGCATTTGGGAAAGTTCTTAAGCCTCTGTTTTAGTTTCAGGGCAAATTTGACCTAAATCATCTAGAAAAAAAAATTGTGTTATTCACTGGCCTAGAAAGATTGATATATTACTTACATGCATAGTGCAAACTCATTCACACGTAGAAACCACAGACCTTCTAGTTTTCCCCTTGCTTCACATTAATTCCCATATCACATATAGAATGCTAGTTAGGTCAGTTAAAATGCAGAATATTTAGTCCAAACTGTTTCTTTTATAGATGAAGAGAGCATGATTCAATAAATTAGTTTACTGGCACCAGCCTTAATTTTGTTTTCCTCCTCTCTTTTTTCAGAAATATCTTGGGGCTCCCCATTCTGCCTAGAAGACAGGCCATTTCCGTGTTCTCACACACACAAAGGTGCCAAAAGACAACATATAAGCAACCTCTGCCTGTGCTTCAAGGAAGTGCAGGATTAGCTATTGTCTCTGGTGCAGAATCTAAGATGTCCCAAGGTTCAACAGTGGGTTGGGTTGATTGGCTCTGTGGGAGCTGGGATGAGCCATCTGACATCATCTCAATAGCCTGTGAAAGTAGTAAGTTTTGGGGAATTTTGTGAGTCATTGGCGTTATGTTAAAAGCCTGAAATGGGCCGTGATGGGGCTATTTACACCACAGAAATTGGCAGACATGAAAAATCAGGTGGGTGGTGATTGTTTCTTCTGGAGATCAGTTTGTTATTCATTTACCAGCTCACGGCTGGCTTGCCGCTGAGCCTCCTTTGCCACATCCAGATCCAGGAGCATGTACTCTGCTCATGAACTTTACTACAGCTACCTCATTAAAATCATCCAGTAAACAAATAGTTATTGGCCAGGGGGCCATGGCACTCACTTCCAGTTCTAGCTGCTCAGAAGGCTGAGGCAGGACAATCACTTGGGCCCAGGAGTTCTAGGCTGTAGGACATTGTGCCAATCTGGTGTCTGCCCTAAGTTTGGTGTTAATGTGACCTCCCAGGAGTGGGAGACCACCAAGTTGCCTAAAGAGGGGCTAACTGGCCCAATGGAGCAAGTCAAAACTCCTGTGCTGATCAGTAGTGGGATCTCACCTATGAATAGCCACTGCATTCCAGCCTGGGCAACATAGTAAGACCCCATCTCTAAAGAAAAATAAGTTACTATCTACGAGTATTTACCATGTTTCAGGCACTCTGGCCACCTACTATACCATTTGTACAGAACAAGTAAGAACCAATATGAAACCCACCATTTGCTTGTACATCTCAACGGAGGCCTGCGTCTTCCTAAAAGAAAAAATACTTTATAAATCAGTCAAAGCAACTCAGAGAGCTACGGGCCTATGGCTTTGGGTCTGCAGCCCTGTGTCTGTCGAGAGGGGTACTTTTTCTTATTTTTGCAGAGAAACATGTGGACCACCATGCAGTGCGCTGAAGACACAACAATGAACAAGTCAGAGGTTGCAGAGTTCACATTCTAGGAAGGGAACAAAATGAACATGATGATTTGAGACAGTGACAGTGTGAGGAAGCAACACCACCGAAAAGATGTGAGAGATGTGAGACGGGCTGGTGGTGGGAGCAGAGCTTCTGTGGTCAGGACTTCAGATCCGAACGGGCCCCTCTGTGGTCTGGGTAAAGAGCTCCCCAAAAAGGGAGCACGCGAGCAAGTGCTCAGAGTTGAGAGTGAGCTCACATTCCTAAAAGACAGAAGATAGTTGGGTGACTAGAGGAGAGTAAGAAACACAGGGACAGGTATAAGTAGGGGACAGGGAGGTCAGCAGTGGGCTTTGCTGTCCATGGAAGAGAATTTGGATTTTATTCTGTACATAGTGAGAAGCTCCTGTGTTAAGCCTCTTACTGTGTTAAGCACAGAACTGATTTCCATTTTTAGATCACACAGGGTTTTGTATGGAAATTAGGTTGTAAGAAAACAAAAGAACATGCAAAAAGGTCAGTTCAGGGATGGATGTTGCTCTCCCTGCAACACCTGAGTGCACACTTCTCAAAATGGGGCTGCTTCTCTGTGTTTTGTATTTAATTTATTTTTTTTTAATTTTATTTATTTATTTTTAGAGGGGAAAGGAAGGAGAGAGAGAGAAATACCAGTGTATAGTTGCCTCTGGTGTGTCCCCTGCCGGGAACTGGCCTGCAACCCAGGCATGTGCCCTGACTGGGAATTGAACCTTGATCGTGTGATTCGCAGGCCCACACTCAATTCACTGAGCTACACCAGCCAGGGCTTGTATTTACTTTAGAATTATGCTTCTGAAGCCCAGCCCAAACCTCCTCACTCCACCACCATGCACCTGACCATGAGCTCAATTTCAACTCTGTGTCTGGTTTTCCTTGAATTGTTTCTAGATCACGGTTTATTAACAACATAGGCTGGTGGGTTTACTCAAATAATTTAAGAGATAATTTAAGGAACACAGGACAATGGAAACAGAGCACCAAACAAAGGAAAAATATGTCTAAGATGGCAAAATTGATTTTAGTTTGAGACCTGGAGTTATTATGAAATAATCTCTTCAGAAGAGGGCTGAAGGTCTGTTTTCTCCATCAGTGATTCCCAGACCTGGAGGCATGGTGGTGTTACCTGAAGGACTATTAAAATACCTATGTCCGGGTCCTACCCTGACAGTTTTCTATTTCATTCATCTATGGAGAAACCAAGACATTGAAGGGTTTTAAAAGCGAGCCAGGTAATTCTAATGGATAACCACACTTGACTATTACACTTCTGAATGCCTGGGCATTTAGCCAGAAGAAAAGGAAAAATGATGACAGACTCTGCATGGAGTGATAGCAGCAACACCTTCTCACCATTGAGCCTGCAATGATGAAGAGCGGCACTAATTGTTTCCCTTTGAAGGACGGACAGCTAATTTGGCGATATAGAGCCCAAATAGTAAGAGAGTATGTCTAGAACTGAGTCTATGAGCTAAGTCTAAATGAAATTCATCTCAAAAGAAAAAGTTATAAGCCATCTCAAATGCTGTTACAATGTTGGAAATGACTATTAGCTAAGTAGAGACTGATTCTACTTCACTTTCGTCCAATTTAAAATGCAAATCTAAAGTGGAATAATGTGAGAGACCTCTCTTATAATAGCAGCTGCCACTCAGATACTCAGATTTTGGAAGGAAACACACCCCAAATAAACACTGTTGTGTCTCTCTTCCCTCTTCCAACCACCTGGACCCAATATCTCCAGTTTCCAGAAAATGACTATTGATTGGGAAATGATCATAAAATCAGAGATGGGGAATTCCACCAAAGGGAAAAACAGTTTTTCTCCTAGTATCTGTCAAGTATGGGGAGAGACTCTTCTCAAATCATCTCACTTATCATCAAAATAACCCATTATTTTCCTCATCTCCGTTTTGCAACTGTTGAAAACAAGGTTTCTAGGTAAGTGATTTTTTTTTCAAGGTCCCCACATCTAGAACACAGCAAAGAAGGTATCAAACTCTAAAACCCATAATTCTTTGCATTGTACAATGCATCTTCTTCAGATAACATAAGTTGGGGCTAAGGGGCGGTAGAAACTGGTGAAGTTGAGGAAAAGATATTTGAAAAATCTAGAAAATTAAGAGATTGAAGACAGAGAAACAAATGCCAGAATATTTTAAAATTCTCTTTCCCCTTTGTGGAGGGGGGTACAGTATCAGGCCAGACAGGTAGGAGTTTCACGTGGAATGTGGGCAGAGCCTCAGACTGTGTCGGAATGACTCCAGGGAACAAACCGGAAATGGTGTGAACAAGAGCTTCAGCCAAATGAAGGATGGAAGAAAGTCAGCCATCTTAGAAAAGACAACTCTACTTCCTCTTCACCTCTCCCATGAAAGCATGCAGACAGACCTGTTTTCAAATGGCCCTGTTCTCACTTCTGCTTTGTCAGACTATCCCATTCAGGAAAAATTCCTGTCTTCTTATATAGAGGGGTGGGCAAAGGTAGGTTTACAGTTGTTTATGTGGAAAAAAATACAGTAATTAGTGAATAATAATATAAGAATAAACTCTCATGTTTCACATACAACTGTAAGCCTACTTTTGCCCACCCCTGTATTTATGTGATGTCAGTTCATCTGTCAGGGAGATATAGGAGGCAAGGGCTTTGGAATGTCTGGCCTGTTTTTTGTTTTGTTTTGTTTTTGTTTTTACTTTGCAAAGTGGTTTTGAGAGTGCTGAAAAGTAAAGCTGTTCTCTTCCCCTGAAGTAAACATTTGCTGGAACGGACCAAGGAAATGGAAGCCAATGTTTTCTACCTGCTCCAACACGTTCCTGCTGTTTACTTCAAGCCACTTAGACACCTTGCTTGTGGTTAAACAACAATTTCATACAGAACTCTGCCTGCCATGGTGAAATCACCATCACAATGGCTTTTTCTCAGCAAATGAAAAACTTGACTGTACCACGTACTCCAATTACTAATTACCCTCATGCCAAACTAGAGAAATACGGTGGCACAGAAGAGAATATTTTCCTGAAGTTTTACGGATGATTTCCAACGTGTTTCTTTTTAACCTTTAAACTCCCACAGGGATTCTCTTTAAGATCCTATCAAAAATCACCTTTCTAAGTCTGGGTGAAACCCAAGTCATTGCTAGCACAGGGACTCTTCACAAATGGCTCAAGGACACCTACATCCCGCCCAGCCATTCCGTGTCTGTGGACCTTTTTCTTTGTTTTCGTTTGAGTCCTAACGAACAAAGTAGAAATCAAGTTGAACAGAAAAGCACTCCTTACTGAAGGGTGGGCTGATAACAGAGGCAGCAAACCGGTTATCTGTTAGGAAGGCTATTTGAATCCTGCCACCTCATCGGCTTCCTGTGGTAAAGGTTGTTTTGGCCTTTTCACACACTTGGAGAAAACTCTATTCATTGTGTTGTCACATCTATGAAACAGAGGTCTTGGATGACAACGCTGCTGTAAGACAGAAGGTAACCTTTGCTTCGCTATCAGGCAGCTGGGGACGGGTGCTCATATCTCAGGGCTGAGAGTGATGTCATTGAAAGATGAGACTGCTTAAAGAGAAACAGAACACAAAACCAGGGCCTCTCACTGCTTTCTTGCCAATAGGAAGACATGGGGGGGGGGGGGGGGCGGGGGGCAGTGTCCTGGCTGGGTCGGATTACTCCTGCCGTGATGGAACAAACGGTGCTGATAGCTGCCAGGAAACCAAACTGCGATACAAAAGCAAGTGTGTCATGAAGTTGTGTTTCCTCTCTTTTTGCTCTGTTGCCCTAAGCAAGAGAACTTGATCTCTGTAAATAAAACACTAAGGCAGAGGACCAAATACAGAAAAGGCTGGAGACTTTAGTTTACTTTTCCAAATTAACAACCCTTCCAAACTACAACTCCTAGCTCAGTCTTTGAGTTAGTAGTTGGCTTACTCCTTTGTATATTTACTTTTTTATTGTTGTTCAAGTACAGTTGACTCCATGTTCCCCCCACAAGTCCCCCAACACTCATCCCCAAGTTGGCTTACTCTTACCTTAACCCATAATAAAAGCAGTTTTTTTTTCTTTGGGGGAATACATTAAAAAGTACCAGAAATCCTTTTTTATAAACTGCCCTCTTCTGAAATAAGTATTTTTATAAGTATGCTGGTCTTAAACTCAATATAAAATATTTTTTGAACTCTTGCCCTCACCAACAGCTGCTGCTTTTCTAGGGGTCAAGTTTGCTTCTCATTCTAGGTTAACTCTGGAATCTTTAAGGATTCATTGTTGAGTTTGTGAATTTCCTGAACCCGTTGGTCCTTTTCCTTCTCTCCATTGCTGCCCTGTCTCTATGTCGCTATTCATCTTATCTGTGTCAAAAGGAGGGCAAGGGGTAGGGCTCAAACCAGCCAGCCTGGCTCCTTGCAAACAGGCTTGGCAAAGGGTTTGATGGGTGACATACTGGGAACTCTTGGCTGAAATGAGATTTGAGAATTTTTCATGGTTTTTTTTTTTGTTTGTTTTCTCTGCTCTCTCTATTTCCCATCCAAATGCATAATTGAGATGTAATTGTATCTATCTGCATCTGGCCACAGTGCAGTCTATTTATGCAGTATGACTGTAAAGATGTTTGAAGTAGTGGAACATCTGGTAGGAAAGAGAGGTTTTGATACTGACCTAAATTACGGATGTTGTAATTTTTATTTTTCTATTCAGTGTTTGTAAAAGTTAGATTGTCCACATTGTTGATACAAATCATATACTGAAATCATACAGAGATCGTTTCTCAAAGCACACATATACCATGCCCTGGGCCTGCATGATATTGGAAACTTTCCAGGTGATTCCAAACTAGACCCCTGATTGAGAACCAGCAATATAAAAATAATTCGTTTTCACATTTTTTAAATGTTATTATTGAATTGGCCAAAAGCCCAGGTTTTTTTTCCCATAAAATAAAAGACACATTTTTTGTTTTCAGCAATGACTTTATTGATTGGGGTATTTTGAGTATGTTGGCTCTCTGCTGTTATTGGCTTCTAGAGGGTAGAGGCCAGGAGTGCTTCTAAACATCTTCCAATGGCTAAGACAGCCCGAAAGCAAAGAATTATCTGGCCAAAATGTCCATAGTACCAAGAAACTTCGCAAACCCCTTTTGACATGCTTGATCCGTCACGGCACCTTCTCTATACACTGCACAAACCTTCTTTTGCACTTTAGTTGCATTCTTAGCTTTCTTGAAATAATAAAGCATAATATACCAAAAATGTTTCTTTTTTTCTATCTTCAATATTAATATGGCTACACAAAAATTCACCAATTTCAATGAGTTTTTTAATGCATGCTGATATGACAGCTGTCACAATACAATCTAACAAAATTGTTTCAAATGAAATGAAAGAAGTGCTACCAGAGCCATTGTACAGAAAAGAAACAAATGATCTTTTTGGCCAACCCGATACTTTGAATTAAAATTTTAGTTACTTCTCTCTATCTACTATCCGTTTTTAAAAGAATGCTATGTAGCTTATTTAAACAGTTTTCACTTACATTCATATTTCCATGGATAAAACTTTTAAAAGATCCACTCCCTTAAGCAGCATGTTAAGATTCTGATGGCTGTATTTGTTTTAGTTGGCAAAATTAGATTTCTCATTTCTGATCCCAACTGTGTGCTAACTCGTGGGGTTGGTTTAGGTGAGCCCCTGGGGTCTCTGCTGGCTTCAGCTTATGTAATCCCACTGACATTGTGAGCCTGTGTGAAACGGACTGCAGTTGCTAACAGAAATAGCAAGACATGATAGAGGTTGCCTTTGCTGCTTTCCAGAGGACTGCTAGAGCTATTGAGTCAGGAATACCCAGGAGCTAAGCTTCCGCTGTCCCACCCGCCTTGGCAAGTCACGGCTGGGCTCACCCGACCTGCTGTCTAGGAAGCAGGCCTTGGGCCGTCAGCTCGCCTGTCAGCTTCAGTCCTCTTAGACTCCTGACCCCCAAAGGTATTAGTTGCCTGATTGACTGACTGATGACGACTGACATGTATATACAATTCACTCTTTATTTTCACTAGCCCTAAAGTGAGGTCCATATGTTCTGATCCACACATGTGTGTGAGTGTCTCCTCCCACGGCAGAATCACAACCAGGCACTGACAGACACAGACGTGTGGTTTTTAAGTACTTTTGCAGTCAGGCAGAATTGCACCTTCACTGACTGATCCATTCCACACGTACACTTTTTTACTTTATGTTTTAATTGCAGTATATATACAATATTATTTTGTATTACTGTGAGGTATACAACATAGAGGTTAGACAATCATATATTTCACAAAGTGTTTCCCCCAATGCTTCCAATACCCATCTGACACCATACACAGTTATTACAATATTATCAACTATATTCCCCATACTGTACTTTACATCCCCATGACTATTTTGTAAGCACCAGTTTGTACTTCCTAATCCCTTCACCTTTAACACTCACAATTTCTCGAATATGGTGACTAGTAAGTCTTGGATGGGTGGATTTTCAGGCCTAACAGCCCCCTCCCTGTTTTAGAACTAACAAAATAAAGAACTGTTTTAGGGTTCTTGGTTCTCCTTTTGTCTGTTTCTGAACCAACACTGCCATGTCTCGGTTCACATTGCTCTCTGATGTGTTGCTATCTGACAAGCAATGTTCCACCATGATCATCTTCTTCAGAAGTTTCTCAGCTATTTATCGGATTTTGCATGTTCCTTAAATGTCAGTAGACCAGTGTCTTTTGTCTTTTTTTTTCTGTTCCACAGAAGAAAACATGTAACAGGAATAGGATATTATACACATATTTGTGGAATGACATCTGTTTAAAAAATTTCTTCTCCATGAATATGGTATAGCAATGCATTTACTTAGGTCTTCTATAATTTCTTCAACAATGCTTTTTCATTTTCTCTGTAGCTCTATAAAATATCCTCTGTTAGAATTAGTTCAGTTACATTAGACTATCATTTCTAACTACCTCTTTCTTATGTCTAAGAAGTTAAACAACTCTTTGGGGACAGTTGTAGGAAAAAAGACCACACAGTCAACATTTTTTAGGACCTGGATTATGGGAAGGCAAGGAGGGGAGTGCTCATCAGCTGGTCTTGTCGCACAAAAATGACAGCCTTTTAAAAACTGTATCTGAGTACATCTGAGACCTGCCACCCACCCATTAGCCTCACTTCCAAGAATCGCTTAGTGATCCACTGAGAGAGGGTTCACTGGTTTACATACGAGTTAGTAAACTCTGGAGGAGTGAGCTGGCTGTATCCACTCAAAAAGAGGTCAAATGTACATTCAAAAGGAAAGGGAGTTAAATAATTTAAAGGAAATTATGGCCTTTAAGGTCTATAAAAGACTAACGATAACTATGCAAAGGAGTAAAACATTAAGAAATATTTTGGCTAGTTGAGTTTTTAACTTTCAGAATTATATGACATAATCTGTTGATAAAGGAAGTTATTTCTTTCTCAACTGCACTCAAATACCATGAATAACTGTCCCAACTCATCTTTTGTAAAACTAATTCCAAATAAGAAAGTGATAATGTAGTGACAGTGAACAAAAGAGGGTCTAAGGAGAAATGAGGTTTTAGAAATAATGACGTTTTACTCTATGCTGTCTCCCTTCTTCCTAGCCAGTCTCACTTTCTCTTCTTCTATCAATTGGAAAATTTTATTATGTACCTACTGATGAAGGGCACTATGCTAAGGGCATATAAGAATAATGTAATAAATGCCAACAAAAAAACTTAAAATACGTTTGTGGAAGTAAAAGATATCAATATAGAATAATTACCACATGCATACATATGCTAAATATAATATGTATAAACAACAGGTTCCAAAGGACAAGTACCTATTTGCTGAAACACAAAGAAAAATATAAAGAAAGAAAATCTTAAGAGTTTTTCCAAAGAGTTCTATGAAAAATAACCTGAAGAGAAATAGAAAGGCGACTATATTTCATAAAATTTAATGCTTATAATATTGGATTTTCTGATCTACCCCAGTTTCTTTTAGGCCTAGAGCACCTGCGTTAGAGAGCTAGAAGTAAGTGACTACCTCTCATGTGGTATAACACTGATGGTTCTCAGTTAATGTCTCAGTTTGATCCCTACCAACTTCAACTGCTCTACCTGACCGTGGAGTACCGCCCAGCAAGAAATCTCCTGCACAAACCTTCGCAAAACACTGTTTGACACATTCAGTCCGTCACAGCAACTTCTCCACACACTGCACAAACCTTTTTGTGCATTTCAGTTGCATTTTCACCTTTCTGGAAATAATAAGCATAATATGCTGAAAATGTTGCATGTTTCCTTCTTTTGTCAGTATGACAATGGCTGCACAAAAACTCCCCCATTTTTTTTTAAACACGCTGATATGACAGCTGGCACCATACAGTCTAACAAATTGCTTCAGATGAAGTTGAAGACAACTAAGTGCTACTAGAGGCATCTTATGAGAAAACACTAAACAAACTTTTCGGCCAACCCCAAACCACTTTGGATCCCTCCTTCAGTGAGAAGGAATGGCATATTTAAATGTTTTGTTCAACATTTAGTTTACATTTGCAGCAAAGGAGATGATTGTTCTCCATTGCTTTCAGGGCTTCTCTGCCATGCCTAAGCTTCTAGACTGCATATTATTCATTGCTTAGATGTGCCCAAGTTAGGCAAAGACATTCTTCCAACTGAATTAAATCAAACTCGCCAAAGGATATTCCAGCCATAGGAAAATAAGTCCAGCATGGCAGAAGGCTTTGTTTTGTTCATTGAATAATGTTTTGTGCATGGTTGGCACCTAATAAACATTTGTTAAGTAAACTTTAGTTTATTTAGCCCTGTCCTGGGAAGTGATATTTCACACATCGCATTAGAAAAACCGTATGAAATGGAAGATGCTAATGGTGAACAAATGGCCGTGCTGCCTGAGTCCAGTTCCTCTGAGGCCAGGTCAGTAGGTGATGCTTTTGTTTTGTCTCATATGCGTCCCTGGATTTCTGGCAAACCATTCCCTGGTTTGTCAGTTTTTTAAACCAAGGTAAAACACTTGAAAAGAAGATGTTTCAAGTAAATACATATAGCAATTTCTCTATGTAATTATTCAATATTCAGAAAAAATAGTTCAAAGCAGAGCAAACTTGGACATTTACAGGTGAAGAGTATTTTATAGAGTGAAAATGAGCAGGGAACTCAAAAATGTTGATATCAGTTTCCATCTTTCTTTAAACAAGACAAAAAATAACTTCCCCTTCCATGCTGTCCACATGCAACACAGAAGTGGTTTGTGATGTGGAGAGAGAAGTATAATTTCAGCTTGATGGATAATATGTGTTCCTGTTCTAACATGAAATGTCAATCAATCTTGACCTTCAAAGCTCTCTGATACAGAATTTCAACTCCAGCCTTTGTTCAGACTTAATGACCATAATAATTAAATACCAAAATTTATTTTAACACGGCATCGGTTAGAATTTAGAGATGCTCATAAATCAAAGGAAAGGAGTTCTCTGTGAAGAGGAATTTACCGTAAACACACCCTGGCCCATCCCTGTTTTTTAGTTACTCTGCTCCACCGCACTGGAGTAACCCACCCAGCTGGTGCGCACAAACCGGCCACAGATTCCCCTATCAGCTCTTCTTCCTCTTGAGAGCCATCACCCTCAGCACCTCTGGGGACTGTCTGCTGAAAATGATTAGGGAGCACATTAGTTTCCTGAGGACATTATAACAAATTACTTCAAATTCTGTGGCTAAAAACAATAGCAATGTACTTTCTCACAGTTCTGGAGGCCAGAAGCCCAAATTCAGCTCCACTGCACCCAGATCAACAAAGCCAAGCTCCCGCAAAAGGCTGTCAGGAGAATCTGTTCTTTGCTTCACTCCAATCTTTGCCTTTTTGGCCACACTGCCTTCTGCTGTCTGTCTTATCTCCCTGTGCCTCTTCTAAGGGCACGTCTCATGACGTGTAAGGCCCGTTTTGATAACCAGGAAAGTCTCCTCATCTTAAGATCCTTAACTTAATCACATCTGCAGAAAACTTCACCAGTTAGCTTTCACAGGTGCCAGGACCGAGGACCGGATAGCCCTGATGGCCGTCGTCGTTCAGCCCGTCACAGGGGAAAGCCCGCCTTGTTTGATGTGATCACCTTAGACCGTGAGTGCACCCAGATTCTGGTCCGTTTGACCCACAGACTAGGTTACGTCCTCCCACTTAATCTCTTTTAGGGAGACCGTTCGCTCTCCCAATCTATCTTGCTTCTCAACGTGTTTAGAACAGGGACGGGGAAGAAGGGTGCTATTTATTGGGGCCTCTCTGAAACTTAGTAAATGAGAAAAAGTAATGGCATAGATAATCATAGGCCGACTACTTGAGAAACCCACCCCTTTTACTGCGTGCCAGTGACGCGGTGGAGGAGCCGAAGCAAAATAAGGTAAAGGAAGGGAAGGCGAGGCAGCACATGGAGATCGAGACCTAATAGAACTGCTGGGTGCGCTTGCATTATGCACAAGGAAGTATCTGCATATGGCACCTGAAAAATATCTCTGAATTAATAATTTAGATCATGATTATGCCTCTAATTTCCCACCATATTCTACTAAATAGACATTGTAATGAAAAGCATATTTTATTTACAATTATAGTTTACAAGCCCAAATGTAAACTGACAGTAATGAGAAGAATGTGTCACTAAATCCATTTTCATGTAAATTGCCGTATTTAAAATATTCTGAAAGCAGGAAGGGCAGTTAATGAACCTAGTACTGATGAGCTCCTTGTCAGAAGTGCCTGGCTTAAGCCCTGATCCGCTGTTTCTGACTGAATGATGATCACTTCCTCGGCATTTCAGGGTTTATTGTTTCTCTTCATGCTCCTCAAATTATAGCAGCTTTTCTTCCCTGCCCTGCTCCCAACTATCAGTAAACCTGATTCGAATTAAAAAGGAACAACCAGCTCCAGCTATAAACACAAATCTGTCTCCCAAGCAAGTGCTCCCTTGCTGTGCACTTAGCAGAAGAGGGGATGATGTAAGGAAGGTAATTATAACCTGAGCTGGCTGGTGTCACTGCACAGAAGGGCCTGTCAGCGTTTCTCTGTGAATAATCACACCATTGCCTCTGCTGATGTGAAGTGCCAAGTGGTGGGTTCCTGGGCAGATTTCAGTCTAAGAATGCAACTTGTAATTGAAGACCGTGCTGCAAAATGGAATACTTGCTGCAAACCTGTTAGTAAAATGCATAGTCTTTCTCCCCACTTGTGGTAGCCACTCTGGAATGGGGGGCTACTCCTGGGTGGAAGGAAGGAGCCATGAGAAAAATGATTCAAACTGGAGGTGAGACAGTGAAAAAAAAAGCACGTTGATAGAACATTTTATTTTTCTTTCTTCCCTCAAAAATGAATTCTCTCCGTGGCATTTCAGCTTGTGTTTAATAAAGAGGTCAATGCTCACCTTTAAATTCTTATGGAAAATGAATGATTCAAGAAAAAGTAGTTGTAATTTCTATCCCATATAGCCCTCATCTTCTGAATATATAAAAAACACTTAGAACTCAATTAAATAAATATCAACAACCCAATAGGAAAGTAGGAGACAAACATGAACAGACATCCAATTAGTGCAAATAAACACAAATGTAAAGAAGCTCAACCTCATTCGTAATAAGAGAAATGCAAACTAAAATTGCGCATGTAAAGAAGCTCAACCTCATTCGTAATAAGAGAAATGCAAACTAAAATTGCGCTGAGGCGCTCTTTCTTACCTTTCAGATTGGCAAAAATCTCAAAGCCTGGCAGTACAGTCTGTTTGTGAAGACGTGAGAAAACAACCTCATCAGTTGCTGCTGAGAGTGCAACATGTTCCACACCCTGCACAGGTGTATTAGCTTTCCGTTGTTGCTGTTACAAGTGACCACAACTTTAGAGGCTTCAAATAAGACCTATTTGTTGTCTCACAGTTCTGTAGGTCAGACCCCCTGCACAGGTCTCATGGGGCTGAAAATCAGTGTGTCAACACAGCTCTGATCTTCATTGGTGACTCCAAAGGAGAACCCATTTCTGTGAAGTTCTAGAACTGAAGTTGCCATTTTCTTGCTCATTTAGGTTGTTGGCAAAATTCAGTTTCTTGTGGCTGTGAGCGGAGGACCATTCCTAGCTCCTAGGGCTGCCCACACTCCTTGGCTCATGATATGTTTGTCTATCTTCAAAGAGAACAATGGCAGGTCCTCCTCAAACCACCTCCCTCACAAAGTCATCTGCCCCTTCCTTTCCCACTTTAAAGGCGTCACAGGATTGCAATGGGCCAAGAGAATCTAACTCTACTGTCTCAAGATACTGAACCTTAATCACCCTTCAAGGTGTTTTTGATATGTGTGAGATAACATACTAACAGGTTTCAAGGATTAGGATATGGACCTTATTTTTCTGCTTCTTCTTTCAGCTTTATTGAGATATAATTGATAAGGGAAATTGTAAAATATTTGAGGTGTACAATGTGGTGATTTGATAAATATGGACCATGTGATAGGGCCTTCCCAAGATATGGACAACTGCGAGGGACCATTATTCTGATTACCACAGAAGGCCATTTGTCAGCATCTCTATTACAAAATCATGTATCTTTGACTCAGTTCGCCCACTTCTGCAAATGTATTTTACATATAGAATTGCATAGACAAAAGGTCTCTGTACCAACTAACTATTCTTTGTAGTGCAGTGTGTCATTATGTGTGTATATATATATGTATATATATGTGTATATATGTATATATGTATATATATGTGTATATATATATATATACACACACACACATATTTTCATCCCAGGTGTGTACCAGTAGGGGACTAATCAAACTATAATGTATCCTCTTAATGCAGCCATAAAAGTTAGTATGAATAAACTCTGCATTATTTATAGAAATATTGCCAGAATATACTCTTACTAAGTAAAAAAATCAAGGTCATATACTGTATGTCTGTGTGGATATGTACATATAAATACATAGATACAATATATATACTGTTATCTATCAATGACATATAAATATATACACATATGAACTACATTTATATTTGTTAATAAATAACAGAATATAACATAAGAAACTAATAGGTGTGAAATTACCTATAAGGCATAAATAGGCAGAAAAAGCTAAGACCAGGGCAAAGATGAAAATATGACTCCTAATTGACCACTTATTAATATCATTTGATATTCAAACCTTTTAATTGAATTATTTATACAAAAATATAACATTAAAGTAAAAAAGTGAAAAACTAAAACCCACTGGATTTGGGAGAATAGAATGTTGTTCTTCATCAGAATAGCTTTTTCAAAAACATTTAAGTATTAAAATGCATCTTTCATAAGTTAACAGCAGGCAGGAACACCAATTAATGTGAAAGTTTATATAATATTAAAGTTAGGAAAATGGTCAAATGTAGAATAATCAGCAGTAGGAATTTTTTGTAGTATTGGAAATAATGTGAGTTTAAAAAGAAATATTTGTACAGTAAATGTGTTTGAATGCCCATTTGTAGTTTTCCTCTGTTACTAACGTGCTTTTTGGTTACTCAAAAGTACATTTTTCACAAGAAGTTAAATGTCATTAATTACAAGTTTAACATTGCAGCTTGGCATGAGTTTCCAGTCTCTGCCAAGCATAAGAAAAGCGGGTGAACCAATGCACAGCGGTCCTGCACCAGAGCCTGTGCTGGGGTCAGAGCCCCAAGCATCTCTGGTTTTGTCAGTGTTTCCCTAACAAATGAGCACAAACTGCTAAAACTTCACTCCACTGGGGAAATCTGAAACTACTTACAGGAAGTAGAGCATTTTTTTACTGCCTTGTTTTCCTACAGGCATTCAAAGGACAGAGTCTACAGAAGTAATATGTGGGTGCCCCTCCATGATGGGCTACAACTCCAAAATACATCACAATCTTAACACAATTGAGAGTACTGTCCCATTGTGGTGAAATTATGTGATTATGTGGTTTTTATTTTCTTCTTTGCAGATGTGTTTTCCAAAAAATTTGTGTTGATTTATGATCGGAAAGAATAGGTTATTTAAATTTTCATTATAAATAACTATCTTTGTGTGAATTGTTCATACTCTCCAATAATAATTTTCAAAGCTATCAAATGTTTATCTGACAAGCATGCCTATCAAGTTTATGACACCCAGCTTTCCGACCTGATTCTGTCCCTTCTCATTATCCTCATCTGCCTGCTGCCTGCGCTGCTTTGCTCTCCACACTCAATTAAAAATGAAGTCAGAAATGAGAGAGAAAATGTGTGTGTGTGTGTGTGTGTGTGTGTGTGAAACAGTGAAAGAGAGGAGAATGACTACTTTTCTGTTAAAAGCACACTCTACAAAACCACAATGTCTCCCAAAGGTAAAAGAAGAAAAGCAAAATCTCATGATCGATTGTAGTTTTTTAGTAGAATATATCCTATGGTTTCCAATGTATCACCTATGTACAACTACTTCTGTATTGATTGATTAAAAAATCAACCCTGTGAATATAAGGAATAAAAGTTCCTACCAAGGATTTACTGCTCAGCCTGGATGCTCAGGTACCTTCTTCATTTTCAAGTCAGGAAAGCACTCCCTTTGCATGGCATTTTCTTTCACTGTATTAGAAGAAAGTGTAATGCACATTGTTTAAACCATCTGTCTTCCTAGGATAGTATTAGAATATGATGACATAAAAAAACACTCCCCAAAAGAAAGTGTAGCACCCTTCTGCACCACCCTCACTCTACACATGATGGCCAACTATTATCCTCCCATACCCTCTGTCTATCTCTTTGTACTAAACTATCTCTTTGTGCTAAGACTTCAAAGTCAAGTCTTCCCAATCCTGCCAAAGACCTACAGACACAGCCCAGTGCAGTAGGGAGGGTCCAGCTGGGGACTCAGACTTGGATGCAGATTCCACTCCCTCAGTTCTCTCTATGGCTTTGGGTAGGTGACTAACCCCTTGATCTTCTTCTTGATCTTCTTTTCAAGTGACAGGTCTTACTGTCCCACAGAACTGTTTTGGAGACTTGAGGAAACAACAAATTTAAAGCAACTAGGAGTGTTTGACATTCAAGAAAGATCTCTTGCCCTCAATTCTAGCCTTGGGACTCTTACAAAATTAACCCAGCAGGAAATTAGGAATTTAAGAAGTACCTTCTGCTACAGAAAGAAATTTACCACAGTTCACTTCAAAGTGAGAAATGACACTAATGTATTCTCAGTGGAGAAATACATTATTTATTCCCATAACCTCAAATGCTCTGGAATTCAAATTTGTATTGGTAGCTGAGCAAAGTCTGCGTATTGATATCTCAGGCAGCCCTTGAATGGATCCCATTGCCACTGCTGGTGAGGAAGATTCAGGCATAGGGTGGTCACACTCATACAAAGACAGGTAAAAATGCACGTAAGAGCTTAAATGAAGCCCATATGTAACCTACCCATGACTTAGAAGGGGAAAAAAGGACCTATATACACATGTATACACATCTATATACCTTTTCATAAGCCTGTGATGACATGGTTCATAAAAATAAATTACCGGTTTGCAATTCTATTGTTTCACTTAGACTCAAATTTATGGACCTTATTTGGGTTCCAGGATAGACATCAGAGTGTATAAATACTATTTACAAAGTATAGTGTCATCCTAATGAAAACAAAATGGGCAAGATGGATCAGTATATAGATCTTCTCGGGCCTCGTTATAGCAAAGGGAACTAGAAATTGGAATTGGAATGGGTGTGGGGAAAGAGACAAGCTGTGTTTGATCTGAACGGTCCTTTCTACTCACATCTTTTGAGGAAACAAACAGAAAAATCTTATTAAAGCAATGAGTCTAGTCAAAATGGTTCAACGTTCTAAGTAGCTCCGATTCCTTAGCCAAATATTATGGATACCTTCCTGTTGTTTAATTAAAACATCAAGTTACATAAACTGGTCCAGAGAGTGGTGATTCGTGCTTTTCAAATGAGTGAGGTCATCCCTGTTGTCTTCAGTGGGATTGAGACAGTGAAAAACAATTCCAAACAGTACAATCCCTGCGTGCTTGGAGTGTCCGTCAGTTTACACACATATGCACACACACAGAGACACCTACACAAACACATTACACACATTGAGATTATTTGAGATTGTTTCCCAATTCAGTCAGTAACCAATAACTGAATCTCACAATGTCAGAGGTGAGTGGAGAAAGCCAAGCAGATAGAAGTTTATCACTATTGTGGAGCCACAAAGAAATAACAGACTTCCATGCCTTTCTTAACCTGAGAAATTTATTTTTCACTAGGAACCTGAAAGTAACAAAACACTCAACCCCAACTTCATTCTGAACCAATCATCCAGCAACTCCACCTTAGTGATCCTCTTTGAGGTAGGTTTCACATTGTAAATCATGCTAACATCTACTGTAGAAAGCTGCACCACACTCTGATTTATCCAGCGGAAAGTTAGAATATAGCCTGTTTTGTTACATCATTGAATCTACTTGAAACAAAACCCTGTGAACTCAGGAAGGTCAGAAAGAAACAGGAAGTACAACAAAGGGAAGCTTGGGTGAACTTTCCAGAACTTCAGAGGTAGTTCATCTTGTTTTATAATTACCCTTGGGGAAGAAGATCAAATACGTCTTTATTTTGCCACTCCATCAAGACCATACATAGATCCTCACAGCACAAAGCACACTACAAATGCACATAATCAGACACCATTTGCTTGGGCCTGTGACCAGCTCTATGCCTAGGCTGGAGCAGGTACACGTAAAAGGGCTGGAGTGTAACTTTTACCTGTTACCCACAGTCTGTCCATTTTCTGTCTTTAACTAGCAGCGTAGAACTGGTTTCAATATCAAAGAAGCCTCAAAATCCAGAACATCATTTTGCTGTTGCTATCTTCTGTCCTGTTCTGTTTTACAAAACAGTAAATGTTTGAGGTCAAGCACCAGGCATTAGGTTGGAGATACAGGACATGTAAGGTGAGTCAATGACCTTAAGAATGGTCGCCACTGTTAAAGGAGATCATGAAGCTCTTTTATGAGTGCTAAATTTCAAGTGATGCCAATCCTTGGATAGCTTCGGTGAGACGCCTCACAGAGATGTCACTTCTCCCCAGGACAACCAATGATGAATCTGTTTGTTTCTTGTATGTAGTTTTAATGCATTAGTTCTATGGTAAAATAGTAGAAAAATCTTAAACACATTACTTGGTGAATGTAAGAAATGAATATATTACACTACCAAAAGGAAGGTACTATGTAGCACTATGCATTAGATTTGTTTTTAAATATTTTGGGTTTTTTTTAATCCTGATTTTTGAGTCAATAGAGAAATCTCTTCTCTATTAGTGGGGTGGAGGGAGCAACCACAACAAAATGCTTCTGATTCAATCAATTCTTGTACTTTTTCCTTAAGCAAATTTGATGCCGTTTATAGTTAACCATTGCAAAATTACAATATGTTTAAACCACAGAGAAAATAATTATATTTGGTATATTTGGTAATAGAAGTGGAAAACTTTCACAAATGTTAAGTAATTTTTTCTATAAGTATTTGTAATGTTGGAATAAAATGAATAAATAGTATTTTATATGTTTATATGATATCCCAATTAAGAATAAATTTCTTCAAGTATGGGATATTGTTAAATTATTGAGATTCATCATTTTTCAATATTAAGGCCATTATTACACTGGTTTTTATTGCTGTTGTTCTTGTTTGGCTATTGAATTACTTTAATCCATTCTATGAGCTATTTGCTGAGGCAGATAATAACATGGGTATGATAATAAAAAAGAAACATTCTTGTATCTATATGCATGCTAAGTTTACAAAGATGGAGGGGTTTGTTCATTAATTCTTCATATATTAGATGCTAGGGACTGGCCTCAAATTTCAAAGTTCCATCAAGTTCTTTTGTTACTAGTCCTTTATTGAAGCCATCATGTGTCTTGAATCATGGAAAACAAGTGTAGATAGTTTTGTTATTAGATTCACCAAACACTTTGCTTTTCCCATATAAAACACCCTTTAACTTCAAGGGAAGAGTTGCAAGCTGAGAAAGAAAACCCTGAAATGGGGGTGTTTGGCTCTCTTTTGAACTTTCTGGAATTCAAATGTAAGTGTAAATTTGAGGTCTTAGCTTTTGAGAAACAAAGTCATTTTTCCTCTGATATTTAAGAATAATTTTTACCACCTTTAACTACTCTGTTTGCTGACATAATAATTATAAAAATTAAAATTCCTTGAATGTTCATTAGCTGGCAGGCCGGTGATTAAATGTGTTTTTATTATACGTCTTCTGTCATTTAATTTTCACAACTCAGTGAGGTGGGTACTGTTACCTCATTGTACAGATGAAGAAAGTGAACTTTAAAGTAGTTAAGCAACTTGTCATAAAATCACACAACCAATAAATCGCAAAGCATTTATTGGAACCCTGCGTTGGTTGATTTGGAACCTTTGTTCTTAACCTCCCATAATATCCTACTTAAAAAAATAACTTTTAATTAGGAGAAAGAAGAAAAAAAAGACTATAGCTGCCAAACAAGAAATAGTTACAATTAAATTCACACTTTGAGTAAACTTTAAGAAGAAAAGTACCTACTAAGTTTTCTTGTATACTTTACCAATAATCAATATGTTGCCAGTAGTTTGATATATGTCAAAAAATGGAAAAGGAAGCATTTGAGGTATTGAGGATAGTTCTGAATTTGAGAATCTGTCTATGTCTACCCAAATTAAATCTTGAATTTTAATATGTTTTCAACTGTCAAACTAAGTTTTGCCTTTGAATTTTCAAATGCAAAGTACATATTTGCATGTATGTCAACAAGTAATGCTTTCACTCTTAAATTTATATAGTCAAAGCTATTTGGACATCTTTAACATTTTTTGAATTATTTGATACATACGAGGGAATATATGTAAGAAGTACAAAGAAATCAACTACAACAAACACCAGTGATGCCACCAGCAAACTCGAAAGCTCTGGCTTTGCCAACACCAAGTATGCCATCAGTAGCTAGCTGGCTCTATGCCCCTTCACCATGGCTTTTCCGACTCCCTGACCCCAAACAGATAACTACCATCCTGAATTTGGTTTTATCATTCCCTTGCTTTTTTCTTGAGGTATAGCTGACATGTGATACTATGTTAGTTTTGGGTATATAACATTATTCAATATTTGTAAATAGTGCAAAATGGTCACCACAGTAACATGGAGTTAACATCTGTCACCATATGTAGTTACAAACATTTTTTCTTGTGAGCCAAACTTTTCAAACTTACTATCTTAGCAATTTTCAAATATGCGGTATAGTATTGTTAATTGTAACTACCATGTTTTGTTCATTTTGTCACAGGAAGTTTGTGTGTTTTGAACTTCTTCATCCATTTTACTCACCTTCCCCACCCACTCTGCCATTTCCTGCCCCTGGCAACCATCAATATGTTTTCTGTATCTATGAGCTTTCTTTTTGGTTGTTTTTTTTGTTTGTTTCACTTGTTTGTTTTTGTTTAGATCCCACATAAAAGTAAGATTATATAGTATTTTCTTTCTCTGATTTAATTTCACTTAGCATAATGTCCCTTAGGGTACACCCATGTTGTTGTAAATGGAAAGAGTTACTTTTTCTATGGTGGAATAATATCCCATATACACATACATACATATATATGCATGTGTGTGTATATATACATACATGTGCATATACACATAACTATATGTGTATATGTGTGTGAGAGAGATATGTGGGTGACATATATATATATATATATATATCACATTTCCTTTATTCATTCAGCCATAGGTTGTTTCCACACCTTGGCTATTGCAAATAATGCTACAATGAATATGGGGGTGTGTATATCTTTTCAAGTTAGGGTTTTTGTTTTCTTCAGATAAATATAGCATGTCCTCAAATAATGTTTCATTCAACATTGTCTCATTATGATGTTGACGAGATGCTGTAGGAACTTAACCCTCCTCTATATCATTAGTTTATGGTAAAGTTGATTTCATCGCACGTTATGTTGTTTTGCCACAGTTCTAAGAACCTACTGACAACCTTAAATAAGGACTCAATGCATCCAGACGGAAAATCGTGGGATCATGTGGTAGTTCTATTTTTCATTTTTTGAGGAACCTCCATACTGTTTTCCTTCGTGGCTTCACCGATTTATTTTCTCACGAACAGTACCTGAGAGTTTCCCTTTCTTCTTATCCTCGTCAACTCTTACTTCTTGTCTTTTTGATAATTCCCATTCTAATAGGAATGAGGTGATTTGTATGTCCCTCATGATTAATGATGATGGACATTGTGTCATGTACCTATTGGTTATCTGTGTGTAATTTTTAGGAAAATGTTTATTAGGATCTTCTGTGAATTTTTAATCAGATTGTTTGAGGGGATTTTTGTTTTTATTTTTTGCTTTTGAATAGTATGAATCCTTTGTCTATTTCAGATGTTAACTGCTATCAGATATATGGTTTTTAGATATTTTCTGCTATTCAGTGTGGTGTTGTCTCATTTTGCTTATTTCCTTTGCCGTGCAGACACTTTTCAGGATGACGTAGTCCCACCTGTGTATTTTGGGTTTTGTTGCCTTTGCTTTTTCCCTTTTTTATTTGCTTTTTTTGTTTGTTTTTCTAAGAAAAATGTTAGCACATGTGTATATAATTCTAAACAATATATTTATTAGTTTTCCTAACATTGAGCATTCTAGAAATGGCCTACCAATATGTACATAGGTAATCTTTGTGGACTTGTTTATTCATTCACCATTATTTCATAGATTTATTCTTATTATAAATTAAGTATGTCTCATTTTTCATGAAAATATAATATTCTCATCTATGAATATCTATTTATTCTTTTAATGATGGCATTTGTTTCTTTTCTTTTTATTTATTTTTTGCTTTTATAAATAGTGTTCTAATGAATATGGTTGCACATCTCCTGTGTTATTTCATTTGGGTTGCTGTAACAGAATACCATAGACTGGGTAACTTATAAACAACAGAAATTTGTTTCTCACAGTTCTGGAAGCTGGAAGTCCAAGATCAGGGTGACAGCACGATCATGTTCTCGTGGGCTTTATTCCAGACTGCAGACTGCCAACTTCTTGCTGTGTTTCCACACGGCGGAAAAGCAAGGGAGCTCTCAGGGGGTAGGGGGGGTCTTTTATAAAGGACACTAATCGCATTGAAAAGAATTCTGCCTTCCTGACCTGTCTTCTAAAGGTCCCACCTTTAAATACCATCACATTAGGAATTAGGTTTCAACAAATGGATTGGGGTAGGGGGCACAAATTCTATAGCATCTCCTGTGCACAGCTATCTGTTCCTGGAGCAAAATTTAGAAGCTATTAATGAAAACCCAGTTCCTGAGCTAAGACTTATGAATGTTTTTTTATTGTAGTGAATGGTTTTGAATTTGCATTGTACAATGAAAAGTCATGTTCTATCAGTAAGTGTATTTTCTGTTTAGCATATTTTATAGTCATGAATTTTTGCCAAGGAATGACTTAAACATAACACATATCTATAATAGCTAAAAATGCCAATGATATCATTTGAATTTTTCTAGCCCTTTTGATTAAAATAAGGAAGGCTAAAGCATTTCATTTGTTTAAGAGGTTGTTGTAAGTGCTAAACCCCTGCTTGTTCAGTAAGGAGTCTGTTGCCACACTCACTCTAGTGAAAGGAATATAACAGACATTTTACAGAGACATGTATGTAAGTAATGGAAATACCATTCCAAGCTGGAAAAGATGATTTAAAAAAACCAGTGGTGATGCCAAGTGTGTTGTTCACAGCTATAGTGTAACTGCTTCCTTTAATGCCCATTAATATTAGGATTGATTTCTAGCTTTAGCTATCCTTAAAAAAGAAAGAACCATAGAGTGCCTTGTTCAGTGCTTTTAAAAACAGGAAACTTCAATTATTTCATTTTAAAATGAAACGTTGGTCTAAATGATGTCAGGCATCAGAATGCTATTCATCGCAGGTGACAGAAAAGCCAAGCTAAACCCAGTTACACAAAAAAGGCAAGGTGCTGGGTCACATTACTAGAAAGTCCTGTGTAAATCTAGTTTCATCTGTGGCTTGATTCAGGGTCTCAAACAATGCCGTGGGACGTGATCCTTCTCCTCATCTTGGCTCAATTCTTTTCCCTGTTGGCTGTCAGGACTGTATTACCCAGGTTCAGGTCTACAGAAAAATGGGCACACATTCCTCTCAGCGATGCCTGCCAAATATCCTACATTTCATTGACCCTGACTGGGTCACACACCTATCCATGAGCCGGTCTCTTTGGCCAAGAGAATGCAAGATTCTGATTGGTCAGGCCCTCCTTATCTGCCAGCTTTGGGTCAGGGAGGAAATCAACCTTATCTAAGCCTTCGAGGTGTGTCTGAAGAAGAATGTGGTTCTCCAAGGAAAACAGGGGGTATGCATCCTAGAAGAGGGATGAAAAGATACTGAGGAGCTGATTTTCACTTCAATTTTGTAAATGTTATGGTTCTACAGAATTCTATTTCAAATCCTGTATTTCATTCCAATTACCTTTCTCTTTCCCTTTGTTTTCAGTACCCCTATTTCATGTCCTTAAAGCTGAGGGGACAGAGCCTCAACCCCAGCTCTGTCATTGCACTTAAGTATATTCTGCACGCTTTCATTCAGTGTAACCCACTATGGCAATCCGCAGTTGTGGAAAGGAGTCTGACCATCCTGTAATCTCCCTCCAGCAAGTCTAAAGGGAATAGTTACGTCAGTCAATGGATTCAGCATGTCCCAAAGCAAGTTTTAAGCATTTTACACTCGAGATTTCTCTTAAGTGAGCTTATAATTATCTCAGCTTTGATTTCCATTTTCTTTCATCCTCCCCAAATTCTGTTATTTCATGCCACAGGAGCTCTCCACCCTCAGCACTGAAGCAGTTTAAAATTTGACATTATACTGTGGCTGAAAATGACTACCCACAGAAGGCCCTCACACACTGATACTTGCACTGGCTCATTCCTGTGAAACGCACAGGAAACATATGCTCATTAGTTACAGGAATCCATTGAAATGATAATGTTTTCAGATGGCCAACATCAAGTAAACCTAGGGAGTAAACAGCATTGCAGCGTGGTAAACAAGCCCTGAAGTGCAGCTGAGTGTGAAGGTGACTATCAGGCAGCAGAGCTAGTGGGTACAGGATAAGTAGACCAATCCACTGCCTGATAACAATGTAAGTTGCTCATACAGTGCACTCTGCTACTTCTCCCTCAGTCGGCTGCCACGCTCTCTCCTGCAGGTTAAAAAAAAAATCCTAGCTCTTACTGGCAAGTTCCATGTTCATTAAAAGCAGAGAGGTATTTCACATGGGAGAGGATGGACATGAGGATTTTGTGTGTAGCTGAGTAGCTCTGTAAGGTATAAATAGGTCCAAAAGTATCATTATGCTATTGCTAGTGTGTCTTTGAATTCAGAATATCACCCATTTATGACACAGACCAAAGCTACTATTATAAATTTGACCAGTAGAAGCTCATTTTAAAAACCTTATTTTTTATCCTTTAGTATTAAGCTTATTTTAAATGGTGCCATAGTACTCAGAACAATTGCAGGAAAAAAAATTAATGCAAAGTAATATTTGGTAGGCACTAGGTTAAACACTGAGTAATGTGAAGAAATACAGTGGACTTAGAATATTTGAGTTGCTATGAAATGATAAGGGGGGAGTTTGCCACTTGACAAGGGGGAGGAAAGTATTCCCCACCAAAAGCAACATGTGCAGAGAGATAAAAATATATGACCCACTTTAAAAGTAGCAAAGTTAAGGAGTGAGGGATGGGGTATATTCATCTTATTTCTATTTCTTTTAAAAAGAGTATGCTTGAGCGCACTTTTTTCATGATATATCTTTTCAAGATACATCTTTTCATGATACATCTAACAATTTTTAGGCACAGATATTGAAGCAAATTTTATATGATGCTAATAGATTTTCACTTATCCAGGGACTGAAAATTTTGTGTCTTTACAAGTTAAGCCTTTGTAAAATTGGGATGATAAACTGGAAAGAAAAATGACTAAATTATATTTTCTTATTCTTGTCATCTTGTTTTTATTATGTTTTTTATTTATATCCTTAATTATTATATTACGTTTACTTTTGAGGCATATGGATAAAATTACTTAGAGGCGGAGTGAGTTCTTCAAACTTTAGTCTTAACCTACCAGAGAAAGTCAAGAGCAATAAGAATGGAAACTCTCATGCATGGAGTACCAGATGGGAAAAGCAGGGCCATCCACAGTTAGCCACATAAACTCACTGAGATCAATGTTTATCCGTGATTTTTAAAAAAAAATATATCTTCTGATTAATTCACTACTTGCATTACTAAAAAGGGGGTTGGATTAAGAAAAATGGTTAACTTTCATGTCATTTGAATATTCAAATATTTATCACACCCTTATTCTACAGCAACAATGTGGGCTCTTAGTCTGTCATTACTGGATTGAGTGGTAATGGAAACCAGAAAGGCCAAACAATGTCCAATGTTTCCAAAGGGCATTAGAGTCCCCACGCAGGTCTCTGTGTGGGTCTGCCTCGCTGCAGTGCCCCAGACATAACCCCACAACAGGATCTGGCTGGTCTTCACATGTCATTCTGTAACCCTGCACGTGACCTTATTCTAACACCAGGTGTCAAGGGCAGGCTGAACTTCAGCATTTCTTATGAAGTATTCAGTATATTCTGTGAACACCCTGCCTCAGAGAACCCCATACCACCATGAAAACCTGTGTTTTTGTTAAAAATAAAACTGTATTCTCAGTAACAATATCAATTAGAAAATCATTGACCTAGGATATGAACAATTTGGACTTTTGAAAGAAAAGATCAATCAGGAACAGAAAGGATTATTTCTGCCAGAAGCACTTCCTTTTTTAAAAAAAAAAAAATTCTGGTGTTGCCGACAGGCAGGGAAGGTTTCAGGGAATACATGCTTGCCTTCGGTTTACTCTCTGATTAATTCAAAGATTGCTCTTCCTTTTGGAATAACTAAACACAAATAAAACTGGACTTCAAGGGAATATTTTCATACCATATTGTTTAGTCAATCTCCTGGAATTTAGTTCTGATTCAGTTCTGCTTTGTTTTTTTTCCTTAATGAGTCACGTTCAACACGCATTCCTATACATACCCATACAAACAACGAATTGTGCAACTTCTGTTCTTACAGAAACTTCTGTTAGGATAGAAAATCCAGCTATGTTAATTGATAATGGTCTTGATAGCCTTCTCTAGGTCTCTAAATTTGATATTCTATTAAGGGGTTATTTTGTAGACTTAAGTATTTTCATGACTTCATTCTGGAGATTAAAAGACCCTGCTTTCAGATTGTTAAGCAAACCTGCTTCTTTTTCTCAGACTTGTAATCCAAAAGTAAGAGAAGCCAAAACACCATCACTATGGAGATATCTGTGCCTCGTTCTTGTTTTCCCTGGCTCTAGAGAGTAAGTCTGTGCAGTGCACACAACAGTGTAATTGATGCCCTGGTGCAGCTGCCATTGGATCTTTCCTATAAGAAATCATATTAGCCTTCCTCTTTCACTGTGTTTAGGGTAATAAGTCATCCTTGACATTCCCCATTCATACCACAAAATGTCTGTGTTACAAAATCAGCCCCAAGCTTATCCAATAATTAATACCAGATTTGTAAGTGACACAGATGATGTCAGGTTTTTGTATTAATAGGACCTTGAACCCCAGCATTTACTGGTTGCAAGCCTTTTGCTAACAGATAACATCTGCCAATGAGTAATAGTTGGTTTCAGGGAAGAACAGCTTTTAGTGATTTTATTCCTAGGAAGTTCACTACGTAGACAACACTGGAAGCTAAATGCTTTAGTTTAACCCCCATAGAGCCGGAAATGGCCGGGCAATCTCTTTCACAATGTTTTAAGCCTTGAGGGAATCCTGTTTAAGAATAAGAAGGACTACCTTTCAGTCCTTAGCATGGACTCACTTCAGCAATCACTAATCAGCTCACTGCCTTCATACTTTTGGGGAATGTCAATCTGTGGATCAGGAAGTAGAAAGACATTCGATGACCAGGGTCTGATACAAACTGTCTAAATAACAAAATAAGTAGTGAAAATACTCCCAAGTCAGTGAAGCTTATAGTTAGAATGGCAGGTAACAGATAAAGGGAGGAATCAACAAAAATCCATGAGTATTACATTTGAAGACCTCATCAAAACTCATGTTAGCTTAGCCCTGGCTGGCGTAGCTCAGTGGGTTGCGTGTGGGCCTGCGAACCACATGATTGTAGTTCGATTCCCAGTCAGGGCACATGCCTGGGTTGCAGGCCAGTTCCCAGTGGGGGACTCACGAGAGGCAACCATACATTGATGTTTCTCTCCTTCTCTCCTTCCCTTCCCCTCTAAAGATAAATAAATAAAAATCTTAAAAAAAACTCATGTTAGCTTAATATAGATATAGAAGGTTACATATAGGAACATTTATAGATGTATGAATAAACGTGGGTGAGTATACACGCACATATTTCCTTGCTTGGTCAACTGGAAAGACATAGAAATTATAATACCCCAGTAGTAACCAGCACCCAGACCTTATTTTCTGTTTTCCAGTAAAAAGAACCAGGTTCCCCTGATTCTAGGACTTGAGTAAGAAACACACACGATAAGACTGGATTATCTTGCACTTCAAAAAACAAAAGCAACAACCATAAAACCTCACAATGATAGGGTCATGTCAGAGGAACATAGAAACATCAAGACCAACTGAATAAATTCTAGGTGATCAAAATAGGAATTTAGGCAATATGATAAAGTAGTATAGAATTATACCACAAAATATAAAATAAACATCCATGGATCCATACTGATAATAATGAATGAATAAATAAATGGAGGAAAATAGAAAATCTGTGAAAAATTTTTAAAAACTCAGGTCGATCTTCCACCCTTAAAGAGGCAGGTCAAGCCTAACTCCCTATTCCTTAACTATGGGTTGCCTGTAGTAACCTCTTCTCAAAGGACACAGTATAGAAAGGCGGGTGGAGAACGGGGTAAGACTAACCTGGCAAACACCAGCTCACCCAGGTGATTAAGGTTCACAGCAACAGTGATAAGTCAACGATGACAGCATGTATTCTCATTGTAATGTGATAAGAATGAAACTTGTCCTCTGTGGTCTTTCAAAACCCTGTAACCCTTATCTAAGCATGAGGAAAACATTAGCCAATCTCCAAGTCAGGGGTGTTCTACAAAACACCTGAGCAGTATTTCTCAAAACTGTCCAGGTCATCGAAAACAAGGAACATCTACAAAACTCTCACAGCCCAGAGAAGCAGAAGGCGACATGACAATGTAAATATTGTGTGACGTAATGGGAGTCCTGGATGGCGATCATGGAACATAAAAAAGGACATCAGATAAAAACTAAGGAAATTCAAATAAAATGTGGGCTTTAATTAAAATGATGTGTTGATACCGGTTCATATACTCTAAGTGCACCCTAGTAATATAAAATATAAATAACCAGAGAAACTGGGCCTGGGGCCTATGAGAACTCTGTATTATCTTCACAACTTTCTGTAAAAATGCAGTTTTATTATAAAATTTAAAAGTTTACCTAAAACTTTAATAAGTTCTCCCTAGTTTATTTTTTGTCATTTGTATGGACCTTCGCTAGATGTCAATATTTTTAGGACATGTGGGCTAAATTATTATTCTCTGTTGCCCCATAGATTTGTGAATTCATTCTTCTAAGTGCTTTGATCAAAGCTTTGATTTTACCCTGAACATGATCTTTCAGTTGTTAGAGAAATATTTTCTTTTTTCCAAGTTGTTCATATGCTGTCATTTTGGTTATTATATCATCTCTGATAAGAGATGACTATGGCTGGACTCTCAGTTTTAGTAAAACTCTATTATGATTACCCCTCTAAAAACACTCCAAACCCTGGTCACTTTCACTCACAGTGGCAGTGAAGGTGGCATGTGTCACCACAAGCCTAATTCTGCCCATTATATCCCTGCCTCTCCATTTATGCGTGTCTAAAAGTGTTATCTGAGCTGGAAGATCGTTCTGCAACCTTCAGATTACTGCTGGGTGGCTTCGGCAGAAAAGGAATTACCAATGCATTAAATTTGAATTAGCTCTGAGAAATCATGCAGATGTATGCACAGGACATTATAGCAACACTGTCTCCCAGGCACAGCAGAATTGCTTTTATGCAGTTTTGAAGAATCACTTGAGCAAACCTTAAACGGCACACAGGATGAAGCTGAGCCAGCATCTTCTGTATTAAAAAAAAAAAAAAAAAATCTGCTGCCCAATTCTAGCCTTTCAGGAAGTTGTCTTTCAGAGAAACCTGATCACACAGGGAATGCTGCTGAGTGGACTGTTTGGGTCTCCGCCCCGCCATGTCAGAGGGCCCCTGAAGTGTCACTTAGACTAATGACTATGAATTATGCAGAGGGTCATATCCTCTTAGTTACAAGTCATTTACACGGTCTCCCTTTAGACTGCCTCGCCTGCTTCGGCTTTTGTTTTTTTCCTACTAGGAAATAACTCATTGAATAGATGTTCAAAGTTGAATTTATTGACATTCTATTTTTCTTCCATAATGCCAGGCTTGCAGAACAACCACATGAAAAAAAAAAATACAAGACACCTACCCTCAGTGAAATCATAGCAGTAAAATGTCTTGGTGTATTTTTTTTTTCCTTTTGGTCTGTCAGGCTGCTTCCCATTTTAAAGGTCTGACAGTCCTAATACCTTCCTCTCTGTCTCTCCCTTCTGTAATCAGTTCAGTTGAAAAGGTGGTGCACAGATGTGCGCAGGGGGAAAGAGGCACAGCCAATGCTGAATCCACGCATCGCCATCTGGGATGTACCTATGCACTGTTTCAGTGACCTACTTAGAAGCAGGGCACACCAGGAACACCCAAGCATTTCATTCTTAAAAACTTGGTCAGATGTAACTATATTTCTAGGAATCTGAGGCTCTGAGCCTACACTAGAGATAAAAGACACAGGTCGTAGAGGCAATTCTGTACATTTTAACAGGCACCTGACTATGCATGTCTGCGTAGATGGGTGGGAAGTCAGCTGAAATAACGGATCTGCTTTTGTGTTGCTTGCTGACCTTAAATTTTAAGGGAATATATGAGGAGTATTGACCTCTCCCCAAAGTGCACCATCCGTGGCCGACTTCAAAGTCAGAGACTATGCCTCCTAATAAAGCCAGTCCGGAGCCGGGAGAAGACGCTTTTCCATGTTGACCAGGCACATTTTGTCTCAATGGCTGAGCAGGGCAGAATCTGTCCAGACTTCATAAGCAACCTCAGAACCAACAGGCCTTGTTATTGTTTATAAACAGGCAGTTATTCAGCCAGGAGAAGTGCCATTTGATGCAGACTTGTACAGCACAGCCATCCTGGCAGCTATACTTTGAAAGGGAGCCCTGCTGCCAGAATGGCCAGGGCCAAGTAAAAATAACTTAAGGGCAGTGCTCTGGAATGTTGCTCACACTTCCAAGAAGTTGGTTGGCATATGCGAGAGAATGGTTCAGTGATGGCTCAGGGAGCCACATTTGGCTGTTTTTTGAATGACCTGTGCTGTTGGTACAGATTTCTTGCAGCTCAAATGCTTTCCCCTATAGACGTTTACCGCCAAAGTGCACCAGCAAGAGCACATTCCCATTATCCCCGTATACCCCCAAAATAAACTCAGAAAAGCTCCCGTGCAGTGGAGTTAAATGTCACTTAAAGGCCTTCCATGGCAAGATGATTCATTGAGGTAACAGCCAGAGGGATCCTTTCAACACAGAACTTCAACTATGGCCCTCCTCTGCTCAAACACAAAACCCCTCCCAACCCTCTCAAGAAGATGATCGTGCTAGAGTGACCTATGGGCTAACAGCTCTGCTCCTCCCCATCTCTGTGACCCGCTCTGCCTTCACTGACCCGTCACTCAACCCCACGGCCACACTGCCTCCTTGCCTTTCTCAAACAAGCTGTGCTTGCTCCAGCCCAGGATCCTTGCTTGCAGGGCTCTGCCCGCAGGTATCCATCCGCAGGCTTCTTTCCTCACTGCCTTCAGGTCTCAGCTCAGATGTCATCACTGAGACAGTCCGGGACCTTCTGATAACAGAGAACAGCCCTCACGCACACACAACCTATCACTTTGCCCCGCTTTATTTTTCTAAATAACACTCACCTCTTACAAGCACATGGCATATTTTACTAACTTCTTTGTCCATTTTATCTCCTCTGACAAAAATGGCAAGCACATAAAGGGCAGGATCTTTGTTTTATTTACTGCTTTATTTCTAGAATCTGAAATGTGCTCATCATATAGAGGGTGCTCAATAACATTTGCTGAATTCCAGCAGGGATGTCCAATCTTCTGGCATCTCTGGGCCACACTGGAAGAAGAAGAGTTGTCTTGGGCCACGCATTAAATACCTTGTGACACGTAGTCACACAAAAAAATTTCAACTGTTTTAAGTAAATTTATGATTTTTTGTTAGGCCATATCCCTAGGCATCCCAGGCTACATGCGGCTTATGAACTGCAGGTCGGACACCCCATGTGTGTGTTTTCTTTGCATTTGTTCCTTCTCAGCCTAATGTTTCTCCCCCACTATACACACACAGACATGCATGCACATGTATGCACATGTACACACACACTCCTATACACACATATCCAGCTCAATTAGTTTTAAAAGGCTTGTTGTTATTACAGGTCAGCAAAGTGCTATTGTGCCCTGGCTGGTGTAGCTCAGTGGATTGAGCACAGGCTACAAACCAAAGGGTTGCCAATTTGATTCCCAGTCAGGGCACAGGCCTGGGTTGTGGGCCAGGTCCCCAGTACGGTGCCTGCAAGAGGCCACCACCCACTGATGTTTCTCTCCCTCTCTTTCTCCTCCTTTTCCCCTCTCTCTCAAAATAAATAATAAAATAATATCTTTTTTAAAAAAGGGAAAAATTACAATTTTGAGACAAACCATAGATGCAGTATTCTCAGATGCAAAAGGCAAAAGCATTTCTCCCTAGCAAAGATAAAAACAAAAAATTCTTGAGCCCTGAAGTAGGAAGCAGACATCCAATATACTTGGCCTAGGGTGCCTATGGCACACAAATGCAGTGGAGCACACGCCTACGCATTCCCTGGGCCCCCATAACTGCAGTACTATACGAGGCAGGAACCGAAGGCTGCCAGCAGGATCCGTGATGTGTTCCTTATATTTTGTAACATAGGGATATATATATGGTAAATGATAAAGAGTTTACATTCTAGGGCATATATTCAGTTTTACTCTGAATATAATCTTATCATTTTTAAAAACATTACATCCAAAGTATAGACTGTTCATGTTGTTATTCTGTATATGCAGATGCTTCTACCAGCTAGACTTTTAAGTGCCCACAGTGAGGTAAGCAGCTCCCTCATTCAGAGTTCCGTCTGGATGTTGTGCAATGTGCCGTATTAGAAAGCACATTATTTTGATTGATGGACCCTTGCATGTAAATCCAGGTACCTGGCAATTACATCCTAAGCAAAGTATGGATAGTTGACCTCACCTTGCACGGGGGATGGTTGTGTTAAGAAAAACTCAGATACTGTGTTTGGGTTCAAAGAAATAGAAAGCATATCTATATCAGCCATAGATAAAAAGGGGGGGTAAGATGGCAAGCTATGTGTCTTTGTTATTCCTGCTTTAGATTTCAGCAGCAATTTCAAGCGTGGGAATATACTAACTAGGGCAGTGTTTCGGAATCAGTGAGCTATTGGTACACGTCTGGTCTAACAGGACATATTCAAAAATCACCATTGAATAGATTTTTTAATTAATGCTATATTGTTTATTTTGAAATGGAAAATGACATCAGAGTAAAGTGAGAACTTTCATGCTTCCTGGAAAAGGCAATGCATTTTTAAATGCTGAGAAGCATTACACTAATCTATAAATTTATAAATAACTGTCTTCTTCCTTTTTGGCAATGCATATAGTTTAGTCTAACAAGCATTAATGTCACACCTATAGGTAGGCCACTGTGTTGGACACTCTGGGAATTTTGCGCCGTAGAGTTTATAATTGCTCAATTAAATGGACATTCATGGGTTTGTTTTTTTTATATCTTGCAAAGCTGAAACATTCTACCTGTTAAAAAGCTCTTTGTCCCCTTTCTCCCTCTTCCCCTCACCACCACCATTCTACTTCCTGTTCCTGAGAGTTGAATACTTCAGGTCCTATTCTAAGTGGAATGATTTACTATTTCTCTCTTTGTGGCTCACTTATTTCACTTAGCATAATGTCCTCAAGGTTCATCCATGTTATAGCATATAAGAGGATGTCCTTTTTAAGGCCGGGTAATATTCCCCTGTATGTCTATATTGCGTTTTCTTTATCCATTTATCTCCTGATGCACTCTTAGGTTGCCTTTGCCCTTTGACTATTGCAAATAGTGTTGCAATGAACATGTGTCCAAATATTTCTTCAAGATTCTGTTTTCAGTTCATCTGAATATATTCAGAAGTAGGATTGCTAGGTATTATGGTAATTGTATCCGTTTTTGAGGACCTTCAATACTGTTTTGCATAGTGGTTGTCTGTTACACATTCCTACCAACAGTGCACAAGTGTTACAATTTTTCTACATCCTCACCAACACGCGTTATTGTCTGTTTTATTTTTTAATGTAGTGGCCATCTTAACTAACAAGTGGGAGATACCTTGTATTATTTATTTGCATTTCCCTGTTGATTAGTGATGTGAAGCATTTTTCCCCATCTCTGTTGCATATTTGTGTGTTTTCTTCAGAAAAATGCCTATTCAGGGTTTTTTGGCCAATTTTTTAATTGAGTTATTAGTTTTTGTTTTTTGAGGGGTTTTTGTTTGTTTTTTGGGGTTTTTTGCTATTGAGTTGTAGAAGTTCTTTACATATTTTGAAAATTAACCCCTTATCAGATACATGGTTTGCAAAGATTTTCTCCCATTCTAATTGTGGCCTTTTCACGCCTTTGATTACTTTCTTTGCTGTACAGGAGCTTTTTGGTTTGACGTAGTCCCACGGGTTTGCTTTTGCTTTTGCTTTTGTTGCCTGGGCTTCTGGTGTCCCACCCATGAGATCTCGCCAAGACCAACTTCAGGAAGCTTTTTCCTATGACCTCACAACTCTTATATGGAGAGCATCAATATTGCACCCTAAAATCCTTTGAAACCCTTGCTCAGAACCCCCACCTTGCTTTTTCCTCTATCTCTCAACTATCATTGATCCTTAGTCAATCCTAACCGAACCTCAGGAAAAGATCAGTCTTAACAAAACTTGAAATTCTCAGCAACTTCTGACTTTACTTTGCCCACCTCGGGTTGCTGCCAAAGCTTCTTGAGATGGAGTCTCCCATACAACAGTCGTCAACGTCAGCAAACTGACCCCCGTCTCTCCTCTAGGTGACATGTGGGGAGCCCGATTGGAACAAGAGCCACATCTGTACAGAAACTTGATTTACGTCAGAGTCAGCGTGGCAGATCACTGAGGAAGTAGACTCTTTTTTTCGGTGTTGGAATAATTGATTTTATCCTAATAGATAATCACTTTATACTACACACAACAACCAATTTCAAGGGATATTAAAGACTCACATGTGAAAAACAAAACTATAAAAATGTTAGAAGTCAACATAGGGGTATATCTCAAGATAAGGAAGGTTTTTTTAAAGATGCAATAATCCCCAAATACAAATAATAAAATTTAACATCATTAAAATTAAGAATTATAGTTTGTCAACATTTATATGAAGAAAGTGTAAAGAAAGAACAAATTTAGAGAAGGAAACTAGCAACATATAACACAGAAAGAATTAGGATCAAGAATAGAGAAAGAATTCCTACTTATCAAAAAGAAGAACAACAATTAAAAAACAGGCCCATGATAGGAGAGGAAAATAAACATATGAAAAGATAAATGTATAATCAAAAAATGCAAATTGAAACTTTATCAGGAAACCATTTTGCACATAACAGATTAGTGAAAAGTTAAGTCAGATACAATTAAATGTGAAGCAGGAATGTGGAACAGGAATTGCACACTGTCCAGCTGGGCTTGGAAACTTGCGGAGCCACTCTGGGGGATAGCGCGTTATCTGACATATGACCTACATCCTATTTCTTAACAAATTTTAAAGTATTTTTCTTATCTTCATAAACTTTTTCAGTTGTTTGCTTTATAAGATTGTTTCTGAAAAGCAGAAGAGCCAAACTTAGAAATATTTTTTTAGAAAGTCTTCTAAGACTTCAAATGGTCTTAAATTCTCCTACCAGCCAGTAGTTCCTCATCAAGAGTTTAGTATGTCAAGAATGGAAAGGAGCGAGCCCTGGCTGGTGTAGCTTAGTGGACTGAGCGCAGGCCTGCGAACCACATAATCGTGGTTCGATTCCCAGTCAGGGCACATGCCTGGGTTGCAGGCCAGTTCCCAGCAGGGGACTCGAGAGAGGCAACTGTACATTGATATTTCTCTCCTTCTCTCCTTCCCTTCCCCTCTAAAGATAAATAAATTAAATTTTTAAAAAAAGAATGGAAAGGAGCAAGAAAGGGAAATTACTATTTTGAGTGCAAGGCTATGCATCCTAATCTGAAAAGGTCTGGAGATTCTATTTCTCCTTATTGTGCAACCCTGAACTGAGCACCAATGAGCATTGAAAGAAGGGGAGCAACACACACACAACAGAACAGCGGTCACTAGATTGTGGGTAGGAGCAGGTAGGAAAGGGTAAAGGCGGGGGGAGGGGATAAATGGTGACAGGGGGAGATTTGACTTTGGGTGGTAAACACAAAACAGTATACAGATGATGTGTTTATAGAATTGTACACCTGAAACCTATATAATATTATTAACCAATGTCACCCCCAAAATTTAAGTAAAAATAAAAGAGGGAGCAGTGATTCATCAGTGCCCTGAATCCCTTCACTCGGGCCCACTAAAAGCTTGCTATTTCTTCATTAGCTCTGCGTTAGGAGGACACTGCAGATTTCTGTTCTGCTAAATTGTAGACCTTTCAGTGCATCTTCACACCCTGAATACAATGCCCTGTAAGTAGTTTGCGCAAACCAATGCTCTCTAACTTAGGTCCATTCAGCAAATATCACAGCTCCAAGTGGCGGCACCTAAATTTCAGCACCCGATTTCCGCCTTCTTGCTAGTGAACAGGTGAGTAGCAGGAATTCTTGAGTCATGTTGTGTCTCCCACCGTGAAGACCCCAAGGTGGAGAACAGCATGTAAGGGTCTGAATAAGTGCTAAGAGAATTCAACTTTTGTAAAGTCTCACAATTTTCCCCACTTGTGATATATCTCCCATGTAATGTGCATGCGAAAGGAAATTCAGTGCCTGTTGTGAATAACAGCAAAATGATATTTTTAAAGAGAAAAAAATCTGGGGAAATAGTTATTGGCATATCTTAAGAAGACATTAAAATTATTGATACTTTTTTCTTCTAAATAGCATTCCGGTGTATCAAGTGGAAGGCATGAGCTTCAAGGAAAATAGGGTACATGGCTGTCACATTGGAATCAAATTAAGTAAATGGTGCCCTAATGGCCTAAAAGAATGAATGTACCTTCAACATGTGAGACATTTCCTTCAGGGAAATAAGGTCCTTATTAATCTGGACAAAAGATTCATGAAAAAAGGCAGGTATCAGAAATGTGATCCCCATTTTGGGAATGGAGCAAGCAAGGCAGAGGAAATTGAAATGACTGACCTTTGTCATAAAGGGAGACGAGTGTCAGAGCTAATTACACAGACCATTTTGGCTTCCTCTTTTAAATTGTCACACTCCAGCAATTAGAAATCACTTACGCTCTCAGTGCTACATGAATTCATCCTTAGACTCACAGACTCAGACACTGGTCTGCACAGAGTCAGCCTTGGAGGCCAAACTCCGCATTCTTCAGATGAGGAAACCAGCGTCTGGGGATGTGATAGACCTTGTTCAAAGTTGCACACACTCCCTGAAATTGAGGTCTCACACCAAGTGTAAAATTCCTGTCCTTGGTGATGCTGCATTTTGGATAAAAGGTATTCATTTTAGTCTTTTAAAAATTGTTTTCTATAACAAACATGTATCATACACCTGTGAATTTTTAAAGCAAGTTGTAAAATTTTAGAATGTGTTTGCCTCACGCATCATCACTTCCAGGACTCTTTCTGACACACACACACACTCTCACACATACACACTCACACACACAAATACATACATGAACTGAAAGATACCAATTCCCTAGGGTACCTGTATTACTCAGGGCATGCTTGCTCATTGCATTAAGTGCATTTATAAGAATTTATTTGTATACCTATCACCCCTACTGTACTGTTAGTTCAAAGAGACTGGGTCATACTCATCTTTTTACCCAAAAATTTCAATACAAAGTAAACATTGTAGAAATATTAAATGATTTATTTACCCCTTACATGACAGCCTTGTATAAATGATCCATGACTATATCTGAAACCAATTAGTATTTTAGGTGATTCAATAAACAAGAGACCTTGGTCCTTCTGGAGGAAGATCTCCTCAAGGCATCAAACAGCAGCATCTCTTCCCTCCGTCTTCAAAAAGAAGCATCCTATGGCTCGGCAAGTCTAGCTCCTCCGTCTGGCTGTAGAATCTTAGTACATCAGCTGGGTGGTATTTTATCAGTCATTCCTGGGCCCTCAGTCTCTCCACCCGTATATTGCCGCCTGACTATCTGCAGACAAGACTGACTCTCTTCCATCTCTAAACCCGTAGTGATCTCTTCCCTGTCTCTACTTCCTGGCTATTGATTTCTTCTCTGTACATTATGTATTTGACTAGAAATGAATGCATGGATGAATAGATAGGAGAACTTTAAAGCCAGAGCAGCGGGTCCCATTGAGCCAGCAGGCCACGTTGCCTCGACTTCTCTCAGCTGTTTTCCTGGACACTCCAGGTCTCCGTGGTTTCTCTTGATTCACATTAGCCCAAGAAGTGAAGGCTGGTACTTGCTCTTGGGCTTTGACTCTGACAGCGAGTTACATTAGTCTGGGGGAGGGGTGGCCTGAGGGGTAGATTTGACCACTCTGGTAAAAGCTTTACCTTATATAACCTACTTTCCAGGCACCCAAACCAAAACACAGGTTTTCCTTACAGGCATCTTTTAAAAGTGGGTCCCAGCATCACCACACATGAGATAAAAAATAAAACCTTCTCAAGTAAAAGAAGAAAAAACATTAAAGAAGGAAATTCAGTGCATTGGTTGTTTAATCTAGGATACCAGCATGCCGTTTGCCATAGAAAGCTTTTATTATCCCTCTACTTCAAGTCTGAAAGTTTCTAAAACTGTTCTGTGTTACCAGGCACGTCCAGGGAATACATGTTCTTGGTGCTGGCAGCTGGTCCCACAACCCCACTCTGAGCTCCCCTTGAGTCTCCATCTCCTCCTTTCCAACTTGCAGCCCAAAGCATCCTCTGCTCTGGCCACAACAGCCCTTGCGAGTTTTTGTGCTGTGAATCCATCTTTTTTACCTTGTGAGCTGCTCTCTGGGACTTATGGATCACAGCACGGCCACTAGGATGGCCACATCAGACACCCTAGTGTGGAAGTACCAACCGCAGCTGTTGCTTGTATACAGAGAAGAGTACAGTATACTTAAACCCCAACCGAGGCACCTAACCATCAGTGTGAACTTGGTCAGGATCCCTGACCTCATTAAACCTTAGCATCCTCATCAGAAAAGGTAAATATAATAATGACTCCCTTGGGTATTGTAGGGTAATTTTGATTAAAGTGCCAACAAATGATATATGCTAAAGAAATGGTTGTTGTTTTAGTTTATGTGATGCCCAGTGTTATTCTAGCAGTGGTTTATTACAAGTGAAAATGTGTATATCTTCTCTGACTTCTGCACAGTACCTGACTGCAGTAATTAATAGATGCATTACAAGCATAATAGCCTTGTGAAGCCATGGGTCAAATTTTCTCACTATTATAAATTTCAATCATTGTATAAGTTTAGCTTAATGTGAGATGCATTTATTAATTTCAGGAATAATTATTGTATGCCTATAATGCGCAGGATGTTCTGCAAGCCACTGGAGATAGAATTGTAAACAAGATAAACAGTATCATGGAGTTTAGGAGCCTGTGAAAGGGTTAACAAGGACAGGCTAGGAATTACAGCCAAAGCAAACTGCATCTGAGAAGGCCAGTGTATTAGAGGACGTTTCTCTGCTAAGTGACCGTGGTTCCCCTGATAGCGCAGGAGACACAGCTGTAGTCTCGACTACAGAGAGACGGATGTGGCAAGCCACACTTGAAACCCAAGAAAGTGAAACAGGACTCTTGCAGGCACTAACAGTTACAATGCTGGCTGGATTCATACATAACGGTGGCCATTTGCAGTGGCATAGTAACAGGTGGGACCAAGACTGTCCAGCTCTCAGAAGACTCAGTTAGAAAAGCCGTGCCACATGTCCTCATGTTTATTTTAATCTCCTGTCTCTCTCCCTCGAACAGGGAGAGAATCTGGCCTGAGTACCAAAAACGTGTTATCAAAACCATGATTTTTGCTCCTTCTTCCTATATCTAATAAACCCCAAATGATCTTCATGGAGGTAATTGTGCATCAGCCCTTTCCGTATCGTGGAGATAGAGGAGTGTTGGTGTTGCGTGGGCAGCTCAGGAATTTGGAATTTAAGCAGAAAGGAAAGCCAGAGTGCTTGGCCTTGCCTTCAGACCCCCCAGCCGGCTCTGAGAGGGTGGAAGGGGCACAGCACCTTTGAGGAAGAAAGAAGCCAGTCTAGATGGGGGAAAAGAGCGAAACGGGGAAATGGCAGGAGGTAAAACTGAAACTGATGAGATAGATGGAGGTCAGATTATGTAAGTCATGTGCAAAACTGATTCTTACACAAAAGGCGATGGGAAATGTACTGTCTCTTTTAAAGGTTCGGAAAAGGAAATAAATTCAGAGTGTAAAAGGAACCTCAGAATGACTTCTACTGGGGGAAAAAACAGTTCAAAATGGTAATTTGATTGCTGTGACTTCCCTTTGATTAGTCACTGAAGCGAAACATTTTGTTCCTCTGTGCATGTCATTCACTCAGGAACAAGAGCTGCATTGGGTCCCACAGGGACAGATTTGGAACAGGCTGGGAGAGATCGTATCGCTCTGCTCCTTGTCAATAACAGACCTGCGAATCAAGCAGCCAGAGCAGAGAAAAGGGGTGGCTTTAATACTGTCACAGAAAATATGTGTCACTATGAGAAAAAGATATATATATATAAATATATATACATATATATGCACATATATATACACTATATATATGTATATGCATACACACGTATATAGTATATATATAAAATGTGTTTCTGTATATATGTATGCATATATATACACATATATACATGTATATATACACATATATACATGTATATATACATATACACACACACACATATATATATTTAACACTCTGTCACTGCCTCCTAAAGCAATTCTATCTTACTTATCATGGGAGTTTAGGAGGCATGTTGAGGGTCAATGAAAGGAGACCCAATAACTGGCTGCTGAAGAGAAACTTTAGTGAAAATAAATGTACTCATTCAACAAAACTTTATTGTGTGGCTCCTGTTTTTCACACTTATTTTAGATCATGAAGGCCACAACAGGAAATAGAACAGACAGAATTGTCACCCTCATCAGACTGTGGTGAAGGAGGGAGGCAGACAATAAACCCATGATTTAGAGAATATATAAGTACAATGGAGGAAAATTAAGTAGGGAAGAGAGTGTGTGGTGGTAAAAGAAGGCCTTGCAGATAGATGGGATTTGAACAACGGCCTTAGGGAAGGAAGGAGCCTGCCACGTGGCGGGGCAGGGAAGGGACTGAGCAGCGGGAGCTGGGAGGCTCGTTGCCCTAAAGCAGAACAGGCTGGTGCAGAGGGCACAAACCAGTCCAAAAAGGAGCAGAAGGTTGGCTTGTCTTCAACGAGGAGTTTATTAAATTGTTTGCTCTGTGGTGAGCAATATATGCTCTAGGAGGTAAAATCCTCACAACTGGCTCTTGCCAGTGGAGAAAATGCAGTAAACTGCTAAATTCTGTCTTACGATTATGTCTAAGCTATGATTTCAGCTCTATAAGAAAAGCTCAAAACAGCGGGATTATGTAAGAATATGACCTATATTGGAGGACAGTTATATCATAAAAACGGTTGCAAGTTCCAAGAGCAGAGATTTGGCTTGAGGGAGTTAACCTGTGGACCACAGAGAGACCAGAATGATGGTAGAAGTATCCTCCTTACCGGCCATTATATCTGCATGACCTTTTAACAGAACACCCTCCTAGGACTTGCACTCTCCTTGTCTGTATATGTTGTAGATACGTAGGGTGCATCTTTTCTCATAGATTTGATTTAAGAGACTCTCCCCCAAGTCTCGTCCTTGTGGTTTAGCTTGGGGAGGAGCCCCGTCCCTCCCCCAGAGTAAATGGCAAATCGTGAGTGACTCAAGCCAAGACATTATTCAGTGTTGGTCACAGTGCTGAAGGGTGTCATGGAAGCTAAACAAGAACAACCAAAGTGGCCCTCGGAAAGTTTGCTAGGACTTCTGGGTACATTCGTTTGCTAGGACTGCTATAATGAAGTGCCACATACGGGGTGAGTTCAACAACAGAAATGTATTCACAATCCTAGAGGCTGGAAGTCTGAAACCAACATGCCATCAGGGTTGGAATCTCCTGAAACCAGTCTCCTTGGCTTGTTGATGGTTGTCTTCTTCTGTCCGTCCCCACGTGGCTTCCCTCTGCATTGTTCTGTCTCCTAATCCTTTCTCATAAGGACACCAGTCACAATGGATCAAAGGTCTTCCTAGTGCCCTCATTTTATCTCAATTGTCTCTTTAAAGACCCTATTTTCAAATAGTCACATACTGAGTAGCTGGGGGTTAGGACTCCAACATACGAATTTGAGGGGGTCACAATTCAGCCCATAGCACTGGGACAAAGACTAATTTTCCTGGGAGCCATCCTAAGAGGCTTTCCCTTTTTTCCGGAAACAGTGGTGTGGAGATGTGAGGTGTTCAAAGGAAGCAGTAATTCTGTGACCTGGAGGGATAATGGAAGGTCCTTTGTAAAAACTTTTGAACCATTATATCAAACCTCACCTACTGAGATAAATGAGGCTTTTCAGCTACAAGGACCAACGAATTCCTTTTGCACTTACACCTATTCAATCTGTTCTATACCCATTTGGTTTTCCATTAATCACAATTAAGTTATTCCTTACAGATAAAGCCTAGAGTGAGTTCATTGATCTAAAAAATTAATAATGTATGGAATTTATATTCAAAGTTCAAATCACTTTTTCCCTGTACCACCAACTGAAGCATCTCTCTCTGAATCTCCAACCATTCAAGATCCCCAGATAGCAATAGGACACACAGATAAAATAGACGTCTAGCACAAATAAAAATATTATTTTTCTCCTAAAGAAAGCAACAAAATAGTACTCTAGGCTAGAAAGTATTAAGGAGGCAATTGAAAACAAGAGTTTCTAAATTCCACCACCAGCTACAGTTTTTTGTCTTTGAATAAGGACAGGCTTCACACAGCACATCAGCCTAGCCTTAGTCTCCCTTCCTTTAACATAATCAGAAGCATCTTCTCTGCTGGACCCACAATTTTTCTGGCCCAGAAACTTGATGCGTATGGAGAGAAGCACATCAAAAGCATGGGTCCATCATGACTGTGGATGGCTGTATATAACAGGTCTTTTTCGTAAAACAATCCAAATTAGGAAGTAACAGCTATGGCTCGTTTATAATAAAGGCCAACTCCAGAGATCCATGTCATGCTATTGAAGTAATTACTATTTCAGGATTTATTTGTAATAGTGTTTTCTCCAGATATTTGTCCTAAATGCTAAAGTTACCTAGAAAACTCAAAAAAACAAGATTTTCTGAATGGTTCCCAGTGTATCTTTCCCCCTGGGAAAAAAATAGCAAAAGTATTTTCTTACAAAATGCTAAAGCATTCCTTTCTTGATTACTTATACCAGGAGATCAGTATTAAGTATGTTTCATCGAGGAAAGCGCTACTATGTGTCCAAAATAGCTGAGTTAAAGTTTGGACTAATGTAGCATGTTGTCAGCAAACAGTTTCTATTTCCTGGTTTAAAACATGAGAAAAATTATAGATGGCAGTAGTTCATCAATACAGATATACTGTTAACATTACATCATCAACAATGAGAATTCATACATTAGAAACTACTGTTAAACATGTCACACATAAAAACATCTTCAGAGGACAAGGGCTTTTGAAGGAGAAAAAAAGTCACAAACACACACATGGCGATAAAATAAGTACCTTTGTCACCTGACAGAGGTTATATGGCCTCATTCTTGGGTTTCATGTTGCAGAGGACTAAGTGCAAAGAAGGGTAGTTGTCCTGTTCTGAGCAGTAGAGAATGAATTTGCCTCCTCCCATGGCAATTGGACATTTTATTTACTCCTTGTCCTCACAAGCCTGCCCTCTATTCTTCCACCTCAGGTCAAAAGCCTTTGCCCCCGGCCCTGGCCTTGTTCCTGTTTTAGGTCTAGTCAGTGGCCCTGAGGTGGTCTCATCTCTGTCTTAGGTCATTCAAAGTAAGCAGCATTCCTTCAAAAGTTTCTTTCAAGAAGAAATTGTATACCACTCCAATATTCCAACACGACAGGGCTGGAGTGTCTTTTTAAGCAAACATAGGGCAAAAAGCGGATATGCGTATTTTCTCTACAGTTCACAGTATGGGCATTAGTCATCAGTCTTCAAAAAATAAAAGGCAGCTGATAGAGAAACATTACAGGCTACTTCTGCCTCTCAGCACAATTGAATTACACTGTTCAGTCACAGATCTATCTGATCATTTACCACAAACTCAGATTAATGCCTGGGCTTTCTTGCTTTTCCTATTTGTTGAAATGTCTCTTACAGAGCCAGCTATGGGAAAACTTCCTCTAAAATGTAATTCAAAAGCAAGACAACTTGTAAATACCTTTCAACTTTGGTGGGTGATTCCCCTTACTGCTTTCCAGTGGACCAAGAGGACCCACCCTCTCACCAAAAATATTTTACAGGTGGACAATACTGTCTATGGTTATGTAGTGAAGATTTTTAAATATCTTTAAATAAATAACTAATGTTGAAGAAGAAAGACATTAAAGATAAAAATATACATATCATGACCTCTCTAGGGGTAAGTTGCTAAGGGTTTTTGTTTCCTGTCTTTTTAACTAGAGAGGGAAACCAGCACTATCCAATAAAAAATATCATGTAAGCCACACATGTCATTCTAAATTTTTTTTAAGATTTTATTTATTTATCTTTAGAGGGAAAGGAAAGGAGAGAAGGAGAGAAATATCAATGTATGGTTGCCTCTCGTGAGTCCCCTGCTGGAAGGTGGCCTGCAACCCAGGCATGTGCCCTGACTGGGAATCGAACCACGATCGTGTGGTTCGCAGGCCCATGCTCCATCCACTGAGCTACACCAGCCAGGGCTCATTCTAAATTTTTTATTGGCCATATCTTTTTTGATGAAAAAAGGGTTCATTTTAATAATATGTAACATTATATTTAATTCTTATATTTTTACATTATACCCATGTATTATATTGTGTTCAAATATCATATCATAATATATACAAAATACTACATTTCAATATAAAATATTAATTAAATACTTTACATTCTTTTCTTATACTAAGTCATTAATTCTGTGTTATGTTTCACACATCACATCTCAATTCAAACTAAGAACACATCAGACGCTGAATAACCCCATCTATTTAATGGCTTACCTATTGGGCAATCACAGCATAGAAATATGTTTTATACACTCTGGTTTACATGGGTATCACCATTTCTGCAGACCTTTGACTGATATGCTTGTAAGGAAAAGCACTTCTCTTGAGAGAAGGGGGAGAGAGACATCAATGTGAATAAGAAGCATCAATTTGTTGCCTCCTGCATGTGCCCCAGTGGGGGATCAGGACTGAGAGAGGTGTCATTTATCTCTCTAAATAAATTGCAACTGACCATTCTGAATAACCAAATTTATAAATTCACACTTTCAAAAATGCTACTGGGCTTGTCGATTGCAGGCTCCCCAAATTTTACCACCATAATTTTGTGACAAGATAAAGCTGAGGTCCTCACCACAGTAATGGAAAGCACCATTTTACCTTTGGTAGCATCCTGAAAAGAGGAAGGCTAAGCCAACATTTATTGAAAGTTTAGTGGCAGGTGGCTCTCCCAATGCAGAAACTTGATTAGACATGGGCAAAGATCATGATTGTAACAGTTGAGGACTGGTAGGAACAGCCAGCAAGGACTTTTAATGTGTTTTTTTTTATCCTCACCCAGGGACATTTCTGTCATTGATTTCGGAGTGAGAGGAAGGGAGAGAAAAAAACATGGATGTGAGAGAGAAGCATTGATCAGTTGTCTCCTTTATATCAGTTGCCTGGGCAGGGTATCATAGGCACCTGGACTGGGAATCAAACCCTCCATCTCTTTGTCCCCTAAGCCACACTGACCAGGGAACCAGTACGGATTTTTGAGGCAAGGCATTTAAAGAGTCTTTAGCAAAAACTACCTGTTGATGCTGAAGGATTGGTGAATATTTCGGAAAGCTCCGGTGATGAACAATCAGGATATTTGCCCCGGCAAGACCCTGGAAAAGAACAGTTATGCTAATGAAGATAAGGACACTTCATGTAGTCATGTTAATGAAGACAGTGAACTGGGAGGGAGGAATGGGTAGCTTTCATTCTGGGTGTGTGTGTGTGTGTGTGTGTGTGCGCGCGCACGCGCGCAGGCTGCAGTACAAAACGATGTCCAGCATAGAGGAAATCTCTCCCCTTCACACACCTGACAGGTCTGGAAAATATTTACACAAATAAGCTCTACCTATGTATGGCCACTTCCACGTAACAAAATCATCCAAATACAGAAAATCAAGTAGTTATAAAATAAATACATGAAATGTTTAAAAAACACTGAGAAATCTATCTTTAGATCTACCTGTGATTTAGGTCAAATGCTCACATATGTGAAGTTGTTTTTATTTGTCAATACACCAAATAGAGGACCCTTACTAAGGTCTAAGAAAGCACTGTGACTTCTCATGACACAGGAAGTGATCATGACACAGGAAGATCCTGTTCTCCAGGGGCTAACATTCTGGTCAGAATTGTTATTTGGTGTTTAAAAAGAAACAGTATAATTAGAAGCTGGCATAGGTGTGCCCTGGCAGAAATAAGGAGGCACCATAACTCCAGGGAGGAAGTGGTGCTGAAAAAGACTTTTCTAAGGCGTTGATATTACTTTGTTTTATAAAGGCAAAGCAGGAGCCAGCCCCGGAAGGGTGCATACTGCGATTACCTGTGGCAGAGAGTTCCAAGCTTGGAATAGCCTAGTGCAAATGCCCTAAGGCAGGATGGGATTTTTAGAATGTTCAGGAAACAGAGACAAAGGAGGCTGGTGTAGCTAAAGTTTAACAGATGAGACAGAGATTGGTACAGAATGAGTTTAGACATATTTTGGAGGAGTTGGATAGTATCAGGCCTTTAAACAAAAGTGGTTCCATACAAAGGCTTCTGCACTTCCTTTAATCTCTGCTGTTGCTTTCCAATAATAAATTCTCAATAATTTTTGAACAAGATCCTCTGCTCAAAAATTATGTGCACTGAATCTCACAATTATATCCTACTGGTAAACAAACCATTCCAAGGATTTCAATTCACATATTGCATGATGTTGGGGTTTTTTTTCCCTTCCCACATTCCAGAAGCCTGAAAGTAGTCAGTTCGGGGTTAGTATGCTCTCTCTGGTATGAAAGCCTCTAACTCTTTGTGTCTTGTTGCTCTGCAGTACAGGGCTTTCAACACCAGCAGCACCCTAGAGTCCAAAATGACTGCTAGTGTTCCAGCCATTACAATCTTTTCCAACCATGGATTAAGGTCATCTACTGAATGACCATACCATGTCCATCTCTCTCCCATTGACTATATCTAGAAAGTGATCATATCTAGCTGTAAGACAGGCTGGGAAATGAGTCTTTAAGATTCTAGACAGGCAAGTGCCCAGCTGAAAGCTAGGATTTCTTTTTCCATTTAAAAATAAGAAACAGCCCTGGCTGCCGTAGCTCAGTGGATTAAGCACGGGCCTGTGAACCACACGATCGCGGTTTGATTCCCAGTCAGGGCACATGCCTGGGTTGCAGGCCAGTTCCCAGCAGGGGACTCACAAGAGGCAACCATACATTGATACTTCTCTCCTTCTCTCCTTCCCTTTCCCTCTAAAGATAAAAAAAATAAAATTAAAAAAAAAAGAAACTTTAAAAAATAAGAAAGATTTTAGGGACTATTGTCAGCTCTGCTATATACTCTCAATTCTTCCTTTGACCTGAAAAATCATTCATTTATTTATTCATTCGACCTTAGTTTACTCAGAAATTTTATTGAGGGTCTATTTGTACCAGACAGTACACACTAGTAACTGAGGAGAGAAAAATGGCTGAGAGTTGGGCCTGATCAGATAATATAGGGGGAAAGAGACCACAGACAGTTATAGTACAATGTCACAAGTACTAAATAAAGTGTTTAAACATGCATGGTCATGAATAACCAACTACAGGTATTGATAAAGCTCTACAGAGGAGATGAGGTGACATGTATGTTTGATTTTGCAAGAATAGATTAACAAAGAAGGGGAAAGGATTTCCAAGTTACCCCTTGTATCATGAAGTATGATTTTGAACATATGGGACTTTCATAGCTCTGTTGTAGTTACTAGTCAGACTCGATAAATAAAACTTGACCCAGCCAATTGTTTGGTTAAGCGTTTAGTGTCTTAGGGACTCTCAGTCTGCACACAATTGTTTAGGCTGCAGTCATCAGAGATGCTGATGTAAGTGGATTGGCTCTGCTGCTTCTCTGTCTGCCAGCAGACATCACCTGAAAGGCAAAGAAATACACCAGCTGACAGAAGAATCAGGCATAGCATTTATGTTCCATTTCTCTAGCCCCACACCCATCCAACTGAAAAGTCCCTCCTTTGATCTCAGCCTCTCTCCCAGCCCAACAGTATTGCGACAGAGACCCTAGCAATCAGCAGCTTCCCAAACGGTCTGGTCCTGGAATCACAGGAGCACATCTTGTCTGGTGACACCCCCACCGACCTTGGGAAGTGATTCTCATATCCAGTAATGCTTTGCTCATCTTTTCCCAGAAAAATTTTTTAAAAAAGGAAAATGTTTGGCAACAATGCTGAACTTCAAAGAGCAAACAAAAAGATTCCTCAGATTGGAAAATACCAATATTTCAGACTTTTCAGAGTTCAGATTCACTCTCTAAAGCTACAGTCATACCCCCACTACAAAGATGGCTGTGCCTGTCACAGGGTGACCCTCCTGCGCAGCTATTTTCTTCTGAAACGAAGAAAAACAGCTCTGTGATAAATCACATCCACGAGATGTGTTTCATATGTCAAGCACACATTGCTTCTAAATCAAATGCTGATACATGACTTATTCCGTCAAAAGTAAGCAGAATGCTGTAATTTATAATCATCTTGAAGCCCACGGCAGAGAAAATGAAAGCAGACCATTACATTTTAATGCCTTCTCAGCTCTCCGAAAAAAGCGTTTCTGGTCACATTTGAAGCAGGGTAGTGTTTCTAGCACTATTGTGCACCCCCCTTGGCAAACACTTTGTGTTTGCCCACATTTGTAAAAAACTAATTGAAAAAATGATTTAGCTGTCAAAAGCTGCCATCAGTCAGGAAGTTCTGAGCACAAAGGTGACTGCAGAAGAGCTGTTCCTGCCCAAGGCCTCCCCCTGCCCCCCTTCGCTTTATAACAATTGTCTGTTGTTGTGCAAGCCAGCTCCCCACAGCAGGGCTGCGCGCAAATATTCATTGGGGTGTCATCTCCGCTTAGGCTCTCGTCCTGCACACCTATTCATCTGTGTTAAGTGAACAGCAGCATCAGCTCAAATTAAGCTGGCTTGAAAACAGCCACTGTTAATAATTTCTGCTGTGATTCAACTTAGCTTTGGCTAACAGGTGAAGATGTTTCATAACGGAGGCAATTACAGCTCTGAGAGCACTTTCCCGCTGCCTGTTTAATCAGAGGAAGGGAACACCAGCTCCTTTCGTGCGGGGAAGGGCCAGCACAGCCACCGTCGGTTGCATTTGTTATCTGCTAGATTGAACAAGCTGCCTGCCGGGGACAGATGCTTAGTGCAGTGATTAGAATATAAAGCGATTGCAAAGGCTGAGGGGATTGGAGTCAGTCTCCTTTATCTCAACTCACTACAGGCTTTTCTGGTCAGATAACAAGTCTCCCAAACCCGGCTTTGTAGATGAGAAATCATATGGATATCAGTGCTTGAAGACTCATGCATATTCATTTATCTGGCCCTGTGTGAATTTCCATTTAGACTGGGAACTATTTTTTTTTAGAGGAGGGGTGTTTTTCAATTCTATGCAAGTTTGGTTTCTTTCATAAGTGAATTTTTATAACAAGAACTATGGAGCCCAGTAAGTATTGATCCAGTACAATAAAAACGTTTGCCAAATTTTCTTCTTCATCTTCTGAGATTGAAAAGTCCAATGGTTTTACTAATTTTTCAACAGCTTTCATATTTAAATTTTGTAAAAAAGAATGAGTGAAAACTTGAAAATAGAGAACCCTAGATTTTCACTTATGTTAGAGTGAAATAAAAGTCAAATTGTGTATCCGGGTTTTTTTACTTTTACATTATAGAGACAGCATTATTTCCATCTAGAGGAAAATCTATTATTCTAGCACAAAGTAATTTTTAATGTCAACTCTGCATAACTTTAAATTATAGTAAAAAAACATAGCTGTACATTTCCTAATCGTGGGGATTTTTGAATAGTTCATTTCCAGGCAAACATTTTCCTCTCCTGCTAAAAGAAAATCAAGCAGCTTAAATTGAATTTTTATTCATTACAATTTCCTGAAATGTAGTTCTTAATGGTTTCTGATGTGCCTAAAGGCATGAATCTTAAACTGCATATTTTCCCCCAACCAAAGAACCAGAGAAATGGAAAAGACCCTTCTTAGTTACTGGTATTAAATGTCCATTGTGTACATTAATCTGCTTTCAGAGTCTTTTCCTTCCGTGTATTTTCCATCGAGGGCCTATAATAAACTCCTTGGTAGTTATTTTAAACAAGCAATTAATTACAGAGTTGTGTATCCCCAAACCGATCATGCTTTCTAAAACATCAAAATACAAAAAAAAAAAAAAAAAAAGATTGGGGGCGGGGGAGGTTTAGTAACAAAGAGATTAGCCATAGGCTTAGTTTAATTTAAAAAATCTTTTAAGAACCTAAAAATGGTTATGATTTCATAACACCATGGTTACACTAAGAACAATCTATTTCCATCTAAGTTTTTAAATGGTAAGCATAGTCTTCATCAATTGTAGTTTTCAAGGGTATGTATGTGTGTGTATAACAGTGTGTGACTGAGTTTTGGGGATACAAGAATAAACAGGAAGGAAAAGAATGATAGGGTTTGCATAGCAAAATATCTGATTCAAAGCTGTGTTTAAAATTCCTGCTTCACAAGATAGCAAGCTGTCTTTTTCAAGAGCCATTTCTTTCTTCCCTCATTCTTTAGAATCATCTATCTAACCTCATCTTGAAATATTCTCGGTAAGACGCCACTGCCCACTGAGTTTTCCCCTGACAATGACTGTTGATCTTTACCCTTGAAGCTTTGAAAGCCTGTGTAACATTAGCCTATCTAGCCCAGTGAAAATGTCTTTACAGATTAGTGTAATGTTAGTACTGCTGGCTCCCTGCTTTTGACCTGAAGTGGAATACATTGCACTGCTGGAACAGATGGAGTCAGAGTTTCACTGGGCTGCAGAGATTGGTTGGCTGCCTGCCAAAAATTCAGGGCTGGTGGCAGCAGGGACGCAGGCTCGGAGAGGCAGGCTGGAAGCTATTCTCTGCTCTTGGAGGGAGAAAACAAAAGTGTCACCTAAGTTTGTGTGGAATCAAAATGCATTTGTTAAGATCGTTCGTCTGCAGATGCTTACCCCGTGTTCAAAAAGAAATGGAGGCTTTTGGTGTGAAATGGAGACATCTTTATTCAGTTGTGCTAAAAGACACGAGACAAAAGCCAGAGCAGAGAATAAAAAAAGAAATTATCTGAACTCCATTTAACCTTCCAGTTGAATGCTGAGCTCACCATAAGAATACAAATGTGTACATGTGGAGTGTTTAAAGTCTGTCTCCTGTTTTATGAGTGCAAATAGATCTTAGTCTGAAATAATAAACCAAATTTATAAATGAAAAAAAAGGAGCTGAGTTATATAAAGTGAAATAATTATCCAGATAGTTCCAAACCAGGATCTAAATTTCTAGGGAAAGTGGTGTGGGGGAGGGGAAGATCTGTGTCCTGAATGATCCTGCTGGCTCTGTTGTTGACTGTGCCATTCAGACAAATGGTCAGGACCCTTGCTGGCTTTGTGTGCACAGAGAGAGCCTAGAATCGCCTTCTTCCAAAATAGATATGCATGTTAACAGCTTCCTTTCACCTGGAGCACCAGGAGCATGGGTTAAAAACTTTTAATAACAACAAACTTTTTAATAAAATTGTGGTTGTCAGATTTAGCAACTAGAAATATAAATGGACAGCCATTTAAATTTGAATTTCAAATAAGCGGCTCATGGTATTTTAGTGTAAGTATATCCCAAATATTGTGTGAGCCCTGGGACAGTCAATATTTGGGAAACACTTATGTGAAAAAAAGTATTCCTTATTCATCTAAAATGTGATTGTGCATCCTGTATTGTCTCTGGCAACCCTAAGATGTGCTCTTCATTGTCTTACTTTTTGCATGTGGTACATCACCACCCCCACCCTGCCCGGACCCCATATACATACACATGCCTCTAACTTCCAATTAGCATACTTTTTTTATTTATCCATCAGGTTATTTCTAAGTTTATTTTTATCACATTTCCTCACAAGTACTGCCTTTCCACAGCAGTAAAACATATGCTGTTTGCTGCCTAAGTAGATGGGTAATGTAAGCTGTGATGTGGAAAGGATTCTTCTCTTATCCGTTCTCTCTGAGGGTGTAGTTACAGAAACATATATATGTGCTTTTATCTGTGATAAGAGCAACCATCTGCTAGCTGCAATGTGCACAGCTTACCGTCTGAAGTGCTTATACACATTATGAAAACACACAGCTTTTGTGTATGTTAAGAATACATATAGACAGTGTTCTAATAAACCTGAATATTAGCTATTTGAACATGTCAAATAGATGCAAAATATAACCAACATTATGGGTGAGAGCGATCAGAGCTGACCTATTGCCATGCATCTACTTATGACCTTTTAATACAGCATTATTCTCAACCTCTTTCATGGTTATCCTCAAATAACCATGAAATAGCTATTTGTAAGTATATTTTATTGATTATGCTATTACAATTTTCCCAATTTTTTCTCCCCTTTATACCTCCTCTGCTCTGCAGCCCCCCCAACCCTCCAGCATTCCCTGCCCTCAGTTCATGTCCATGGGTTGTACATATAAGTTCTTTCGTTTCTCTGTTTGCTATACCACTCTTAACCTCCCCATCTATTTTATGCCTATCAATTACTTCTTATTCCCTGTACCTTTCCCCCAATTCTCCCCCTCCCCCTCCCCACTGAAAAACCTCCATGTGATGTCCATTTCCCTGATTGTGTTCATATTCTAAGTTGTTTGCTTAGTTTTGTCTTTTAGGTTCAGTTGTTGATAGTTGTAAGTTTGTTTTCATGTTACTGTTCATAGTTTTTTATTTTCTTCTTAGATAAGTCCCTTTGACATATCATATAATAAGGGCTTGGTAATGATGAACTCCTTTATTGACAAGATAATTATTTTGAATAAATGGAACCTTTTCAGTGAAAAAAGCCCTTTGCTTCATTCAAAGAGTAGAAGTTTCATTCCAGGGATACGCAATCGCTGAGATGTGTGGTGCATATACGTGAGCGATGGGAGAGACTGGAAGCAGCGTGATAGGACATATAAATTTGAGTTACTTTGACCTTTAATCCAGGAGAGCACGAGGAGAAATGCACTAGGAAGGTTGGTTTGTAGCTGTCTGGAGACTGATAAGCTGTAATAAAGGTGCACTCAGTTGCAATTCATCTAAAGCTTCCATTGCTATCATCCTCCTTTTTCGATTTTTGTTACCTCGAGTACTTATCTAAATCCCTTTCAATGCCAGCTTGAATGCACTTTGTGTTCCCTCCGACTGTGACCAGGGCTGTCTGTGCGCCGGTGTTCTGCAGCACACACTCTTTCCCTTGTTTGACAAGAACCCGTGCCAACACCTAATTAAGGATAAGCCACAGAGCTCTCGGCTTTATCTTTGTCAACTGCTCCATTCCTAGCTTTCTGCCTAGTTGAGCTTTTAATGACATGAGCAACAGTTGGGTGCTGCGTTCCTCAGGCCCACCTCTTCCCCATCTCAGTAACCAACTATGGCGGGCAGCAGCAGCAGAAAGATGCTGGCCCTTTGTGCCCCATGCCAGGCAAACAGCACAGGGAAACCTGACCACGTGGTCGTCTGTGTGTCACCTGCCCTCTCCACACACACATGCGGATGTGCAAATGTGTCGGAGAGAAAATTCAGAAGCTGTTCCTTCAAAAAGATGTCAAAAATGTCCAAGCACCTAATTTATAAAGAAATTATAAACCATCTGGTTCAACCTCATATTATGTTGTATTAAACACTGTAACTCAGTTTTTCAAATGCAAGAGTTAATCATTCCCTAAAACTATGGCAAAATCAGAGTAAAATGTGTGATATGTACTTTAAGACAGCCAATTAACTCTGTATTTAAAATTTAAAGTATGACATTTTAATACATATTTATTATATATTTTTTTAGGTAGAGAGAACACGTGCTGTGTTGTGTTTTATTCTCTACACCTCTCCATTTATACTCAAAGTGCAATCCTTTTCCTGGAAGGCAGTTTTCGCTGCTAGTTTTAAATCAGTGCATTTGCATTTCTCTTTGTTCTCTGACTGCTGGTTGAAGCTTAATGGTTTAAATGATCAGGGAAATGTCACCAGGCACTGAGCTGTTCCAAGACACAATCATGGAAAGATCACTGAAGGAAAAGATGTATGAAAGGCTGAACTAGTTGTGCGTATCACTATTGCTGTTGTGATGTTTGACCATGTCTTCCCCACCTACATTCAGTGGGGAAGACACAGATTATTTGTCACATTTTCCATTGGTACTTCACTTTAACTTCATGTTTCCTTTAAAATTACACAATATCTTTAAATCTGGCTGAAAAATCATCTTCTTTCCAAAATTAACTTAAACATTTTGACTTCATTGAAACTTTTCTTATTTTTAACTGGTAATTCTGTGTCACAGAAAACAACATCATTTTATCTGCAGACAAGGAAGGGTTAAATATTTGTTAGCAAAAGGAGTATAGAGTCCAGTTAAAGAGGTAAGCTATTGTATATTTAATATTTCCCTAAGTGACCTTTGGAAATAGTAGTAAATTTCTGCAAAGATGTTTAGAAGGGTCTCAAATAGGATATATTTCCCCTCCTCTTTCTGAGTTGATCAATTCAGCCCTACCAACAAAAACAGAATGAGGAACTGAATGTCTCATCCTCTTGCTTTAAACCAAACATTTGCTCCTACCAGAATTTTCTGAATTCTTTAGATAAAACTTTTGCTCACTCATACTGTTCGGGCCTCAATGCCTCGTGCCTGCCGGTGGAGAAATCCTCCCTTCTGAACAGCACCTGTCAGTGTATGCAAAACAGCACCACTGTCTGCTCTTGTCACCTCTCCTCCAGGATATCAAGCTGATACTTTTGATGTCTCCCCTGATTTTCACTGCTTTTTCTTTTTTGGAGGGGGGCAGGGCGGGAGGATGAGTGGTGGCGATGGGTTTGTACTGGACCATCTGTATTCTATTAGAAAGCACCTTGAGAGACCAAAGGCACTCTTGGCACTATGGAGAGATTTGTGTGCATTCTGTGACCACGAGGCTGAGTATTTCTCTTCCCTGTGTTAATTACACCACATTGAAATGATCAAAACCAGCTTTATCTCCAACTAATTGGTGCAGGTCCTCGAAGCTCATATTCTAAATTATTGTCTTGCTCAGAAGGTGGCAAATGCAGATTTCTCATCAGGCTGGTCTCCGGATTGGACATGGTTGGACTACATCTTCTAGAACAGGCCTGTTCCTAAGCAGGTGCTTTTGTGGCTGGGTAGATTAAATCAGAAATGCCATGGGATCAAGGTCGAGCTCTATGAGGAATTTCTCAGTTGTTAAATAGATTTCTCATTGAGGAACCATCCTCTCTGAACTCTACAAGTGTAACAGTGCTGCCCAGAAAGATAGGACTACAAGTACTAGAAAGGTTTTATATTGACACAAGAACTACTGTGCTTCATGAGACAATAAAAAAGCAGCCACGCATCTCTTTATTTTGACAGATTTTTTAAAATTTTAATTGTTGTTCGAGTACAGTTTTCTGCCTTTTACTCCCATCCCAGCCCACCCCACCAACCCTCCCCACCTCCCTCTCGTTTTCAACACCCCCTCCTTGTTTTTGTCCATGTGTCCTTTATACTTGTTTCTGTAAACCCTTCCCCTTTACCCTTGAAATTCCCTCCCTTGTCCCTTCTGGCCACTGTCCCCCTGTTCTCTCTTTCAGTGTGGTTGCTTGCTTGTTTGTTTTGTTGTTTAGGTTTCTGTGAAAAGTGAGATCATATGGTATTTGTCTTTCACTGCCTGCCTTATTTTGCTTAGCATAATGCTCTCCAGTTTCATCCATGCTGTCACAAAGGGTAGGAGCTCCTTTCTTTCTGCTGCATAGAATTCCATTGTGTAAATGTACCATCGTTTTTTTTGATCCATTCATTTACTGATGGGTACCTAAGTTGCTTCCAACACTTGGCTATTGTAAATTGTGCAAGCATCGATCTTTCACAGTCGATATTTAATTTTTGGTGAAATAAACCGACCTCTAACATAGGTTACAATGAGTCTAAACATAAGTTGACCAAAGCAAACAAAACAAAACAAAAAAATGTTTGGCTTTGCAAATGAAATTAATCTTTTATAGGCAAAAGGAGCTTACAGTGTTTTTCCATTGAACTTTCAAGTTATAATTATTTGTGTTTTTTAAAATAAACCTGAGGGCCCGTTGGATCAGTGGTTGATAGAAAACAGCCAGTGTTCTGGACATAAAGAGTGTCATTTAAAATATTCTAATGGTTTACTTGGGTCATATTAATTTCAATTAGAAAACAAAAGTAAGTATATTGTGCAAAATGGAAAATAATGTAGCAATTTGGAACTTACTTTGAATAAATTATTTATAAATCTGTATTAACCATATGCTAACTATGAACAATCTATCTTTCATTTCCCAATTTCTATGTGCATGCAGTGCTGTCTGCAGGTAAGCCATGCTTCTCTGCAGATAAACCAATGGTTTGTCACATAAGCACATTTTTCTATGTATTTGGACTTGGTGTTAAGTACAAGAGACTGCTAATTCCACCCTAACTTTATTTACATACATATTCCATTGAGTTTCTTGCCCAAAACTACCAATTATACCTTAGTTTTGGGTGCATAAAACATTTCTCCCTTCTAAGAAATAATATACTGTTATTGCTAGGAGCTATACATAAATACTTATTTATCATAAACTAAGAAATTCAAATTTATATTAAAAATAGATTCACTATTTAGTAGACCACATTTGGTCTGATTAAACACATGCAAGAGTAATCCAGCCATTTACAAGGTCTCTGCAGAAACCATTGTTTTAATACAAAAGGTGACCTATTTGTTTTTTTAGATGAAACTGTGTTAGGGGTGAATAATTAACCTTCTCAGGTATCCTTTTCCTAAGTTCAGTACCTTAAGCTGCTTACACTCAAGAGTAAATGAACTGCATAGTGAAATACGTTGCTGTGACTAAAATGTAGCATCATGTGTTGCTCATCTACAGTTTGGAAGAATCCGTGCAAATTTTTTTAAGAGGAACACCAACATGGAGATGTAGGTTAGTTTCACCTCCAGCTGAATCTGATGTCAGTGTGGTAATTACCAGGCCCAGTCAATAAAACCTCTCCTCAGTATAATTGCAAATCCAGTGCAACCATGACCAGAACTAAATTGCTTCAGAGCAATCAATAGGAATCTTCTGATTGTGTTCCCGGGTGTATGCATCAACTATAAAGAGGAAAACTGTCCATTCAAGCAAAAGGTCGGTTTTATAAATAAAAAATACTGTATAAAAGTCCTGTTATGTTTCACATTCCTTCCTGGTAGAGGAGACTAAATGTGTTGGTTAGTTGTCCATGGAAAGAAAGTGGGTAGCACGGGATTCATCAAGCAGACAAATAGCAGTGAAAGAAAAGCAGGAATGTTTCTGAGTGAGAGATGAGTGAGACCAAGGCTAAGCTGGCCAATTCAACAAACACCTTCCTTCTGTTTTGAAACACAGCTTTACACTTAAAACTAAAATTCCTGAACCCTTTGGTACACTTCTGACATTAAAGGGGCTAGTTCACTAATGAGTCCCGTAAGTCGTGAGTTCCATTAGAATATAAAATTATTAATTTCCTATCATAGGCATTTAATAATATAGGTTACTTGAGAGGGTCAGTGCCCCACCTGTTGAAATCAGTGTTCCTTAAACTAGGCAAAAGAATTGTCGAATAATGAGAAGGCTAGAATTATAGAGCTATAGAGCTAAGCAGGAAATAAAAATAGTTTTCTGGTCATGATGAACTGAGGCTAAGTTATGTTGTCTCACATCCACCCTAATAAGAGCATCTTTGGGTCTAGGAAAATTGGGACTTAGTTCCGATTTTAGTTCTAAAATTTGGAACCGGCTTCCAAAAATGGTGCTGATAATGATACCACCAAGAGGGTGAGTAAAGGTGAGAGGGCAGTGGCCAGCAGAAAAAGGAAGAAAGAGGCAGGAAAGGATGTGGGGCTACTCAGGTGATTATGGCATAAAAAAGACACTCAAAAACAAAGATTTAGAGCCTTCCTAATAAGTGTCATAAGATATTCTGCTTCTGTGTTTTTTGTTCTTGTGTTTTGTTTTTAGGTATTTGGTCTTAAAAAGAGATGGGGGGACAGACAGTTGCTAAATCCCATCTGCCCAGCCCTTCCGATCCCTCTTTCCCTTTTTCCTATTTCTAGGGCGGGAGATTTGAGTTGGTTAGAACAGTAGGACATCCAATGTCCTCGATGACTTTCCATTAGCTAATGAAAAGGTTCGAACTTCTCATCCTGTTCTTGGCCTTGCCTGAATCTGCCTTCCCAGGAATGCCTTTTCCATCTGCTCTCCCGCAAACCCCTCCCCCTACAATACCCTACACGTGCACATTGCTCTTCACCATGACATTGCCCCAGCTGGGATTAGAATCTTCTTCCTTTGTCCACTGATGTGCTACCTATTCCTTCAGTCCCAGGGCAATGTCCCAACCTTCCCTGATCCTTCTGTGGTAAATAATCTCTCCTTCGGTGCTCCCACTTCATGTGGACTTACATGACCATGTATTGAATTGAGTCCTAGTGGGGTGAGAGAGGTATCAGCAAAGGCTGGTCATCACCAGCAGTAATAATAGTAATAACATGCTACTAGTAATAAAAATAATATAAAAATTACCAAAAATATGGGCTACAAAATAGCATCTAATTTTATACAATTCAGAATTAACCATAACTAGAACTGGCCCTATACTCCAATGAGACCCTTAAGAAGGTAAGAAAAAAAATGTGACTCCTAATTTCAAAACATCTCAAAATGGAGAAACTATTTTTCATATAAAATCACTACTTTATGTCACTTCTTGAAATGTTACTGACATGCCATGTATAATAAAATAGAACAAACCAAAAGTGTATGAAATTGCTCATTAGCCTGTACTGATACCTGTTTACTTTGAATGTAAATACAGTATATTGGACCTGGGGTCTTTTCACATTGACCAAATATTTTCAGCAGATGCTAAATTAAAGAAAGAAAGAGAAATTAATTTAAATGCTGCAGTAATTTCCAGAGTCAAAAGTAGCTCCTATCTTACGAGAGCACACCTTATATAGATTATATATACACCTATATATATATACATATATATATGCGTGTGTGTATATACATATGTATGTGTGTATATGTATATTTCTCACATCGTCCAAGCTCCTTTTTCCCACTCACCCCCACTAGCAAGCAGTAATTCTACAGTTGGCATTTTCCACATTAACGCATAAATGAAAATGTTGCAGTCAAAACAACCTAAAAGGCTGTTAAATAGCTGATAATTTCATCAAGTTGAAAATGAAGGTAGCTGTATTAGAAGTGCAATGCTATAAACATTTTGAATTACCTCACTAACGCTTCCAGGAAGCTAGGATGATCTCCGAGGCCCTGCAGTAAGGAGCACCCCCCCACCCCCCTCCACCCCTCTGCCTTGGCGTCTGCTGTAAGGGGACTGCGTGGACTGTTGCCCACATCAGTTTTAAATTGCTCAAGCAATTGTTTCCTGTAGATTAATTTGTAATTCTAAATTTCCAGGCGAATGAAATGTGAGCCTGTCCCTCCCTCAGGCCATTTACAGAGCCATAGCTTTCCTGTAATCTGAGGCTGAGCGAGCGCTAACACGTGGAAACAGAGAGAGGGGGCTCAGCCAGCGAGGGAGGAGGGGGAGAGAATGCTGAGGGGGACACAGTGGACAGCACAGGACTGAGAGAGCCAATGGAGAGAGTGGGTGAGATGGGGAGGGAGGAGGAAAGCCAAGCCAATAATCAAATCTTTCTCCTCCCCTGTTCACCCTCAACAGTATTTCCTGCATCCTTACACAACTGGCAGTTTTACACAGCTGCATTGTCTTTGCATTTTAAGCCTTATCTCACAACACATAAATAATAAATAATCATGAAGCAAGATTTTGCAATATTGGGAGACACACCTACAATATTCACAATGGAGTGTGTTCTGTTCACTGGTTTTAGTGAACTAGTTCGTGCTCTGTCCTCATTCTAGCCTTTACACAGGTCTGCTTTGCTTTGAAGCTGAATTACCTGTCACATTATGGAACAGTCTGGGTACATGAGAGGAAATGAGTTCCTCTAAGTGCAAAGCATTAAGTAATTACTCCCAGGCAGTGGTTCCACTCAGTCAACGTTGGTTGAACAGCCGCTTCTCATAGAAAATGATGTGAGACCCTGTATTCTTAAAACAAAAGACTGCAATTTAATGCAGTGATGTGTAACCTTTCTTTGGTACATAGACTCCTTTGGGAATCCGATTTTTCAAAAATATAGATCCCCATTCAACATGCAGATAGGCCTCACTACTAAACTGTGTATCAACACCGGAGTTCCTTTACCCCGTCAAAATTGAAGAGTCATTATGAAAATGTGTACTGTGCTGAGCTTACTTGAGCTTTTCCTGCAAATATTTATGGCTCCTTCCTAAATGTACTTAAAATCAATCCAAATGTGCAAAGTCGTATCAACTTCAAATGCGTCCAAAGGTAACTTTCAATAAGAAGTCAGCCAGAGTTTCTCTCTAAGTGGGCACTGTCAATGTGAGATGGCCTTTGATGTGGTCCTGTGCACGCCAGTGTCGAGCAGTTGATTTTGCTGTTTGGTTTGAAGGCAGGAGGTCTTAAAATGCTTACAATATAAGGTAATGACCAGGAATCAGAGGCAGAGTTTCCTTGGCACTAATTTGCCAGATAAAAAGAGAGTTTTACCAAATAACTCTAGTATGCTCCATCCAGGTTGCATTGTTTCCCTTATCTGCTTAGGTAACAAAACCACGTTTGAAAGCTCTGAATCACCACTATTGTCAATGTTACAGTTTCATTATTATTACAGGAAAACAATCAGAGATCTGTAAATCCAGAGCATATATCTGAATCATGTCTACTGAACCTCCAGTCGTGCCAAGAGAGGAGGTAGTATGTCAACAGGACTTGGAGAAATTCCTTCTTCAACAAAAGGCTAACACCCCATATGCAGACAAATGACAGGCTCTCTGTATGCAGACACCCGGACTTTTTTTCTCGTGGGAATTTCCCTTGACAAGGCATCAAGCACAGTCGCTAGAACACAGGAGACATGCAACTGACATGTATGGGATAATTTTTAAAAAGCAGAAAAGGAGTCCAGCGGTTAGGCCACATCCACATGTTGTGAAGTTGCTGATTTTAAATAATTCTGGGGGCATTAAGCTACTGGCGAGGTAGAAATGGATGCCACACTTTGTTAGAAAAATTACAAAAATTGTGGATAGCCTGTGCATCCAACTGCAGTTGACTGAGCAGTTGAGATATGTAAAAGTTTGCAAAACATGAGAGGCGGTTTAAAATAATTTTCACAGTTTTCAAAGGTCACTGACTCTGCAAAATTTCTATTGGCCTGAAAAATGTGAACTGACCCTTATACACATGCACAGTTCCCAGGTCTCCTCTTGCCTCCCTAGCCCATCCTCTCCTCCCCCCATGCAAACGTCTTCTTTGTCAGCCTCTTTAAATCACAAATCGTTAAAGCTTTCTCAGCTCAGAACATCGCTTCTATTTCTTTGTGGAATTCAGTGAGAGAAATGACATTTTCCCTGGGCAAGTGAACCACGTTCCCTAAAAGACACAGATGGTCCCGGGGCCAGACCTCGGAATGACAACTTCTAACGGACTGCTCGCGCTGCATGTGCCACGTTGAGATGGTGATGGCTCTGGGTTCCTAGCCTGGGAAAGCTCTTAGGAACATTTCCATTATGCCAGAAAACATCTAATGAGACATGTAGATATAATCATAAATTCCGAGCTGAGACTGGAAGTCCTAGGAAAATCTAAGTCCTATTGTAAGATGACCACTTAATCGGATGTAGCCCTGCGCCTGACCTCCTTCAGTCCCATTTGTGTGACTGACTGTTTTTCTTCTGTGATTTCAAAAAGGGGTCCAAACAATTAGAGAAGATGTGCCTGACATAGCCAGTCACCTTTCTCCGAAAAGTATCCATAGCGAGCAGCATCATTATGCCATGCCAAAGCACCTTGTGTCAGGTACCTATTGTCAGGTACGTTTAGGACAGGCACCAATCTCTTGTCCAATAAACTGCCAAGGAGTACAAAGCAAACCAGGCTATGGTATGGGATGACCTGCCATTTGGTTAAGAGGGAGTTACCATTCTGAGGTTCCTCAAACTGATACCTCATACGAATTACCCAGGATGTGAAAAGTGTTTACCTTCATTCCATCTAAAATATCAAAAATATATTATTTTTAATTAATTTAGTTTCCAAACACAGGTGATGTACAATATTAGTTTAAGGTGTACAATGTGGTGATTAGACATTTACATCTAAAACATTTTTTTTACTGAGAGAGCATGGCAGGTGATTTTTAACATGCCTCAAAAAAAATAATAACATAAAGTGATACCACTGAAAACCTTTTAGGAGAATATGGAGACAGCTCTCCATTCTGTCCTGCTATTTCTTTCGTAACCAACTCTGTACCATGTTAGTGATTTGCATATAATGGCCTCCTGGCACAAATTAAATGGAGCAAGGTCCCATGGCAGCTAATAAGCTTGCTGTAACAAGTCCCTCAACTTTGCCTCGTCACAGTGCTCAGCAGGATTGCCATATGTGGAACTAGATTGCAAGATAAAAATAACATTTTGTGCTTTCAAACCCATACAACTCTATATTGTCTCTTTAAAAATAAATTTTTAATGGCCAGTGATCATCTCCTCTCTAGTTTATTATAGACCAGCTTTCTTTTGGTTTTTTTTTGCGTGGTTCTTTTGTTGTTGTTTTGGGAGGTGTTGTTGTTGTTGTTATTTTGTGTGGTTTTCTTTGGTTTGGGGTTTTGGGTTTAATCACTAGTGTTATCTGTAGTTGGGAAGAAGAGCTGCAATTAAACGTATTTTGAACAGAAGAGGAAAACACAGCAGGGCTCCTTTGGCAACAGTTCACACAGCCTATCATTCCAAAGCCTTTCTGGTTTTACACTCGTGTCATCAACCAGTGTCAGCACAGCTGAGGTGCCTGGGCTAATTCACGGTCCTGCCAAACCAGCTGAGAACGTCTATATAAACTCCATGGCAATATGAGCTGTTAAAAAGAAATTGGATCCAATGAAGCTAAGGAGCAAACCCAAATATAGAATCAAAACAAGGAACAGTTGTCCTTAACCATCAGGTGATAACATCATTAGCGACAAGATGTTAGAGTTAGCAGAGTTGAATACAAGCCTGGTATCACAATAAAACTTAAGAACATGTGAAGAGTTCAAGGCCTCCTTCCCTTTCCTGTTTGTAACAAAGCAAGTGGAAGTAGCCAGCATAGCATCTTCCAGGACAGCGCTCCAGCTCCAAAGGCCCATTCTCAAGAGTAAACCAGACCAACATAAGAAAGGACATACTCTCCAAGGGCTGCTTGAGGCGTGCGCCACTGGATGGGAGAGAGGACAGTTGAAATGGAGGTGTCATGTGGGCTAGACGGTGAGGGTCAAAGAACCGAAAGGTTGTGTGTAACGCGGCATATGGATAAGGAAGATTCTTTTTTTTGTTGTTCAAAAGAAGAGATGCTATAAGGAGCTTCAGGGTGTTAAGGAGTAGGAGACAGTTTTCACAAAAGTTGCTGTGTACTATGTACCCCAACCACCACCACTTAAAAAAGAAAAAAGGTTCCTGGGAGAAAAGGGTGAAAGGGCAATAAAGTTTGTTTAAAAATTTTTAAGCACAGCATTATATATCACTCTAGAGATGCTTCAGTTTAGGTCAAGCATGTCATAAGTATTAGAGGGGAATGCAGTCACACTTGTAAGGTCATCATTTGAGTTCAAGAATTCAAGAATAGAGGGGAGAGGATGTGTTTTTGGAAAACTGAAAATCACTATTCATGTTCTGGGACAAATATTCACTACCTCTTACAACCACATCACTAATGACGAGAGAGAGAGAGATGAGGGGAGGGATCCTGGGAGATAATTTGTCTGAAAGTACAGATTTAAGTTTAAAACTTCTTGAAGTGAAGTGGGCTGATTTCAGAGCAACCTGAAACCGAGTGAGTTGAGATTCTGCCGCATCCTCGCCGTCCCCACCATAAAGAGGACCAGTGTCACACCAACAGAGAGTTGCCCTGGAAAAGCATGCTTGTGTGCCATACCTCCTCACAAATAATTGTGACAAATGAGACTCACAAATAATTAGAGACAAATAAGTTGTCATCTCACTGATACTTCAGTCAAATGTACATTTTCTCTAAAAGCAGACCTCTAATCCTCAAAACTTTTTGATACAGCATAGATTTAAGGACTCAGTGAGAAAAGGGCTAGACTGTAGTTCCCCCCTAAAAATCCCTCTTTTGCTTATGTGTATTTATAAGGATTTCTATATGGGAAAAAACTAAGGCCCCACAGGTAATGAAAAAATCCGTTTATTAAACATACTTTATTTTTGAAGTGGTAGATCCTGGGTGACACTCAGGCTACCAAATAATAAAAAGAAAAAAGGTATAAAGAATGAGTCTTAATTGGGCCATGCTTGTCTCGAAACAGCCCTGAGACGGCCTTGAGCTCCTCCGAGTTGTAGATCGGTAGGCCTGTGTCGAGACTGTGAGGGTCCCATGGGGATCCTTGTAAAGTGGCTCAGGTGGATGCTGAGTAAATGGCGGGTTTGCATCACAGCTGAAGAACGCCAAGCATAGAAAACCTGCATCTTTTACAAGGGGCTGCAAGCAAACCTGCCCGAGCCTTGTGCCGGAGGGGACACAGTATCTTTATTATACTGGACAGTAAACAAACCAGACCTCTGCTTCATAGGAAGATACTGTCTCTGTCTTGCAAAACTGTTTACCATACAGACATCCTTGAACAGACAGTGCCTCCACCAACTTCCTCTCCACTGCTCATTCCTCACCACCCAGTGGGGCAACTCCAGGGTGATAGGCAGAGAGCACGATGTGGGTGTAAGTTATACATGCCTATTATGAGCTCTTGAGATGCAGATCAGGGTGTGTGTTCCTGCTCCTAGAGCCAAATGCTGATGTTGGAAAACTACTCATTTGACCTTAAGTCCCATAAAAGAAGAACCAGGTCCATAACTCAGTCACTATGTAAATTGTCTTCATATTGAGGAAAATGAATACAATTCTAACCAGTTCTCCTTTTTTCTGCCTTTTTCTCTATTTCTTCCTATTCCTGGAATTTCTTCATGAGGCACTAATCACTCACATCCTTAGTCTCTTGAAGAGAGAAGGGTTACGTACTCTCCTAAATAGCTCAAAATGTTGACCAGCTCTACTAATCAAACCTTTTGGGCTACAGAGCTAAAGAACAACAATCTGCGGCATCTAATTTTAAATAATGATTAATGAGATGAGACTACACCAGATTCTTTTTAGAAAACAGGAAGTCAGAACTGACTTCCCCGTTTGAATTCTCATGTCCTGAGTGCTTTAGTGAAATGGAGCAAAGCATGGGATCAGAGAGACTCAAATCCGACACTGTCATTGTGTGCATAACCAGAAGCATATTAACAGGTCAAACCTAGGTCTCAATTTACTTATCTGCAAAGTGGGGATAAAAATACCTATATCCTATTACTACTATGAGGATTAAATGAGAAAATAGCACACTTTGCACAGTGCCTAGCCCTATAAATAACCGTTGTTATTATTGGCCGATCCTGTCACTCTCCGGAAGCCGTAAAATACCATGTGGTGAGTGCAGGATTTGCTTAATTTACTGCCTGTCCTGAAAGCCATTCTTACAGTCGCTAGTAAATCAAGAGTGGACTCCCACTGTGCACTCTCAACATTGTGGAGATGTATGCTGCTCTGTGACACTCAGTTCGACTTTGCTTCTTTGGTGGCCAATACTATCTTTGTTCACCTAAATAATGAAATTCAAAGAAATAATTCAATAAGCATTGAAGAGCTGCTAGGAAACTAGATCTCCCCAGAGTTTAATCACCTATGAATATCTTATCTAGCTCCTAGTACAGGAGTCTTTTTAAAAAAATCTAAAAATCAATCACTGTGCTTTTTCAATTTTATATAACATACAGCATGATTGTGTTTTACATTAAGGCTCTCATAAGCACTTGAGTTCTGAAAAACTGCAGTTTATATAGACTAGAACTTGAGTTATAAGCCCAAAAGTCTGTAAGACCACCGTGTTCTTTACCCATACTCGTTTACATCAACAAAGCAGCTAAAACAGTAAACCCCTGAAAATGAGGAAACTGGACTCAGAAAAGGCATTAAGTTGACCAGCTTCTTTCACGTTTAGTAAATTATCTCACATCTATAGCTGAGTCATTAACTCACTAAGCAGATATTTATTGAGATTCCACCACGAGCAAATTGCTCTCTGGCCCCCAGTGACATCTACATGATTAAGACCTGGTAACCAAAGTCAGGGAACTTACCGCTTAAGAAAAGAGAGAACATGGCTTTTATTACATTAGCCAACATCTGTGCACAGTGCTAGGTGTTCCTCAATACAATATAAGGTAGCATTATTTTGCTTTCATGTAACAAGAAACCAGAATCTTCAGGTAGGTAATACAGATAAAGAGCTTTAAAACTATCTGCACCCAGTAAATACTCATTAAATTTCATCATTATTAATACTTAGCACACTTCTCCCTAGACTCTTAAAAAGCTATAGTAGAGTTCTACATTAAGTAAATGCGAGCAGAGTAAATTTTGTCCCAGAAGGAGGGAGAGTTTTTACAGAGAAAGTTTCATTTAAGCTGGTTCTTGAGCATAAGAAGACAGCGTCATAGGCAAGGGAGTGTTTTAAGGCAGAGAAAGCAACACATACAAGGTGAAAAGTCTTGAAGAGCAGAGTGACTCATCTGTACAGTAGGATAATAAAGAGTCATTAAAAAGAAGGTAAAAAAGCCCTGGCTGGTGTAGCTCAGTGGATTGAGCACAGGCCTGCGAGCCAGAGGATCGCGGTTCAATTCCCAGTCAGGGCACATGCCTGGGTTGCAGGCTGGTTCCCTGCAGGCAAGCCTCCAGCAGGGGACACATGAAAGGCAACCATACATTGATGTTTCTCTCCCTCTCTCCTTCCCCTCTAAAGATAAATAAGTAAATAAAAATAAATAAAAAGAAGATAAAAATCTATGTATTAAGTGACATGTTTATCAATGAAATATTAGGGTCACACAATAGTAGGCTCTCATTTACTTCTTAGGGAACTGCATTATCTGAGAGTTTTCCAAGAACATTATCCATTTTTAAGGGTAAATGAGAAATTATATAATCAGGGAAGAGTGAGTTTATGTTTTACAGGAGGAATGATGAATGAGAGTTGGAATTACAATTCAGGATCAGACTTCATGCTACACTAAGGACTTTGGTCCTCAGGCTCTAGAGAAGATCAGCGTGTGGTAAACCACAGTCCATGGGCCAAACGTGGTCTGCCACTTGCTTTTGTAAACAAAGGCTCATTGGAACACAGCTGTGCATGTTCACGTACGTATGTTCTATGGCTGCTCTCGCACTGCGGCAGCAGAGCTGAATAGTTGTGAGAGAGACTGCATGGCCCAGAAGCCCTGAAATACTGTCTACCGCGGCTCCACAGGAAACGTTTGCTGACCCCTCCTCTAGATAATAGAGAGACATCGAAATAGGAAATGGCACCCTCAAATCTGCTTATCAGCAAGATCATACCAACAGAGCCTGAGAAATAGATATGAGAAAGTTAATCGTGGTGATTTTGTTATACACTTTACTCTTCCTTATAGAAATTTCTCAGTAATTCTCACATCATCCATCAAGTACATACGAGTATGATTATATACTTTTTCTTTGAAATGAAGAACAGGGCACAAAACTATTAAGTAGTGGGCACTTTGTCTTGTTCATTGTTTTAACTCCAGTACCAAGGACAGTGTCTGACACATGCTCAGGCCTTTATCTAAATAAATATTAATAGGACAAATACAAAAAGGAGTCGATGAATAAATAAAAGAATGAATGGGAAATGTACGTGGGAGTGGGGGCAGCCTCTGAAAGTCACACTGCAGAAGCAGCCACCCCTACTCTATCATCCTGCCACTGCTTCGGGGAGTGACAGACTGGAAATTTTCCAGATCATTTTGGGAGCTGGGACCCAGGACAACCCACCCAGAATCAACAGCACAGGTGGCAGACGCAAACCCCACCACCGAATCCAGCCCTCCACCTTGTTTTATCCAGCCCAGAACCTTGAGCTCTGACTTAGCTGTTAAGGAGTAGTTACATTTGCACAGTCCTAAAGTTACATCCGGCCCTTTGAAGGCAACTGTGAGGCTGATATGGCCCCCAGTGAAAATGAATTTGACACCCCTGATCTATAGCTTCTCCTCACCCAAGGCTGTCTCACTCCTCTGTGTTCTACCTAAAGAGAGTTATCACGTCACTTATCTACCAATTTGTTTTTGCTGTATAGCATGCCCCATTTTCTTCCAATTTCTCACGTCTTCTTCATGTCTGCTCTTTAACTCCAACCAGTTTTGGGGTCATTCCCATTGCTAAAGGGATTCCTCTCCCTTTAGCAGGTTGCCCTCCATCAGCTGTCTGGGAGACAGGTTTGAATGTTGTCAAACACTGCTGTTGTATAGTTTCTAGCTAGTTCTTAGGCTGATGGTTCATCTGCACCAGCCCTTGAAAGCGGACAGAATGAATTGCTTGCTTTCCAGGCCTTAATGTTTATCTCCCTTTTGATCTCACCATCTGCTATAATTTGGCGGTTCAGGTAAATGCATTTTTTTCTGGCTTCTTTCAGTTGCTCAGCCTCCTGCAGGTATCACTGCTTCTCCGTTCTCCTCCTCTCAGACTCCATCTCCTTGGAACTGAAGGGGTTTATGTTGAAACTGATGGGTATGCCTGGAGCTTTTCTCCTTCCACGCACTCTGTCATTCTCTCTGTATTGCACAGATTCGATCTGTCTACTGAGGCCTTTGCGTGAAGGAGGCGAAAACGTCTGTGAAATCAGAATCAGCTGTGTCCTTTCTTCATTCCCCTTCTTATCTATAGTTTCACAATCCTATTTTCCTTAGCTTCTAAGCCAGAGGTGGCAAATGGGAACCAGATCTCTTTGACTTATCCTGAAAATGACTCAGGACCTGGAAATTTGCTTAAAGAATAGGAAACCTGTCTTCCTCTCCAAATTTGGAAGAAATGGAACCCCCTGGGCTTGCTTTTCTCTCTGGCAAAAACAGGCAGGATAGATAAATTCTCAGCCACACATTTTGATGCTGTTCATACTGCCAGGGTGTCTCCGGTTTCACCATTCCTGCGATCGACCTTTACATCTAATCAGCAAAAAGCCTTTGCAGTTGCTCTGTGTGCCTGGACTTTACAGCATTGGAGCTTCCTCAAACTCCAGTATAAAGCCAAGTTTCCAAAGCCCTTTTAGAGAGGGGTCAGTAAACTTTTTCTCTAAAGCGCAAGAGAATAAATATTTCAGGCTTTGCAAGCCATCTGCTCTCTATCTCAACCACTCAGCGCTGCTATGCAGAGTGAAGGCAGCCGCAGACAAAACTAAACAAATGGGAGTCGCTGTGTTTCAATAAAACTTTACGTAAAAGCACAGGCAGCCAATAGAGTTGATGCATGGAGTACAGTGTTCTGGACTCTGTTTTAGAGCATCATCTCTGGTTTTGAAACATATGCAGTGCACGCACTCTGTAGTATCCTTTCATTAAGGAACAGTCAATATACACTGAGTTATAAGATTTTATCAACTGGTGTTTCATCTATTTACATACTGATGGAGTCTGTGCATATGAATCTGTACATACATGTAATCTCAGTATCTCTAAGTAAATGATTTCCGAGGGCCATGAATATGTTTTCTAGATTTTAAGCATTTATGGTCTTCGTGAACTTGAATAAGATATTATACATGCACAATATTACATCCCTTAAACATTGTTTGTAACAGTAAGTAATAGACCCCAATGAGACCAGTGCCACAGTGACTCCCTGGTTCCAGTGCAGCCCCCTGGGAAGTTGCATGATCTGGGGAGCCTCCGTGGAGCCGTTGAGCACACCGCAGACGAAGACAGAGTGGCTCGGGGGCCTCCCATCAACTGTGTCCCCCAAGACTGTCGTGACACTGGGAAGAATCGGCCTCACATCTGTTTACCACTCTACATTAGTTTCACCAATCAGTACAGTCAAGACACAGTTCAGTCTTCCTGGAGATATTTCCTGATGAATTACTAAGTGCCAGTATTATAATATACTGAGAAGTAGAGAAACTATGCACTACATGATATCATATTACAATTCTGATATATAACAGTTATATATAACTCTCTAATGATCAGAAAACCTAACTTCACAGATGAGCAAACTGAGACTTAGGTGCTAAGTAGCTGGTCCAAGTTGCACAATTTCACTGTCTCTGCATCTAAAGCATATTTTTAATCATTATGTAATAGTTCCCCTGAATGTAATGTTTTTAATATATTTATTCCTTCCCACACACACCAAAAAGAAGTCTTTGGCTTAGTATTTGATGCAAGCTTGATGATCAGTGAATATTTCTTGGATAATGAACAGTTTCTTCTCCCCGAGATTTGCCCCTCTTCTCAGGTATCCCGCCTTAGTTCCAGGCACTTGCCGTTTACTCCAAGCTGTAAGCCACAGAGCCATCCAACCCTTTATTTTCCTCACCTTTAGTTCTCTATCCAATTGGTCTCTGTGATGGTTAGTTTTATGTGTCAGGGCCACTGGTCCAGGGTGCCTGAGTATTTGGTCAAAGATTATTCTGGGTGTTTCCATTGAGGCTATTTTTTGGATGAGACTGACATTTAAACTGGTAAACTGAGTAAAACACGTTACCCTTTATAGTGAGGGTGAGCTTCATACAGCTAGTTAAATCCCTTAATAGAACAAAAACAGACCTCTCCCCACCTTCCCCCTGCCCACCAGCCAAAAAGGAACTCTGCCAACAATGGCCTTGAGACTTGAACTGCAACACCAACTCTTCCCTGACTTATCTATTTGTTCTCTTTCTCTGAAGAAGCATGACTAATACTGTAGCTAATTTCTGTAAATTCTTTCTGGGAAATGTTCTTCAGTCAGTGGCTCCCATGCCATGTGCCTGCAGAATCAAATTCAGGCTCCATGGCATGACATTCCAGGTCCTTCCCAGACTGGGGCCAGCTCCCCTGACAGTCCCATCACCCCCTCCCACCCACCCAGTCTCTACACACCAATCGGCAACCCTATTTGAGTATGAACTTGTCCTGCTTTCACACCTCTGAGTCTTAACACTGTTTTTGACTCACGTTTCGTGTTGAGAAATGTTCTTCTACACAGCTGAGCAAGAATTCCAATTACGAGATGTACACTCATGTGAGTTAAAAGCAAAAAAAGCTTTCAGCTTTCCCTAAGAATCCCTTCCCTCTCTCTGTGGTTCATATAAATCTATGCATGTCCTATTCTGATGACACAAATGAATGAACAACTAGTTGCAAGTAAAACAATAAATCATCTACTTGCTCAGTCAACATAGTGCCAAGGCACTATTTTGACTACTTTTTCATTCACCTGGTGATTTGCACTTGACTGACACGATATCCCAGTCACATGTTCACTGGGTAGCCTTCAGCCAAGAGGTGATGTGAGGCAGGGGCCCACAAAACTTCCAGGGTAATTTTAAAGTCTTTTGTTTCACATTGTATTGAATTTCATCAGACTGATTTCTGACTACCTGTCATGTATGTTTCTTTTGTTCATTAGAATGTAAGATTAGAGTTGCTTTAAAATTCCCTTTGGTGAATTGTTTAAAACTGTGAAATGTTATCAAAAGGTCACTGAAATACTTGTACCAGTAGCTTTCAAACTTAATAGATAGCATAGCCAATTCTATACCTGGAAAATGGCCCAGTCAGAACTCCAGCTATAACACTGCCAGTATTCATTTGTTTGGCAAAGAAAATTGAATTCTTCTCTATGAGTATAAAAATAAATAGGGCATACTCTCTACCCTTAAGGAGCTTATAGGCAAAGGAAAAAGACAGCCAGATTAACGAACCACAGTTCTTTGTATTATAAATGATGCCTTATGAACCTAGAAGAAGATGTAAGTTAACTTAAAGAGTGATCGAGAAAGGCCTCACCAAAAAAGGAAACAAAAGGGACTTTGAGCTGAGTCAAAGGGTGTCACTTAGTTGAACATCTGGCTTGCTTTATAGAACCGATTCTCCGAGTGCGGTGCCCAAACCAAGAGGATCAGCACTATCTGGGAATGTATGAGAAATGCAAACTCAGGCCCCAATTCATACCTCCTGAGTCAGAGAATGTGGGAGTGAGTTCAAGCAATCTGTATTTTAGCATGCCTCCTGGATGAGTCTGAATCCTACCTAAGTTTGAGAGTCACTGATTTAAAGAAAGATGCACAGGCCACATCCCAGAACAACTGGTAACTAAGGAGTGGGTGTGGGGGAGGGTGGGGTTGAGGAGAGCCGAGGAAATGAGTGAGGGCTATGGACTGAGGCCAGATTATAAAGAATCTTGAAAACCTTGATAGAAAATAAGGACTTTATATTCTAGGTCATGGGGAGACATTTGAGTGTTCTTAGTAGGAAACTCTGATGGTTAGATTTGTGGTCTTAGACAAATAGCTGTGACAGCAGTTAGAAGGTGAATTCATGATATGCAGACAAGGGGGAAAGTAAGAGACAATTGTAAAAGCAAGACCGTGGTATTTTGAGCCTAAATGAATAGCCAGTGGCATTGAGAATGGAGGGGGGAAATAATAGTTTTGAGAGTTCTTTAGGTTGTGAAATTGCCGGTACTACTTTTTGACTAAATATCTAGATACTAGAGGAAGGAAAGAGGTTCACCCCCTTAATTGCTGTGTGCATTTTGTCTTTTACAAACAGAATGTTCAAACCACTTTTAAATGGCATGAGGAAGAGAAGAAACTTTGCAAGATGTTAAGTGAGGTGAGAGATGAGAGGGCACTTGAGGAAATAACTTTTGAGATCTGAGTTTGGGTGTTTTGAGGGAACTGTTAAAATACCTATAGCAAAGGTCAAAGAGAAAATTTATGTTGGTGTTTTTTAAATCTTGCCTTTTTGCTTTTCCTATTTGACATTTGGAATAGCATAATTTAAAAAAAAAGAGGTGACATGTTCCATATGAATTTCAATTCACAATAAAAATTCTAGAGAAGAGTTTGGCTATCTGCATTCACATATTCATTTGACGGATCTCTTTGGAAACAAGTAGAGTAAATGGCAGCTCCTCCTCCAAACTGGCTACGATAATTTTGCTCAACTGGGAGTTGTGTATACAAGAAGATTACTAGCATAACTATTTGGAACTTCCTTTAATATTTTGTGTGGTCTTTGACTCTGAAGACTTTTTAAAATAATAAGCAATTACAGTCAAGTGAGGAGAACATGTTTTTTAGTATCAGTTCTATTTTTCTTTGTATGATTCAGAGGAAAAGCTTTTTTTGTCCACATGCACATTCTCCAGATGAGCACACTCAGCAAGTGGGACATAGAAGACAGAGCCAATCATGTCCGCCACCTTAAAAGTCCCTCTGGAAGCCCTTGTTTGTAGGTTGACTGAGCCACTTCCATGCCTGCCTTATGCATGGATCTGAATTTTCTCGTTGCCCTATCCACCTCCAAAATTTGGGAAAGGGTGTCAGAATGGCATCCTCTAAAATTCAAGTCCCTACCCTCAGAGTCAACAAAATCTAAAGACGCCCTAAAGATTCACATTCCCCTTAGAGCAGCACTACTTACGTCTAGGGTTTGGTGACAACCCCATGACCATCCAGGGAGGAGGGGCCTATGTCTTCCTACTTTCAATCACAGCACTAGAGTGTCAGTAGAGGCTACTGAGCGGGCTCACCATTAGCTCTGTTATCTCCATGACCTGGGGTGAGTCACTTCGCCTTGTTTTGAATGGGGAAGCATTTTTCTCCACTGATCTGTGGAAATAAAAGGAGCTAGAGCAGGTAAAGCATTTTCTACTATGCTCTCATATTGTTAAGCATCATTCTTCTTCTCCTCCTCCTCATTATTTTTGATGCTTGGAGGCTCCAGAATCCTGGCCTTACATGCCGGACAGGATGTATTTGTAATGTGTTCTGAAGGATTGTTTCTTAAAAATGGTCATAGAGAATTATACCAACCTGTCTATTTAACACCATCCCTGTCATAATAGTCCTTGTTCACGTCATCATCTAGATTCAGCATCTCCTGCAAGGTTTCAGTTTGCTACCCTTCACCCTGTTTTAATAAGATTTGTAAAATATCCATATAATAAGATGGCAAAATAATAAACAACTCATTTTAAGTGCTTAATATCTGTTGAAAGCACTATGTTGAGCATTACTCGTGCTGGACGTTGATTACTTTTTCCTAGTATTTGTACAGTTATTTGTAGTGTTCTCAGAGCACTCTGGTGGGAAACATTTGGAAATTTCTTTTCCTTTTACTAAAGATTTGTTTAGTAAACATCCTATACTTGTTACTTTCAGATTTGTTACTTTCAGATTTCAATCAGTTAGGTTCTCTGCTCATGGCTACAAATTGTCCCAAGAATTTATGGTTTTAATTTATACTACAAAAGGTTGCCCAGTTCATTGTCATTAGCAACTGAATGAATCCACCTAATAATGTGTCAAAATATGAATGTCTGAGTGATGTCTGTGCCTCATTTGATTGTGAAGCTTTTATTAATTATTGTTCTCTTCTTGTGTTCTAAAATGGGCCTTCCACTTAAAGTTATCTGGAAACAATATACTTTCCTTGAGCTGGACCCACTGAACATTTGTCCAGAATCTCTAATGGGACAAAAGTGTGGGAATTCATATTTTTAAATCCCAAATTATTTTCCTATAGAGATGATTGCATTGACTCAGAGCATAACCAGTTCTCTTCATTCTGTGTCCAAAGGTAAAGCAGTTCTTTGCTCTTCAACTGGAGCCACAATCTTATTTTAGCTTTTCCTTCTTGCAATTAGCTTACTTCTCCTTTTGATGTTAGAAAAGAATCCTCAGGCATATCCTCTTATGGAATAGTAAGCTCTAAATTGCTATTTCCCATTTCCTAACTATGAATAGTATTAAATTTAAAGCCTTAAAACAATATATTAAACCACGTCCTTCTACCATAGTAACTATTCTCTTGTTTTTGCCATATATTTCTGTTGGAATTTTAGATCTCAGATATTTTTATGGGGGGAAATCCTTAAATGGAACTTTGTTACCACTTAGAGATAGATGTATTTTTCTGTTCTCATATGATCCATTTAAACTCACCATCAAAGTGAACTATGGACTCATTTTGGAAAGAAAATATATCCAGTAGACCATAATTCCCCAAGACCTTTATTTATTTGATTTTGCTCCTTAGGAGCATGGCCTCATGACATGCAATTCTTAGTTCTGTGAGCCTCCCAGAAAATAGCATTCATAAAAATCATTTCACAGCAGACTTCAGTGCTGATGCAACAATAAAATATGCCAGCACACTCTCACACTGAAGGCAGCCACAGACAGTCACTGCTCTTTTTTTTTTTACATTGAATAGATACTTTATGGTAAAGACACCAAAGTTACCTGCAGCATAGACTATATAGCAACCCCTTTTAATAGAGGTATCCTTGCATGTCAAAGTTTAATATAAACCAAATGGAACTTTAATAATTTCAGCTGCTGGAGACTTAAGAACACTATCAATACACAAATCACAGCAATTCTTTTTTTCTCCCGAATACAAAAGTAGTTTCAAATATAAAACTGGAGACAATTCCCATCTGAAAATATAAATAGATCTTCAGCACACTTGGGTTCTTCTCTCTGTCTCTCTCAAAGCCAACTGTGAAATCATCCCTCTTATTGTCCTAAGAAGAAGAAAATCTTTCACTCACTTGCTCTCTGCTGAGTCTCTTTCCCCCATGAATTTTCTGGGCCAAAAGCTCTCTAATTCCTCCCATAACCCCACTTTTTAGTCCCCTTAGCTGTAAGTGTGATGTATTTATATTTAGCCATCCATCAGGTGACATTAAGTTCCACTTATGGGAGGGAGGAAGAGAAAACTATTCTAATTCAGGGAGAAGACTATGCAAGGCATTCAAAGTTTTGCAAACACTTCTTGGCATATTTTCTGTGCTTTCCACTCTATACATCACAAACCTACAAAAAGTCAGGGACCCTTTCTCTGACTTAATAATTCAAAGTGCCCTCTGATGTTCTTTGTTGATGCTGTATGTGTGGCCAAGAGGCTGGATATTTAGAATGTGTTTATCCAACTGCTTCTGCATACTCATGAACTTCCTGTGTAACTTCCGGTTTGTTGTTCAACTTCTTATTCATTCTGTCTTTATCAACACAGTGATAGTCAGAAGTAGAGAGAAAAGTATTAAGCATTTTGTTGCATTTGAAGGAACTGGTAGAAAAACTAATCTCATAAATTAAGGTAAATGAGAGCTTTATCAAATATGTAATTTTGAGCCATACTAAGCAGCCACAGTAGAGAGGAAAGCCACATATACCGTGCATTGTAGCACCTGGTCTTTTGCACTAACTGATAAATCTGGACACAGAACAAAGCCTTTTCAAGCAGTGGTTTCTTTATCTGCAAAATGAGCTGGTTTGAGAAATAGTCTTTGTGGTGCTTATAGATCCAGAATGCTGATTTGAAACTCAAAAAAGTAACTTGTCATTATGATTTCTCTTAATACTTCCTTTTTACTCTAAAGCTCATCATTTTCTCCTTTGCTCTCTGATTGCTCATGTATGACCCAAGCCTTAAAATCCTAATAAATCAAATTTAAACTGAGTCTCAAAGGTTTGAGGTTACATGTTCCTGCCTAGAATCTGGCAACTGATTTTTCTTTCATCTCTTTGAGAATTTTTTTCAAAAGACTAAGTAATTTGGATGTACCTTCATTCAGTAATTTAAGAACATTTATTGAACTTTATATTTTATTTCTATTTCTTTTCCCTAAAACATTTCAAAGCAAGTTGGCATTGAAAGAGAACAGAATATATGACCCCAAAATATGCCAAATTTGGATTTCTTTCACCCAAAGGTAGTTGAGATACAGCAGACTCAAGAAAAAAATTACCTCTCCCTTGACTAGCTAACATAATTTAGATGGGTCTTCTCTGAGAGAGTGAGTGTGTGCACTATTACCAGAGATAACTTTCACCTGAGTGACCTACCTGTGTGACAGGACAAACATCTAATCACCAAACATCTGCCCCTCTTACTGCCATGAATTAGCCACCTCCCTTTCGGCTCTCCTGGCCCCTACCCCAAGTATTGCCTCAGGATGTCAGAGGAGCTGCAACCGCCTGGCTTGCCCGTGGGTCTTATATTTTTGTGGGGCTCTCATATGTACATAATTAAATTTGTTTTGCTCCTGTTAATCTATCCTATGTCAATTTAATTATTAGATCAGCCAAAATAACCTAGGAGAATAGAGGAAACATTTTCTTTCCCAACATATTTGTGGCACTTCATAATATTTCAGTGTTCATTGCCTTAAAATGATAACTTCTAGTATAAACATAACAACCTAATCGTAGCTGAAAAGAAAACAAAGGTTCAGAGGTATCTTCTAACATACAAACCATATTTACATTTCTTCTGTTATTCCCAAAATGACTCTTATAGCTGGTTTTTTTGTTTGTTTGTTTTTTCTTTTATCTAGAATTCAGTCAGGGTTTGAAAATTGCATTTGGTACCTTCAAGCCAACACAAATGGCAACCATCTCAGATCACTTTGCAGCCCACACCAAGTGGTCCTGGGCAGGGCACAGGCAGAAGCTTACCTGTGCCGGCACCAGAACTCTTCCCAAGAGACACCGGAACCAACAACCAAATGGTTAGCTTCAGACCACACTCAGGGCATTATAGACCACCTCCATAAATGACACCCAAAGGATGGACTCAGCAAGCACCAGAGTCCAATTAAAACAAGTCCTGCTTCATAGTGTCAACTCCCACACTATGACTCTTCTGCTGTAGTCACAGCCAGTCCTCATAACCAATCAACTTGAAGGTCAGTTCCTCTCACTGATGTGCTGAAAGCAACCAAGGCTCAATCACAACAAGAGGGTACATACAACCTACACAAGGGACACACCTGGAGCACCTGGCTTAGGTGACAAGGAACACTGTGCCACTGAACCCCACAAAATACCTACTACAGGAGGCCATACTACCAAGACCAGGAGATGTGTCAGATTTACCTAATAAATAGAAACAAAGGAAGGCAGCCAAAATAAAGAGACAAAGAAACATATTCCAAATAAAAGTACAGAGCAAAATTACAGAAGAGAACTAAAGAAGCAATCAACCAGATGCAGAATTCAAAACACGGTTATAAGGACGCTCAATGATCTCAGTGAGAACATCATGAAACAAAAGTGGAGATAGGAAAACAAAAAAGAACCAATCAGAAATGAAAAATACAATAACTGAAATGATGAATACATTAGAGGTAATCAATAGAAGATTAGATAAAGCCAAGTCTCAAATTAGAGATCTGGAAGATAAGGAAGCAGAAAACACCCAAACAGAACAGCAAAAAGTGAAAAAGATTCCAAAAGAAAAATTGACAATAGTTTAAGAAGCCTCTAAGACGATGTCAAGCATGCCAACTTTGCATGACATGAGTATCAGAAAAAGAAAAGAGATAGCAAGAAATTAAAAACCTAATTGAAAAAATAATGACAGAAAACTTTTTTAACCCGGTGAAGAAAAAAGGCATATAAGCCTAGAAGGCACAGAGAGTCTCAAAGAACATGAACCCAAAAGACCTGCACCAAGACACATCGTAATCAAAATACAAAAGGTTAAAGACAGAGAGATAACCTTAAAAGCCGCAAGAGAAGCAGAGTGGGTTGCCTACAAGGTAGATCCCATAAGACTGTCTGTTGATTTCTCAACAGAAACTTTGCAGGCCAGAAGAGATTGGCATGAAATATTCAGGAGGATGAGAAGCAAGCAATCATAACCAAGATTGCTCTACCCAGCAAAGATATCATTTAGAATCTAAGGACAGATAAAGAGCTTCCCAGACTTTAAAAGCTAAAGGAGTTGATCACCACCAAGCCAGTATTATAGAAAATGTTAAAGGGATTTCTTTAAGAAGAAGAAAAAAAAGATGAAAAAATATGAAAAATGAAATGGCAATAACTACATATCTATCAACAATTAATTTAAATATAAATGGATTAAATGCTCCAATCATAGGACATAGGGTGGCTGAATGGATAAGAAAGCAAGACTCTCACATATGCTGCCTATAAGAGACTCATTTCAGATCTAAAGACACGCACACAGTCTGAAAGTAAAGGGAGGGAAAATATTTTAGGAAAATGGAAACCAACAAAAAACTGTGGTAGCAATAATTATTTCAGGCAAAAATAGACTTTAAAACAAAGGCTATCACAGGAGACAAATGAGAACCCAGCAATTCTACTTCAGGGTGTTTATCCGAAGAATCCCAAAACACTAATTCACAAAGATACGTACATGTACCCATATGTTCTTTGCACCATTATTTACCCCAGCCAAGATATGAAAGCAACCTGAGTGACCATCAATAGATGAGTGGATAAAGAAAATAGGGTATGTATATACAATATTACTCAGCCATAAAATCTTGCCATCTGCAGCAACATGAAGAACAAAAAGAGTATCATGTTAAGTGAAATAAGGCAGACAAATACCATATGAGTTCACGTCTATGTGGAATCAAAAATAAAATAAACAAACAAAACAGAAGCAAACTCCTACATACAGAGAACATTTTGATGGTTGCCAGATGGGAGGGGAGTTGGGAGGATGGGGGAAAAAGGTGAAGGGATTAAGGAGTACAAATTGGTAGTTACAAAGTAGTTACCGGGATGTAAAGTACAGCATAGGGGATACAGTTAATAATATTGCACTATGTATGGTGTCAGATGGGTGTCAGAGTTTTCAGGTTGTACACAACTTTATACACAAAACATATATATGTATCACTGTCTGTGTCATTATATAAAAAACCTGATATACAGTTCAGTCCATCTGTTACTGATTATAATAAATGACAGGGGTTGATTTTTTATCCCTTTATATCCCTTTAATTCTTGATTATTTAAACCCCGTGTAATTCTAGAGGCAGAGGGTATAAAAATCTATTCTCAAATTTTTTTTATTAATATCTTTATCCTCCCAAAGCACCTCTAGATAAACATTTTTTTTCATTTTAGTTTTATCTTAATGTATTTTTTGGAAAAAAATAAAGCAGTTACACTATATGCTCTGTTGCATCTTACATTTTAAACTTAACAATGCGTCCAATAAATAAATTTGTATCATAAGGATCTTTTTGGTTTTGTCTGTTTAATGACTACATAGTTTCATGTTCTATGGGTACAGTCTGTTTTTCAAAGTCTCCTAGAGATAGGCATATGTTATTTTATGTTTCTGTGGCTGAGTCCAAATTCATCATTAAACGTGTGTTTCATCCCGTGGCATTTTGCTGAATGCTCCTTTTTAGGAACTGTAGCATTTTGTGTTCCATTCTGCAATGTCTCAGAGTGTCCCACAGCCTCACTGGGCATGTCATTTAGACTTTGAATTCTAACAATTTGAGAGGTAAGAAATGATATCTCATTGAGGTTGTAATTTGTGTCTTTCTTATTACATTTGGAGTTCTCTAAAAGGTACTTGCATATACTTTTTCATCTAGTCATTTTATATTGTAGAACTTTAAACTTTCAGAGCAGTTTTATGTTCTTAGCAATATTGAGCAGAAAGTACAGAGATAACCATAGGTAACTACTTGTAGATAACTACTGTCCCCACTGTGTACAGCCTGTCCCACAGTCAACATGCCTACCAGTGTGGAGCATGTGTTGCAGTTGGTGACCCCACCCTGACATAGCATGGTTCCCCGGAAGTCTCTAATGCACGTTAGGACCCACTCTTGGTGCTGGGTAGTCTATGTATGGCTTTTGACAAATGGGTAATGGCAGGTATCCACCACTATAGTAACACACCTGACAATTTCATGGCCTTAAAACTGCTCTCTGTTCTGTTTGTTCTTTCTCTCCCCCCCCCAACCCCAATTCCTCCAACCACTAATCTATTTATTGTCTCCATAGCATTACCCTGTCAGAATGTCATAAGTTAGGAATCACCAAGTAAGTAGCCTTTTCAAATGGGCTTCTTTCACTCAGTGATAGTCATTTAAGTTTTCTCCATTTCATTTGATGGCTTGAAAGCTCATTTCTTTAAAGTGCTGCATAATATTCCATTATGTGACTATACTATAATTTATTCATTAACCTCCTAAGGACATCTTTGTTGCTTCTAAGTTTTGGCAATTATAAATGAAGTAATAATAAACATCCATGTGCAGGTTTTTGTGTGGACATAAGGTTTGTCAATTCATCTGGGTAAATAGCAAGGACTGCAATTGCTAGATTGTATGGTAGGAGTATGTACAATTTTCCAGGAACAGACAAACTGTCTTCCAAATGGCTGTACCATTTTGCATTGCCACCAGGAATAAATGAGAGTTCCTGTTACTCCACATCCGTGTTACCACTTGGTGTTGACAAGTGTCTTAACTTTTGGCCATTCAAGTGGATAATGTATTGCAATGCTATTTTAATTTGCAATTTCCTAATAACAGTACATTGAACATTTGTATGTACATATTGGTGGCTATATATCTTCTTTAGTGAGATATCTTTTCAGGTATTTTGGATATTTTTAATTGCAGTTGTTTGTTTTGTTATTGTTGAGTTTCAAAAGTTTATAGTTTTATGTTTTACATTTAGGTCTCTGGTCCATTTTGAGTTAAATTTTGTCAATACAAGATCTGTGTCTAGCTTCATTTCTTTTCTTTCTGTCTTTTTTATATTTTTTTGCATGCGGGTGTCCAGTTGTTCCAACACCATTTTTTAAAAGCTTGTTTGTTCTTATCTCCTTTGTCCAAGATCAGTGGGCATGTTTGGTGCAGGTCTATTTCAGAGCTCCCCATTCTAGCTCCCCCGTCCCGTGTGTATACTGTTTCTCCAATTCCATACTCTGTTGATTCCTATCCCATAATACTAAGTCTCTGGGTCAGGTGGTGTCAGTGTTCTAACTGGTTTTTCTTCTTCAGTATTGAGTTGGCTATTCTGAGTCTTTTGCCTCTCTTTCTAAACTTTATAATTAGTTTTTCAATATCCACAAAATAACTAGTTGAAATGTTGGTTGACATTGCATTGAATCTATAGGTCAAGTTGAGAAAAACTGGTATCTTGACAATATTGAGTATTCCTACCTGTGAATGGGAAATATCTCCCCATTTATTTACTTCTTGGATATCTTTCATCAGAGTTTTGTTGTTTTCCTCATATCGGTTTATGTGTTTTGTTAAATTCATACCTAAGTAGTTTATTTTGGGGAGTGCTAATGCAAATGGTATGGTTTTCCATTTCAAATTTTAGTTCTCCATTGCTGGCCTGTAAATAAGCATTTGATATTTGTACATAAACCTTGAATCCTGACACTTGGTATAGTCACATGAGTTCTGCAGGATTTTTGTTCCACGGAATTATTTATTTTTGGTAGAAGGATGATAAAGTCTCCAGCTATAAGGGTGAATTTATCTATATCTCCTTGCAGTTCTCTCAGGTTTTTTCTCACATATTTTAATTCTCAGCTACCTCCTAAGTCTTATTAGACAACCAACTTTCAACAAGTACCTGCAGAAAGAAACTTAACATTGACCCATAGTGATGAGGGGAGGGAAGATAAATGCTATCAAAGCTTGACTTTGCCAACATTGTGATCTACCTGGAGCCAACCCTGATACTACCGTTTCTGGTGTCCCTTGTTCCTTAGATCTGGTCTTCCATGATTCCTGTCATATCTTTCTCAGACTCAAACTACTATAATAACATGACATCGGCCTTAATACCTATTGCTATACCAAATTCACTGCTAAGTGGGGAAGGATTCCCTTTCCCCATCCCTGCAACTCTCATTATTCAAGAGAACAGAAATAGAGACAATCTGCCCAATTTCATTCTTCAACCCATGTGGCTGATTCTCATGAGGTGAACCCTGATATCAGCCCTTTGGCGTCCCATGCTTCCTTATTATGAACAATGTCTCTATAAGCAGACTGCGTCAGTAATACGTTCTTAGGAAGTAGAAACCATGTCTCTGTTGTTAAACTTGTACCTAAAGCCAGGTTTTCATGTGGCATATGTGCTATGCATTGGCATCATCTGTGTTTTTCAAAAACAAGGGATAAACAACTGAAGCGTAGGGTTTAAAATGAGGGCTATCTGACTGTTCTTCTCAATTGAATTTAGATTCAATTTTATGAATTAAAGTGACTGAGCCAAATAACATCCTGGCTGAAGAAAGATCCAGCAGGCTCTGAGCCCCAGACACAGTGGATGCTTTACAGATCCCGAGATCAGCTGCCTCCCTGGCTTTGTTCGCTTTTGTTGTACCTGAGATATCTTTTTCTGTCTTCTTCAAGTGCAAGTGAAGATGCCAAGCCTCCTGGTCCCCACCACTTTTCCCATGAAGAAAGAATTTTCATATTATTTTTTTCCTACACCATTTTCAAGGCCTATTTTTGGCTTCCCCTTCAATTATATAAGTGCAATTCTTATTTTCAACACTAGATTACTAAACCCTTGAGAGCAGAATTCACAGTGCTTAGCTCTGAAATCTCCACAGTGCTCAACTCCAAAACATCCAGCTTACAATAAACATTCTGTCAAATCCTAAATATGCACACAAACACACACACTCGCACGATTGTTATCTACACTGCAAGTCTTTCCATAGGTTCACCAATAAATTGCAAGGATGTTTATACTTAAGACTTTTAGGAAGTAAACTTAAAATGCACATTAAATACCCAAGAGTAGGGAAAATGATGAATGCATAGTTTCAATTGTATGTATTGTGGGGAAGGAAATCAGTAAAACAGATGTTTAACTGGGAAGCAACACTCAAGATAATCAACTTTCCCATTTACTTTTATCAAACTCATTCACTATTTTTTATTTCAAATATCGATAAGAACTCCTATATTTGGGGACACTCATGAGCATGCAAAACAAATGAAAAAGTCTGCTGTGTGAGGTGAGGCAATGTTAACAGACGTGTGTGTATAAACTGCCAAAGCGAATAAAGTACAGGAAGTATCCAAAGACTTTGAGACCAACAATAATCCTGAATTCACTGGAAGTTTTAAAAGTCTCTGCATCTTTATGCATATTTAGATGAAATCTTCCTTATTGTCAAGAACCAGTAGATACATATCCTAAAGGAATGCAGATGCCAGAAAAAACTGATTATTGCTTCTTGTTTAGTAAACTAATGTGAACACCTACTACCTGCCCTTGGTGGTACTAAAGAAGGGGTCACAGATATAATAAAACTCACTCTGAGCCCTGAAAAGTTTTCTATATGGTGGGGTGTAAGAGCCTGTCCCCCCCCAAAAAAAATGAGGATACCTGTGTTAAGTCTGTAAAGGAGATCTGACCAAGAACACAGTGGAAAGAGAGCTTAGTTCTGAAAGAAGTCAGGGGGCTGTTTTTGGACAGGAGAAGATATTTGAAATATAATCAGGAGGTGTTTGCCCAAAGAGAAAAGTTCAAGGCAAAGATTGCCACAGAGGCAAAGGCAGGAAGGTGCAGAAATGCCTGGCACATTCTACAAACTGCTGGAAATTCAGTGTGGTAAGGACCCGGGCTTCCCAAGTGGGGAAAGCAAGAATTTAAACAAAGCATTTTGTCTGATTGTGAATATTCATGCTTTTCATGGTAAGGAGTTGGGACTTTATTCTGAAATAATGAGGAGGTATCAAAGATTTATTCTTGCGGACACTTGAAAAGTGATAAAATGAAGTAACTCTTTGAGACACCACCTCTGAAATAAATTCAGCAAAACTCTTTCAGTGAATTTTGTTATAACTGTGCAGGGCAATTGAGAGAGCCCCCCTCCTCTCCCAGCTGTTCCCTTCCTTCCTTCAGTCCTGCATTCTCAATTGCTCTTCCAGAATGTCTCCCCTAACGAACCCAATCCAACTGATACCCCTACATTACTGACTGACTGGCAGTTGCTTGCTGTTTTCTTCATCTTTGTTCCTTTGTCATTTTTATGTTTGTGTCCTGTCTCCCAACTGGACCATTAAGTGTGTATCTTACCTCAGCCATTCTTGTTCACACAGTAAGCATTCAATAAATTCTCTCCATTGTCTGTTTGATGGGCTGAACGTCTTATCAGACAGACCTAAGAAATAGACAAGTCTAGGGATTTCAAGGGAGGCTATCATAATAAAGAAAGCCCCATTAGCTAAGTTGGAAGAATTGAACCTGCTAGGTAAAAAATATTATGACAACAGAGGAAAAACTAGAAAAGAAAACAAAGTATTAGAGAGTAGCCTGAGGGGAAAAAGGAAGAGAAGAATTAATTAATAAAGGCTCACTCTTTGAGAAATTGATCACACTGTAGCTATAGGGCTAAAAATCTAATTATTTGCTTTGGGGAATATTAGCCCATGACTTGCAAAACAATTTCTTTGGAAGACATGTTTCATTACCAAGTAGTTTTTCTTGATTTTTGAAATATTGTAAAAGTGCTTACTTTGCCTTATAATCATTATCAGAATACTTTTGATAAAATATCATTTTGCCAAGCTACATATTCCTTTCAGTCCCATAACTTCTATCAGCACAGCCTGGATTTGGGGAAGGCCCACCAAGATTTGGGTGACAGGTATCCATCACTACAAAACAGAGAACACCTTGAAAATGAGGCAAATACTGGTTCCTTGGGAGACAATACATGGAAGCTGAGACATGAACAGCGTGGCCCATATCCTGGACTCTGGTTGCCTGGTGGGTGCACCAGTGTGGGAGTCATCTGCATAGAGGATAAGCAAAACTAGAAAAAGTGTTGTCAAAATATCCAGTGATGGGAGAAAATTGTTGGAAGTCCAAACAGCAGTGAGATTTTAACACTACTACTTACCTGCTGTTACATATTGAAGAAATTTGATGGTAGTGTTTGTTGATAAGCATAACATTATGCTATAACCAATAACAAACGATACAAACAAGAAAATGAACACAAAGGGAAGCATAAGGACTGCCTTGCCCCCATGTATTGTACATCCACTGAGACAAGTTACACTGAGTCGTTGTTTTGGCAACATGAGAGGTAAGGGGAAGACCTCTCCCACAATGCTCCTCCTTCTCCCTAACAGTTGTTTTCCAGCAGGGATCTTTGCTTTCTGTTAGGCATTATCAATAATTTAATTTCCATGCATAGCAAGAGCAATCATAAGGGAGAGATAAATGAGGAAGGACCCTCAGAGTAAAGAATGAGGGGCTGGGAAAATTGAACTCAGCTACTTAGTTATTTGGTCAAGATGATGCACGTGTCACAAAAACAGGAAGAAGAAAACCACTGCAGAGAAAGGTATTTCCAGACCCTAGAGGCAGACCAAAGAGAGCCTGGCGCCAAGCTCTTAATGGGGAGAGGGCTTCTTCCTTTAAAGAGAATTACGGACCAAGGTAGATCTTTTGCAAACACTTACCTTCTTTCACAATATCCTGCGTATTTCCTCTATAACACTTACTGCAAATGGCAAGTAAGTTACTCATTATCTAGTTTACTTATTTCTTCTTTCTTACATAAAAGTAGCCCTGGGAAAAGGAGCCTTAACATTACACAATCCCTAATATTCATCAAATAATATTGTTGAATGATTGAATAAATAAATGAATAAGTATTAAAGTGCTGCAAAGAGGTTGTTAAGAATGAACTAGGGAAATAAGGCTGTAGAGGGGGGTGGTATTTAGGAAGGATCTGATTTACAGGAGAGCAGTTTCAGTACTGTTAGGTAGGGCCTAAGATTGCAAGGACCTACGAGTTTTTAAACTGATTCTCAAAGGTGGCTTTGGATTCCACATGCCATGGAGTCTTTCTTTACCATGGGCTGAGCCCACACCAGCTCAGCACAAAACTCCAGGTGAGCATCCTTCCAACATGGCCTCCATATTGGACCTTCACTCATGCTCCTAAACCAGAAACTTGAAGAGTGAAATGAAGCCCACATTATGTGTTTGTACTACAGCAGACATTTACCATTTGATCCCCTGGGAATGATGCCCCTTCTTCCCAAAGTGCTTCTTCAGAGCCTGTGCTTCCAGTGCAGGGTGGGTGAAGGGAGTGTGTGGTGCAGTCCCAGCCATCCTCACCATGAGAACAGAGCATAATCAGCATTGGGTCAGTCATAGGACTTCCCCCCTAGCCCTGTCTCACCCCTCCATACCCACCTGAAAAGAGAGCTTCCAGCAGTCACATGACCGGAGCGAGAAAAATCAGAGTCCTTCCTCAGAATTTTTCAAATGTTTTCTGGAGAAAATGAGTGCTTTCCTGTCTGATTGCACTGCTGTGAGAATGTGATCCGGAGTGCCCGTGGCACCTGGCCCCATGACACAGAGAACGATGGGCTAGGAAATAAAGCCAAGGTGCAGAGAAAAGGGGAAACATGAGAAGATTCCTAGGGCCACTCGGAGGACCTGACTGAGGTCACAACTAGCCCCCAAAGTCTGGGTGGGTCACTGAGTTTTCCACCAAGTCTCTGTGCTATTTCAATATGCTTCCTCCAATCCTGTGTTTTGCTTAAATTAGTTTAAAGTGAATTCCTGTCCCTTATACCCAAGATAACTCTAATACAAATGGTTATATTTCCTTTAAATTTCAAAATAAGCCCAGCGAGTGTCTTGGGTACTTTCTCCAGCCTTGAGTTGGCAGCTAAGAGACTTCAATCATCAAGTTAGAAGCTGCACTAAGAATAAATGTTACTAGCCTGTGTTAGCTTTCTCTTCTGGCTTTTTTCCGAACCCAGAACAAACAGAGACCAAACTCCCACAAAGAATAAGGGATTAATGATGGAGGACACTCTCATTCTACATTTCGGTATTTATTCATTTAGATGCCTGGCTAGATTCCGCAGCAGGATCAGGCGTTCCTGCTGCGACCCTTCACCCGCTGAGCTCCAGAGCTTCCTTCTGAGGAAACGGTTCACCACTGGTAGGCCAAGATACAGAGCAGTGTATACAAGAGAAGAGAGCTCACAATGAAAATACATTGCAATTTAGTCTTTGTCCTTTTCTTTCCCTCTTACTAATTTTTCCCCACTCCTAAGCCTGTGCTGGTTTTCCTTTTGCTTGTGTAGAATATTTAATTTCTTTGTGTTCATTGTACTCAGGAAGAAAAATCACAAAATAAAGCGTACTTTTTTAAAATGCAAGGAATAATGTATAAATATGTAACATTTCAGCCAATTCTTAGGTCTAAATACAACAGCAGTGACCTCTAGAGATGACTTAAACCTTGAACAGTTAAGTGTGACCAACAGCTGTTCCTTCTTCCCACCCACCATCTAGGCTCATGTTCCTGCCTAACAGAACTGTGACTTTGGTCAAGCAGTAGTATGCAGAGCACACAGGCCCAGGGTGATTATGACTGGCCTAAGCCTTTTTGCTTAGCTCTCATCTTTTTGCCCGTTATCAGTCAGAGGGCAACCTTGTGGTATATTTGTGAGCTAAATTAGCATCAGGAATAGACTGGCTGAGGTGCCCAAGAAAAATTCCCCTGATAGAAGTTGATGGGTCTGAACAGGTTGAGGCTTTTTGCTCCTCGCCATCCCTTTTCTTCCACCTTAGACACTACAGTGTAAAGGTATGAGACTGAAGATATTTCCACTGGAGTTGGGACTCTAGTGGAAATAACACAGACGACCCACGGGTGGAAGAACACAAGGATGAGAGGGGCCTGAATCCTCTGAAACTGAAATTTGTGTTGCATGAACAACTGTTTACAGGGGGCTGCACCACTGTTAGTGCAGTTATTAGTCATCTGCAGCCAAATGCACCTTTGCTGATACAACGTAAAACAGAACCGAAAGCACCCTTCTATTCTTCAGTTCTCATTGTGATAGCAAGGAGATGGACGATAGTTAACAAATATTTCAAACACAGAAAAGTTAAGTATTTTCATTAGAATGCCATAAACTTTTTGTAGAGAACCTCTGTTGTAAGTCAAGACTATACAACTATGGCACAATAACATATATGGGCAGAGCAAAGTAAGAATTTCACTTTACATATGCTAAATACACTTGGTTTGGTTTTACTTTATGCACCATTTCTCTCATGTGCAATTTTAGATATGATTAAAAACAGATTAACTGAACAGAATGTGTAATGGTCCTCAGCTGAGTATCAGAAAATTAAAACAGATTTGAAAAGTCTTCTGCCACACTCAGGATTTAAATACATTGAGTATGTCAGCAATTCTGTACTCTCACAGCAAGAGATAAAAGAAACAAAGATAAAGGGATGCGCAAATAGGAAAGTCTTTGGGGATATTAAGGCAATTAAGAGCAATATGGAAGTAATCAAAATTTGGTCGACAGACCAAATAAGACCTTATGAAATAAAAATATGGGCCAACATTTGCAAAATGTTGCATGCCTTCAGATTACATACGCCTACAAAAGAAATCAAAGATGAGATTCAACGAGCAGATATGAAACATTAGCAATGGATGAAATGCCAAAGGTTTCCCTATGCTTGAACATGGGCAGGCATGCTCAAGTTTCAATTCTTGTCTAGACACCAGCCAAGTTTTAAGGCTTGAAGCAGTGTTTCTTCATCTCTCATCACGAGAGACAAAGCAGTGTATGAGCAGAAGACATGCAAAAATCAAACAGAGTTTGTTTCATTTATTGTGAGCAGTTCTGTTTCAAATCAGTTTGAGGTATTCAGGAAATAGGTTTACACTTTATTTTGTCAGATTGTTTTTTCTGCGATAATAAATGCTAAAAGGGATACATAATGAATGCACCCAATATCCAAGCATGAAACATACAGAACTGCCTGAATGTGGGCACAACTGCAGATGAATAAAACCAAGACACCCACATCAGGGGGATACAGTGTTCCTCTGGAGACTTCCCTGGAAGGGAAGTAAGAACCGCAGACGTAGATAAACCTGGAGTTTAAGCTATCCGTCAATGCAGATCTCATGAAGATGAGAATGCAGCCAACAGATGTGACCCAAACCGCACCAGACAGAGGGAAATCATAACGAGGCAGACGAAAAACTCTGTCTCTGTCTGGATTATATGTGATGGGTTGGAAACTGACATATTACAATCCTGATTTCAATGCAGCAGCTGTCGTCTTGCTGATCCACTTGTGTATTTCTCTTAGCTCACTCAGCCTCCTTTTGTGGTTCTTCAAATGTGGCGGCATCCTAAAATGATTATTTTAATCTTATCAAAGGCATTTGAACTTTAAATAATAATGTCACAAAGGAGAGACAGAGCTGGTGCTTCTGTTGCTCATTTGTTTCATTGCTTCTTATATCTGCTGCTTTCCTACACCCAGGCCTACCTCCTGTGTTTGCAGCTTTGATTGTTAAGGGACATTTAAATGCTTTTATCTGCCCCCCCCACCGCCTACTCATTATACATATTAGAAATTCTACCTTTTTTCTTTAGCTAAAAATCAGAGGGCCAGATACAGACTAAGATTTTCAGCAAAAGCAAATCCCTTCTAGTTTACTTAGAGAAGTGTTTCCTTCCAGTCTCCAAAACAATTGTGAAAATCCCATGTGGAGCCTGGTAACTGTGCCTGATGTTACAGAAAGCAGACCTCAGATAGAAGCTCCGCTAATTAGAATCTACCCATAAGTCAGCAGCCAAAACTTCTGGAACTTTCAGGGTCATCTGAATAAATCACCTTTCCCATTCGTGTTCAAAAATGAAAACTTTCCAACTAAAGCAAAATTTCAAGCCGAAGGAATGTTCCACAGCCACAGAGCATAATTCTAGAAAAAAAAATTAGCAATATAGACTTCTTGGTTTTAAAAGTTTCAAAACATACTAGACACTAAATTGGATGGTATCCTATGAGGTAGCAATTCTTCCAGGAAACAGAAGGGGTGGAGATGTCAGCCTTTTTTCTATTTCCTGACACTGTGGGTAGAATGGACAAGAACACTGTGAATGGCAAAGATACACAAAATGCAATTGTCAATGGAAACTCTTCTCGTCCAGTCACTGTCTTGTTTGGAAGGGTTACATGTGTGACAAAAAGGAACCAAGGTCAAAGAACTGCTTCTATCCCAGTCTTGGTACTCAATAACTGCCGTCTAGGGTAGGAAGGGCAGGTCACTTGAGAGTTTCATCTCTAAAATGAGGGGTTGGGTTAAATAACCTTTAAATCTATCAAGCATGCAGGTGCCCAGTGCCTGTCTGTGAAAGGGAGGCAAACAAATACTGAGAACAGAAGAGAACCCTCCCCCATAATATTCTCCCTTTGGTTGAGCGCTTCTCATCTTTGCTTTTCTCCCTCTAAATCACGAAAGCTCGGGATGCACATTTTGAAGGTGAGGATTAGGAATAGGAAGCTCTTCTGTTGGGAAGGCACTTGAGTGAAGAAAACAGATGAGAAAAGGGAACTGTGGAGTAGTGTGAAGGACTAGAGTTCATTGTGGGTAAATTGCCTTTAGGGAAACAGGGATTTATACTATAATATCTTTGGGGATAATTAATATTTTCTTCAAAAAATAAGAGTGGTTATCTTCTAGTCTACATAACTCAAACTCCAGGGAATGAGCAAGCCACTACGGGACCTGGCATCCTGGTTGAGGGAAATAGAACAACTAGGATCCTGGACCAGACCTGGGAACTGGGGCTCCTAAAAGGATTGGGTACAGTACAGACTGACACACTAAAAAAGAACTAATATTTAGCAAGTACTTACATGCCAATTACCATGTGCTAGGTACTAATATATACACTTGACACATATTAACTCAAACCTCTCAACTGTACTATTTGGGAGAGACTATTATTTACATCTTACACATGTGGACACTGCCCAAGATCACCCAGCTTGTAGTGATTAACTAATGGTGCATAAAAACCCCCCAAACTTAATGGCTGAAAACAGCAGTAACTATTTATTTATATGTTTCACAGTTTCTGGGGGTTGGGTCTGCAAGAAGAGCTTCACTTGGTGATTCTGAGTTAGGGTCTATTATAAGATGTCAGATGTCACCTAGAGCCCTAGCCATCTGCAACTCTGGGACAGGAAGATCAGCTTTCAGGGTGGCTCACCCTTGTGGCCAGCAAGTTAGTGCTGGCTTCTAGTGGGAGGCTTTAGTTCCTCCCCATCTGGGCCTCTCCCAGGGTGCATGAGTGTCCCCATGTCATTGGCTCCCTGCACAGTAAACAATTTGAGAAGGCAAGGCAAAAGTTGCAACAGGCTGATCTAGCCTCAGGTATCATACACTCTCCCTTTTGCCATATTCCATTGGTCATACAAATCAGCCCTCCTTCATTCTGGAAGGAGACTGCACAAGGGCATGAACCCCAGCAGATGAGGATTATTAGGTGCCATCTTTGCCGCTGGCTACTGCACAGCTAATAAATGATGGATTCCGATGCAGACATGTGACTCCACAATCTACACTCCTTATCACTGTGCTAGGCTGCTTCACAGTGCAGGGCATGCCCTCTCACTGAGAATGAGGAGAAGAAGCCCTGGCTGGTGTAGCTCAGTGGACTGAGCGCAGGCCTGCAAACCACACGATCGCGGTTCAATTCCCAGCCAGGGCACATTCCTGGGTTGCAGGCCAGTTTCCAGTAGGGAATGCACAAGAGGCAACCATACATTGATATTTCTCTCTGTCTCTCCTTCCCTTCCCCTCTAAAGATAAATAAATAAAATCTTTTAAAAAAAGAATGAGGAGAAGAGAAGGAATTACCAGGAAGACAAGACAAGGAAATCAGGTAAACCATGAGTGAAAAGCTTAAATTTTTATTTTTCCACCTTTGGACACTGGGCAAAATGTCATATTAAAGATCCAGTTTTAGGCTTATAATTTCCTTTAATTTCCCTCCATGAAACCACTTTTGTCGTAGCAACATAATCCCACTGGGAGAAATTAGATCTGGGGTTCTGAGTGCTGAACAGTCCTGAAGCAGGGGAGCTCCCAGGTGGAGATGCACAGTAGAGGAGGCTGTGAGCCAGGTGGCAGGGAGGAGCAGGGGTAGAACTGGCTGGCTCCTTTCCCAGGAATACAAGGAGGAGGAGAGGAGAGATCTTGTTTATATTTCTGTAAGGATTATTCTGTAGCAGACATAGGTCACACATTCAGAGAGCCTGGATTGTCGAGTACTGTCTTCTACTGAAAAGGAATAAGAATTGAAGCACAATGAAAGAATTCCTCAGATTTAAAGGTGAATATGCAGGAATGGCCCCCAAAGAGGCTAAGGCAAAGAAAAGGTAATGATTCTGATAAGCAACTCCAGATAGCAACAATTAATTTCAATATTAAGAAATTACCAAGTAAAGCTCAAAGTTAATCATATTTGCATTCAGTCTCCTCCCAGTTTGAGTGTGGTCTTTGCTGGGATTTTTTTTAATAGAAATCTGAACAAGACTTTTCTCCCAGTCGGACACTGACAATTTCCTTAATAAAAAGCAATTCATCACAGGAAAAATACCAATCACAAATAAACATGTGAAAATGTTGTTCAAGCTTGACATAATCAGAGAAATACAGAAATACAAATCAAAGCAAAATATTCTGATTTCCATTTCATTAGTAAAATTTTAAAATATTAATAAAATACAGTACTGGCAAAGATCTAGGGAATAGATACAGTAATGCACTATTAGTAGGCATGTAAATTAGGGTAGCATCTGGGAAGAAAATTTGACAGTATTTCTCAAAATTCTACTTGAAAATGTCATCCTTGAGAAATCCTCTCACTTGTTAGGTACATATAGAGAAGGCATTGCAAAACACTGTATAATAGTGAAAATTAGAAGCTCAATTTTTCATCAGTATAGTCTTGGTGAAAAATAATTATGCGATATTCACAGTGCAGAATATTGCCCAGTTGCTTAAAGGAACATGAAAGATCTTTATATACTGATATGAAAAAACTGAGGCCATACAATTAATTGAAAATGCAAGTACAGAATAATAGATACTGTATAATTCTATTGTGCAAAATCAATAACAAAAACTATATATTAAATCAGTCCATAGAAAAAGGCCCAGAAGAACGTGTGTCTATTAAACCATGGTTGCTGCTGCTGACCAGAATGAGACTGGTTGGGGATAGGGTGGAGAATATGAAGGTAAAGAGGGAGGAAGCTATGAAAAGGAAAACCACAAACTTTTCATTAAGAATTTATTCGTATATTGTGTAAAAAAATACAGAATGTTTTTTAAAATATTAATGCATTCTATACCAAGTGCTGAGTACACAAAAAAACTCCAAATGCATATATAGTATCACCCTGTTACAAACACCTTCTCAGAAAAATCAAGTCTTGTTTGCTGAAAACTCTAAGCAATACTGAGCCAGGTGTCTAAAAGAATGTGGAGAAATAACCTTGTTTATCTCTGTTCTGTTTTTAGTTTTCAGCATGACCTTCTTGTCATATCTGTCCTAGTATCCCTCTTATGATCACTACTTCCTCGCCAACTCATAAAAGGTCTGAAACATAAATCATCAGTTGACCTGGAAGTTGGATATGGAGAGATGGCTTTGTATCATGAAAGCCAGGTTCTGCATTTGAGGCACAGTGACTTTTCTAGGCCAATGTTGTAAAAATAGGTCGATAGTTCTTAGGTTTTCCAGCATGAGAAAGAGATATTATACTACCCAAATCTTAACAGATTACCTTCTTTCCAGTCTGTCTATATAACTAAAATGTAAACAACCTACTATGTATAAATGTACCAAATGGTTTCACTGTTCCTCACACCTTGTCCCCTGTAGCAAGGCATTTTAATTATAACAAATTTGAGCAACAGAAATTTATGTCTTATACCTACTTTTACTTATCAGGACTTCAGTCAAGGCTCTCCTCCCCAGTAGACAGCAAACAGTGAAATGAGGGATAGTACAACTCATTCTCTTTAATATCTACTGTGAAACGTTATCTAGCTCAATGATCAGCCAATATAGACAGTTCTTAAAAATTGCTGCTTGTTGAATATTTGAGTGACATTTAAATGCTATGTGTTAAATAAAGCGTCTGTAGAAGAAATTTATATGCTTGTGAATTATTGCAAGTTATAAAAGACAACATGCCAAATGCCAAGATATGATTCTAACTATGACACTTTGGATCAGAATTTGGAAAATCCATGGAAGAGAGTCTAAGAGATGTAGTGGAAATAATTGGGCTCTAGAGCTCTTCACGGCCAGGGACTGTGTCTTCTATCTCAATATTTTCTACATGCAAAATAATGCCAGTGACGTAATTCAGTCCATATTGCTCAGTACTAATTAAAGTAGTAAGTGGGCCTTGGCTTTGGCTCAGACAATCCTGAACTTGAACCCTGGTGTGAAAAACTTTACCCATGTAACCTTGATATTCTGTTTCTTTGGATCCTCATTTGTAAAATTAAAATTAAAAAATGTCATAATTACCAGGTGGCCATGAAAGTTAAATAGGTAAAATAGCCAGTGGCTAGTTTTTGAGAAAAAGTATTTGCCTAATTTCTCTCAACTACTAAGATAGAACGTGAGTTTCACTTTGCTGGTGATCTAGAAAGAAAATAAGCCCTTACCTTAAGTAACAGTAACACGAAGTGGATAAAGGATGGTTACTAGGATTGAAGTATTTTTTTTCTTTATATCCCCCCCCAACCCCTCACCAGCAAACTACAATCTTTATTTGTTCACTGGGCCTCACCCCTTCCTTCCAAGAGAAGAAGTGAATATATGAATTCAGGACCTGCAGCTTGGTGGTGGAAACTTAAGAAACAAAGCAACGCCCAGGAACAAAGATGGGATTTTCAGAAAGAAAACCATAGGTAAAAGCAAAGAGTAAGAGCTTGAGAATATTGGGTAAAGAGAGTACCCTTCTGGGGGTTGAAGAAGTGCAAGAGAGCATAGTTAGGGGAAAGAAGAGGAAAAGAGATTTTGTAAACCATTGCCGTGAGTTATGAAGTTAGTATCTTTAAATGGTTTTCAACAGATTTAAGTAAAAAATGTAGTTATGTTTAGTCACTTTGAGAAGCTGATCTAGTCATCTTTATGCAAAATAACACGCAAAAAATTGGGTGTTCTATTGCCTCTGGCTTTTCCCAAATTTTATAAAGAGTTCCTGGGAGATCACATTAGAATTGCCTTTATGACAGAAATGAATAATGAAAGAGACTGCAGGTCACATACAATGTTACACATGGTCAGTTGTTTGGAGAACATCATACAGAATAAGTGTAGATGAAGAGAGACTAGGGCAAGGCAGTTCCGCATGGAGGGTGGCATCCGGTGTGGCCCATGCCAACCGGATCAGGTCCAGGTCAGCAGGACTGGATTCTTCTTCCCAAAAGGACAGAGGACGCATATATCTGTGCACAGCTAGAAATTAAAATACTAACTTATGGTAAGTAGGTTAAATACCTGAGAAATCAAGCTAAAATAATCTTTATGTCACTATCAACAACTTGCTAGGTGTAGGGTATTCATTTAATGAAAACTTTATTAAAATATGAGAAATATTCAGAAAAGTATATGTACTCATTTTCCAGAGATCTTTTTAACAAATTGCCACAAATTTGATGGCCTGCAACAACAGAAATGTATTCTCCCATAGTGCTGGAGGCCAGATGTTCTAAATCAAGGTGTTGGCATGTCTGCATTCCTTTAAGAGTCCCTTGGGGAGAGTTTACTGGTGCCTCTTCTCTAGTTTCTGGTGGCTCAAGGTACTACCCGGCTTATGGCCACACCACCCCAATCCTTGCCTCCATCTTCTCATGCCTCCTCCTCCTCTGTCTCTTTGTGCACCCTTTCTAGGCATTTGTCATTTAATTTGGGGCCCACCCCGATCATCTAGAATGATCTCTTCATCTCAAGATATTTCATTAAATTTACAAAGACCCTTTCTCCAAATAAGTTAACATTCTCAGGTTCCACAGTTTGATGCACACATATGTTTGGGGAGGCCAACATTGAATCCACTACAGCGTACATACCATAAGTACACAGTCCATAGTAAAATAAACGTCCCCCAAATTAAGGAATAAGCAGCAGCACAGAAGCCCCCTCATGTCCCTTATCGTGATTACCACTCCCCACAAAGATGGCTGTTAATTTTGCCAGTTTCAGAACTTTATATGAAGGAAATCATCAGTGTGTTTGCTCTTTTACTCAATATTGTGATATCGCATTGTGAGAGATTCATGCAGCTGTAGGTCATTCATTGTTGTAGCTCCTTGTATAACAATACCACAAGTCATTTGTCCATCTACTGCAGATAGATATTTGTGTTGTTTCTACTTTTTGGCTATTAAGAACAACAATGCTGCCAATAGTCTGGTCTACATCTTTTGGCAATATATGTGTGCATCTCAGTGGTAGATATACCCAAGAATAAAATTGCTGGGTCATAGGGTATGTGTATGGCTTATTTCAGTAGATGCCACCAACCAATTTTCTTGGGTTGTTGCACTATGGGAGGTTTGAATGTAAATTTTCAGAGTGATTAACTAATCTTTACTAAAGCTCCCAAAGGGAGATTCTCAGAACTCCCTAGGAAAATCCTCTGAGGTTGAACTGATTTAAATGTTTCCAGTGTTTTCATCATAATGAATTAGTGGAACTTGCTTTTGTAGAAATGGTTTGTTAAGTAAATAATGTATGTGCGCGCACGCGCGCACACACACAGACACACAGACACACACACACACTCTGAGTGGGAGCAGCGACCCCTACAGTGATGGCCCCATTATTACGGAGATGCAGCCATTGTTACTCCAAGGCCTGTGCCAGTCCAGTGAGCTTGCTCACAAGATTTGCTGCAAATTCCACAGCTCTGTTTTCTAGGCTCTTCTTCATTCAATGGATGCATTTTCCCTAATGGACTGGGTTAAACTAGAGAGGAAATAGCCTCTTGCATTTCCAAAGCAAGCTACTTTCACTGGTCATTTCGTGAGTGTTAATCAACTTTGCCGAAGATAAGTGGGGCCGAGAAAAGAGGGTATTATGCAGAATGTGGCTTTTTATTACCAAGGTCCCACTTCCATCCTAATGGATCCCAAGGTTCAAATACTTCTCCCTCTATTATGCAAAGCAATTTAGTGCTCCCCGGCAGAATAGGGCCTTCTGCACACCTGGATCCAGACGCCATAGAAGACAATTGGGTCATGAACATGAAAACTAGGTGAAAGGGTCCTGGCCACAGAAAAGAAGCGTAGGTGCAACATGTATCAGTGCAGTGTTCCTTGGCCCCGTGAGATCTCTCATGGGGTCTGTGTATCTGCCAGCAGCATCGGCTGTGCTAGGGAGGGCAGTGAGAGATTTGAGAACCTTTTGTAAGCAGGGCGGGTGCTGCCACTCAGAAAGCTTTTATACATTCTCTGCCATCAACATCTGTAATCAAAGGATGTTTAGAAACTGTGGTCTCCGCTGGCTTTTAAACCTGATTCAGCCATAGCAGGGCCATTTCACAGCATCTTTTCAAATAAATAAATATATAAATAAAGCAGAGTCGGTACCCAGCCCAGAAATCCCTCAGCAGCATCCCCGTCTCTGGCTTGCACAGTCTTGAAAGCCTATTATCTTGCCAGGGTGTTATTGTGTCAGTACGAGTCGGGTGTAAAATTCACTTAATTTGCTCCAGCTGAGGAGTAGTTCAAAAGAAAGGGTACGTGACGGAGGAAATCCGTTGTCCAGGACAAATTCTCTTACTTTGGCTTCTCGTTTTGAACCTCTAAATATACTTCTAGAGTAGTATATGGAAGAATTGAATAAAATATTCTAAAAGTACAACAGCCAAGGAGGAGTGGGATTGAGGGTGGGAGGTGGGCGTGGGTACGGTGGGAGAAAGTGGCGGTGGGAAAATGGAGACGACTGTATTTGAACATCAATTAGAAAAAGAAAAGAAGAAAGAAAAATAGTACAGCAATCTTTTAGAACATGCTGGATATTGGTCCCAGCAAATTTTTCTTTTCCACTTACACCAACAATAACCCAAACTTCCCATCCATGTGGTTTGAATGAATTTAACCTTGTTTTGTGAAAATAAGTGTTTAATTATAGGGTCGCCAAGGTGAGAAGAAAGCCCAGATTCCTGGTGTTTGCCTATTCCATGATGCAAATACACACACAAAGGCCAATTTAAAGCCATCAAAGTGATACCACTGAAGGCACAGTTTGATGCACTCAGCCAGATGTGAGGGGGGGACCAAAAGGACATGCCCAGGAATAAGAAGCTGGGGACCCAGAGCTCTGGCGTTACCTCCCAAGGCTGAGCCCCAGGACAGAGTGTTCCACAAAGAGCCCAGAGAAGTTCCGGGTAGTCACCAGACAATAGACTTGTGTCTTGCTTCTAGGGCGGGGCTTAAGATGGTGGTTTACCCTTACACCATCTTAAAAAGCCCTCATTTCAACATCATGCTGCCCTTAATCGAGTAGAAAACTCTATTGGGAGTTTTCTAGGTGGGAACTGTTAGGCATGGTTTGTAGATATTTCCAACAACACAAAAATATAGAAGGAATAGAGAAGATAACATATATGATACAGCTACCAGGACAGGCAAAGAAATAGAAGACATCAGAAAGGAATAAACAGAGAACTATGAGAGCTGCTCGACCTGAGTTGTTCAACTGCCTAGTGGGGGTCGAAGAGCTTTTTCCTCTGTCCCCAAGAAGGACAGAGGATTGCCTAAGTAGCTGTTGGACTTAGGAATGAGAAAATAATTATAGTTAGAACAAGGAGTCTTCTTATGTAACTGAAAAAGAGTGGTAGTGATGGACAGTTCAGCTGTAGATACAACAGAGAAAGATGCCAATTACTTAAGAGCAAAGGAATAGTTTTATGCCACTGGGAAACACTGGGGTTGGATGCTAGTGACTGAACCATGTCCCTTCTGTTACAGAAACAGGCACACACAGAGGGCAAGGCCAAAGGGGGTATAATATACCCCCTAGATGGTATATCTATACCCCCTAGATGCTATATCTATACCCCCCTTTAGATATACCATCTAAAGAGCTGTAACTTTCAACTAACTCCACCATGGTAATGACCAAGGTACTCATTCTAGGTAAATCAGAATATGCAATTAGTTTGAAATTAAATTGTTGTAAAAGCACACATGTGTTCATTATGTTACATGTGTGTCATTGTGTTATGTAGTTATGAGGTTATGCGTGTATAGTCTCATTGTTCAATGAGTATTGCATCAATATGTTTCATGTGGCATGGAATCAAATGGTTCCAGCATTTTAAACTTGGAAGGAATGACTCTAGAGATGATCCAGCCCAATGCCATCAGTATACAAATGAGGAAAATGAAGCCAAGGGAAGTTAAATCATTCACTCAGTCACATTGTCCATTAACGCTGGAGCTACGATGAGACCTCTGGCATATGACTACTCTGACAAATTTAATTAATTCTATAATAATATGCTTTATAAATAAGGTTATCAGTTAAGACACCTTTAGAAGCAAATAACTGAAAATAGAATTGAAAATGTTTTAAGCAATAGGGAAATGTATTACCTTGTATAACATGGAACATGAAGGTATAGTGATTCTAGGATTAGTTGATTCTGTGGTTCAATCCTGCCATCAAAGGCCTGGATTTCTTTCCCTTTCTGTGCTCTGCCATCCTCCCTGCCTCAGATTGCCCTCCTGCTAACTCCCCTTTTAGTCATGAGGCAACTGTAGCAGTGCCAGGCAACATATATAGACACCTCAAGATCCAGAAAATAAATAGTAGGTAACGCTTCCTAAGTGTCACTTTGTATGAACAAAGACCTTTTCCCAGAAATGCTGCCAGAAGACACACATTTCTCTTTGACCAGAACTGTATCCTCTGCTCACGGACTAGGACCACTGTCAGGGGCTGAGGTTAATCAGGACACTGTAGGGAAAGCTGAGTCCAGCATCTCCTGAAGCACGTGGCCATTCTTGGAAAGGTGGCTACCTGGAGGAATTAGGAGTTAAGGATAAAAAGGAAAGAAGGAGGAATAATTGGAAGGCAACCAGCACTGTCTGTTAAAACTGGCGTGAGTTCCTGGGTATGAATCAAAATTAGCTCTAACTAGTATGGAGAAGATCAGCATTTTCATGGTCTAATTAAAAAAATCCTTGATCAAGCAAAAGCTATTTTATAAAAATGAAAATTTAGTCACATATCCGTAATGTCAATGCAGACGATCACATACAGGATTTACTTAAGTAGTACAACTAAAAAGGCACAATTTCTTCAATTGGGTAATGTTTACATTTTTTAAGGATTTTATTTATTTATCTTTTAGAGGGGAAAGTAAGTAGAAAAGGAGAGAAGTATCCATGTATGGTTGCCTCTCATGCATCCCCTACTGGGAACTGGCCTGCAACCCAGGCATGTGCCCTCACTGGGAATCAAACCACGATTGTGTGGTTCGCAGGCCCGTGCTCAATCCACTGAGCTATGCCAGCCAGGGTTTGGGTAATATTTACATTTAAATAAACTTTTGTTTTTGTTTTTTATTAATCAGAGTATTCTTGGAAGTTATCAACCTTATTAAATAGATACTATTAATACTACAGATGCAGAAACTGAGTCTCCAAGAAGTTGTCATTTGTGATTCTCAAAGTTTGCTCTCCAGGTCAGCAGTATTAGCATCACCTAGAAACTTACTAAAAATTCAAATTATTGGTTTCTATCTCAGGCTAACTTAGAATCTTGGGGAATGGGGCCCAGAAACATGTATTTTTAACAAGACTGCCAGGAGATTCTGATGCATTAGAAAATGTTAGAACCATGGCCCTGGGCCAGGGGTGCCAAACTCATTTTCACAGGGGGCCAGTTCAGCCTCATGATTGCCTTCAAAGGGCAGAATGTAATTTTAGGACTGTGTAAATATAACTACTCCTTAACTAGGGGCAAGAATCTCAGCACTGCCTCCAGGTAGAAACTAGGTGCCGGGCCGGATATAGCAAGGTGGAAGGCCGGATTCGGGCTGCGGGCTTCATATTTGCCCCCGTGACCCAGACAAAGAGCGTCAAGTCGGGATTTGAACACAGGCTGTCTTAGTTTCCGAGCCTGTTCATTTGACCACTGTGCTGAACCAGCTACAGTAGCATTGAGCCTGCTCACTGGTTAGTATGTTTAGTTGGTATATTTAACCATTTTACTGACTCCCAATAAAAAGAGTTGCTAAATAAAATAAATGTAGAAAAATGTATTATACTTCTCTTTGTTTAGAAAATATTAAATTGAGTACAAAATCAGGCTAAGCTAGAGCAAAAGAGTATAGTTTTCTGTATCCACATTTCACTATTGATTCTGCTACCATCATAAACATGATTCCTATTAATTATTAAAAACATGGTGAATGCTGGTCACCACTGTGGCCACACTGTGATCTGTGCTCTGGCCTCACTAGGACATGGAAGCGAGTGGTGCAGACTCACTGCAGAGGATCAAGTTCTTAAGCCAACTAGACCCTAGGTTTCAATTTACAAAGGGCTTCTTTTGATACTTTACATTGAAATGATCCGATGCAGACTTAGATGAAAGAGATGAATCAGGAGATGGCTGTGGATTACTTGAATAGATGTTTTTGTAATGATTACATGCACACACAACACCACATTCTTGAAATTATATTGCCTTGTGTTACAAAGAGCTTATTCTTCCCATATTGGCATCTTGATAGAATGTGGGTGGGCTGAATAGCTCCCAGGGCATTAGCAAAGTAACGACATAAAATCATTGTTTTATTTTTTTGTAGCTCCTCTGGATAGCTTGAGGGAAATTATGTGACTACTCTACACATGATGGGTAACTATGAGTTCCAGAGAAACGAGTCAGGGGATTGCATGACATCATAAACTAAGGAAGGACAGGGTTCGGGTCCTATTTCATGCAATCAGGACTTCACAGTCTATTTTCTTTATATTTTGCAGATGTCTCCTCTGCGAGCAACATAATTATTTTTACCAAAGTTGCATGCATCTTGCTTTCGTACTTTTCATTTTTTTCTCTTTTCACACAAAACAGTGAGAAGTAAACACTCTTTTAATAATTAATATTACATGGGCATAATAACAAGACAGCTAATTGAGAACTTAGGTGTATACACAAGTAAACCATTCAGGATTTTATTTCATTGCCTGGCATCTACTTATCCAAAAACCAAACATATTTGCTCAGAGTAATTAGCCACAACCTGGGCTTCACAGCTCCACATTGCCTGTCCAGTAGCCCTGTGAACTGCCTGACCTCTCAGCCTGTCTCCCAATGTGTGAAGTGGGAATAGAGATGCAACCTGGTGGAATATGTAAGGGTTGATAAAATACCGTACATAATTCACTTATCCAGTAGCAGACTCTTAGATCAACTGTGTGTATTATTGTTATTTCTGCATCCTTCATTATTTATCATAGTAAAAATAACTTGAAAAAATATACAAGTTACATGCATTTTTTAAAATTTGTACAAATATTTTTCTGAGACATCCTATAGCTTTTATAAAATTTTGAGATGCCTTTGACTTTTAACAAAAGTGTTGAATAGGAGCCCTGGCTGGTATAACTCAGTGGGTTGAGCGTGGGCCTGTGAACCACACAATGGCGGTTCAATTCCCAGTCAGGGCACATGCCTGGGCTGCAGGCCAGTTCCCAGCAGGGGGCTCACGAGACGCAACCATACATTGATATTTCTCTCCTTCTCTCCTTCCCTTCCCCTCTGAAGATAAATAAATAAAATCTTTAAGAAATATTTTTTAAGTGTTGAATAGTAGAGCAATGTTATATATTAATTGCTATATCCCCCCAAACCAATAACTGATGTTAAACATGTCAAATAACCAAAGTAGCTTACCTACAACTACTTGCTTTTGAGGAAATATATAAAAGTACAATTTTATGTATTACTTAAATAATTGTAGAATCACAGATTTTCTTTATAGTTATAGATATATACTTTTTTGTCAAATGTTTTCTAAATGAGGTATGTTCATTGCTTTTTAAAACTGTAGTGGTTGACAACATTGTCTCTTTTATGAAGACCGGAAATGGAAAACACTGCTGAAGATGACACTGAGATGAGGAGCGCACTGTTACGCAGCACGCTGGCTGGCCCTGGTGTGCCTCTGGGCCCAGGTCCAGGCAGCTGCTGGTTTAGAACCAGGCGGACGCTGTAGAGTCTGCTTGACATCACTAATTTCCTCCTCACTTCGCTTGGCAAATTCCTTTCACCCAGAACCAATGCATGAGGTTGGGAGGGTCTGAGTTTCTCCATGGCTGCAGCTGAAATGATTAACTCCAAGAGCTGAAATTTTTTCAGTCATTGAAGAATCTTCTCTGTAGGCAACTAAGGGCTGGACGTTTGAGAAACAAAAGCAGGTTGTTTCCTTTTCTCAGGATAACTGGAGAGAAATTATATGAGTACTTTAAGATAGTAACCTCAAACAACGTGCCGAGGATTTCTTTTCAAGTGAAATGATTTGTCAAGTCAGTGTCACTACGGGATAGTGACGAACACTGATCACCTCTGCTGAAGATGGAGAACACCAGGACTTCGCTTGTGATAGTTAAGGTGCTTCAGTATTTGTTCTAGATGTTCATTGGAATTCACTGCAATGAATTAAGTAAGTTCAACAAAACTGGTGTGGTGGTTAATTTTATGTGTCAACTTAACTGAGCCACCAGGTGCTCAGATACCTGGTTATACAGTATTCTGGGTGTGGCTGGGAGGACATTTCCAGATGTAAGGAAGACCACTGTCACCAAAGTGAGTGGGCATCACCTAGTCCATTGAGAACCTGAATAAAACCAAATGGTTGTGGGGGGTGGAGAAAATTCTCTCTCTGCTTGACTGTATGAGACGCTACTTTTCCTGACCTTCCGTCTGGGGATTACACCACAACCTCTCCCGGTCCAGAGGACTGCAGACTTGGGCTGGATCTGCACCCCTGCTTTCCTGAGGCCCCAGCTCACAGGTGGCAGACTGTGGAGTTTCTTGGCCTTCATAACTGTGTAGACAGTTTTTTATAACGATCGTATAGGTTACATTTCTTTGGGGAATGCTGACTAATACAATGGAATATTTGTTATGTGTAATAGTTCTAATTTTTAATTTTGTAGTTAACTGATAAATATATCCCTTTTCATTATTGACAACTTTATTGTGTTTTTTTCATACAAAATAGGACAAATTAAGGGGGTAGAAGATAAAGTTGCCTAAATTAAGACAAAAAGCTGAAAGTAAAAATAACTCATAATCTCACTGTCCAGAGATGATTATTATTAATACAATGCTTTTAAACTCATATTAATGTGCATATATCTTTAAATAAAACTTTGCCTAAATGCAGCTTTGGGGGTAATCACATAGACCTTTTTCATAAACTTTTTATTGAAGCATTAACATGCATACAAAAAGGTGCACAATTCAAAGTTAATATATCCATTGTTAACATAAAAATAAAAGACCAAAGTGAGAGGCAACATGCATTTACTTGAGACTGAAAAATAATAGCTTTTCAGGAAGCACTGATTCAGGCAGAAGCCCAGATACTGTACAGATTAGAAAACAAAGGCAAAGAGGGCTTATGAGGAAGAAGGGAACAATTCCATCAACAGAAAGAAGGCATTTCTGTTAGTGCAGGTAATCTAATATAGTGATGCGAATTCTAAAAAACATGTCTAGTTTTTAGTCTAGCAGCCATCAGGATGGTAGTCGTAATACCTGCTTTCTTGCTAGCCTTGCAGACAGTTCTTCGGAACTTGATGTTGTTGTAGGCCCAGTTCAAAGGGCATGTGTCCTGTTTTAACATTCCTCAGGTTTGAGGCAGAAGACAAGCAAGACGTTTCCCAGTCTGGGATTGCAGCTATGACTTCATTTTAAAGAGGCTCTACTTACATTATTTTTTACACCATGCAGCCAGCACCCATTTCAAGACATAGAACATTGCCGTGATCCAAGAAGACTTCTCATGCTCATTCCCAGTTACTGCCCCTCCAAGAGTAATCTCCAACCTAGTTCATAACACCCTGAGTTACTGCAGTGTGTTTCTGTATCCTGTGTAACTGGAATCATACTATACTCTTATTACCTGACTTCTCGCTGAACATTTTTATTAAAGTATAACTGACTTATAGTTTAGTTTTGTTAAATTGTAATTGACTGGTTTAAGGTATACAGCGTAGGGAGTGAAAGTGATCACCTTGATAAGTCTAGTTAAAGTCTATCTCCATGCAAAGTTATTACAGTATTAATGATTGTATTCTCTATGCTGCTTGGTACTGCCCTCTGATTTACTATTTTATAGCTGGAAGATGGTGTGTCTCAATCTCTTTCACCTATTTCTCCCATCCACCCACATCCCATTCCTCTGGCAACCACTAGTGTGTTCTCAGTTTTTATCAATGTGTTTCTGTTTTGTTTTCTTTGTTTTCTTCTCTAGATTTCACACATAAGGGAAATTATATGGTATTGGTCTTTCTCTGTCTGACTGATTTCATTTAATCTAATAACCCCCAGGTCTACCCATGTTGTCACAAATGGCAGGATTTCATTCTTTTATGGACAAGTAATGTTCCTCTGTGTGTATGTGTGCAAGCATACATGTGTATATATCCAAGATATATTTCACATCATCTTTATCCACTCAACTATTGATGGACCGTTAGGTTGCATCTGTGTATTAGCTATTGTAAATGAGGGTACAAGTGTCTTTAAATTAGTGTTTTTGTTTTCTTTAGATAAATACTCAAGTGAGATTACTGGGTTAAATGGTAGTTCTATTTTTAATTGCTAGAGAAACTTCATACTGTTTTCCATAATGGAAAACGTTAGCTTACTTTCCCACAAAGAATGTATAAAGTTTCTTTTTTTGTCCACATCCTTGCCATCACTTGTTTTGTGTTTTTTTTTTTAATAGCCATTCTGCCGGGTGTGAGGTGGTATCTCATTATGGTTTTGATCTATATTTTTCCAATGATTAGTGATGCTGAAGACCATTTTATATGCTTGTTGACTATCTGTATGTCCTCTGGAGACATGTCTTTTCAGGTCCTCTGCCCATTTTTTAATCAGGTTGTTTTGTTTTTGTCATTCAGTTTTATAAGTTCTTTATATATTTGAAATATTAACCCCTAATCAGATAAGCCATTTGAAAATATCTTCTCCCATTTGATAGGTTACCTCTTTGTTTTGTTGATAGGTTTCCTTTCTGTGCAAAGCTTTTTGTTTGTTTGTTTTTTTAATTTGATATAGTCCCACGTGTTGTGTTTTTTTTCTTATTTGTTTTTTTTTATTTTGTTGCATTTTCTGAGGAGGCATATCTAAAAAAAACCTTCTAAGACCAGTTTCAAAAACCTTACTGCCAATGTTTTCTTCTAGGATTTTTATGGTTTCAAGTTTACATTCAAATATCTCATCCATTTTAAATTTTTTGTATATGCTATATGATAATGGTCTAGTTTTATTTATTCTTTTTTTGCATATAGCTGTCCACTTTTCCCAGCAACATTTATTGAAGAGACTGCCTTTTCCCATTTTATATTCTTTATTCTTGCCTCCTTTGTTGTAAATTAGCTGATTGTATATGTATAGGTTGATTTTTGATGTCTCTATTCTGATCCATTGATCCATGAGTCTGTTTTTGTACCAGTACCATACTGTTTTGATTGCAATGGCTTTCTAGTAAACTTTGAAATCAGGAGCATATTACCTCTGCTTTGTTCATATTTCTTTGGCTATACAGGGTTTTTTGTGGTTCCATATAAATTTTAGAGTTATTTGTTCTAGTTCTATAAAATAAGCTATTGGTATTTTGAAAGGGATAACATTGAATTTGTATATTGCTTTGGACAGTATATGCATTTTGACAGTATTAATTCTTTCAATAAGTGAACACAAAATATTATTTCATTTATTTGTGTTGTCTTCAATTTCTTTCATAAATATCCTATAGTATTCAGTGCATAGGTCTTTCACTTTATTGATTAAATTTATTCCTAGGTAAATTATTCATTTTGATGCAATTATAAATGAGATTTTAAAACTTCTCATTCTGATATTTTATTGTTAGTGTATAGAAATGCAACAGATTTCTGTATATTAAGTTTGTAACCTGAAATTTTAATGAATTTATTTATTAGGTCTGGTTATTTTTGGTGGAGTCTTTAAAGTTTTCTGAGTATAATAGTATATCCTCTGCAAGTAAAGACAGTTTTCAATTCTTCCTTGCAAGTTGAGAAGACTTTTTTCTTCCTAATAACTATGGCTAGAACTTCCAAAACTATGATGAATAAAAGTGGTAAAGGTGGGTCTCCTTGTCTTGTTCTGGATCTTAGTTTTGTACACTCAAGTTTAATGTTAGCTGTGCATTTGTCATATATGGCCTTTATTATGTTGAGGAATGTTCCTTCTATACTCAGTTTGTTGACAGTTTTTATTAGAAATGGATATTAAACCTTCAATGCTTTCTCTACCTGTTGAGACAATCATATGACTTCTATCCCTTGTTTAGTTTATGTTTCATGTTGCTTAATTTGCAAATGGTGCAGCAATCTTGCTTCCCTGAAATAAATCCTGCTTGATCATGGTATATGATCATTTTATGTATTGTTGAATTCTACATTTTATTGAAGATTTTTGCATTTATCTTCATCAGGGATATTGATTTATAATCTTTCTTGTAGTGTATAAGTCTAGTTTTGATATCAGAGTCCAGATGGCCTCATAAAATGAGTTTAGAAATATTTTTTCTTCAATTTTTCTGGAATAATTTGAGAAGAATAAGTACTAACTCTTCTTCAAATGTTTGGTAGAAGTCATCTGGGAAGCTATCTGGATCTGAAATTTTGTTTGTTGGGGACTATTTTTATTACTGAGTGAATTTCATTACAATTTGGCAAGATTGTATGTTTCTAGGAATTTGTGGGTTTCTTCTTTATTGTCTAATTTGTTGACATATAATTGTTTATGTTTTCCTCGTAATCATTTGTATCTCTGTGGTATTAGTTGTCAGTCTCTCTTTTTTCACTTCTCACTTTATTTATTTGAGCCCTCTCTCTTTTTTTTCTTGATAAGTCTAGCTAAGGGTTTTATCTTTTCAGAGATTCATCTCTTAGTTCCATTGGTTGTTTCTATTTTTTTTAATTTATAGTTCATTTACATCTGCTTGGATCTTTATAATTTCCTTCTTTCAATTAACTTTGGGCTTCATTTGTTCTTCATTTCTAATTCTTTAAATGTAAAATTAGATTACTTATTTGCATTTTTTCTTGTTTCTGCCAGTAGGCCTATTAACTTCCCCCACAGATAACAGACCTGCCTCTATGGTTTCCCAGAGATTTTTTGGAATGATGTGTTTTCATTTTCATTTGTTTCAAGGTATTTTTTATTTTTTCTTTGATTTCTTCATTGACTTGTTGATTATATAATAGCATTATGTTTAGTCTCTTTGATTTTCTGTTTTTTCTAGCTTTCTCCTTACAATTGATTTCTAGTAAAAGCTGTTATTGTCAATAACGATACTTAATATAATTTCAGTCTTCCTAAATTTATTGAGACTTTTTATGTGACCTAACATGTGATTTATCGTAAAGAATATTTAATATGCCCTTGAAAAGAATACTTATTCTGCTGGTTTTTAATGGAATGTTCTGTAAGTATCATGTTTATTTGGTAGGTGGGCAAAGGTAGGTTTACAACTGTTAGTATGCAAAACACAGCGTGTATTCTCATATTATTTACTATTATTGTATTATTTTCCATACAAACAACTGTAAACCTACTTTTGCCCATCCCTGTACTATATAACAGTATTTTTATAATAGCTGATAATAATTTATATCTGGAGACATTCCAAAGATTTATATTTTTATTCACCCCATTTTATATTTTTATGACATATTTTATATTCTATTACTCTATGTATTCCTTAACTAGTTATTATATTCTTAATTAATTTTACTCCTTTCATCCTTCACATCATATACTTTATAAGTGATTGAGCTTTATTATTTACCTTTTCCATAGTGGTTTTTACTTTTGTATGTTCTCTTATTACTAATTAATGATTTTTTCTTTTTAGCTTAGAGAAGTCCCATTAACCTTTCTTGAAAGGCTGGTCAGTGATGATGATCATTTTAGCTTTTGCTTATCAGGGAGACTCTTAGTCTTTTCTTCATTTCCGAATGATAACCTTGACAGGTATAGAATTCCTGGCTGGTAATTTTTTTCCTTCCAGCACGTTGAACAGGTTACACCACTCTCTTCTGGCCTGTAAAGTTTCTGCTACAGAACCTGCTGACAGCCACGTGGGGTTTTTTCTTTGTATGGAATAAGCTGTCTTTCCCTTGCTATTTTTAAGTGTCTCTCTTTATCCTTAACTTTTCTCTTTTATTACAATATGCCCTGGCTTGGTGTATTTCTCTTTTTGTTTCATCCTATTTGAAACTGCCTCAGCGGTCTCATTCACTGTCTGGGTCTGGACCCAGACATTTGTGTTCTTCTCAGCATGAGGAAAGTTTCCCATCATGCTTTCTTCAAAAAGTACTTTTGGCCCCTTTTCTCTCTCTCTCCTGGGACCCCCATAATGCAAATGTAAGTCCACTCAATGCTGTCCCAGAGGAGCCTTAAGGTCCTCACTTTTTAAAATTATTTTTCATTTTACTGTTCAGTCTGATGGCTTTAATGGTTTTGTCTTTCGGCTCACTGGCTTGTGCTTCTATTTTTACCTATTTTGCTGTTGAACTCCTGTATTGTAATATTCAGTACTGTTTTAACTTCTATTTAGTCCTTCCTTATATTTTCTCTCTTTGTTAATGGTCTCACTGTGTCCATCTATTCTTCTCCCCTAATCAGTAAGCAGCATTGTGACCGTTATTTTGAATTCATTATCAAATAGATTACTTATCTCCATATTCTTAAGGTCTTTTTGTAGGGTTTCATCTGTTCTGTCATTTAAAACATTCAATACTCTTTCCTCATACATGGGGCATATGCTCCAAACCCACCAATAGACGCCTAAAACCACGGATAGTACCAGACCCTATATAAACTAAGTTTTTTCTACACATTTATAAACTTTACAACTTCTCTTTGGTGTATCTTGTGTCTTGGGGCGATTATTAAGTAATATTCAGGTTACTCAAACATGAGATACTGCAACAGTCAGTCTTGCTAGTGAGACAGCTACTAAGTGACCCACAGGTATGTCGCATAGACAGCATAAATACCATAGACAAAAGGATGCCTCACGTCCCAGGAGGGATAAAGTAGAACAGTGCATGTTTTCATCATGCTACTCTGAAGGGCAAGTTATTTAAGACTTATGAATCGTTCATCTCTGGAATTTCCATTTAATATTTTTGGCCCATGGTTATCTACAGGTAACTGAAACTGCAGAAAGCTAAACTGTGGATGAGAAGGACTACTGTGTTGTTCTGTCTTCTCATTTTCCTTGTCATTTCCTTTCATTTTCATTCCTGTTTTTGTTTCTGCATGTTCAGTGGGACAACTTTCTTTCCCTATCTTGCAACAGTGACCTTGGGCAGACGATGATTTTTCTCATTCACTCTTGCCCTAACTGTTGGTTTACTCTCGAACTTTTATGATTGTCTTCTCTGCCTGAGCTATTTTGATAACTGTTGAAACATGTCAGTGTTCCAGGGAGAAGAATCTCGTTTAGCACCTAGTTTTAGGCTATTTGGAAGCCAAAACCTCCAGAAGCAGGTATTATAGTATGCAAATGTATACAGTCCTGTGCAGCTACAATTATCACCCCTGCTAGTACACAGATCAGGACATCTGGGTGTTTCCACTGGGTGGCAGTTGCCCAAATCTGGACCCCAGACAATTGTTTGAGTTCCTTTCTAGGAAGTCTTATCATGCTGTAGTGAAGCCAAGGGGGTGAAAATGATGGTGTTTCCCTGCTTTCAGCCCCTGGGAGTTCCTCCTTTACTCTAGGTATTACCATAAGGCTGAAAGTCCAAGCTAAGGAAATAGCTGTTTTTCGTTGGAAGACCAGGGCTGTGTTTCAGTCTGCTGTTTTTGAAGTTTCCTGGTGGTGATCCCGCCAAGAATCGTCTTTTAGGTTGTCATAGTCCTGTGGAGGTCAGTTAACCAGCCCTCTTGGCCACCAAGGTCAAGCAATCAAGGGATGTCCCCTCATGGCCTGTGTGTGACCAAGGGCTTCATCAGTGCAACTAGAGAATGCCTTGTCTGTGTGCACACTGGCATTAGGCTGGGGGTGAGGGAGTCCTGCTCCCACNTTTCCTGGTGGTGATCCCGCCAAGAATCGTCTTTTAGGTTGTCATAGTCCTGTGGAGGTCAGTTAACCAGCCCTCTTGGCCACCAAGGTCAAGCAATCAAGGGATGTCCCCTCATGGGCTGTGTGTGACCAAGGGCTTCATCAGTGCAACTAGAGAATGCCTTGTCTGTGTGCACACTGGCATTAGGCTGGGGGTGAGGGAGTCCTGCTCCCACTCACCTGTTTCAGCCAGTGGGTAGGAGGGTGGAGAGATGGGACAAGGGTCTTTGCAATCACTCACACTTGCAGATTTTAACTAGGCAGTGGGAGAGTGCTGTGACCCCAGGGGAAGGCAGGGGGTGGGGTAGAATGTTGCCACCACCCACACTCTGGTTTCAGAAGTGCAGTGAAACAGTGCCCAGACCTCTCATTCCTGCCTTTGTTAGGAGGGAAGCGGGAGTCTGCCACCCAGCTCACCCACTTGTACTGGCAGGGTATGGTAGGGAGTTTGCGCTCAATATTTTGTTTGTGAAATTTTCCGTGGTTCTTTGTGAGGTTCATTTATTTATTTTTATTACTATATAGAATTCCATTATTTTGTCTACTATTTTTATTTACTTTTTAATTGCTATATAAGGCAATATATTTTATTGCTTTATAGGATTTACTTTTATTGCCATATAAGACTCCATCACCATATCTAGTGTTATTTATTTTTTTAACTTAATGACAGTATTCCTATAGCAGTAAACATTCAACAAATGTATTTTAGAGCACTTGTTATGTTTCATTCCCTCTGTTAGTTATTCATTTAAAACATTTTAAATACTGAAATATCTTTATCACTATATAAATGAGCCATGCATTTTGTTTTTAATGACTCTGTTGCGGACAAAAAGCCCGGTTCCGTATTTAGAAGGATAAGAAGGAATGTGTGTTTCATTGAAAATTATTCATTTCCTAGACTCTGACACTTACCACTCAGGATTATCTGATTTCAGATTCCACTGAAGCAATTTTACAATTGTTACAATGGATTGTAAGCGTGCTGCAGCAAATAAAAATAATTCTTACTTATAGACACGCAAATTCTGTCCTATAGAGAACAATCGGCTTTCCTCTCTGCACCTCCAAAAAGTTCTGCTTTCCTTTTGTGCAGGTATTTCAATATCCCTGAACTACAGATGTTTCTGTTGTTAAGTATCTTTTTTAAGCCAATATAACATCTCCCCAGTTTCTTATTAATAAGTAGAATTAAGTGCTTAATGCATGTTCATTTTTATGTCTGTATCACAGTCATGATTTAATATTTTCCTGAAAATTCTTTGCACAGAACTTTACAATTTTCTTCAGTATCAAATAAACTAAGCAATGCTATCCAAATGCCCAAATTTCTTTTTTTTTTAATTCTAAAAATAAAGTAACTGCCCAGAGGTGAGGCACAGGTGATCTGTTTAACCTTGGTGGCTTCAATGTTTTTCCTATTTCATGGTCTATCACAACTGGTTGAAACCGATTGGAATACCTTCCACCGATTATCTGCAGGATTCAAACAAGTCACACACTGAATTGTTCACTTCAGACATCTGACACATTCTTTCTTATTTGATGCACTCCACTTCACATCATTGTATATTGATTACTCACTGCACCAGGAATTCAATCTTAGATTCTATCAGCCAGTCCCCATCACCATGAATGAGATTTCCTTGTTCTCTGTGGTTTCCCCTGAGAAGACTCCCTCCAGTCATTGTAAATTAAGGATATCCTTCTCCTTTCTGTCTGCCCCAGCACAGACCTGGGCACACAGGGACCATTCAACACTTATTTACGATTGGTTAACTGAACAAATATCAATATGTGCTACCAATCTGTTTTCCTGAAACTGAAATGATTGGATATAGTTGTGTAATAATTTTGAGAATGTAGTAATTGAGCTCTTGAGGAGTTCTTAAAATAAACTTGCCAGTGTTCAGTGAATGTAACAAACACATGAAAAAATTATTTTTTTGTTTTTATTTTAGAAAAATAGAATATTATTAACAGTGAAAGAAAAGCCTAATGACAATCACTTTAATTCAATATTTAAGAATTTAAAAACACAGAAAATACTTATATTCTGAAACTCCAATAGAAATATGAACATAGGATTTTTTTTTCTTCTCCTAAGTTGATTGCTTCTTCCTGGGTTTGGGAGCTTGGGGCCTTTTGAGATAAAACTAGCAAGAAATTTAAAAATTGGTATGTAAATATGAATACATATTCATGGAAAAGGCCAGATAGGAAATATATTTTCAGCTTTAGAGGCCACACATACAGCCTCTGTAACAGCTACTGAACTCTACTGCTGTAGCGTGAGAGCAGCCATAGAGTCAGTGAATGGATGTGGCTCTGCTCCAGGAAAACTGATTTATAGTCAGTGGGCCAGATTTAGCCTGTGGGCCATGATTTGCTGACTCCTGGGCAATACGGTGTTGCAAACCAAGAAACTTAGTTTGGTAGTTAGGTGGCCAGTAGGTAGGTAGACATACGATTATGTGAATATATAAGATATGTATGTTGCATGCTATTATAAACTGAGATGAGCCAGTTTATTAGATGTCAGTAGGTGCATATGGTTACCCCACTGCTCACAATCCTGCCAACTAGAGTATAGTGAAAGTAAGTCTCTGACTGAATTCTGCTACATTTAGACTTATTAGTAAGTAGACACAAAGATGTTATGCTGCCTTAATAAAGGTCGATCTCTATGTCCTGTTAGGTACTTGCAATAAAACTTTATGAAATCTTCACCTGAAGCAAATATGATCATTTTGTAGCTGTGGATACAGATAGTCATATATTAGAATTCAGAGATCACAACTCCTCTAAGTCAGTGGTGGACACGGGGTTAATTGAAGATCAAGTCCAGGTGACCCAATTGAATTTTTAATTTCTGCTCTATGCCTGAGGCTGGGAAGGCAAGGGCATGGGCAGGTGTTTCTACAATATCCTAAATCCTAGTAAATTCACCAATGAAAGCCTATTTCAAATATCTGTTTTGTTCATTAAAAATCCACTAATTTCACCAGTGATAGCCAATTCTTGACTTTCATTATGCCGATCTTCCAACTCTCTGGTGTAAATCAGTTCTGAAATGAGTTAAAGTACTTGAAGTAGCCACCTATGTGAAGAGGACCTTGTGATTAAATCCCGGTTGACCACCCCTGTCCTGGGAATTCCTGATTGAAGTGTATGACTACCTTTCAGGGACAAATGGAAATTAATGCACACGTATTTATATCCCACCATCAGATGCCATAATTATTCCATCTTTTAAAACCTGGCTTGTTTCACATAGGATACTATATAGCCATCTGTGTAATTGAACCCATGTTTGTAGGCCTGATGTGCACTTGGACCAATCACTAAAGCATCGAGTATTCAACAAGGAAAGAGTTTATTTCGATAGGCAGCCAGATGAGAAGACAGGTGAACACCGAAATCTGCCTCCCCATCCAGGGTTCAGGGCAGGTGTTTAAGGGGTTAGTGGTAACAAGTCTGTGGAAGCTCCAACAGGGCAAGTTTTAACTGGAGGACTTTGGGAGCTCACCATTTATGGTAAGGGCTTCAGCACTGGGTCCTCCTGAACAAAGGGCCCTCCTCCTCTAAACCAGTCCTAGTTCAAGTTCTAGTTACATCCCAGTCCTTTGGTTCCCTGGGGGTGAAGGTGGGGAGACTGTCGTTCCTGGTGCAGCTTGAGGTCAAAGTTCTCTGTGCCTGCTTCAGCCACAGAACTTGAGATTTTGGTCTATTGTCTCTGAAAAGCAACTCAGTATCTTGTTAGAAACAGGACGAGACCACTTCGAGCTGGTTCCGCTATTTCAGGTAGGTTCTTTCAGAGTGCGGCCCCCCCTGGCCCGAGAGGAGGTTAAAGTACTCCACAGAGGGCAGGCTGGGAATGGAAGAGGATCAAAGCCAGGGAGGAGAACATAGTAACCAGTGTGGCAAAATAGTCCAGGGGCCAGGCAGGTTTGGGCAGGGCGCAAAAGGGGATCCCAATCTAGGAAACAGGATTGTGGCTTTGGATACAGAATGGAGATGGTGAGGCACATGGTTGTTCCAGGAAGTCTGTCCCAAGGAGAAGGACTGGGCAGGAACAATGTGAGACAGCAGGTTCAGAAAATCAGGTGGTTTTCTGAGAGGCACAGTGAGACAGGGCACAGCAACCCTGTGTGTGTACGGAGCAGAAAGGGGAGGAGCTGCAGCCGGAAGGGGCAGGCACCTCTTCCCCAGCTACAGAGCAGCAGTAGAACAACTGGGAAAAACCGCTCTTGGTGTTTGGTCAGCTGCCTGTTCATTGGTCCAAGAGAGGAACAAAGAAATTCTCTGTAGCTTTTCATTTGATTTCTATGAGCTCAACTTGAACCAGATAGGTTGTGCCAACTACAGAAAAAAAGTGTAACATGACTAAAGGCTTTTAAGAGACTTCATTCTGAGTTAAGAAGAGTGAGAGCAGAGGCTGTGGCTGATGAAGGTGGGGTCTCAATAGCTTTATCTAGTTTACAAAGATCTCAATGAATTGCCACCTCTCCTGGGTTTCTACAAATCGGTCCAGCGTTCACTATTCTGCAGAGCTCACATCCAAGGTAACACGATGTTTGCAGTATTCTGAGCTTCCTCAAAGTGTGTTGACAGCTTCAAGTGGTTTCATCACTCTAAGGAGGAACCCAGTTGGTTATTTACAGATGGGAGTCTCCCTTGCATGGGCTGTAATCAGAGCCGGGCAAATCCCAGTGCTACACAGGCATTGCGGTGGTAGGAAGGATCCCCAAGGCACTCACTTCAAGCAATTTGCAATGCAGTGAGACTCAAGTGCAAGGAAAACACTGTGCACGTTTTGTTGAAGATATTTGCAGCTGTGTTTGAACTGGGCATAAGAATACAAGTGTCCAAACCCAGATGTAGTGAAGAGATGATCAAGCAATGCATTCCTCAGATGATGACTTCTTGAAATTAACTTTTATCACTAAAAAATTTTAAAAAATACACAAAATAGAAATATTAAATAATATTATGATAAACACTCATGTTCCTGCCACCCAGATCCAACAATTATTTAAGATCTTGCCACTTACTCTGTCCATCCTTTCTTTTTTTATTTTGCTGAAGTCCGTAGCTTATTTTTAGCACCAAAACTGGACTCCATATTTGTTATTATTTAGAGTTAGTTTTGCATTTTTCTGAATGCCTCTTCAAAGAAAGTACTTCAGCACTTTGATTTGCTCACCTACCTTGAATCCCTAACAACAAATGTTGAATGCCTGCTGTGTAAAAGGCTCCATGCACATGAACTTCTCCTGACTTCAGCCCTTAAAAGTGTCTGCGAGTAGTTCCAGGAATGTCAGACATCTTTCTAGATTTCTTTATCTCCTTGTGTACATGGCTTCCAGGTGGCTGGGATGCAGAAAGTAACCGAGCCAGGTTGTGTAGACAATAATACAGCAGCATATTGGTACTTAATTTCTTTTTAAGAGCATTTGCCTTCTACCGCTTTCTTCCAAAGCAATATTGTGGTGTTTTATTATTGTTAAATTAGAATAGTAAAAAAAATATTGCTAATTACTTTTTATTTTGTTTGCACATCATTATAACTGTGCCCTGCCTGTGCCCATAGAAAGAAGCTAACAAATAGTCGGAAACCACAAATGTAACCACAGTTTGGATTAAAATAATCCCCAGCTCCTTCTAACTGCTTAGGACTGGGTCCAAGATACACGTTGCTGTCTCCTGTAGCTACTCCACTTTGAGAGTCGTGCCTGCTGGTAGTGCTGGGGCTGAGAGTCTGTCAGCAACTGCAGTCTGCCCTCTTTACTCGTGGATTTATAACTCAGCTGTTTAAATTTTCCCTGAGCCAGAACTTAATAGTTTTGACCTGAAGAACATAAGCAAGCCTTTGCGTGTGTGTGGAAGTCATATTTTTTTCTCTTTACAATAAGTTTATTAGAAATATCTGTGCGTGACAACTTAGCCATTTCAGAGCTATGTCAAAACACTGGAAATGTGTTCTGGGGCCAATTGCCTTTTACCTGTATAAATTATAAAGCTTAAGAGAGCCTTTCCTTTAGAAAGGAAACTCTGTAACTCATAAGACCAGAAAATTGGAGACTTTTTTAAATAAAAAATAAGTTTAAAAACAGAGAGAGAGTAAAGCATTGACTTCTTAGAACTCGAAAATGAGCTCTTTCAAACTAATATTTTAGTGTGTCTGTTTACCGGAAGAACACTTTGAAATTTAGTATAATGACATTAAATAACCACAATTGAGACAAATATTCTATGAGGGACTGTTATGGGCTGCCTCTAATGTGGTAATAGATGTCATTTTAAAAATGCAACCGTCCTGCCTGGATGAAAGACGGTGACTCCTAACGCATTGGTCACAGACAATTGAATATTACAGCTGTCTTTCCTCCTGACTTGCTGCTAACGTTTTGTGGGATTCAACCAGTGTTGGACTGGTGTAGCATTCTTACGGGATCAAAGAAAGCCACCATTCAAAACACTCTTGTGTTCATTATGTAACAGGACTAAAGATGTACTTGCCTTCAGTGTGGGGAAGAAAAAAGAGCCCTTATACTTAAACGCACTTCTGAAATCTGGCGGGTGACTCTGAGTTCAAGAACAAACTCCACTTCTCTGAATGCCAGTGTCCTTTTCTGCAAAATGGGATTCTTTTTTTTTTTTTCCAAAATGGGATTCTGATGCCTCGAAGAGTGATCATTAAAGGCACAATTGTGGAGACATACAAAAGGCATCGTGTGCACAAAATTAGGTTCTTATTTGCACCTTGCACTGTTCTAGGCTCTGTGGAAATAACATAGTTTTATATTGCAATCCCTGAAAATAGTTGCATTAAACCTACGTGTTAATCTGAGATGATCCAATATACAGAGGTGGACAAAAGCAGGTTTACAGTTTTGAGTATGTGAAACAGAGTTAATTCTTGTGTTTATTTATTTCTTAAATAATTATTGTCTTATTATCCTTAACCTATTTTGCCCACCCCTGTATTTACATCATTTAGTACCACTACTCACTCAAATCCTGAACTAACTTTTGGTTCCCCAGCTGCCCAGTTCTTTTACATTTCTTAGAGTAGTTATGTCACTTTTTATATAGTTGTATGTATTCTTAGAAAGACAATTCCTGGAAGATTTAATGTATTTTATTTTTATTACCAATGGAATTACCTTTGTCACTGTGTTTTCTACCTACATAATGTTGGTGTCATGGAACTCTCTAGGCATTTGGATATTTACATTGCATTTAGACACCACCGAGTTCAAACAATTACAGAAGACTTTCAGCTAATTATTTTGACATGTCTAAGGAATACTCATCTTTAGAAGTTACACCATTTGTTTTGGTTTCATTTCTTATCATGTAGGTCAGAGCTTCCAGAATATAACAAGAAATAGTGATACTGACCATTCTTGGAGTGTTATAGTACTACAGCTTAAAAAGATGTCTCATGTGTTTAAGGACTGTGTTGGATATTCATTAGAAATAGATTCTTTTTTAGAGATTTTTTCTACTTTATTTTTTATTGTTTATTCTATTACAGTTCTTCCAAGTTTTTTTCTCTTTTGCCCTCCTCCCACCACACCCACCCCTCTTCCCACAGTCAGTGCCCTCTCCATTGTCCATGTCCATGAGTTAGTCATACATGTTCTTTGACTAATCCCTTCCCCTTCCTTCCACCATTCCCCCTCCTTCTTCGTCCCCTCCTACAGTATCAGTCTGTTTCATGTTTCCATGTCTCTGGTTCTATTTTTCTCATTAGTTTATTCTGTTCATTAGATTCCAGTTATAAATGAGTTCATATGTGCATTCCTACCAACAGTGTACTAGGGTTCGCCTTTTTCCACAGCCTCACCAGCACTTGTTATTTGTTGATTTATTGATGATAGCCATTCTGAAAGGTGTGAGGTGATATCTCATTGTGGTTTTAATTTGCATCTCTCTGATGACTAGTGATGCTAAGCATCCTTTCATATGACTCTGGGCCCTTTGTATGTCCTCCTTGGAGAAGTGTCAATTCAGGTCATTTTTAATGGGATTGTTTGTCTTCCTGGTGTTGAGTCATATGAGTTCTTTATGTATTTTGGAGATCAATCCCTTGTCAGACATATCATTGGTAGATAGATTCTCCATCACAGTTGGTTCCCTTTTCATTTTGATGATGGTTTCTTTAGCCACATAGAAGCTTTTTTAATTTGACGCAGTCCCATTTGTTTATTTTGTTCCTTTATTTCCCTTGCCCTAAGAGATGTATCAGCAAAAATTTTGCTACATGGCATGTCTGAGATTTTATTGCCTATGTTTTCTGCTAGGACTTTGATGGTATCCTGACATATTTAAGTCCTTTATCCATTATGAGTTTGTTCTGGGGTATGGTGTAAGTTGGTGATCTAGTTTCATTTTTTTGCCAGTACCAGTCCAGTTCTCCCACGGAAACAGATTCTCATGTTTTACTCTATACTCTATTGCCTAGATTTGTATCCAGATATCACGGTTACATAACACAAGGCTTTCCTGACCCAAAGACTGCAGGCCCCTAAGTACATACGAAGAGAAAAATGGCCTTCCTGCTCCCTATACAATGCCTTCACATTCCTGACCGAGGTGAGAATTTTAAGTTTTGGGGGAGAAACTCTAATCTCTACTTTCATTGAAAGGATGAGAGAGGCATCCACAGTCTCACGTTCTCAGGCTCTGGGGTCTCTATGCCGAATCACAGCAGACATGGCGCCCTGGCCAAGCTGCTCCCTACCAAGCCCACCCAGGGTCCTTCTCAGTCTCTCCTCTGGGTGAGCGAGGAGCTAGAATGCTGGGGCCTTGCCTCTCACACACCTCCCCCAAACAATCAATTATTTTTAGGGTGAGTCTAGTTTCAATACTTATTTTAAAAGAAAATTGTCTTTAAATATGAAGATATACACACTTGGCAATACTAAAAATAACATTTCAAGGTTCATCTTGGCTTTCAGAGTTATGGTGATGTCCAAGATGTTATTTAAGAACAGTGGGGGACTACACAGCATGGGACAAAAATAGGTTTACAGTTGTGAGTATGAGAAAGTGTATTCTTGTACTATTATTTATTCATTATTGTATTATTTTTCATATGAACAACAGTAAACCTACTTTTGGCCCACCCTGTATGCTATGTCCAGACTCACATCTACAACATGCCTATAGCTTCCTACCCCCTCTCCCATCTACATGTCCCTCTTCCCTTGGCAAATATTACCACATAATTTACTTATTTATCATAATAGCATTGTCTGTCTTCCCCAACTTGAATGTGATCTCCACCAGAACAGGAAGTTTGTCCATCTTGTTTCCAGGCATCTAAAACATGCTTAAAATCGTCACTCAATATATATATTTAAAATCAATGAGTGCAAAAAAATCAGACTCTGATACTTTGCTAAAACAAAGGAAAACTCTTATAAAAGGAAATGAATGCTTTCACATTTAAAAATGTAAAGTTAATAGAAATTTTCCAATTATTCCCTCCAACTTTAAAAGGTAAAATGTCATCTCTTCAGGTACCCGTTGTCCTGCTTTTAAAAAAATGTGGACAATACAATATGCAGATGATGTATTATAGAATTGTTCACTTGAAACCTATTTAACTTTACTTACCTTCAATGTAAGCTCCATAAACTCAATAAAAATTAGAAAAAAAACAAGTTTTTAAAAATAAATACATAAAAAATATAAAAAGTATTGTAGGTCTTTGGCCAGGAATAAACAATGAGGAAAGTAGTGTTTTTTCAAAGAGAGAGCATCTAAATAAAAAGACAAGTATCAACACTAACCACTAAACGTGACGAGGCGAGGACCCAGAGGCAGAAACCACCCCTCATGGCCAGAATGACACCAGAAATGTAATGAATGCATCCAAGTGTTTCCTGAATACGTGAGCGAGCGAACAAATGCACAAATAAATGCACAAATGAATAGCATTCTAATTGTGTAAAATAATCACGTCAGTGTGAAAACGTTCATGAAAATTTTGGGGAGCCAGTGCCTTCCTCCAAAGAAGTAAGCTTTTTAAAGGTGATTTGGGGTTGGAGGTCAGGAGAAGACTTTGGGTAATACGATCTTCCTAGGACATTCAGATTACCCTGGAGATACACCGGCCTCCCCTGAGCCCGCGTCCTCAGGGGGCCTAACGGAAGAAAGACGCAGAACTGAGCACAGTTTCACGGCCACCAAGCTCTCCTACACTGCCGACTTTCCCTCTTCCTCTCCCACTTCAGCAAGCTCTGAAGTTAAGTGTGGGGTGTGTGAGTCAAGGAAAAACACAAGTATTAAAAAGCTGCCAGATGTATTCATTTGCAGTCAAGAGCCTCTATTCTTCCAGGGGAAAAAAAAATCCCATCACTTTTGCTCAGTGGCATCACTGCGCACCCTGACATTAGGGTCCCAGAGGAGGGCTATTTTGTGATTGTGATTCAGAATTCCTGGCATTTACTACCAAGCTAACTGTAGCTTCCAATTAGTCATTCCTGGTAAGGAGTTGCAGCGTTTCCTCCCTGGTGTGATCCTGTGCTATACACAGATTGGTGTGTGGAAACAGATTATGGCTTTGTGCTGCTGCGGCATTTTATTAAACTAAATCCGAAATTCAGATGGGAGTTTTCAGCCCTGGTTTTCTTAGCATTGCTTTGACCTTAATTTTGCAACTTACCACAAATCAGTGCTTGTAGGGAAGGGGTATGAGTCTTCAGTGGTGTGCTCTCTCTGACTAATTTTCCTGCGACTACCCTAATGGCTTTGGTATTTCACAGGAATTCACAATTCCTCAGATGGTGTCTTTGTGTCCTGCATACACGTATTCTCATACATAGGTACTGAAACAATTTTACAGCTCTTTCAGACCCCAATTTCAAGGGCATGCAAGGGGGGGATCTTTCTTAAGGGAATATGAGCTTCATGGGTGGATTCCTAATGCCACCTGACATCAAAACAGTTGTTCTTGGAGTATGGCCCACACAAGAGAGGCATCAGTATATTCCGGACAGTTGTTAAAAATGCATATTCGCAGGCCTCACACCAACCTCCTGAATAGGAAACTCAAAGAGGGGACTCAACGATCCATGTCTTAACAAGCCACCTAGGTGATGCTGATGCAACATTTACTTTAAAAACCAAAGATTCCACAAGGTCACTGAGACATTGTCATCACCAATAGTTCTCAAACTTTGGTGCATCCGAATTTGCCTGCTTTGAGAAACACTGCAGGAAATGTAATCATTTTCATCTTTGCACTCTGTCGTAGCTTTACTCTAGGGTTGTACTTTGTGTATAAAAACAGCAAAACCAAACCTAATAGGATCTTTCAACTCAGTAGAGTTTCATGGTCTCAGTAATTTTAAAATTATGGGACTAAATAGAAAACATCCAGAGTTTTAAGAGGTCAGAGGGAGACTTGCTTCTGATGCTCCAGCGTTGAAAGACGTTTTGAGTAAATTAGGTAACCTGGACATACACTGTGATTTTGCGTAGGGCAGGACATAGATACCCACGTCAGCTTTTTGCCTGTCATTTTGTACTGAAGAGATATAGCTACTGCCTAAGAGGAATAACCACAGCAGAAAAAGAGTGCAAAGAATAAAATGTCAGATGGAGATTGAAAAGATGACCTTTGTTGTCATTCTATCTCTACCTTGCCTGGGGGACATATTTTTAAGCTCCCCAGGAATCAGTTTCTCCTCTATACAACTTACTCAACAAATACACATTGATTCAAACATGTGCAAAAGAGCAAACTTCATGCTTTTGAAGAGACAAAGATGAATTAGACATCTTTCCTGAAGAAGGACATGCATGCAAATAGCTAACGTATATGGTAGAAAGTGAGAATGCCACTGAGAAAAGCCCTGTAAATACTACAAAATGATGGTTCCTGTCACTAAATTGTAGTGATTCTTCCTTTATTTGGGCCCTGGGCTTAATAATTTAGAGTCATCTGCTCCTTCTTCCTCCATTTCCACCAGTTCCTCAAAGTGCTATTGATTTTCCCTTTGAAATTTCTCTTAGCATCCTTTCTTCTTCTCCTTCAAAGCCACGTGTCCTCCTCAGTTCTCATCACTTCACGCCATGCCTGTTGCCAGGAGGATGGCATTTCATTCCCTTAAAATGCGTTTATCTTTCTGTCACAACTCTGCCTATCTTTATCAGCCCCTGCCCACACTGCCCCACCAGGTGTTCAGGCAGCCTCATTCTCATTCTCTCCCATCTACCATGACCCCCTTTCCTCCACAGCACTACCCTCAATGCTACTAGACCTGGTTCTCTCCTGTTTCACCAACACCCTATTTTCATCAAAACTATGAGCCCTCGCCAGCATCCCACTCATCTTTTGGCAAGTCCTGCCCTCCCCCCAACCTGTTTGCATTGGTCCGTCACTCAAGACCATCATCCTTTCTTTCTTTCTTCCTTTCTTTCTTCCTTTCTTTCTTCTTTTCTTTTCTTTTCTTTTCTTTTCTTTTCTTTCTTTCTTTCTTTCTTTCTTTTTCTTTTTCTTTTTCTTTTTCCTTTTCTTTTTCCATAGCCTACAGATGTCTCTCCGTTGAGGAAACAGTCTTTTACCTTTGAATTTCTTCCTTCCTGCCCTTTGCCTCACTCTCAGCTACACACATACTCTGTTGCCCATACACACACAGCATGGTGACTGCAGGAGAAACTCAGGAAGTGTCTGGTGGATGAGTGAAGTAAGGCAGCGAACCTCTGTTGCTTTGTTTTGGCCAGGCTGATGTGCCAGGTTCATCCTTCTTTTTCCCATGCTCTCTTTCCTTATGATTCTGGCGCTTCTAAGAAATGTGGTCCAGACCTAGCTAACTGGAATCCTGGACACCCTGGTCAGTCGAGATCACTCATGGATGATTAAGTGGTTCAAGTGAGTCCAAGTAGAACCAGTGAGACTCAACTTGAAGTCTTTGCATAACAACAGCTTTAAAGAAACTCTCTACCTGTTCTTGAAGATAATTGGATATTTATCTGGAGACACGGGCAGACATCTTAGCAGAGAAAGTCGGCCTCAGAAACATGTCAACCCAAAGGAAAGAAGAATAAAGATATGAAAAAAGACAGATTCCTAACACCTGAATTCAACTGTGCTTGAAGCCAGTGCCCTTGATTTTTCTATAAGGCAATAAAAGTTTTGGTTTTCTTAAGCTACTTTGATTTGGTTTCTGTCATATACTGTCAATAGACAAAAACTAATTTGAATAAAAATAATAAAAGCCAACATAAATTGAGAATTTTCTACACATTGTATTAAGTACTTGTAATAAAAATGCATTCATCTTTCGATAAAAGACTCTTTCTAAATTATTGTGTGTCGAACACAGTGAATGATTTTTTCCTTTTCTGGTTGATGGCAAACTTTATATACCAGACACTATTGCTAATCTCTTGTGGTAGAATATTGGAGAAAATAACATGAACTACATCTGTAGCTACTGAGCTTTATGTGTATTATGTGCAGCACTTACGTCTGCCAGTCACAACATCTTTACTCCATGTAATACCATTTGATTCATGAAAGAGTTGTGTGAGTGTACCTTCTGAAATATATGAATATCTCTGTAGCTCAATTTTGAATATAATTCATCAGTTAAGTTCATAAAGGTTAACATGTATATTTTGTAAAAAAATATTTTAAAAAATAGAATTACAAAAGTTGTTATAGAATTTATTTTTCAGAATATAGTTGAAATAAAATAAGGTTTGGTGTGCAAATATGATTCAGCATCACCTGACATAAAAGCCAGAGGCAAGTGCTTCTTCATAAAAGATGGACAGCTAGAGGCATCAGATACACACAGACACAAATTTGTAAGATTTATCAGAGGTGTTTGCGTTAAAAGGAAGGCTTGAATTTCTGCTGTTTGTTGCTGTATTATTTTTATACTCGGATTCTATTTGTGATCTTTTAAAATGTGATTACACATGTGGGCATATAGCATCGGTGGGAAGTCACAGTAAAAATGGAAACAAGTAAGGGCTGGGAATTGAATTTTAAGTTCACAAAATAAGGCATTTTTCAGGGGGAAAAAAGAAGTCTTGGTAAAATGTCTTTACCCCATGCTCAGTAAACTCCATGGTTTTGGTCTTTGGCTCCAGTAAGAATGGCTTCCTTACTGATAAAAACCCTGTTTGCCTTATTAAAACCATTTTATTTGCCCACTAAAAGTCTATTGTCCCATACACCATTAACTTTTAAGCTCACTTGTTTATTCAAGAAAAAAAAATGTCTTGCACTTGTCTTTATTCAAGAAAAAAAGTCTCTCCTTTGTTAAGACACAGGTTTTGATTCTTCAGGAATAAACCTGAGAAACCCCAGATCAACATGGTAAAAGAAGCCTCTTCCATCACAGGCAGTCACCCAGACTTGCAAAGGAACAAGCAAATAAAAACTAAAGAACAGAGGGAAGAAAAGGAAGAGGTGGAAGGAGGGAGATAGAGAACAGAGAGCCTGCCGCTGCAAGAGGATTGGGAAAGATGCCCTACACAGTTGTGGGCTAATCCTGCTCTCCCCTGCCCTCACCCTGTCTTTCACTGTCTTTCTCCAGTTTCCACTAGTGTCCAGGTAGAGGAAACAGTTTTGTTCAGACCAATCACAAAGACCTCCGAAAAATGAGGCTGTTCACACAGTTATGTTAACAAGCCTGTGGCCAAACATACATTTAAATTCCTTCACCTTTAGAAAAGGAAAAGAACCTTATGATTGTTACAAAGCTCTATTTAGGGAAAGCTGAAAAACATTTGATCCCCAAACATTTTTTAAAAGGGCCAGATTTGTTCACTGTAGGCAGGCTTAGAAGAGTAGTAGAATCTTTTTCTTTTATTATGATCATGCAATGGCTGTGAAATGTAATTTTAGGGCAAGCCACAAAAAAAAATAACCAGGGACCTGTTTCCACTAAGGATCAGTGACTCTGCAATGTCTCAAAGACTCAAAATGCAAAGTGACATCAGCCTGAACGCCGTTGCAAATGTGGCGGATCACTCAGGGGTGTTGAAGCAGCAGCATTTGGATATGCGAGCTCAGCATGTGGAGGAATCCAAAAGGGTGGTTATCATTTTGTGAGAGCCAGAAAAATAATGACATAAGAAAACCACAGCCACATATCAGAGAACAGCAGCTGAGGGAGGCAGGGACGTGGGAGCCAGAGCCTGCGTGTGCCCTGGAGAAGGCCCCCTTCAGAACCTACTGCACAGAGCCAAGCAAGCCTTTGAGCCACCAGAATGCATCCGGAGGGATATCTTATTTAATGGTCCTCTGGCTGAACTGTCAGGTGCTTTACCTGGCACTGATCACAAGAATGGAAACGAACAGGTTGTAGTTGAACTTGACTCAAGAGAAAAACACTGAATCGATCTCTGAGACCAGACAGAATTTACAAATATTGAGTTGTGTCGTATCATCTCTTTTGCATAGTCATTGTCCTGGAAAAAAATAAACAATAGCCTGCTGGGCATAAGCAGTCCCTGAAATGTGTACAGAGTTTATAACACCAGCAAATATGCCATGTCTGGCTAAAGCAGTGACTGAGATGTCCATTAATTTTTTAAGTCAAAAAAAAAAAGGTGGAATTAAAAATCTCAGGGGATCTAATGACAGTAATGGAATTTACTAAACGGATTCACTTAAATTTCCCTGAGTGTGTTTTGCATTTTGCTAGGAACTATGGGGAGTAGAGGAAATCAAAGAGCCAGATTTTTCTGGGGATACAAGATCCACATAGAAAATTAACAGTGAAACAATCACTCAAAACCACAATTCGAGTAATTTCACAAAACTGAAATCAGGTCAAGTTCAGTAGGTCACTACCTTGGAGCTCCTGTTACCTCCTTGTCAACATAAAGCACTGGATTCCCACCCACTGTGACGTGTAACTCTTTCCACTCCTTAGAACTTCCCTGATTCCCCACGCTTGCATCTCAGACACGATTGTTGGACTGGAGACCCTCTCCCCAAAATCTTTATGGATAGTTGATGATTTCCGAGGCCCTGTACAGACACTGCGATACACAATCAACCTTTCTTTCTTTCTGAATTGAAAACCAACCAAGGCTGAAATATTGACCGTCAAGGGGATACAGCATTTGTGAAGGCAAAGGAGCAAACTAACCCTTCCTTTAACTCAACAACTATTTATGTCAGGTCAACCAGTGTCCTTAGTTCTACAAGTGAAAATTATAAGGTGTAGAACTTATAAAGTCTACCTCCAGCCTTTTAACCTCAGAATGTCTAAAGTTCATTAAAGTAATTAATACTTAAATTTGAAGGTAGAATGAAGAACAACTATTCATAATTACATAAAACAGAAAATATAGAAATTGTTTTAAATGTAGAAAGATATAATGTAAAAAATGGTTTCTACCATACCCCTCCAATTTCAAACTGTATATATTATTATTGGCAATGATAACTATGTATATAACAAACAATGCCTTTTACAAACAAAAATTAGAGCACTATTATTCAGCCGTTGTGATTCTGTTAGGCTAGATTTGAGGGTTTTATTTCAGGACTGATTCTATGTCATTTAAAATTCAGCCAGTACCTTCAAATCATGATACCGACGGCACTAGAGCAGTATCTCTCTTCCGTATGGTAATTGCTTCCCTTTGTTAATAGATTTGATGGAGCTGAAGTGCCTACTTTTTCCCACTTGGGTTTACAGGGATCGTAATAATATTGCGTGTGCACGCTCTGGGAGGGGCGGTGGGCGTTTCTTTGTGTTTCATCATCTCTCTTGTCACTGTGCTAGACTAGAGGGAGTGGTAAAACGTTAGCCACAATCAGACCACGAAATGGGCATGAAGAGTTTTTATCAGTAGCCCATAGAACGAATTATGGTACATAAAATTAAGGGGACTCCACAAGCTGACTCAGCCCATCTTGTTTTCTAGGCCATTGCTCTAAATATAAGTACATGCTAACTCTGGGCCGGTTTAGCAAACCACAAAAATCTAACATGGTACTTTAACTTTGTAAACACCAACTATTTGGCAAATAACTTATAGAACAGACACATGAACCTAACCCTAAGACATAACTCTCTTTTCATACCAATTATTCACTTCTTAGTATGATTTGTTGTTTTATTATGGAGCATTTCCACATGTCGTACTTCCACGGATGAGGCTGATTGCTAAGAGCATTTAATAACTCAGAAACACACCCTGGCTTTTGGGTGCAATATGGAAGATTTTAGACTGTGCACATAACTAACCTCATTGAGCACAGCTTTCACTTTAAAAGTTCATGTTAAGAAAGATAGAAAAGGGTAAGGAGGGGAAGGAGAGTTGACAGCCAGGTAAAAAGAAATAGAAATAGCTGTAACAAGTACTAACAATATTTTTTGAAGTCATTGGATTATGTGCATTAGAACATCTTACAAAGCCTGCTGATTCTCTGTTTATGCATCTTTTGTGGCTTTATGTATTACCTATAAGCCTGTCTGGAGTAATTTTAAGTAGTACGTGTGAAGTGTGTCATTGAAAATTTATGGGTTATATTGATAGTGGAGTCACTGAATTATCTCCATGAGATTTCCGAGAACTATAACTTCACAAATGATGTACAAGATTTGGAATAGATAAGAACCTCAGATGCTAGAATTCTGAAAGGTACAGCAAATGTAAATACTCAGAATCAGTAGGTCTGCATGTTTGTGTGTCTATGGATGTGATGGTTAATTTTATGTGTCAGCCTAAAGGGGCCACCGGATGGCCAGATACCTGATAAAACATTATTTCAGGATATGTCTGTGAAGAGGCACCTGGATGAGATTAGTGTTGGCATTGGTGACCTGAATAGAGCAGGTGGCCCTCTCCAGGGTGGTTAGGCATCATCCAGTCCACTGAGAGCCTGAATAGAACATGAAGGCAGAGGAAGATTACATTTACTCTCAGCCTGTGTGAGCTGGGCCGTGGCTTGTCTCCTGTCCTCTGTGCTCCTGGTTCTCAGCCTCTCCACCTGGAACTGGAATCTACACCATCAGCTCTCCAGCTCCCAGGCCCTCCAATCACACCACCAGCTTCCGTGGGGCTCCAGCTTGCCAATGGCAGGTCGTGGTACTTCTCAACCTCCATAGTCAGATGATCCTACTCCTTGTAATAAATAACTATTCCATATGTAGGTTCTATTCTCTGGAGAACCCTGACTAATAAAGAGGAAAGAGAAATCTACATAATTCAAAGCTATGTCATGGAGTTCATGAATTTGCCTAGGAGATGAAACAGTTTGGTGTTGTGTAGTAGAATGATATTCTGCTACCAAATAGCTAGGGGCCTTCCCAGCCAACATTTATGTATTTTGTACATTTGTATCACCAAGCATAGTGATAGCCACTAAAGATACAAAGAAGAAAAGGCACAGTGGCTGCCCTCAAGGAACCTACTAACAGAGTTGTAAGGTAACACACTCTCTGCCTTCAGCGAAGGTGAGAGAGGACGTATTCAGTCATTTTATCATTCAATGGGGATTTATTAGCTCCCTAGTATAGTAAAGGCCCAGTGCCCTGTGCTGCACATAGGGTAGTGATTAAGGCAAACTTGGCTTTTGCTCTTCTAGAGCTAAGGAAAAATAAACAAAAAAGTATTTCTCCACTATTGTTGTATGTGTTCAAAGGGAAGAGGAGGGCAGTCAGGGAGAATGTGTAGAACAATGGAACCGTGACTGGAGGAGGGGGAGGATGATGAGCTATCTAAGGACAAGGTAAAGGTGACTCAGGAGAGAAGAGAAGGTTTGAGAGAGAACATTCCAGCCGCTGGAAGACATTTGCAAAGGCTATCAGACAGGAACTAAAAGATCAAGGTGACTGAATTGAAGAGAGGACGAGGAGAGTTACCTGAAATGAAGAGGGAAATGAGGCCAGCTGATGCAGCCCTCCACAGGCGTGCTGAGGATTTCTGTCCTGATCCTGCCTCTGAAGGATTTCAAGCAGAAGACTGACGGGCTCAGATCTGCACCCCCGAAACCAATCTGCTGGCCGGCCCAGTGGAGAATGGATTCAAGGTCAGAGGGACAGAACTTTTGTAGAAGTTCAGGTAACAGCAGTGTGATGGAGGAGATGGGTAAAAACGGACAGATTCAAGGCATATGTAGGAGGGAAAGTGGGTACAAATTAGTAAAAGATAAACCTGGGAGGTAAGGGAAAGGCTGGTACCGAGAATGGTTTCCAGGCCCCTGGTCTCTGCACAGGGTGATTGTGGGGCTCTTCACTAACGGAGAGAAAACCAAGACCAGGGCAAAGTGAGTCACGGCAAGGCGGGGAGAGGGTGATATTGAGGGTGACTCCAAAGTGTTCGTCTGCGCACCTGTTCAGCACTGAGTGGAAGTACAGACTCTGCGAATATGTGTTAACGCTTTTAAAGGAGGACGAATGTTCAATCATTGTCAGATATCACACTGTTGTTTTAAATTTCATGTGCATGCACTACTCTACCATACATCAACAATTTATGACAAATACACCTAATTAGTAGCATGGCAATATTTGTCATTGTCTTTGACTCTTCCTTCCCACCTGTCCCTGCTTTGCTTCCCCACAATTTGTGTGCTCGTTTTCACTGGATGGCGATCTAGAAAGTGACGATCTGTGGGCTCGGACTCTGTGCTTCCAATCCCCGTGCCAGTTGTGTGATTGTGCCAAGTTGGCCAAACTCTCTGCATTCATTTATATATATATATATAGTTTATAATATATTACCTGTAACAATACCTACTGCAGGAGTTTTGTGACATCTTAATAGAAAAGTCTTATCTAAAAGTTCTTGTATAGTACGTAATCTACATTAGAGGCTAAAAAAAAGAGTTACTGCCCTCTTTTTCGTCTGGCAAAGCAAGACGGTAAATGTAGCTCTCCTGCCCCCTCCCTGGAGAAAATAGAAGGGGGCACCGTTATCATCTGAAGCTGGCATGTCTCACTCAGGGAGGCCTCCACACTTCCCTCTCTCACTGCCAGGCCTGTCTCCTCTCCAAAGAGTATGACACCCTTCTCTGTAAGACAGCCCCTAAAGCCAATAAATTCATCCTTATACCTTCTCTATTTTCACTTATTCTCCTTAAGAACAAATAGAGAGGAGCTTTTTGGATACACACAGTGACTTGCCACAAATAGGAAAGGCATATTAGGGTCTCCTTAGGTTCTACCTGCATGACTTGGACACAAGTCCCTGATAGGAGTGGTTTTACTTTCAGAAGTATCCAGACCGAGAACTACAGTCCTGGCCTTGGGAGTCCCAAAATGCTTTTGATTTTGGCCAAAATACTTGAGTAGTTGTTTAGGTGGACATACTACTATGATTCAGCTGCCAATTTTAGAATTAAATAGCTTACATTACTACAAAATTTCAGCAGAACATGTTTTCCAAAATAAATGTCATTGAATCTATATTCCCTCCAACCAATTAGAGACTTGAACTTGGAAAATACAGCAAAAACAGCAGAGCAGCAAAAATAAGAGAAACACATGTTCACTTCATATGGTCAAAATGACTCTTCCCTTCCCACTCAGAAAGCACACACACAATGTGAATGAGCAAAGGGAGTTCTGCTTCCTGAGTGTAGCAAAATCCAAAAGGGGATCTGCTTGTTTCTAGTTCAAGTCGCTTTACATATTATTGAACTTACACTTTTGTGACTTTGATTTACATTTTAAAATTAACACTGAGTTAATTTTTTTAAATAGACATCTGAAAGCCTACAGAAAAGAGTTTGGGCAAGTCAGGGCAGCAGCCCAGCTGAGGAAATTTGCACTAAGACTCTTGAGGATATTTTAAGTATCAACTTTGGGAGCAAAGGGTCCTACCTACCTTCAGAGAGGTTATCTTTACAGTTCTGAGAGTTAATGAGCCACAAAGTGATCATTTAAGAGCTTGTGTCACAGCAGTGGCCGTTTGAGTTTGTCATTGTGATGACAAGTCTGAGAAAATCATCTCAATTTGTACCTTGTAGTTTGAGAAAAGGGAAACTTTATACCCATTACCTCCATCTGGGATACAAGCAGTGTCTGATCTCAACATATGGCACATAAACAGTAATGTAATTAAATGTGAGCAAAGCCTTTTCATGTACAATGTTTAAATTTTTGAAATGTAGCCCAGTTTTGCTTCTATTTAAAATACATGAGACATCAAAATTGTAACTAAACTACAGAACAACCATCATTCAGAACTGCCTGAAATGTGGCTGAATGGAAGTCCTACAGTTAAGTATTTAAAGAAGCCACATTGAGACTGAGACACAGAATGGGCTAGTCCCACACCCACGTGTGGCAGATAAAAAATTAGGAGGGATATGTAGCCTGCTGAGGTCCCCCCTAAGAAGCAAGAGGTCTCAATCCCACACCAGCCCCCCCAGCCCAGGGTGCCAGTGAGAAGAAAAGTCCCCATAACTTATGTCTGTAAAACCATTGACAAATGAGGCTGAAGGAGCCTAAAAGCTTCTGGCGTTGCAGGCAATTCCTCTTAAAGGACCCACATAAATGCTTACTCATATTCACTCCCTCTGAGTTCCCCACTGAGGCAGCTGCTTGAAAAGCACCAGACACACACGGGGAAGAAATGAATTATTCACCATAGGGAGAAAGCTTGGGGGGCAGCTTTTACCCAGATAGAAGTGCTGGCAGAGGCTGACCTTGGCCTGTACGTCTAGGGAGGCTTCAGAGCCAGCACACCAGTAGACAGCTTCAGACTAGGTCAAAATATCACCACCCAAGCACCTGCATAAATGACACACTCAAGGGGTGTATTCATCAGGCACCAGGGCACTGCTGAATAAGTTCTGTTCTGTGAAGTTGGTTCCTGAACAGCTGAACCTCCACAGTGGTCAGAGGCCAGTGGTCAGTGCATACAGCTGGTCCTTGCTGCTGATGGGCCTGGTGGTAAATCCCTCCTATTGACCTGGCATCAGCAATCAAGGCTCAACTACAAGGGGAGGGTATACTCAGTCCACACAAGAATTCACCTTGAGTACCCTTCTTGGGTGATAGGGAACGCAGTGCCACTGGACTCTATAGGACAACTACTACATTAGGTCTCTCTACCAAGCCTGGGAGATCTAGCAGCCCTGCCTAATATATAGAAACAAACACAGGGAGGCTGCAAAAATGAAGAGACAAAGAAACACATCCCAAATAAAAGATCAAAACAAAACTCTGGAAAAAGTACTAAACAAAATGGAGACAAGCAATCTACTAAATGGAAAGTTCAACACACTGATTATAAGGATGCTCAGTGAACTTATTAAGGATCTCAACAGCATAAAAAAGGGTGAGTCATAAATGAAGGTTACAGTAACTGAAATGAAGAAAAATTTACAGGGACTCTACAGCAGTGTAGATGAAGTTGAGAATCAAATCAGTGATTTGGAATAAAAGGAAGAAAAAAAAACACCCAATCAGAACAACAAAAAGAAGAAAGAATCCAAAAAAATGAGGACACTGTAAGGAGCACCTGGGACAGCTTCAAGTGTACCAACATTTGCATCATTTTACACTGGGGTGCCAGAAGGAAAAGAAAAAGAAGAACACATTGAAAACTTATTTGTTTAAATTATGACATAAAACTCCCTAACTTGGTGAAGGAAATAAACATATAAGTCCAGGAAGTGCAGAGAGTCCCAAACAAGAAAAACCTAAAGAAAACCACACCAAGACACATCATAATTAAAATGCAAAAGGTTAAACACAAGTAGAGAATATGAAAAGCACCAAGAGAAAAGCAGTTAGTTACTCACAAGGAAACTCCCACAAGACTGTCAGCTCATTTCTCAACAGCATCTCTGGAGGCCAGGAGGGACTGGCAATAAAATATTCAGCCCTTGCTGGTGTGGCTCAGTGAATTGAGCACTGGCCTGTGAACCAAAAGGTCTCTGGTTCAATTCCACATCAGGGTATATGTATGGGTTGCAGGACAGGTCTCCAGTTGGGGGTGTGCAAGAGGGAGCAGATTGATATTTCTCTCACATACCAATGTTTCTCTCCCTCTCTTTCTCCCTCCCTTCACCTCTCTCTAAAAATAAATAAAATAAACTATTTTTTAAAAGAAATATTCAAGTTGATGAAAAGCAAGGACCTGCAAACAAGATTACACCACTCAACAAAGCTATCATTTAGAATTGAAGGATAGAGAAGGAGCTTCCCAGACAAGAAAAAGCTAAAGGAGTTCATCATCACCGTCAAACCAGTATTATATAAAATGTTAAAGGTCTTATTTAAGAAGAAGGAGGGAATGAAGGTTAAAATATAAACAGTAAAATGGAAATAAGTACACACTTAATAACCATTGAACCTTAGAAATCAAAATAAGCAAGTGGAACAGAAACAGAGTCATAGATACAGAGAGGATTTTTTTTTTCAGTAGCCAGACAGGAGGGGGTCAGAGGCTGCATGAAAAAAAGTAAAGGGATTAAAAAGTACTCACTAGTTGTTACAGAATGGTCATGGGGAAGTTCTCTGCAGCATAGGGAAAATAGTAATATTCTAATAGCTATGTGTGGTATCAGATGGATGCAACATTCACTGGGATGATCACTTAGTAAGTTATGTAATATCTAATCACTGGGGTGTACACCTGAAACTATTATAATAATATATGTCAACTGTAATTGAAAAGTAAAAATGATTTAAAATTTAAAAATTAATAAAAACATGAAACAATACATAAAAGTGTTACATAGTTAATGGCAGATGTAATTACGAAATGTGAAGTGCCCTTGCTGCGTTATATGGTCTGGCTCCATTGATGTAGGTAGGCTAATTTGAGGGCACTCCATTTGGCACTCAGTAGTGTTAAGTACTGTTGTTCCGACCAACCTATCATTTTAATAAAATTGCGAGCATAGCTTCACTGTGATTTCATCCAATTCTAGCATCTGACATGGTTTGATTTAAATTATGCTAGGGCGATTTACAGCCAAACCACAAGCTCACCAGGAAGTGTTTGTTTAAACTTGTATGTTCTCTTAGAAATTCCTGGGAAAAATCAGGGAACCAAAAGAAGTTAAAAAAAGATGTTCATAGGCACTGCCTACACAGAAGATTTAAAATTCATGTAGCTAATTTTGAGCATTCCTACAACAAAAAAGATCATTTGACTAAGAACTTCCATAACATCCATAGAAACATTACCAAATACTCTCTACCAAGTTGACCAAAAAGTAAAAATAAAAACAGATAATGAGAACCCTGAAATACTTATTTTTCTTGATAGAAATAATCAGAATTCTACATAGATCTGAATTATCCTACATGAAGTAAAATGACTGAGGCACATAAATCATGTTTATAAAAGGTCATCCAGTAGATAGTTTTTTAAACAATTTACTCTTTTTTTGTCTTTTTATTTATTTTATTTTATTTTTATTGTTTTTCAGGTACAGTTTTCTGCCTTTTACCCCCAGCCCAGCCCAACCCCCAACCCTCCCCAGCTCCCTCCTATTTCCACCCCTCCTTGTTTTTGTCCGTGTGTCCTTTATACTTGTTCCTACAAACCATTCACCCTTTTCTCCTGAAATTTTCTCCTCTCTCACCTCACGATTTTCTCTTTTATTCGATTGCCCAATGACACTCCTTTTTTCAAGCGTCACACTTCTTAAAAAGAAAAGGTCTCCTTACAGCCTGTCCCTTATTCTCAGACAATAAATTCAGATACAAACCGGCTTGGAACGTTCTTTTAGTAATATAATTGGGTCAAACACTAAAAATATCACAAGGTTTTCAGAATGGGAGTTTTCAGACTGGATATTCTTACTACTCTCTAACAAAGTGGCATGTGTTATATATTCATGTAAAGCTCGTGATGGCTTTTGATTCAGTTGTCTTCATCATTCTTCAGCTTCCATCTTCTAGAGGTCATAAGGAGGAAAAAAAAGACCAATAAATTCAAAACACGTTGTGCCAAGTACTTTTTCCATTGATTTTTAAACCCTTGCATATGGCAAGGGAAATAAAATCCGTGTGTTTCTGACTCATTTACACTTAACTAACCAAAATGTTCTTTTAAAAAGGCAACTGAGATCCAATAGTCTTTTGAATCTATTTTTTTCTTTTTATATATTAGTCCCATCTTGTTCACTCACAGCTCCCAAGGTTCAAACATGGTTCACAGCTTTGAACCCATATGCTGAGAATAAGCTTGAAACTTCACATAACAAACATGCTTTGCTGTGACCCCCGCTCTGAAGATAATTCCAGTCAAGCTTCAGGCGTGACCTTGTGTCACTTTGACTTTGGCACTGAGTTAGACCGCAAGTCTTAAAAAGAAGAAAAGAAGAAAAAGGAAATGCCTGAGTGGCCTGAAATGTGGTCCGCTGAAAGAACACCAGAAACTGGGAGGGGCCCGCAGCTGCTCCTGCCAGCTCAGACAGGGGCTCGGGCAGAGCCAGGGAAAGCTGCTGCCCACCCCATCTGGGCAACAAAACTCACAAGTATGAAACCGAGAGAATTAAAATGGGCAACGTTGAATGAGATAATTATTATGTTTCCTTCCGCTCCAATACCTCTATTATTTTATAAATTTATCCCAGAATGCTAAAGCAAGCCAAAGCACTCAGAAAGCTCAGCAGTCCTGAGAAGTGCCCCACTGCGGCCCTTCTTGTGCCTGGGGTCCTGTCTCCGCCCTCCCCCTCCCCTCCCCACCCCAGAACATTTCCTCCACCTCCGCAGCTCCAGCCCCTCCAGCTTCAAGTTGCCATTGATCCACTTTCTATTTCATGTTCCTATTGATTCATTTCTATTTCATGTTTTTATCGATCCACTTCTCTGAATTTTGAATCTTCTGCTTCATTCTATGGTCTGTTCTTGGACATGAATTGGATCTTTTCATATTTGCACAGGATTTGGTCCCAAAATACCTTCCGTGGTTTTCAGCCTCTGAACCCCTTCCTGTCTTGAGTCACAAAAGGCATCAAATAGCTCTAAAGTTCTGTGTGGAGTTATCACAAAAATTGGTGCAGTTTTAACTGAAGCTTTCCCCCCGGGGTAAAGCTAGGCAATCCGACCTTAATTCTTGATAACTTTTACTCTAGTATTCTCGTCTAAAAACATGTTCAATCTGCAAGGGGAATGGGAAGAAAAATGCTTCCAGGCCACTTACATGAATATGAAAGAGGTTTTTAATGAATATGTGTTAAATGCATTTTATTTAAGAGGTCAAAAGTTCTAAAGAATATCCTTTGTCCTTTTATTTGTGGAAAAATTAGCCTATCGGCTGCTGCACAATGTTTGGTACGCAAGAACCACTGTGGGGTGTTTATGGTGACCTTAGAGTTCTTTTATTTAAAAAAGATAGAGTTAATATGACATAGACCACACATCCCTTGACTAAATGCTTTTACTGTCTAAAGACTTCATTTTGCTTATGTTGATTTTGATGTTTCTTTGTCATTTCTTGTGTTTACCACTTTAAAGATTTTGTAACCATATGTGTGGAAAGTAACTGGCCAAGTTTCAAACCCCTTGGAATTTCCTTAGTTTTCAGTTTGGAATCAGAACTAAGCTCTTCCGGTTCTGTTCACAGCTAGTTAATGATGACTTCCTTATCCAAGTGGTAGAGAGACTTTTGAACACATATTAAAATGTGTGCATGATTTCTGAGACATCAAATAGCTAAAATAATAAGTCAACATTTTGATGACTTAAGTGTTAAGTGTAAATTAACTAAAAACACATGAACTAAATTCTCCTTGAAGCCCAGATGGTTTGAGAACCTAGAGGTGCTTGGGAAAAAATATGGCATTTATTTTCATTAATCCTCAAAGTTCGAAAAAGTAGTTGAAGATTAATTTCCATCTCTTTTCAATTGTTTCTTTAGATGTTTAATAAATTACGTCCTCTTTGCTTGTTTGTTCTTAATCTGGATCGTCTAGGGAATGGAAGTACTTTCTCCTTTCTTCTTTCTCCTCTCTTTTGTTCAGGGGCGAATGGGGATCGAGGTTAAGAAATCTGTCTTCCAAGAGCAGAGAGCCTTAATCTGACAACTGTCATGACACGGGTCAGCCATATTCTCTAATGGATAAAACACTGAAAATGCAAATACACTTACAAATACTCTTACAGCCCTGCTCCCTTTGTTTTGGCAGAGACATCCCTTTTGTACTATTGGGGTGCTAAGTCCTGATCCTCTGGCACAGACTGAGAGTGAAGTGTGGCTTGTCTCCTGCCTGCTTTGATGCCAGGCTCCGGCCCCCACTGGATCAGGCACAAGAAAGGCTGTAGATGGCGAGGCGAGTTCAGTGGATGCTACACTGTTGTTGAGGTGGGTGTCCAGTTAATAATCAAGTGATATCTTCCTCCGCCTTTGACCATCTCTCTTTTCCAAGGACCTTGTCAGAAGAAGGGATAGTGAGACTAGGGCAAGATTCTAGATCTCAGGACTGAAACAAAAATAGTATGTTTCTGAGCATCATCTTACACTATTTCATTGTTATTACTCCTAATATTTAGAATATTGTACCAATATTCAAAGTACCATTTTCAAATCATTAGACTTTAGATGACAATAGAAAGATATTGTCTCTAAAAGTATTCATCCAGCCCTGGCTGGCGTAGCTCAGTGGATTGAGTGTGGGCTGTGAACCAAGGGTCGCAAGTTCGATTCCCAGTCAGGGCACGTGCCTGGGTTGTGGGCCAAGTCCCCAGTGGGGGCCACATGGGAGGCAACCATACATTGATGTTTTTCTCTCTCTCTTTCTCCCTCCCTTCCCCTCTCTAAAAATAAATAAATAAAAATCTTTTTAAAAAAGTATTCATCCGCCCTGGCTGGTGTGGCTCAGTGGATTGAGCATGGGCTTGCAAACCAGACAATCGCCGCGCGATTCCCAGTCAGGGCACATGCCTGGGTTGTGGGCCAGTTCCTAGAGGGGGATGCATGGGGGGCAACCATACATTGATATTTCTCTCCCTCTCTCCCTCCCTTCCCCTCTAAAGATAAATAAATAAATAAATCTTTTTAAAAAAAAGTATTCATCCAATCATATATTTTTCTATTTTAATTCACTTTTTTCAAAAGTAAAAGTAATGCATACTTACTACTGTATATAAATTTTAAAGGAAAACATAATCATATCACCAAATCATATCAGTAAAATAATCATATCATGATGTAAATTATAAAAGAAAGTTTATAATTTCAAACTTGTTTTTCTGAATATGCATATGAGTAGTTTTTGATGTTTTTCTCAGAAAAAAAAAATAAGTTCATACCATACCACATTATTTCTCAACTTGTTCTTTTTATTCAAAAGTTTGGAAATATACCACCTCAGTAGCTACAGGGCAGATAGTGTTAAATGGCAATTTAAGGTTCTACATCGCTGTTGCCTGTGATGTGTTCAATTGTTATATAACTGATGGCCCTTTGGGTCATTTCCAGTCTTTGCCACACTAAAGAGTTATGCTGTGCAAACCCTTGCGCAAACGTCCTTGTGTGCCAGGGCTCTGTCCAATGTCGTGCCGATGCTCAAGAATGGGGTTGCTTTGCCCAATAGCTTGGATGGGTTCGATTCACAACAGGTTTGGCTACATTCATTTCCCAAAAGCGATGCAGAAATACACAAGAATGTCCACTCCTCTCTCTTCTCCTTTCGTTTTTGCACATTTGAACAGTGAAAATAACTTAGCTTTTCTGAGTTATTTTCTACTCCATCAATTCCAGTTTTGTAGTGCTGAATTTTTCTAAGAGTGTATTTCTGTAATTTAAAATAAGAATGATGGTAATAAATTTGTAAAGCGAACGTAGCTGATGCAAAACTTAACACAAATCAAAAAAGAATCAGTTAGGCCATGTGTTGACCTGGGAAGATATCCACCACAATAAGTAATGAAAACAAGATGAAAAACAAAATAAATAATATAACTTTTACTATATAAAGCATAACAAAATAAAAGAAATCTCTCTTAGATAAATTCTAAACCAGTGCTCACCAAAAATATGGCAGTACTGCTTTGTAATACTCTCCTTGAAGGGGAAGACGTTCACTTTTCACTCTAAAGATGCATTTGTACTATGTAAATTTAAGCCTGAGTTATTTTGTAGCCAAATATAGATATATACATTTGTGTGTATATGTACACACACACACACACACACACACTGATTAATAAAAAGGAGCTAATTACAGCATGGCTTATAGTAGTAATATTGTTTTTGCCCAACAGGAAAACCTCCATTTTCTTTCCTTGTTCAGGATTAATGTTTTGTACTGAATTTGACCTTGTTTCCTAAAAGCAGTCAGGTTCAGGCTGGTATTCTCCAGATGGGATTAATGTCTGTGCTAAATCTTCTGGTTACTTAGTCCTGGACTGCATCTAATTAAGAGCAACTAGTTTAAGTTACATTACCCAGGTAAAAACATCACCATTTTATTCTTTCAACAGTAGGAGCACACTTCCAAGTGGAGAGAATGTACATGTTAAAACAGTCTTTCAATTACAAGTTGCTGTTTTCTTAAACGTCACTTTGGACACTGATATTTGTCAGACCACTCTGACGACTTTTGACATGAGCCATGCTCAGTATTTAGCGATGACAAATATGTATGAGACTAATTTCTAAGCTGATTCTGTGGTATAATTGTATTCTTCAAGGATATTGCTGTCATTTGTAATTTTTCTTTCTGGGTGCAGTATTACTTGCTCTAGTTAATTAGGTGCTTTAATCACTTAAGTTCAAAATGCATATCACAAACCAAAAAAAAAATTCTTTCTATAATTAATTACTGCAATATTTAAAGTTATACTGTGCTAGTAAATGAACATACTGATCAACAAAATGAATAGAAATTCCAGAAATAAACATTATATTATGTCATAATATTTTCTATATTATATATTATATTACATCATAAACTTCATATTTTGGATAAGTTAAAAAATGGATTATTCAGTCAGTGGCCATAATAAGATTAGGTAACCAATTGGGAAAATAATCCAATTCCTTTCACACTGCATGAAAATAAATTCCAGATGAATCAAAAAAAGTTTAACATAAAAAATAAAGCAATAGAAGTACTAATAGTATGGGAGAATTATTTTTATAGTCTCAGAGTAGCGTAGGCTTTTCTAACATGCCACAAAACCAAGGAACAACAAAAGAGAAACCTGAGTTAATTATACAGCATAATAAGAAATTTCTGCATATCAAAATAGATCATATGTAAGCCAAAAGAGAAATAAGAGACTAAGAAAAAATATTAAATGGCATATGAAGTAAGAGCCAATACTCTTAATTCATAAAGGGCTCCTAAAAATTAGTAAGACCAATAAATTGATAGAAAAATGGGGAAAGGAGGAAAACAAATAAAAATTTTAAAGACGCTTAAAAATTTACACAACACCCTCACTCATTAACAAGAAAAATGCAAATGAATACTTTTAGACACCATTTTTTACTTTTCATAGTCAAATATCAAGCTGATACAATCTGTTGGTAAGGGCAAAAAGAAACAGACATTCTTATTTATGTTGATGAGACAATAAGTTAGAAAAATTTTGCTGCAAAGAATTCGGCCATGGCTATCATAAAATGAACATATGTATATTTATTACACATGTTCAAAATAAAAGACATTGAAAGAAATTTGTTACAGTATTGTTTGCAAAAAATAACCAAACTGGGAGGCCTAGTTAAATAGATTATGTTGCTTCCTTATACTTCAATTCAATGGAGCCAGCTCTCAAGAAGAATGAGCTAGCTCTCTGGGTGCTAATCTGTACTCATAAGATACATAAGGTGAAACATGGAAGATTCAGAATAGTGTGCATAGTATCTACAAATTGTTCTTTAAATAAAAATACTACATATACATACATGCATAGGCGTAGAATACCTTTGGGATCGTAGGTATTATTAGACAGTGTTTACCTCTGTGGAAAGTATCTGAGTGCCTAAGAGACCTGGGTAGGATGAAAACTTCCCTTTTCCCACATGCTTCAGCTGCATTTTGAATGGTATCCCTTTCCCAGAACAGCATTCCAAGAAGAGTCCTTGTTCCTGTTCAAGGCTACTCCCTCCGCTCCTACATCCCAAGTTAGTAACTGGATGCAGAGGAACAAGCATGGGTAAGAACTGAAATAGTTTCTCTACATATTAAGTGCCAAGCCTGGGGAATTGAGATCATACAGTTTTGCTCTCATCCATATCATGCAGACCTGGGAGAATGTGAAGTAGGGAAAATTCCTATAAAACTGAAAGTAGAAGGAGAAAGATGTTCCAAGGCTTGGGGAAGCACTAAGGATAAGACGAGAATAAAGAGAAAAGTTCAAGGGTGAGTGTCCTTTATGGCCTTGAGGTAAAAATTCAAAGAGAATGGACAGAAACATCCAGATGCAATGGGAAATTCCAGGGTAGAGTTTCTTGTCTGTTTAGGTTCGGTTTGGTTTAGTTCAGTTCTTTGGTTCAGTTCTTCAATTTGCCTGAGAAAAGTTCACATCTCTTACCCATCTCTGATCCCATTTTCATCACAGAACCATCCAAGCAGTGGCATCAGTAGCATGGCATCACCCATGTCCCCTAGCATAGTCACATCATGCTCAGGACTCAGCTCTTCCTCTGTGCTCTGGCGGGAGGGCAGAAAAGTACAGAGTAAGCTCGTGAACCTGAAGAGGACTGAGGTAGTGTCGAGGAAGGTTCAGGGATCTTGTGACAAGACACAAGACAGAGACCATGAACTTGGAATTAGATCCCAATGCCAAAGAAACCCAGCAGGATTGGCCCTCCGCAGGGAGCACCAGCCCAGGATGCCCAGCACAAGACCTGATCAAGCGCTCTGAGTTGGGGAGAAGTAGAGCCAGAGCAGAGTTTATGACATAGACCTACTCCTACTTTCATGAGAACACTTGCCAAGCCCTGCTTTCAGGATTTTAATTTGCTGTAAACTGCAAAGTATATCTCGACATTCCACCCTAAACTCCTATGGTGTAGGTGGAATTTGTCCTCACCCTAACGCAGTGGGTGGCTTCATACACTGGGTAGAGTCACAGGACATAATCTATGAGGACTGTAGAATGCACTGGTTTAATATATTATTCCTCTTACATCAGCATACTGTTCATTTGTTTGTTAGGTAAACTAAAGTTCTGTTAGGCATAAGTAAATATATGTATACATTTTGACTATAATGTTATAAAAATCAGTATTTTGTCAAGCTCTAATAAACATTACATGCTTACAAAGGAGACTCACACTTCCCCTAAATATTTACTTGATAGGAGGAAACTGCAGAGGAAACATCAGTACTTGCTATTTGTTGGAATCCACTTCTCTCTAACCTTGAACATGCAGCCAAGACTCCAGTGAAATCTCCATCTTTAGCTTCAGCTGGTCTCAAAGTATCAACATTTATCCAAAACAAGAGCAAAGTGCATATGTGTGTGTAAAAGTCATATACCTAATAGCCACCAAAAAGTCTTCAAGTAAAGCAGCAATCAACTATTTATAGTGCTTTTAAGTCTATTTCCAAAAAGGTATTACCATGAATATTCTTGGAAGCCCCCAAAGCGTTTCTTGCCTGTATATTCATCAAAGTGCTGGAAAATTACACAAGAGCAATCAGATAAGGCAGTTAATACGGCTGGCACCCAAGCCGCTGCTTTACTGCTCCTTCTGTGATTAATTACAACTAAATTGATGTTACCAGCAATGATTAATTTACAACTTAGGTGCAAAGTAAATGAACTAAGCAAATTGGAATTGGCACTAACAATTTCTTAAGCCCCAGCAAAGTACCCAAATCATGATAAGCTATTATGCACAGAATAATTTCTTCCTCAAAATGGTTAAATACGTAGATGGAGATTTTATTTTTATATATTTTAGGTATGTTTTCTTGTATCTTCTGAAGCAGAGTCTAAATATAAAAAGTAACCTGAGGGTTTTTTTTTTTTTTTGCTTAGATATGCAATATATATATGCATGAGAAGACAAATGTCTCCAGTATCATTTACTCAAAATAAATGCAAAGTGTTTTCTTCCATCTTGATCTTTTAGTTTGGGTTCAGAGACTTTCGATTGGGTTGTATATAGACACAAACCACACTTGGCCCACTTGAGCACATTCTGAGCCAGTTTTCTCCTACTAAAAATGGGTGAAAATTACAACTATTCCATAGAACTCTTTAACAAAATAAGGGCTGAGATTCCCTGCTGTCTGTAAGACAGCCCAGTGCAGTTTTCAGTGGGCTTTCCTAAACAGAAAGAAGCGGTCTAGTAGAGACTTCCTGTGCTCTGTTCATGCACCTCCCATTTACTCAGAGATCCAAGTGCATATGAGAATAAAAGCCTGGGGGAGGCCATTATTTCTGCCAAATAAGTTGTGATAACAGTCAAGAAAATGTATTTATGAAGACTGTATACTCAAATGGCATTGAGACAGTAGCCTGCATTTATTCATTTATTTATTTATTTGTGTGTGTGTGTGTATACATACATATATATTTATACAGTCTCTTTGCAGAGAAGGGATTAAGTTTACCACAACTTTTTTAAAGATTTTATTTATTTACTTATTTTTAGAGAGAGGGAAGAGAGGAAGAAATAGGAGAAACATCAATCAGTTGCCTTCCGCATGTCCCCAACCAGGGATGGGGGCCTGGCCCACAACCCAGACATATGCCCTGACCAGGAATTGAACCAGTGACCTTACAGTTCATAGGTTGGTGCTCAATCCACTAAGTTACACCAGCCAGGGCAAATCAGATATTTTGAAGAAACAGGAAACATAATCATTGGAGCTATTAAAATCCACCTAGTTGTAACCCCTGACTTTACTGGAAGAACCCTGGGAGAAATTGATTGAAGCATGGGGGGACCAGAACTAGGCTCTGGCTTGGAAAGTTCACTCTTGTTTGCTTAAAATCAACAATGTGTGTTCTCAGCTTGCAGAATTTACAAAATTCCCAAATAATACCATTTAACCCAGTTGAATTCCTTTCCTATTTCAAACAAGATTTCTTCAAAAGACATCTGACTCAACTGAATTAAATGGGATAACCAGATAAGCTTCTCAAAGCATTTTGCTGTTTATATCTTGGAGCAAAAACAATATTTTAGGAATTTATTTATTTCAACAACTTAGAATAATAGTGCCACCTGTCACAGAGGAGTAGCTTAATAGTTCTTTGTGGCACAAATACATTTTTATTCTTTTAAGGTTCAGAATTGTTGGACACTTGATGGTGAAGAGAAATGAATTTTCAAAAAGAGACTCGCACAACTATCTGTATCATTTTTATTAACCTCTGACTGCATTTTTTTACAAAGTCACATGTGCATATTAATTAATGAACATAAAATATTATTGTCTGTTGTCATTCTTTGGAGCACTTAAAATTCTTGCAGGATTTTTCAGGTGGCACATTATAAGCATCCTAAAAGGTATATCTTGATCACTTTAACGGAAATTATTAAGGTGGCTCTAAACAATAGGTTTTATACTTGAACACCAGAAATAAGCTCAAATTAAGTGACTAAAATTGTTCAGAAATTTATTGCAGTGGGTGAGATTACTCAGTGGAAAGGTGAGCAAAGACAATTGTAAGGAAAACCAGCCACAAAATGTGAAAATATTAGCACATTACATATCTGATTTAGCTGTGGACAAAGATAGAATATTAGAGCCCTGGCTGGTGTAGCTCAGTCGATTGAGCATGGGCCTGCGAACCAGAGTATTGCAGTTCGATTCCCAGTCAGGGCACATGCCTGGGTTGCAGGCCAGTGCCCAGCAGGGGACACACGAGAGGCAACCATACATTGATATTTCTNGGTGAGATTACTCAGTGGAAAGGTGAGCAAAGACAATTGTAAGGAAAACCAGCCACAAAATGTGAAAATATTAGCACATTACATATCTGATTTAGCTGTGGACAAAGATAGAATATTAGAGCCCTGGCTGGTGTAGCTCAGTCGATTGAGCATGGGCATGCGAACCAGAGTATTGCAGTTCGATTCCCAGTCAGGGCACATGCCTGGTTTGCAGGCCAGTGCCCAGCAGGGGACACACGAGAGGCAACCATACATTGATATTTCTCTCCCTCTCTCCTCCCCTTCCCCTCTAAAGATAAATAAAATCTTTAAAAAAAAAGAATACTCAACCTGACCTTAACATTTGCACAGTGCCCGGTGGCTTTCTTGTCTCCTTCCTCCCTGTTCTGCCTGTTCTCAGGGGCTCATCTACTGCCTACCTCCTCACATGCAGTATTTTATGGGCCTGACACACTCTTTACCAGCTCTTTTTGGAACTCCTGTCTTTTTAAGTTCAAAGCAAAAAGTATGGACTTTACTTCAATAGCTAGACTATAGCTTTATGACAATATCTTGCTTAAGAAAAACATAATAGCTTTCTGAACAAAAAGGGTTTTATTCCTTTTATCTTGTGCCAATGAGACTGGCTTATAATTTCATTCCCTTTATTACCACAAATGTGTGGCTCTGTCCTCAAGAAATAAAAAGGTGAACAAAGTCAATGAATAACTTTAGGAAATTAAAAATATGACAAGGAACTTTATAGATGTATACACATATATGAAGATATAACAGGCTCCATAGAAGATACACAAATGCGTTGGTACTTTGTGCCTTTCAGGTGGTAAATCGAGTTAATACAGATCTAATGTTCAAAATTTTAGCTCTTAACCTGGTACTCATTTTTAAAATGGATTGAAAGCCTTCTTATTTAAAACTTACACACCTTACCATGGTTTTGTTATTTTCAAGCATGATAGGTGACACATTTTTACGAAGAATGAGAAAGAATTAAAGGGAAAATATTACACAAATCAAAAACTAAAAGTTGACAGCGCCTCTCAGACCATTTAAGCCATGTGACTGGGGGAGGGTGGGCTCCGCGTTCTGAATCTACTTTCCAGCACGTGTTGGTGTGTGTGGCTGTGTTATGTGTTATATTTATGTGTCATAAAGCCCAGGCGTTTCGTTCCACAGGTGTTTCCTTTTTTTCTCCTAAGTCACTCATCACATTTTGTGAAATAGGTAAAGCCAAAAATTAAGTAAACCAACTGATAATTTTTTCTTTCCTTGGATACTATGGTGATAGTGTTACTTTTGATATGAAATTTATTAACACTTAACCACGTTTTGTGATTCAGTGGCAAATGCTTTTGTCAGAAAAAGATCAAAGTTCCTAGTCCTGTCAAGGCAGTGGGATTGACACTGTTCTTCCTTTTAAACTTGTTGTAACTGATGCCTCTCCTGTGTCACACTGCCCAGCCTAGGTGGCCATTTTCCCAGGTGTGCTCAAGTTTCTCACTACATTAAACTTCCAAGCCCATTACTGAACCACATTTCATTCCATTTTCAGCCACTTCTGCTTTTCAAATCTTTGAGTTTCTCTTTTTCCTGTGCTGAGCTTCAAACTCCGAGAAGAGCAAGCAGGGATGATCTCACTGAATGCCACAACGTTGAGGACACCTGATGACCTCAGTCACACTGTGGAGTCACAGAAATCACACTTCATCACCCTCTTATCGTGCCGTTAAAACTTCCCTCGGGCTCTAGGCAGAATGAGGGAGAGAAAACATATAATAAGCAGGAGAAAGGATTATCCGTCATTCCTGTGCCAGGAACAGTGGCTTTGGGTAGTGTCAGTGCTTGTCCATCAGTGCTTGTCCGTTGCCTTCAGAACAGAGTTGGTTTCCTTAAGACAAAATGTCTCCTGAGTTGGAAAGTGAGAGTTTTATACGTAAATGACAGGCCAGAATAATGACAAAAAACATGATCCCCAACTGAGACAATATTATTTATTTTACTTTTCTTTTGGATATACATAAAATATGTCAGACTATTACTAAAAGAAAAATTGAGTCCAAAGATTTTAGAAAATGTTACTATGTTTCCCATTAAGCATTACTCGGGCAATTTGTATGTTTGCTTCACTTTGGCTCTTTACTTTCTTCACAATCAATCTCTGATAAATTTTCTTACTTTTTTTTCACTTTGGTTATAAGCTTACTAAGGCATTTTATTTCCTGTTATATAAGATACCCTAGAACTTATACTCAAATATACACTTTCAGAGCAGATTTCTAAAAGCTTGACAAAATATTCCTTACAATCAGAATATAAAACCATATGTACAGTTTTATTTATTCATTGTAACTCATAATTTACCAGTTACCTGTAAAACTGCTTCATTATTTGTGAATATAGGAGTATGCTCGTCTTTTCTTATAGTTCTAGCACCTCTTCTTTCTCTTCAGCAATTCATTTTCACATGATCTATTTACTATGATCATGGAATCAGATTAAACTCTTTTTCTTACTCTAGTTGAGGGCAGGTGTTTAGAAATAAGAAAGACAGAAATGATTTACTCTTCCCTTCCTTTTCTTACTAACCTGAAAAAGAGTCTGGCTTTAGAACGCTGGGACAATATTTTACTTTGAACTACATAAAGATACGATGCTTAGGTTGCTGCTGTCCTGAGTGCCCCATCTGGCCTTTCACAAGTAACAGTAAGTGGACCCCACATCTGCCCACTAATGATCTGTGAGTGGATTTGGCTCATTTCTTTGAAGAGATGCATCAGCAGGCAATTATATGTTCTTTTGGTGATAAAGAATCCAATGAATCAATCCCATCTTCCTACTCTGTCCAGAAGCATTTGCTGCTCTCCCATCCAAAAAAGCTTTCATGGACAAGAGTTTATCTTGAATACCAAATTACTTATGCCCAAGAGACCAGAAAATAGTCGCAACAGGGTAAGGGTACTAGATTTTCAAAATATGGTGACTTACTAATATTCACTGATCTGCTGTCTTTTTTCTCACCTTCTGCTCACAACTCTTCTAGAAAAAAAAATACGGCAAATTCAACAGCCTGATGCTAGACAAAAGCTTGACTGACTCTTGCTAGTCCTTCTTGGAATGGAAAGTGAGATAAGCTTGGTTTTCAGGAAGACAATTTTAGAGCAAACATAGCTAGTCTTCAAGGAGGGAAAGAAGACTCAGCTTCAGAAAGAGAGACGGTATTGCCATTTTCCTTGGAGTCTGATAGACGGATGCTTCCCAATCCTACTTCCTTGTGAGGCCCAACTTCGTTTACTTCTGCTGGATCTAGGGAGACACCTGGTAGTATTACCCCTCTTCCTTGCAGACAAGCCATAGAGGCACAACACAGCCTTTGTCTTCCAAGGTTCTGTTACTTTCTTGGGGCACAACACAGTAGTCATAATGGTGCCCCCAGGTAACCTCAAGAACAATCTCTTCCTTGGTCTTCAGAAAAAATTATCTGCCCTCTCTCATCTCTGTCTTTATTCTTTCCTCTGTGATGCCAATTCACCCTTCATACCCTAGGCCACCTTAGCCTAAGAGTTTAGGGTCAAGAGTTTAGGTTTTCTAAACCATTTAAGCAAACAAATAAATAAACAAACAAACAGAAAGAAAATTGACCTTAGGCTATTTTGGCTTTGACCCTACAATTCAACCATTTTAATGTAGAGGAAGGCAAAAGTCTCAATACCTTTTTTTTTTAAAGAATTGCCAAGAAGGAAAAATGTAAGAAAACTCATGTGAATTAATATACAAACAAACTATACAACCTGATAGTCAAAGTGTATATCTGCTACTTGCAAATAAAAAATTGTTGACTAAGGAAAAGATTACTGAAAATAAAAAATGGCTGTCATTACCATGTCATTACTAGAGCCAAGTCCGATGAATAAGGTGCTGATCGAGATGGGTGATTCAATTTGGGATCCAAAACGAGCTGTAACTGCAGAGTAATTAGATTGACATTATTAATGACTTGCAAGCTGGCTCTTAAATCAGTTCCAAACCATGAAAATAACTATATAGCTACCCAAAAGTACGATAATCAACAGTTTTATTTGCATATTAAGTTGCTGGTAATGTACTTCTTTACTTTTCAATGCTATCAATATGTCACAATTCATTATTCAACAAATATTTGTTGAATTCATCCCTGTGACTACTTTCCTGATTGCTTCTCATCTCCTAAATCTTAACGTGGGACGCTTAGGTGTTTCTGTACACCCTCTTTCCTCTTCATTTATTTTGTTAGTTTTCCCATTCAATACCGTTTTCAAAGTTTAACTTTCCAAAGGTAAAATCATGACTTTAATGCAACTATATAATGAATTCATGTCCCACATTTTATTACATCCATTAATTTATGAGAGAATAAATATGGTATTAAAACTAGTTTAAAGAACATTTGAGGAGCTATGTATTTATTGGCAATTGAATAGAACATATTGTACCATAAAGAATTTATTTTTTTGACATAGGTTCTTGGGAGGGAGCATTCAATCCTTGGACTCTCCTGAGTGATGGCACAGCCTTTGTTATTCATGGTGAGCCCTTGGGACCACCCCTCAGTTTATGCTAAAGAAGAGACTCTTGGCTAGTTGGTTCTAGGGTCAGGGCTGGCCATTCTGGAATTTGGGGGTTTTAAGCCAGATTTGTAGGCAGTTCATTGTAAGTATGGCTGGCCTAGGATCCAGGGCTTGCAGCTGGGTCTGACGTGTAGTGAATCTTGTGGAGGACTGAGCTCTCATTCTGTGAAGTCTGTGATAGCTCGCATACTTAGTATCAGAATTACATCGCAGAATGTTAAGATAAAGTTTCAGGAGTAGATGCAAAGCAGGTTAATGTCTTACAAATTTAAAAAACACACATAATTTTCCACTGGACAAAAATCATTTGTATTGCTACCAGACAAAATTGCAAATTAGCATGTAACTTCTGACCTCAATCAAAATCTTAACACTGTAGAATCACAGCTCAAAACTTTTTTTTTCCTACCTGTAACCGAGTCCTCTTCTTTAAACTAGTACTACTTGGCTGCCTAATAATCATGGAAATTTATTATGTTCAGAGTTAAAATCCTAACTTCATGCCCCAAATCTCTATATTTTACCCATTTCTACATGGCCTATTGATCTTTTCCATTCCCCATTCTCAGCTTTTCTCTTTTTATCCCATTTCACATTCAATGTGGCATCAAATTGTGCTGGGTTCTGCCTTCTAATTTCACCCTGAATCTGACCCTGCTAACACGTTGGTTCACTGCACTATCATCTCTGTCCTGGATTATTGCACTACACTTCCAGTTGGTCTCCCTGATTCCTGCCTTTTGCTTCCTTTAGTCTATTTTTACTGCAACAGCCATAATGATCCTATTAAAATACAAAGCAGATCATGTCAAACCCTGCAAATGCTTCCTGTCTCTGCAGAGTAAAGCCAAAAATCTTACAATGGTCTCTAAGGGCTTATGTGACCTAACCCTCTGTTCTCTAACTTCATTTCCTGCTTCTCTCTGCCTTGCCATCCTGACACCAGCCACCTGGCCATTGTGCTGGCCTCAACATGCCATGCGCTCACTCTTACTGATCTCTTCCGAAAACACTCTTCCTTCACGGTTTGTATCCTCATCTCTTTCAAGTCTTTGTTCAAAAGTCTCCTTAGTGAGACATCCTCTGATCACCATTTTAAAACTCCATCCCTGTCCCCACAATTCCTATTCTGCTTCTCCCTCTGAATATTCTCTATTGTAAATCTTATCACCATGTAAAATGATACTTATTTTGTTTATTGTGTGTTTTATCCATGAGGATATGAGGTCTGGAAAAAGTCCAGCCGTTGTTAATATGAGATAACAAGAACAGTTTGCACAACATCACGTAACCTGGCCACCAAGGAGGGTGCACTGGAATGCGCATGTGTAAACAATGACAACTTCACTGTACAGTCAGTGGGGGTGGTAGATGCCATTGAGTGAGCATGTGCACTGTGTGGCCATTGAGTTCAAAGTGACTGAGCAAGTAGAACAACAAATCTGCATCCAATTTTGTGTTAAACTTGAACATTCCTGGAATGTACACATGGAAAATATGAATAATGAATCAACATGGAATGTATTTGGATGATTCACAAGGATGCAGCTACGGGTAACTGGTGATTGGCAGTTTTATCATGACAATGTGCCTGCTCATGCATCACATCTTGTGCAGAGATTTTTGGTAAAACATCAAATCACCCAAGTGACTCAGCACCCCTACAGCCCAGATTTGGTCCCCTGCGACTTCTGGCTTTTCTCAAAACTAAAATCACATTTGAAAGGAAAAAAAATTTTAGACAGTCGATGATATTCAGGAAAATAAAATGGGTAGTTGATGGGGAGAACTATGTGAGATCCCAACATGCTTACTTCAAAGGGGACTGAGATGTCACTGCCCTGTAAACAATGTTTCTTGTATCTTCTTCAATAAATGCCTCTATTTTTGTATTACATGGCTGTATACCTTCTGTACAGACCTTGTATAAGCTTCATATGGTCAAGGCTTTTAAAAAAAATTTGTATGTTTTATTCACCAAAGTATTCCTAGTGTCTAGAAGAGTTCCTGGGACATAGAAGAAAACCAGGAAAGTATGTTCTGGAACCCAGGTAAAAAATACAGTTCAAGGAGAAGAATGTCAATTATGTCATGTGGAATAATGGAATGTTATTCAGTCCTAAAATGTACAATGTAAATAAGTCTTGAAAACATGATGCTAAGAGAAATGAGTCAGATGCAAAAAGATCAAATATTGTGCAAGCCCATTTATATAAAATACTCAGAATAAAAGTAAATAAATGAGACAGAACACGGGGAGCTGAAGAGAGGGGACATGGGGAACAACTTCCTAATGAGTCCAAGGTTTTCTTTGGGGCTGATGAAATATTTTTAAAACTAGGAAGAGGTGGCACTTGCACAAATTATGAACACACCAAATGCTACTGAACTATAGACCTTAAAATAGTTAATTTTTAGAAATTATACAACTTAGTTTTTCTCAGGCTTCATTTAATTTTGTTACTTATGAAACAAATCTGTTGTTCACATGAGCTCTATTTCTTCTTTTTTAATCTTTGACTTAATTTTTTAATGTTTATTACTTACAGTTGACATTGAATATTATATTAGTTTCTAACCACTATATGCCATAGTGGTTAGACATTTATGTAACTTACCAGTGATGCCCCTGATAAGTCTAGTGCCCCCTGACACAATCCATAGTTATTACCATATTATTTATATTCCCTGTGCAGTGCTTTACAACCCTGTGACTTTTTTATAACTGCCAATTTGTACTTCTTAATGCTTTCCTCTTTAACACCCAGTGCCCCAACATCTCTCATCTGGCAACCATCAATTTTTCTTTATCTATGAGTTTGTTTCTGTTTTGTTTGTTCATTTATTTTATTTTTAGGTTCTACATGTAAGTGAAATCATACAGTATTTATTGTTCTCTGTGTGACTTATTTCACTTAGCATAATATACTCTAGGTCAATCCATGTTGCATAAGGCAAGATTTGATTCTCTTTTAAGGCCAAAAAATACTCTACTGTATATATATACCACTTCTTCTTTATCTAATCATCTGCCTATGGACACTTAGGTTGCTCTCCTATCTTGGCTATTATAAAAAGTGTTGCAGCATACACAGGGATGCATATATCTTTTCAAATGAACATTTTGATATTCTTTGGATAAATATCCAGAAGTGAAATTGCTGGGTCATATTTTCAATTTTTTGAGGAACTTCCAGACTGGTTTTCATAATGACTGCACAAATTTATAGTCCTACCAACAGTACACAAGGGTTCCCTTTCCTTTACATTTTCCCCAAGACTTGTTGTCTGTTAATTTATTGATGATACCATTCAGACAGGTGTGGGGTGACAGCTCATTGTGGTTTTAATCTGTATTTCTCTGGTAATTAGTGACATTAAGCATCTTTTCATGTGTATGACATCTATTGACATGTGTATGTCCTCTTTGGAGAAGTATCTATTTAGGTTTTCTGCCAGTTTTTTAATCACACTGGGGTAGGTTCATACTTTTTTGGTATTAACTTTTATTTATGATTTCCTTACCTATTTTGGATATTAACCCCTTATTGGATGAATCATTGATGAATGTCTTCTCCAGTTAAGTAGATTGTCTTGTCATTTTATTATGGTTTCCTTTATTGTGCCAAAATCTTTTTAGTTTCACATAGTCTCACTTATTTATTTTTTCTTTTGTTTTGCGTATGGAGACATATGCAAAACATAAACCCATTACTAAAAGTTATGGGTTTATTGCCTATGTTTTCTTCTAGGAGTCTTATGGTTTTGAGTCTTACACTTAGGTCTGTAATTCATTTTGAGTTTATTCTTGTGTATGGTGAAGCAGAGTGATCCAGCTGCGTTCTTTTGTGTGTCCGTACAGTTAGCACAATGCCATTTATTGAGGAGACTTTCTTTACCCCTTTGTATATTCTTGCCTCCTTCATTATGGATTAACTGACCATATAGCGTGGGTTTATTTCTGGGCTCCCTATTCTGTTCAGTTTATCTATATGTCTGTTTTTACGATGGTGCCATACTGTTTGGATTACTATAGCCTTATAGTGTATTTTATATCAGATACCATAATACTTACAACTTTGTTCTTCCTCAAAATTACTTTGGCTATTTAAACTCTCTTTGGGTTCCATATAAATTTTAGGATTATTTGTTCTGTGAAAATAGCCATTTGTATTTTAATAGAGATTACATTGAATCTGTGGATTGCTATGGATAGTATGGTATTTTAACCATATCAGTTCTTCCTATTCGTGAGCACAGTGTATACTTCCACTTATTTGTATATTTTTCAATTTCTTTCTTCAATATCTTATAATTTCCTAGTATCGGTGTTAAATTTATTCCTTGGTTAAACTTATTCTTAGGTGTTTTTTCTATGCAATTATAAATGAAACCTTTAAAAATTTCCCTTTTTCATAGCTCATTATTGACATATAAAAATACAACCTATTTCTAAATATTCATTTTCTGTTCCACCACTTTTCTGAATTCATTTCAGTTCTAATAGTTCTTTAGTTGAACTTTAGGGTTCTCTATGTACAGTATATTGTCATCTGCAAATGACAGTTTTACTTCTTCCTTTCCTATTTGGGTACCTTTTATTTATTTTTTCTTATCTGATTGCTGTGGCTAAGACTACCAATCATATGTTGAATAAAATTGGTAAAATGGATGTCCTTGTCTTGTTCCTGATATTAAAGAATGAAGTTTCAGCTTTTCATCATTGAGTAGGATATTAGCTGTGGATATGTCATATATAACCTTCATTACATTGAGGAATATTCCATCTTTTCCCACTTTGCTACAGTTTTTATTATAAATGGTTGTTGATTTTTGTCAAATAGTTTTTCGCATCTATTGTATATAAATTTATTATTTTTATTCTTCTAAAATGTTTAATTTTATGTAATGTAAATATTGCATTAATAAAAAGAATATATGAAGAGAAGTTAGAGTAAATATAAACAAATCTTCTGCAATAGATTTACTTTGAAAGAGAATTTAAAAATAAAACTGTTGCTAGAAGAAGATGTGGAATCAAGTGAGAAAATTTTTTTTTACAAAAGAAGTAAGAGTAAGCTAATGTAGAAGGCCCTATATTAGGGGGAAAAGTGGCTGATGCAAAAGAGAGAAAAGAGCTAGAAAAATTAATTTTATTTTTCATATACTTTGTTTTCATTAAGCAAAAAAAAAAAAGCCCTGGCTGGTATGGCTCAGTGGACTGAGCACCAGCCTCCAAACTGAAAAGTCATGGGTTGAGTTCCTAGTCAGGGCACATGCCTGGATTGCAGGCCAATGTTTCACTCCCTTTCTTTCTCCTTCCCTACCCTTCTCCCTAAAATAAATAAATAAAATACTAAAAAAAATAAAATAAATGCCAAAAGAAAACCCAGCAACAAACCCTGCCTTACAAAATGCATGTATGTGATATGAAAACAAATACTCCTGGTGTCTAATCTTAACCCTGCAACACCTATTCTGTGCCTCCATGAAGTCTCTTAAATTCTCAGAACCTAAGTTTTCCCTTTGTAAAATGGAAGAACTGAACTGCATTATGTCTGAGTATTCTCTCGGTCCCAGAGTTTTAGGATTTTCTGATATTCACTGATTTATTTTATTACAAGATCTAAGAATATCTTTATGAAGTCTATTCTCTCTACATTCATATCATCAGATCTCTGCAAATGCCCTTTAAAAAATTCAAAGCTATACTGATTTACAGCAGATTAAATGAGTGGAACAGACAAGATGAGCAAAGAAAAGATGCAATAGCTAGATGCAATTAGAGACATCTGGGTGAATTTAACTCCAGTTTTAAAACATCTGGGTGATGTTAGTACTCAAGTTCTGGAAAGCATACATTCCTAAATCTGACATGACTTTGGATGAGCAACTTGTATCCTTACGCTGCAGATGCTTTTTTTTTTTTTTTTGGCCAGAAAATGTGGCAAGCACAGGAAACAGCACCAAAATAAAAAACCCCAAAAATAAAAAAGGGGATTTCTAGTATGTAGTGGTAGTTAAGGCAGAAAGCTGAAATCTAAATATAAAAAACATTTTTATTTATAGGCTACAGGTATTTGATAACCCACTGACATATCAAAAGCAATATGCCTAAACCAAAAACACTGTGTTTCCCACAATCCTGTTCCATATAATTTACCAGTTTTCATTGTTGCTCTCACCAGTAGCCAAAGCTTAGGAATCATTCTCAAGTCTCTTCTTCTTTGGGCCCCTTTCCCCAATGTAGTCGTGTTGAGGCTGCCTCCTTCCTGGCCTCCTCCTCACAGCATCACTGCTGCTCTATGTATTACTCTTCAGTATTACTGTTGACTCCTCGTACTGGGAGCCTGGACTGATTCAGGCCTTTTTTAGCCATTCTGTCTGCTCCTCACATTCCAATTTATGCCACTTTGCCAACTAATTGTTTTAAGAGGCAAGGCAAACCGTTCTTAAGGCTGAGCTCAAAAAGCCCCAGTGTCTGCTCTTAAAGAGATTCAGACCACTTTGCCTGGGGTTGGAACACAAGACTGGAAATGTGGCCCTATCCTTAATTCTAGGATGCCAGGGTGAGCAGCTTAACCTCCTGCCTAATGACACTACTCATATCCCAGCTTAATAAAGACAATAGTTCTTTAAAATTATTCTTGTCTTTTTTTTTATCCATATCAATATATTTACCTATTCAGACAGAAGCATTCTTAGTCATGGAGAAGGTCAGCGTTAGTAGAGCAGAAATAAAAAGAGAGTCTCTGCCTAGTTTTGACTTCAAAGCGGAGTCAGGAGAAGGACGCAGTGAACAGACCTTAGAACCAGGAGGTCTGGCTGCTTACTCTCTCCACCCAGATTCCCCGCGTGGTAAATAAAACTTCACAAAAAGACTTCTTTCAGGGCAAGTACTGTGAGTTGTGAGAAGTAAGATTATCTCAAGGTCCCTGAGCGTGCAAGTAAGATGGGCAAATGGCAGCTCTCGGAGGACCGGGCAGTGACATTGCCTTTCACGCAGGCTGGTTTGTTACCTGCGGGTGGGTGGTTTATTCCACGGGATCTTCCCTACAGAATTTCTACTCAAGTACACAGGTAAAAGCATACTACTTTTACTACTAGAGCATACTACTATTTTTCTACTAAAAGCAAAGGTAACCAATGCTTTGGAGCATTTTGACTTGTTTAAAGGCATTTGAGGAGGCACTGGAGACAGGGTCATTGTTGACACAGAGAAAAATCAGTGATATTCTCTTTGGACAATCGTGCAATTGACTGGGTTGCTGCGATTTGTCCTGCAAATTGACTAGAAGCAATGGCAAGCTTCTAGCAGGTCATGTTGGGCACTAATATTAGTGCATAATTGTGTGGGTTATTGTTTAGTATTTATTTGTAAATTAAATGGGAAAATTACCTATTCTGGATGAAATGCTGAGGTCTGATAAATACTAACTGTTAAAAACATTTTTAAAAAACTGTTAGTCTCTTCAATCAAACTGGTTAAAAAGTCCTTAATTTCTCAAATTATATAGATAAAGCAAATTAGAGGGGGTACAGCAAGACAATGAGACCAGAAAAAAAAATTTATCATCATAAAACACTTACAACCTCGGGCCATTTTGCATTCGTAATCAAATAAAAGATCAGAGAATCAAATAGAGAATTTTAAGAAAAGAAGACATGAAATAAAGGAAATGGAGGAATTAACCTAAGAATACAGAGTATATGGGGAGGAAATGCCAGGATGCCACCTGAGTGGCACTGGAAGCAATGAATCCTACCAAGTCCAATAGGCAGTGGACCCCAAGAATGACATTAGGAAGAATGTATGGATTACCTCAATTGCTGAAAAAGCTACGAGATTTTACTGAAATAAAAATGAGTAATATATATGAAAATACTGATAAGGGGGGAAATTGTAAAGGAAGAATAAGGCCACATGTGAAACAAACTGAGGTACAGTATGATTTTGAGGTGTTGGTGGACTCTAAAAAAAAGAACAAAGAGAATCCTTTTGGTCTTATTACATGTTCCACAGGTCCCTTGGGATTCATCACATTGGATCGATACAGTGGAAACGTAATCCTACCACACAACACGGCTTTTCTGCAGGGAAAATGTTTACATTGTCATAATATTAGCTATGTTTTTCAATATCGGTATTGATCTATACATAGAGCAATCAAGGAATGACTTAAGATGTGGAACAGAGTTTAAATGTAGCAGGTTTTATGATCTTAAAGCCAAGTGTAGCTGACCAAAAGGTTGGGCGTGGACCACAAGTGTAGAGTAGGGTCAACTGACAACGCGTATTACACTCGTAGACGGAGATTAAGAGATGCCATTGGAAGTTGATGGGAGGAGACACAGGGTTTTAGGCATATCGCTTGTATTGTCAACTCTAATGGACAGACTTTCCTCAGTCACCAAAGACAACGATTCCCAAAAATTGGGGGGAAATGAGGAGGAGGTTGCAAATGGGCGCTGTTGAAGTGAGCTAATTCTCATCTGTCATGGCAGCACAGAAGACTTACAGAAAATGTTCAAAACTGATAAGTTTTAAAGAGGTATATTTGTTATTCACTGCTGCATAATAAATTACCCATACCTTTTCAGCTTAAAAGAATACACAGTCATTACCTCTATGCATTAGGAATTTGTAGTCGGCTTGGCTGGGGAGTCTGGCTCAGTGTTTCAGGAGGCTGCAGTCATCCTAAGGCTTGACCGGGGCTATAAAGTTGATGGCCCAAATGGCTCCCCATCCCAGCTGAGGGCGAGAGGCCTCGGTTTCTACCTCCAGGGCTGCTTTAGTGTCCTTATGACGTGACAGCTGCTTCCATTGGAGTGATCCAAGGCCCCAGTTGTTACCTAGCCCCAGAAGTCACATGCTGTCACTTCTGCAGTATCTTATAGGTCACAGAGGTAATTTTTCCTGGAGGTGGACCTCACAAGGGCATGAATATCAGGAAGCGAGTATCACTGAGGCTCATCTTGGGAACTGGCTGGCACAGGACAGGCAAGCCTGCTGCTTAAAGTTGTAACTGAGAGGTTTTCTTAGGCTCCGCCGAGAAAGAAATGCCAATCAGCCATAAAGTAGGCAATAAAGAGCTTTATTGGGATTTGTGCACCCAGGCGAGGTTCCCCGGTCTGCAGGATGAGGCCAGGAAAGTCTCACCCAAGCAGGGAATGTCGTGAGGTTTTATTTTCATTGGCTCCCATGGAAGCTGGGGATTGGTGCCCTCTGAACAAAGCAGCAATACAGCATTCGTGGTCTCTTCCTTGGACTCAGGTTACTGTGAAGATGTCCGTCTTGGCAAAGTCCAGCCGGAGCTTCCTCCTATCCCCGCCCACCCTAACAGTAACCATGAATAATATAAAACAGAAATGCTTAGAGGAAGTGTTTACATTATTTGATGTTTTTTCTTTATGTACAGAGTTTGATTACAAATTAGTTTTAGGAATTTTTGAAAATATTAAGTAATATAAGGGGGAGATCCTGAAAAACCAGAATTATCTTCTGAAGGTTGGGCCCCTTGCAGTACAGGCTCCCTGCGCCCTGCTAGGTGAGTGTCCTATGAACTCATCTGTATCAGTGTACTAGCTGGTGTTGTTGTGAGAGACGGTGTCCATCTTCAGTGAATTTTTTTGAAGACTCTTTCAGTATATTTGCCCATTTCATGATGGGTGATTTATGGGCACACCTGCCCACGCTGCTCTGAGTGTTCAGCAGTTTTTGACCAGAAACAGCATGGGCCACCCTCCCCATTCCCCCAATTGTTCCCCAATGGCTTTTTGTTTGTTTGTTCCTCTGGATGAAAAAAAGTCCTCAAGGGGAAATGTTTTACTGATGTGGAAGAGGAAAGGAAAGGCAGCAAAAGTACCATCAGGCATCAACATTGACAAGTTCAAAAACTGTACTGAGCAGTGGAAAAAAGGCTCAACACATGTATTGCATCAAATGGAGAGTACATAGAAGATGATTGAAATTTAAAAATGTAAGAATAAGTATATACTTTCTTATAAATGTATTTCATTTTGGGGCTCTGCTCATAAATATTACCCATAGTTTTTTAACCCAGGAATTGTTAACATTTTGTTTTTTTTAGTCCTTGTTCTCTGCATTTTAAAGCAGTTATATATTACGAAAATATAATTATATTGTATGTACTATTTAGTATGTTTCTTTCATTAAAAATTATTTGAAACATTATTCACTCTATTATATATTCTCCTAATGTGATTTTTAAATACTGCTGTTATACAAAGTACGATAATACATACTTATTTTGAAATGCTTAGAAAATTTGCACAATTCCTCACTTACCTAGACATGTAAACTTTGTGGAGAACATCTTATATTCTCAATCCATATATATATATATATATTGTTTAAAAATGAGAACATTCTAAAGAAACTTACTGTAATGTCTATATTTTGTTCCATTATAATGGTATATCATAATTTAACCATTTTGTTATGGGACATTAACTGTTTCCAATTGTTATTATAACAAGTGCTTTATAGCAATCACTGTGTACATTTCTTATGTCTTTGGGGGAATTTCTTAAATGTGGGGACTCTGAGACGAGGTCTATGAATATTCCAAGGCCCTTCCTGGAAGCCTGCTCCAACACCACCCCTTTCGCCCTGTGTGCTGTTACCAATGCACAGCAGAGGTTCCCTATGGACAACTCAGACCAAAATAAAAGAATTAGCTTCCAGCCCTGAGATTTAGTTTAAAGAAGGAAAAGACAAGAAACCAATGAGAACGAAACGTTTCCTCTCTCCAGCTGCCCTCGTGGACATGATTAGAACTACATACAGGGGCATTTTTTTGAAGGGTTTTGTGTCATGATGTCACAACTGCTCCCTTACACGGTGGACAGTTTTTAATTCTCCCTACTGCCATGTTCACAAACTCTGAAATTACATTTGCTTTTACTGGGATAGAAAGGTCAGATGCAATTTACCTAATAGAACCACTGGATGGAAATCTATACAGTGGAAGGGGTATTAAGCTGGAAAAGCTTAGAACATTTTGTCCCTGCCTGTGTGCTGCTCTCGGCATGTTTTAAATATGACCCAGCATTTGTTAGCGGATACTGCGTGTCACCATCTTTAAATGACCTTATCCATCTCATCACCACAATTTTGAACTAAGGGGGAAAAAAAGCCCACCGCCAAATGATCCTGAAAGATGCTGCCTGTCGGGTTAGCTGTCAGAAGCCTTGACATGGTCCGTGATTCCTGTAGATGTTTTATCACTTACCAGATTACTTTGAAAATAAAACTCTCTTGAAAAATCTCTCTCTCCAATGTTATCTCCTTGGCTCTCTATATAACCGTAGTGGGAAGAAAGAAATTATTTGATACATTCGATCCTTCTGGATAAACAAACCACATCACTGGCTCTGGGAATGGAGCAGGGCGCTTGTGTCCTTGCAGCTTTGCACCTCGTGCCTGTGTGCCTCCGGAGCCTGCGACTCCGTGCCTGCCTCTTGCTCTCAGCTTCATCACATGGGGCAGACAACATCTTTCTTAGCTAATTCTCAGAGTTATGTTCAGGATCAAATATATGTATTTTTCTTTTCTTCTTTTTTTATAGATGCATTCTTTGTTGTTGTTCAAGTACAGTGGTCTTCATTCCCCCCCCCACCTCTCCCCCCACCCCAGCCATTCCCACCTCCCACCCTGGATCCTGCCCCAGGGTCAAATATATTTTAAAGAAGCACAATGTTTGCCTCACAGGTTTATTTTTAAATTATTTTACAATTCATTTTTTCAAACTTTAATTAGCCCTGTTGTCTTGAATTACCGGTAACAGAACAATAGAACTAAAGCCAGTGTGCCCAGTACCATTGGCTTGTATAATTTTACATCTATTCTCTTTTGCTATTTTAAGAATTTTGACACTGTCTTCTATTACTTGATTTCTCTCTCACTCCTATTCTCTAGAGCAGGAGTGTCCAACCTTCCCGTGTTTCTGGGTCACACTGGAAGAAGAGGAGTTGTCCTGGGCCGCACATTAAATACACAAACACTAATGAAAACTGATGAGCAAAAAAGAAGGTCTGTGCATAATTTTCGTGATATCAGCCACCACAGAGAAGCAAAAGTATCCTCACATAATAACCCTAATTGTGCAGCGAGGATTTCAATAATCTTTTAAGATTGTCAAGCAGGTCCCAAGTTTGTGATCGCTAATATAGAAAATGAACATATCTAATGTTTTAAGTAAATTGATGATTTTGTGTTGGGCTGCATTCATAGCCACCCTGGGCCACACATGACCTGTGGGCTGCAGGTTGGACACCCCTGCTCCAGAGCACACTGTCAAGTGTATTTTTCAGGTTGGCCATGTAAGAGGAAGCTTTCTGTGACCTTGCCTGAAATAGCTTCATTTATGCCTCATACTAGATCAAAATGTCGGATAGGTACATATTTCTAGCTTTAAAAACACTTTCTCTCAGGATTTTGAAGGTGTTATCCTATTTACTCATTGCGCTGAAAGAGAAATTTGATACCAATCTGTTTAAGGTCATTTAAACTTCACACAATTTCTTTCCTCTTTGTGAGCTTTTAGAGTTTTGTCATTATCTTTGCTTTACTGGAATTTCATGACACAGTTTCTAGATCATTTGTCCACACTTGAACCCATTAAAATAAAGACATTTGGATATTCTCAACTGTAGTAAATTTTTTCCATCATTTTTTGTAATTCACTCCTGGTCTTTTTCCCATTCTCTAATAATCAAATATTGAACCTTCTCAATTTATTTTTTATTTTCCTTCATATTTCTTTCTCTTTTAACTTTCCTCTACATTCTGTTTCTGCAAATGTATTTCTATCAATTTTAAATATATAATTCTTAATTTTATCAAACTTTATTATTGCGTATCACTATATTTAATGAGTTATGAAGATGACTTGTACCTACTTTTATAGGGACAAGTTGAAATTGAAAATCAGAAATCAGCCTTCTGACCATTCTTTGTTCTAGAAACCCAGTTTCTTGGTACCACAGGTAAGGCACCTTTCTCAAGTCTAGTAAGAAGGATGGAGATTGAATAGTGGGTCACAGGCTATAGAACAGGAGCACTTACAGGTAGGGAAGTCCTGGTCTCCTCAGGTTAGCAAGAGCCCGAGGGTGAGAATACACCCTATGAATTTTCTTTCTCATCCTTCCCTTCCTTGAGTCCAATCTCCCCACTTTTGTCTAGCCCTCTGGAACTGCCAGAAGAAAACTAAAAATTTCCCTTTACTTAATAAGCAGAGGAGTTAAAAATCCCCTGTTCCAAACTTCTCAATAGGATCATTCTCTGAGCCTTGCCTTTTATAATTTCTTACAGTCTTTTGTACACACAACATAAATCTTTAATTTATGCAGCTGTGCAACAAACTTAAACACCCAAATGCTCAATGTACCTAAATGCTTCTGTTCTGGGAGCCAGAGATTCAGCAGTAAAAAAAACAAAGAAAAAATGCCTACCCTCACAAAGCTTATACTCTGGTGGGAGTAACAGAGAATCTGTCAAATAAAGGAGTATGTAGAATGGTATAGAGAAGATAAAGCAGGGAAGAGATAGGAGGAAAAGAGTTGCAATTTTTTACAAAGGGATCAGAGAAAACCTCAATGAGAAAGAGGTTATAGACTTAAAGGACCAAGAACATCAACCAGGTGATTATATTTCACATTTTTTTTGATGTCTAAATGTCTACACAGATCACTTTGGCCCAATTTAAACAGGTTTTTTTCCAGGATAGAAAACATCCCTATCAGGGATGCTTAATAATCACAAGTTATTAAGATAGTAATGAGAATCAGATAGCAAAACTGTTCAGGAGACAGCCAACCTATCACAGGCCTTCTGGTACTTGAGGATACCAAATCAAGTAAGATTTTTGCAGAAAAGAGGGGGACCTTTCATATTCTGGTGTTTGCATGTGTTTGGGGGGGATCTTCTGTCCTTTCATTCTAGTGCTTTCATGGAACCAGGGTAGCTAACCACTGTGCATTCTTACTAGGAAGGCTACTAAATTCAGGCCAGTTTTCACATCAGGAAAAAAAAAACTAAATTTCACACACACAAAAAAATATATAGAAAAGAACCATGTTTGTGAGTACAAATTTCACAGAAGGGTCAAAATCAGGGGATCTGTTCCTAATGTAATTACCACAGGCACAGTGACCCCTGCCCTCTCCTGAATCCTTTCTTTTCACTCCATATCCAGGAAAGAGGAAATTTAATGTAAACTGTGGACTTTGGATAATAATGATGTGGCAACATAAGTTTGTCAATCAAAACAAATGTTTCAGCCTGGGGGGGGGGAGGGGGTCGGTAGTGGGGGAGGGGGGAGGGTTGGTAGTGGGGGAGGCCGTGCCTGCATGATGGCAGCGAGTGTTCCTAAAATCCCTGTGGCATCATCTCAATTGCTCCATGAACTTTAAACTGCTGTAAGAAAACTTAAATCTAAGTAAAAAATAAAATAAAATAAATCAAGAGGAAAGGGTCCACTCAATCAATCCTCTAACTTGTTAAAATTTAATCTGTGGGGAAAAGTCCTTTTTAAGGCTGCTGATTGGAAGAAGTCCTGCAAGTTTACCGTCCTGTTCCCCACTGCCAGGGACTGTGAGGTGGAGCATGTCCAGGTGCGCCTGCTCCACCGGAACAAGTGCTCTCACTTGATCATGGCACTCTGCGCTCTTGACAGGAAACACATGCATACTTGTCTACTTTCCCAATAAGGCTATGAGATCCTCTCAGATGGAAACCAAATCTTGGCCTTTGCCCAGAGCCCAGCAGGTAATTGGTCTTTATTAAAAGTTGTCTGCATAGTGGATTTCCCATTTGAACTCATCACGAAAACAGTATCAACTAGCATTTGTTGGGTGCCTCATATTCTAGGCAGCTGGCATCATTATCTGTAATCCTCATAGCACTCAAATAAGTTGGGGCCTGTGCCAGTGTTACAGATGAGAAAACTGAGGCTCAGAGGATTAAAGTAGTTAATCTGTGTGTACACAACTAGCCAAAATGGAAAGGCTAGGATCCTGCCCCAGAGATGTGTGACCCCAAACTAGACTTTTGATGACACCCACTATATCCCTTGAGGATAAGTAGATGAGATGTCTCAGAAGGAAGCAGGAGGAGGGAAGCCATTTGTTTCTACTTACCGTTTGCAGCGAGTCCAAGGAAACACAGCTGGGCTATCCTACCACACAGGGATGATTCATCTACCACCGTGGCCCTCTGCAAACTTTAACACATCACAGGCACGGTGACCACGACCCTTCCATCCCTACTTCAGCCACATTTAGAAAGAGGTGAGATGGGAACAGAGTCAAATACTTCTTTTAAATAAGACCCACAATCTCTTACTATTAGAGTATTTGAAAGGCCCTATTCTTTCTCTATTTCACTTTTAGACAGTTTTTTTTTTCATGGCCAGCAAAGCAAATGCTGAGGCTAATGAGAAGAATGTATAAAGGAAATATTTTGCCATTTTGCAGGCCCTCGTGCTGCTCGTTTTTATAGGCATCTTACCAAGAGAGCGTGTCCTGCGGAACATGTCAGAACTGGGGTTGTTAAATTTTCAGTGACTCTTGGCTGCTTCTAGCTGTGCTTTGAGTTTGACCGGGGCAGGCCTAACGGAGTGCTGACGTGTGGTTTCCCCTACTTTGTACAGACCCTGGTGTGTTATCTCTCAGCTAACAGAGCAATCTTGTGGTTTATTTGGCGTGCTGTACATAAAGGGCCCCGGTTATGTGAGGCTATTAATTCTGAACCTGCCTAGGCGTCTTTGGGAGGTTGTTAGCCTAGTTCATTCTGGGCAAATACAATTAAGGTCTTGGCTGTTATTTACAGCAAATACCAGAGAAAATAACCTCAAGTTCCTGGGTTTATTAACACTGATACTGAGGGAAGAGGGAGGAGCGGTGCGGAACGTGTTCCGTGTTGCAGCTTGCACTGATTAAAACCCTACTTGTCATATTCTACATCATTGTACTGTCGTTATAGTAAATGTTCCTTGTAATGCATTTTCAAGTACAAAAATTGCTTCGGAAAGGAGCGTTTAGAAAACTAATTCTATTGAAACCAATGAAGTGTTGACACATTGCCTGATGCAGATTTGTTTAAAGAGGCTTGTTTTAAGTTATAAAAGTACAGTCCTGGAGGCAAAATCAGTGAGTCCCCAGTCTAGCGACTGAGAACAGCAGAACAGCCTGTTGGGGCGGCACACCCTCATTAATCCTTTCCCACAAGTCTACCCTAGTTGGCGTCCCCCTTGCCTGACTCTATAGAATTTCAAACCTGCTGCCAGCCCAGAAACTCGCTCAGAAACCGTTCATTACTCGGGCAAGGCATTTATACTGTTTGCTGATGTGGCGGTGAATAGGAGCACAGTGTAAATCGGGACTAAAGAGTGCTCTTTTTTGTCGTCTAAATTGCCCCTACACGACGTGCTCCATAAGCATTAGAAACCACCGGCGGGGGTTTGGACACCCTCATCTTTCTGAAGTAGAATTTCAGTGTGCCCTGCCTACCCTGGAGGAAAAAAAGGATGGGGACTGTTTGCAGCTGAAAAGAGAGATAGGCATTAAGTAAAAAAGCTTCTTATTTACCTCAAACTGGGCCATTGGCTCCCACAGAAAATCTTCGATGCCTGCAGCCCCCACTATAATCAAACGTAAAAACAGGCATGTCTTGCATTCTAAACAGGTCCCCCATGTAACCAAATCTAGCAGCTTCATGATGAAAAATGTGAGTGGAGGGAATGGTCAGCAAAGAAAGTTGGTCCAGTTTTTGACGTGATGAGCTGTGTCACCATCATTGGCAAACGGTGACTTCAGGTTCGGGAACCACTTTACCCCCAGATGGTATTCGGGGCTGTTGGCAAAGAACCAAGGTCTCTGGTAGGGCGGATGGAGGCATATTCGTTTGGGTGGTGAATTCATGAGATTTGCTATGGCTCTTTGTTTCCATGGCCATCTGTCCGGAAACCTGACTGAGTGATTCTTTTTTAAATCCTGTACCTGGTAGAACCAGAACATTCAACAGACCTTAGATTGTTTTGACTGAGGTGACATTCAAACAACATACTATTCAGCATTGATTGGCGTTTGGTACAGTCGCAACGTTGGGTGACCGCTGCCTCTGCTCCGTACCAAAACATTTTCCGCACCATGAAAGAGAACCCCATGACCATTAGGCACTTATTCCCTGCTGTTCCCTCTCCCCAACCCCTGGTGACCAACAATCTGCATTCGGTCTCTACAGATTTGCGTATTCTGGATAGTTCTTATCAATGGAATCATATAATATGTGACCTATGATGTTTGGCTTCTTTCAGTCAGCATAATGTTTTCTGTTTCATTCATGTTGTAGCATTTCTTTTCATGGTTGAATAATGTTCCATTACAAGGCCAGACCACACTGGTTTATCTGTTCATCCGTTAATGAACACTTGGGTTGTTTTCACCTTCTGGTCGTTGTGAATGGTGCTGCTAAGAATACGTGTGGGCGTGTATTTGCTTGAGCACCTGTTTTAATTCTTTGGGGGTATGTACTTAGGAGTAGAATTGCTAGGTCATATGGAAACTCTGTATTTAGCCTTTTGAGAAAACGTCAACCTGGTTTCCACAAAACTGCTCTATTTTACATTCCCATCAGCAGTGCAAGTAGATGGGAATTTCCCCACGTCCTCACCGACACTTGCTATCTTCTTTTCCCTTTTTGTTATAGCCACCCTCGTGGGTAGGAGGTGGTTCCTCACAGTGGTTTTGCTTGGCCTTGCCCTAGTGACTAATGACCATTGTTTCATGTATAAGTGGGCCATTCATATATCTTATTTGGAGAAGTATTCCTTCTAGTTCTTTGTTCCATTTTTTAATTGGGTTGTTTGCCTTTTTCTTGTGAAGTTGTATGCCATCAGGTTTTAAATTTTAGGTAGCACAGATAACCACAACTGGCCTGAGAAATAAAAGGGAAAAATAATGGGAACTTGTGGTTGGGTATTGAGGTCTCAATTGTAGAAGACTCTCTGATATAAATGGCAGAATGGGTGAGCCATCAGTGTTAGAGACAGAAAAGTATGCTCCACCACTTCCTGCCTGTGGGACCTTAAATAATGTGACTTACCTTCTGTGAACCTCAATTTCTTGTCTGTAAAATAGGGACAAAAATACCAACTTAATAAGGTTGTTGTAAGGAGTAAATCAAGTAAACAGAATGCTTGTGGTTCCTAGAAGCCGCTTTATAGCTTCTGTTTCTCTGTATAGTGAATATGGCCACGTGGGCCCTCCCATGAAAATCAGAAGTCATATTGTAAATCTCTAAAAAAAATTATTTTTAAGTGGGTTTTATGGTGAGTGAAAACCTGCACAGATGTGTGCTTTTATAATTAACTTTCTGTTTTATGTTATGTAAATCCTCATTTTCATGTATAGGACCCCATCAGAAGGGGGGAGGGGGGTTGGTTGTAAGTCAATATTGAAGTTAGAACTTGTTTTCCACTGGATTAATTTAAGTGGGATGGTTAGTGTCCCAGGCTGGCCCACAAGTCCTCTGTATAATGTAACAGTCTTGTGCACCATCATCATCTCGGATCCTAGCAGCAGGGCCGGTCTGTGGTCGGGAGGAAGAACAGAACACATGGCCGGTCCTGGGCAGGTTTGAAATAGAGTGCGGTTCTGGCATCCCCCATATTCCTTCCGTAGGCCTTCCCTACCACCTGGGGCCCTGTTCCTGGTGCCCTCACACCTACCAACCCTGGAGCTGTGTAAAGACTTCTCCCCCTTTCCATTCTCCCCTCCAAGCCAACCCTCCAGGCCGTCAGTGCTCTACTCTCTGCAGATACTGCCTCTCCAAGTCAAAACTGTCGATTCCTATGTGGCCTCAGTTAAATGAATTACAAAGAGTCCTTTGAACTTCAAAGATGTACCTTCATTGTGGAAATTTGACGAACTAAGTGACGAACTTATGGAATATCAGAGATGAATTCTTTAGGACCAAAGGACTCTGCCCTCTGCCATGACCAGGCCAACTTTCTCAGCATTTCTTGGTTCTGTGTCTTTAAACCATAACATCTGGTTCGGAGTTTGCTCATTTGCTTCCCCTCTGAGCCCAGATTTTCTAACAAGCCCATGGTTCCTTGGTGAAGATTCCCACAATGTTGCCAGTGCTGCCAGTGGGAGAGGGTAATGAGCCAGGCCTGGTGGAGCCGTTGGTTGCATTGAGAGTATTTTGTATCTCCCAGGCAGCTTTAACTTTAGGACAAGCTCTTGTGTTTGGATGACTTAAGATTCAAAACCAAACCTCCTGTCACAGATAAGTTAAAGGGCTAAGGGTCATTCATGGTTTATACCCCTTTGCCCATGTTTTGTAATTTCTGAAAATCTTTATTTTTTTATCCACCTCCTTTCAGAGAGTCCAGAGGTATGAATTATTGTTTCATGTTACAAATAAGGGAACTGAAGGCTAAAAATCCTAAGGAACTTGTGCAAGAGATATAACCAATATGCAGCAAAGCTAAAATCCCAACCCGGATCTGGCTCCTTCTAGAGTCGGAGTCCTTAACTACTCTACTATTCCAGCGTCAGCTGTTCCAGACTCTCAGCCCTGGAGCAGATCTTTGAGGCCACTGAGACCAGCTAATTCATTTCTCAAATGCAAAAGTTTTGTGAGCTTTCAATATTTATGTATCTCTCCACAGTAGGGCTTTCTAGGGAAACAGAACCAACAGGATATGTGTGTATATATATATAAAGAGAGAGATTTATTTTTAAGGACTGTCTCATATGATTGTGGAGGCTGGCAAGTCCAAAATCTGACCGGGTACTGCCAGCAACCTAGACTCAAGAGAGAGTTACCATTCAAGTCCAAAGGCCATCTGCCGCAGACTTCCTTCTTACGTGGGAAGGTCAGTCTTTGTTCTAGTAAGGCCTTCAACTGATTGGATGAGGGCTTTCTTTTTTCAGTGTCCATGAATTTAAATTGTAATCTCATCGAAAAAACACCTTCAAAGGCACATCCAGAATGAAGTTTGACCACAGTGGTCCAGCAAATTGACACATAAAATTAACTGTCACACTTCCCTTTTGTGCCATTGTCCACATGCTCCAAAGGACCCAAGTTCTGATTTCCCTGAAATGGATTCAGTGTTCTTTAGCATCACATACGTGCAAATTGCATTTCACTCACTTCCTTCTTCACTCAACTGCTACTGATGGAGCAGCAGCTCTTGGGTGACTTTTTCAGTGAACAGTTTAATTTTACTCATGAACCCAACAACATTAGCTATATTACAGGAATCCCACTCTGTCATGTGTGACCACACAGTGGCCTGACCAGTGAAACCCTCTCAGATTTCCTCTGAAGCGAAGAGGCAAATGCTTTGGTTAATTGGTGTGGTCAAGTCTCAGTTTGAGAGAGACATGTTTTCTTGGCCCACAGTTTAGGGTTTCATGCTGATCCGGCTGACACAGTTCAGATCCGTTTGACCCACCACTGCAGTCGTTATCCTTTGATCTGGAGTCTAGTTTGTAATGTGACCCATTCAGACGGCTTTCCTATAATAGTCAAGCAAGACAAAACCAAATCATCCCATTTATCTTAATGGGCTTCCCTGTCCGTGGTCCCCCACCCATAACCCCCCCCCCCACCTCTTTTCTTCCTTTATCTTCTTTTTTTTAATGTTTTTAGAGGAGAGGCCTTGCCAATCTTTTGTTGAAAAGAAAAAGGAATCTGTGTATCTGATTGGCTTTGAAATACCATCTGGTGTTTAATGTTATTGTGCTCTGTGCTCACAGTGGTGCGCTGAATCATATCTTAAAATTCAACAACCATTCAGTCGGTCGCCATTCACTGCACTGTGTCCTTATCAAAGATTTGGATTTGCAAAATGCTCCCTGGAAACAAAGCCCACTTAACCGGCTGTTATCCCCAGGCTAGCTCTGCTGCCTGAGATGGGTCTTCCTGTGCAAACTCTGTTTGTCTGACATTTGTCACTGCTCTTTAGGAACCCAGCAGCACTTGTAACCCTGAAAATTGCTGGCTGAATTATACAATTTTATGTGACAAAAGAAACGTGACAGTGTTCTCACGCTAAGATATGTGTCTGGGAGTGCATTTCTTTTCTTTTATGAACACCCATATATTTGACAGTGAATGTGTGAACAGATAAACTTCATTTCTACCATTAAATGCACACCAAGGACGTTGAATATTCACAAACAGTAAGTGCTAAGTACAGTAGGGAAACTTGGCAAAGAAACAAACCCTGTGATGCATTGTTTCAGGGCTGAGGGAGAGGAATATTTTATAAGAGAATACTCATTCCCAAGTGCATCTCTTTGGTGGGAAAAAAATTTTAAAGAGACACATACCTTTATTTTGTACAGCTTTACAAGCTTAAGCAGGATCATTAAATACCTGGATGCAAAGTGTACTTAGTGCTTCTGGAATAACAATGCAGCTTTCTCTCTTCACTTAATAATGATCAGGATTACTTATATGAAGCACAGCAGTGTAGTGCTTTACACAATAGTCATAAACAACCTCTCCTGAAATGCATTTTTGCTTTTATACCTCTGTGAACAGCTCTGTTTGAGTCAATGATCCATCCTTGAATTGTGTATACAAAGAGGAGAGATCAGCGTTGGATTGTTGTTTTAATAAATGGGAAGCCTGCCAACATTCTCTGGGGGAGGACGGAGACATTAATGCTAGCATGCAATCCAGCCCGTGTTTGGATTGAAGATGGAATTTCATCTTCTTGCCTCTTTTCCCTCCCCCTCCCCCCTCCCCCTCCCCCTTCCCAGTCCTTTCTTCCCTGAGACACAGTCTCTTTTCATGGAGTTAACTCAAGCTATCTTAAACAGCATGAACTAATAAAGGATGGCATTTTTAAAAGGGGAGGCATTCACCAATGTTGGAATGTGGAACATTTAAAATTCTTTCTATGGTACTTAGTTTAAGAGAGTGGTGATTAATGAGTTTATGTTATCTATCAAAATGCTTCCATCATGCTGCTGATGTGACACAGGATTTATGGTCATGAAAACCCTGCAATCCATCCCTGCTATCTAAACCCATCAGCCCCACATTCATACAAAAAGCGTTCAATGATGTATTTGTAGCTATCTGAAAGCAAGATCATTTTTAAGAGATTATGTACTGCCAAAAAGGGACATTCTTAAAACGTAGGAAAGAAAACGATTTCCTTTTCAACCTATTGCTGTAGTAAGCATTATACTACAAATATCAGTCTCATACTGAAAAAAAAATACTGAACAGGTGATGATCATGTGATTAGGCTAATAAGGCTCAGTGAATTTCCTGTAATTTTCTTGAAACTCCTTTGTAATATATTTGCAAAGGACCATACAGACTTTCACTGGGAGAATTTGTAATCGCACGTCTTAGAGAAAACACACTAGTACCTTGAGTAAAACTCACTTGGCTCCACCTGTCAGAGAACAGCAGTCCGAGTAGCCCAATAAAAAGCCTCATTCATTTTCAGCAATTGGAGAAAAACATACACTAGCCATCCCTCCCTCTTCTGTACACAGATATTTCTATTTTTGCAAGACATTACAGAAGGAAGAAAATGTGTTTTCAAAAATTGCCTGTGCCTTGCTTTCCAATGTCCTCTCAAAGTGGCACCAAAAGCATGGACTACCCATGACCCATTATCTGTGGTGAGTGAACGAATGTATTAGAGGAGAGGACACAGGACAGGCCCCCAAGACAAGGTCTAGCAACACACTGAAGGGTGTTGCTTAGAAAAAGCAAGGTGTGTGCTGAAAAATTTGTTTCTGCAAATAGTGAAAATACTGAACATTGCAACTGGTTTATTTATTTTTTATTTTTTTAAAACATTTTTTAAAGATTTTATTTATTTATCTTTAGAGGGGAAGGGAAAGAGAGAGGGAGAGAAATATCAATGTATGGTTGCCTCTTGTGGGTCCCCTGCTGGGACCTAGCCTGCAACCCAGGCATGTGCCCTGACTGGGAATTGAAGCGCGATCCTCTGGTTCACAGGCCCACACTCACTCCACTGAGCTACACCAGCCAGGGCACAACTGGTTTATTTTTTTTTTTTAAAAATAGTGAGCAAACCAAGTGCTTATTCATAAAAATCTCAGTCTCCATTACATAGATTCTGCAATGCTTTGATGAATGGCAAAAAAGAGGGAGGAATTACCCCTAGAAAAAGCAGAAATTTTACCAAGGCCCTCTTAATCATCCCCATGTGTTACGTCTCTGTCGGGGTGGGGGGGAGGCGGGGGAGGTGGGTAAACCACTCCACACAAGGGCAAACCTCCTTGTTCTCTACACCAGGAGGACTCCGCTACGTTCTTATTTTGTGGAGAGTCATTTTAGGCAGGGTCATCCACATGTCAGGCATTTGGGTGCCTGCGTATTAAGTGAATCCATTTTTTGTCTGCTTTGGAAAGCAGACAAAAATCCCTGTAGTGGAATATTTTTCTTAAGGCAGAATTTCTACTTCCAGAGTGTGGATACAAGCTCCATGTGTTCCAGAAACAGCGCAGGCTTGTTATTCCTTTGCCATTTTCCTGCTGCTTTTGCTACTTCTGCGTTGGAGAGATACAAAGGACTGAGAAACACAGCTAGAGAGAAAGGAATCCCAGAGGCCAGGAGGCGAGTGGTAACAAGCAAGTGTGTGTGTTCTGTCTCACAGGGCTGGATTTGAAGGGGGTGGGAGAGTCTTGTTAAAATCACAAAAACTGCCTGTGCAGCAAATAGATTCTCCTCCCCCTCCTCCCACTACTAACACTGCAGAAAATGCCATCTATCCAAATGCTCTTAAAAGCAGTCCCCGATGATGCCCGAATAAAAAGGCTGTTGTGACAAAAGTGAGGTGGGAGGAGCCTCTTTCCACCCAGCTGTCTGTCAGACTGGGCCTCGGGTACCCTTGGAGTTAATACAGTCATGCCAGGAACCTGGGTCCCAGTTGAGACATTCTCTTTCTGCACCCTTCCCCCAACCTACCTCACAATGCCCTCAGGCTTGTCCCTTAGGGTCAAGGTCACAGGAGGGCAAATGTCATTTCCTATTGATTATTCCCCATTTGTCTTTTTTCTGGTCTCAGTGTTACTGACCTCATTGGTCTTACCCTGGCCCAACCCCAAACATCTGCTTCAATATTCTTAGATGGTTCACGTTTAAGAAAAAAACAAGGAGCCATTTCCAAGTTTTTTCCACTTAGTTACACCAAGGTGGGTTTCAGTTTTGAAGTAGTAGTATAATGATAACAGGATTATCACCGGTGTTAGTGCCTCACTGGCTTCTGATATTAAAGTGCCCCTAATAGTTTCATTTGTTTTGTTTCTTTGCCAGCTCGACAAGAGAACCATGAAAATATCATTCTCCTTTCAAGGGAAGGCCTTTTTTTTTGTTGTTGTTACCAGAGAAAAGGTGGGGGGGGGGGGGAGTCATATTTGTGAAGTAATAATAAGGTAATAAGGTAGAAACGCTCATAAGAAAACATCTTTAATTGCTTAAATTTCATAGGACAAAGAGCATGAAAAAAGCAAACATACATTTCAAGCAAAACAATATCATCAATATTTTACTCCTTAAGAAGAGCTGCAAAGAATAGGGACTAGCCAAGCCACAGAGACATCTAGAAGGACAAAGACCTTGTGCATACCCATGTCAGCGTTTGGAAGCTTTCTCAATGCCATCCCAGCCACCATAGGCTTAAGAACAGATTCAGAGGCCTGACAACAGCAGAAAAGAGAGTCCCAGGGTCAGTCGTAAGGCTGGCTGTACCCAGCCCTACTGGAGCCTCAGGCAAAAGGAAAAAGCACTAACACTGATTGTGTTTTCATTTAACTGTTTGCTATTTTGTTCACCGTGGGTTTTTTACATTAACTTTAATTTTATATATTACATTACAACATGACTTATCTTGATGACTAAATTTTCTGGTGCCTCCCAAATTTTGTGCACAAAGCAAGTAACTGACTGGCCTCATTTACCTTGACCTAGTCCTGGCCCAGCTTTCAGAGAAAAAGAAAAATAAAACAGAAAATGAAGCCACTGACCTAAGTGATTTTTTAAAAATTTAGCAAGCTCAAATGGACATAAGAATTGAAGATTAAGTTTTAAGTTGGATTCACCATCACCTACTGCTTTCTAAAATACACCCAAGTGCTTAGGAGACTGGAACACTGGAGGTAAATTTAGTGACATACTTTGAGAGGCTATCCAGAGATTTTCTCTCCAACTCTTACCTGTTGCCATTAGTGCCCCACCCACTAGTACGTGCCTGTCACTGCCTCCCAGGGAGGGCACAAGCCCCAGAACTAAGAAATGAATTCAGTGGCTGGAGAGGTTTTGTAAATACACAGCAGAGAAAGTCTAAAAGGCTTTTCTGTTCAATTACAGGGGTCGAGAGATTGGGGGCGGGGCAGGGGGGAGGCTCTCAGTCCCACAAGTTTGGGTTTTAATATCAGGAAACAAGACTTTGAACACTGGATCATAGTGTTTATACCTTAAATCACACAACAAGGAGAAAGTGTGATGCCATAAGAACCTACCATTTTCCACTAAAATTAAATAATTCACTCAGTAATAGAAGAAGAATCTTAGCAAATGTGATAAAAGTGTAGCTATCAGGTGGTGCCCAAGAAGGGTCCTGTTCCCGCCCCATTAACAAATAAAAATGTTGCAAAAGTGTAGAAATGCCAAATACGTAGCAGAACACCAGAAAAGAAGAGATTATTTTTTCATATGCCAATTTCTAGCTTGAGAGACTACACACTGGAAAGAGAACTTCACAATTACAAGTCACAAGACTGTGCAGAAATGAAAGTTTCTTTATTAATATCTCTTCATTAAATGGAATCAAATTTTGTAGCTTCTATTTTTATAGCAGAAAACTTAAACTTGTCAAGGTGAAGTCAGCCACATCTAACTTAGAACATGTTTTACTTGTTATACATTGTAAATTATATAGGTCAGATCCTTACTCTAAAACTGTTTTTTTTGCCACTACTCTTGGGTATAACAATATATGAACAGACACCTAATATAGCCCTTTTACCTGCCAAATGTAAATTAACTCACTTAATCTTTGTAGCAACCCTCTGAGGAATGCAGTATTATTATCTCTACTTCAGAGATGTAGAAGTTCAGGTGCAGAGAGCCAAATTGCCGAAGGTCATACAGCTAGTAAGTAGCACAGCTGAGATTCAAACCATGTTTTGATATGGCCTCTGAGTCCTAGGAAAGCAATAACTGAGGAGCGTTCTTGGTGGGTGGTTTGGGGACACCTCCAGACCAGTCTCCCCACACCCACAGGGAGTTTTGAACCCCGAGAGAGGGGGTCTGCGGTGGTTGAGAATGGGCAGATAGTTTCACAAGAGACTGGCAGCTGAGCTGACAAAGAGATGAAGCTACAAGCCAGGACACCACAGTGGAAGCCGGAGAGAACTGGACTAAGTCTGGGTCGAAGACACAGTCCCCAGGAGCCCAGAGAGTCCAGAGAGCTTAGAAAGCAGACAGGTGACACAGCATGGGTTAGGTGCTCCAGCTCTGGAGGCCCCGTGGTCACAATTCCAGCTCCGGCACTTACTCACTGCGTGATTTTGAGCAACATGACTTCCCTGGGCCTCCATTTCCACTCATGTAGAGACCACAACCCTGCATGCATATGGGATTAAATGACTGGGTTTTATGTGGAGAGCATAAAGTATGGTGAGCGTAAATACAATTCAAGTGTTGGCTGCTATAATATATTGTTGGTTCTGAAAGGAATGCAGAATAACCATAGCAGAATCTGAAATTAACTGAAATTTATAATGAATAGAAATACATATTGAGCCAGAAGTGACTGAGCTTACTTTGAAAAGTTTAAGTTTTCCACAATAAAAACGTGGAGATTCCAACGTTCAGTTCAGTTTAATTACAGAGAAATAAAGAAACTTATATTTCTGTACACTATCCTTTGTAAAACAGTTCTTGGTCCTCCTGTTTCCACACACCATAGGAGAAGAGCCAACCCAAACTGCCTTTTCTCCCCCGGAATGTATTCTGAAGGACGTTTGTATAGCAGAAGACCTTGGAAGATAGAGAAGATAAAGAAAACAAGCATGTTTGTTTATTGTCCAGTAAAATGAAGACACACAGTATTTCTCTCCAGTCCAGGCTTGCTGAACTGCCTGTTATAAATGACGGCTGTTCCCCAAACCCAGGGCTCCTCTCCTGCTGAGTACAGGCGTTGCCTGCCATTCATTGCGTAACTCTGCCAGACCAGGTCACAGGGAATGTGGCAAATGCAATAGTCTGGCTACAGTTATTGTTGTGAGGGACGATGGTTCATTGTCTCTGACCTCGGAGTCTTCTGTTTTCTGCCAAAATCTTGGCACTGGCAGGCTAACTTGTGACTTTACAAGTAGGATAAAACCTTAGAAAGTCTTCATCTCCTACTTAGTATATTATCGACAACCTGAACAAATCCAATTATTTAATGTGATTTAATATTGTCAGAAGAACACCAACTTTGTCACTTTTATAAGTTTTCACTGTTTTTTTTTCTCAAGCCATTCAAATATGTGTGCTTATTTTATCCTTTACCCATAATAACTCCTTAAAAAATACTCATCTATATTTAAGAGTAATTAAAGGCTTATGCTAGTGATCAGAGCTGTCCAAATGCAGTACCTTCTGAAAAAAATGCACAGTTTAGGGATACATCATTACAATACCAAGAACACTGTGGAACAGAGATTTTCCAAGAGTGCAAAATCCATTTCTCCATTTGCCACACTCAAAGGAGCTATGACCTTGTGGAATCAGAGTGCATCAACATTTCAAACTCCAGTTCAAGACAGTACTTTGAAGTAAGTAATTACAGCAAATCATGAATTCAAAACAATTATTCATTTTATTTTCTCTGATTGAAAGCAGTTGGATCACATTTTAAAGATTAGTTAAAGAAACAAAGCAAGTCCGCTGATGGCTCTAAAGTCACACTGTGAGATCACCAAAGCAAACGTAGAAGAGGTGTATTCACGGCACCACACACGTGGAAGGGGGTGGACATCCTTCTCTAGCTTTCCCCAAGCCCGGTCATTCTGGAATAACATGTTTTTGCCATCTGCCCATTTGTGAATGACTTGTAGAAACTGACATCTAAAATAACTTGATGGGATAATTAAACCTAACCAGTCTTGGCTACTTTCTCAAACGTCATAATAAAAGGGTGAAATTATATGCTAGACACAGTTGTTTTCCAAAGTGGGAAACATAAAACTTGAGGGAGACAGATTATAATGTTAGGAGAGCAGTGTATTCGCCGAGTAGACCAATGAACGCGGTGTGGCTGGGATGCTTCTCCTCTCGCCCTGCTGTGGGGAGGTGCCGCTCCTCTCCGCTTTACTCCTCCTCCACTTTGCCTACTCACTCATTATCAAACGCACTCATCTTGTTTCAATAACACAGTGCTTGACCTCCGTTTGATGTTGGGAGTGCAGGGCTGCCGAAATTACCGCCAGAAAAATGTGAGAGAGCTTAAGAAATAGACAAAGAGGAAAATAGAAAGAAATTTCGTGTTCAAACCTCATGACCAAAAAATATTTTAAGTTCAAAGTATGGCATCTATTTCTGGAAGGAGGAAGCCAAACTGACAATAGCTCCTTTAACCTCGTAAAACTGGAGACATGGATAGCTGCTCAGAAGTTGACCATTTATTTTAGTATTTTAGCATAGTTCTGTGTTAATGTAGCCCAGTGACCACCCACCAATGTCTAATGTCCATCTGAACAACTCTTGTACAATCTTGAAGTTGAAAAAAAATGAAGTATAATGAATGTGAAACAGGATGAATTTTGTACTTATCTTTGGAGTTTTTAGACCCAACTATACCAAAATTCTGTCTTCTGAAAAGGTTTATTCTACTTTAGACAGTACCCCTGAGAGTCGCTGATCTTGATTAAGTTGTTTTTTTTGTAGTTGCCAGGAAGAAAGATGCATGGCCTACCTTTGAACTTGGGAATCACTGAAAGGATGCACAAGGAATGCCATGTATTGTAGTCTTTCTAAAAAGAGAGCTCTGAGGACTGGGGTACACAGTGGATTTCGTGGAAAAAATGGAATAGCTCAAAGTGTTTGTGGAAAGAACCTAAACTCAATTGGCCCACCTCTTTTGTTCATCTAGAATTTATTTTTCCACAGTAAAAGTAAGGCCAGTATTCAGCCATTCAATGAGAAGTACTTCTATCAGCCAGGAATTTATGCTAAGACACTTCACCTGCCTCTCCAGTTTTCAGCTCATGTGTGAGTGATTTTGGCTTACATTCTATTGAATAGTTTTGTTGGTGCTCTTTTGGTTACATAGAAATGTAAGTTATAACTACTTTCTGCCGTAAGAGGTCTTTGTTGTCTAGCATAGCCCAATCACAGCAAAAGTGATGGTCTAAGACCCACAGGTAAGAGGAACTAGGACTCAGACGAACTAGGATTCTCTAGGTTTCTCTTATCTGAAGTTTTCTGTGTGACAAATTTTCCTTCAAGGCAGAATCCATGAGTACCAATACCTTACATCTGTTCCGCTTTGACATCAGAGAGGAAAATATTCGTTCTACTGATGTAAATTAAAAGTAAACAGAAATCTTAAGAAATGATTCTTTTATTTTTTATTGATTATACCATTACAGTTGTTTTATTCCCCCCTTCATTCCCCTCCACCCGCACACTCCCTCCCCCATCATTCTCCCCCACTTAGTTTATAACCACGTGTCTCAAGTTCTTTAGATTCTATATTTCCCCCTACTATTCTTGCCCTCCCCCCTATCTATTTTCTACCTACCGTCTATACTATTTTCTGTACCTTCTCTCCCCTTCTCCTCCTCCCACTCCCCTGTTGCTAACCCTCCATGTGTTCTTCATTTCTATGGTTCCACTCCTGATCTAGCTGTCCTCTAGGTTTGCTTTTGTTTTAGGTGTGGTTGTTAATAACTGTGAGTTTGCTGTCCTTTCACTGTTCATATTTTTCATCTTCTTTTTCTTAGATAAATCCCTTTAGCATTTCATATAATAAGGGCTTGGTGATGATGAACTCCTTGAACTTGACCTTATCTGAGAAGCACTTTATCTGTCCTTCCATTCTAAATGAAAGCTTGCTGGATAAAGCAATCTTGGCTCTAGGGCTTTGGATTTCATGACTTGGAATACTTCTTTCCAGCCCCTTCTTGCCTGGAAGTTCTCTTTTGAGAAATCCGCTGACAGTCTGATGGGTACTCCTTTGTAGGTGACTGTCCCCTTATCTCTTGCTGCTTCTAGGATTCTCTCCTTCATTTTAATCTTGACTAATGCAATTATGATGTGTCTTGGTGTGTTCCTTCTTGGGTCCAACTTCTTTGGGACTCTGAGCTTCCTGGAGTTCCTGGAAGTCTATTTCCTTTGCCAGACTGGGGAAGTTCTCCTTTATTATTTATCCAAATAAGTTTTCCACTCGTGGCTGTTTCTTTCCCCCTTCTGGTACCCCTATAATCCAGATGTTGGAACATTTAAAGATGTCCTGGAGGTTCCTAAGCCTCTCCTCATTTTTTTGAATTCTCATTTCTTCATTCCTTTCTGGTGGGATGTTTTGTTCTTCCTTCTGGTCCATTCCATTGATTTGAGTCCCAGTTTCCTTTCCATCACTATTGGTTTCCTGTGCATCTCCCTTCATTTCAATTAGTTTAGCCTTCATATGTTCCTCTAATTTGTGACTATAATCAACCAGTTCTGTGAGCATCCTGAGAAACAGTGTCTTGAACTGTGCTTCTGAGAGGCTGGCAATCTGTTGGTCGCTTAGAGTTATTGGCTCTGGGACTTTGAGTTCTTCTTGAGCCATCTTTTGGGCTGTTCGTGCCTGTTATGTAGCAGGATCGGAGCCCTAGGTGTTCACCAGAGCAGGGCAACTAAGTCGCTGGGTTGTGACGTTGTATGTGGAGGCGGGGTCAAAGAGGAGCAATGGCATCCCATCTGCTGTCTCCCACCTCGGCCCCCACAGGTGCTGCAGCTGCCACCGTCACTAGGGCCCGTGCATTTCATCCCACTGAACTCAAATGTGCCACCGCGGTCAGCTCTCCGCCACTGGGTTCGCCCACTGGGGCCTCGGTCCGTCTCACTGTGCGTGAATGTGCGACCGCGGTCAGTCTGCCCCTCACCCCGACTGGGTCCGGGCTGCCTGTGCGCCTAGGTCGGGGGATCTGTCCCACCCGACCCTGCTCTGCTGCTGGCTCCACCCCTCTTACCGTCCGGTTGAACAGTTCATTGTTGTCGGACTTCCATATAATTCAATTTTCTGTTCTTTGGCTGTGTCTTTGTTCTCCAAACCTTTGTTGTATTCAAACTTGGTTGTGGGAGAAGGCACAGTGTTTCCACCTATGCCTCCATCTTGGCGGAAGTCCCAAGAAACGATTCTTATTGGTTGGCTTGGGTCGTGTGACCATCCCATTCCTCTGGCCAGATAGTCCAGGAGCTAAGAGTGGTAAATCCAATGACACCTTCACAGTTAGAATAAGGAGGGAAAGAAGCTCCTCAAAGGGAAAGAATCCTGAGCAAGGAAACAGTGGCTATCTGCTACCCTGGCGAAAGGTTTGGTGGCATGAACTATGGCAATCCGAGTATGAACCCCTCTGGGCTACTCTACTGAACATGGTATGGCAGCTGCGGATGAGGCAGGTGACTGAGACTCAGGGATTCGTGGTGCAGCCTGTCCAGTACTTTGTTCAAATTCCTTTCATTTGACAGATAGAGAGCTAGAGCCTAGAGACCTAGAGGGTACTCCGTACCAAGAATCTTGCAAATAACATTGTCTTAGTCCATTCAAACTGCTTTAACAAAAACATCACAGATTGGGTGGCTTCAACAACAAACATTTATTTCTTATAGTTCAGGAGGCTGGGAAGTCCACGTTGAAGGCACCGGCAGGTTTAGTGACTGGTGAGAGCCTGCGTCCTGGCTCACAGATGACTTTCTTCTCGCTGTGTCTTCCCGTGGCGGAAGGCAAGGAGTGCTCCAGGTCTCTTTGATAATGTCACTAATCCCATTCATCCAGACTCCATCCTTAGGACCTAATCACCCACCACAGCCCCACCTGCTAACACAGTCTCACTGGGGATTAGGTTTCAACATCCAAATTTGATGGGGGAGGGGAGGGCACAAACATTCCATCTGTAGCAAACCCTTTAGAAGGACTCCAGCTGCTTCCATCACACAAGAGTGAATTGAGTGAGTGGAGTGAATTGACCTTCTAACATCTACTCACAGGATATAGGGGGCATGATATGGAAGTGAGGTCTGACAATGCCAAGTAAGAGGGGTTTTTTGTTTTGGTTTGGTTTTTTTACCTAATCCAGAGCAGAGAGGAGACCAAGGTTTTATGGTTGGCACTACTTCACAATCATAGTTAAGGGCTCATGACTTCATTTTGCATTTAAGGTAAACTTTTGAGGGGGAAAGCAGCCACAAACCTGAATGGAAGCCCCTCATATTTCACGCTTCACTCCCACCCCACCCACACTGCAGCCATAAGGCCAGACCATGCTCTTCCCACTCCCTGGAACACAGATCTACTACCTCCCAAAGGCACTCTGACTGCCCTCCTTGCAAACACTGAGTCATTTATGGATGTATATAGAGACTTAAATTTAGAGTCCTTCGTGTCTATTTAACTGAAATTTGTTTACTAGAATATAACCTTGAATTGGGAAAATGAAGTTTTTCTGCCAATGTATGAAAAGGGAAACTTCTGAGCTAAATTTATTTCAATGGTACAGAGAAAAGGAAAACAACTTAATCTCTTTTGCATAGTAGCTGATCAAACTGAGGCCTAGGTTCTCCTCAGTCCTGTATCTTTTTCTCCCCTGGGCCAAGGTACTCTAATTGCTGGAGTCTGGTTCTCATGCTGCCCTCTGTCCCACGGTCCTCTGTTGGGTGCAAGTGGCCCATCTGGCGGGGGATATCCATTGCACTCAGCTGTTCTCCGATGCTCTCATCCAACCACAGAGCTTCCTCTGGCCCCACGGCGCACTCTGGCAGCAGTTTTGCTCCCCATGCACCCTCCTGCACCACGTAGGGTTGGATCGGGCTGTCCTTGGGCCTCCCTGCCGAGGTGCCTGCCTTCGTCTGGCCAGGCTCCCAGTCTGGTGCCAGCTGCCCCAGGGCCAGACTGACCCTGAGGCTTTTTGTAAGAGCTTAAGACCTCCCCAGGCTACACACTGAGAGCGGAGGCACAACGTTTGCAGCTCTGACTCCCCAAATTTACCTGTGTTTCCTTCATACACACACATGCATGCACATACGCACACGCATGCATGCACGCACGCACACACACGCACATACATGGCTTTGAATCCGTTTGTCAGGTCCCATCAGCACCAGACCTCTAATCTAATTCTCCTCTAATTCTCCTCCTCTAATTCTCCCCTTCCTACCTCTGTTTGAGTCCCCCTTTTAGGAAAGGAAGTTAATGTTTCTTTTTTCCTGTGCTGTGGCTTATGGTTTTATATCTGTATTTGGGGACTACTAAACAAACGCTCTCTGTCTCAAGCACTCAGCTCTCTTCTGTAAGAAATGCTTGTTTTCTCAGACTATGGACTACACATTCATTGGTCAACATTACAGGGCACTGAGAGATCAACTCGTTAGTTTTAACGTGGCCAATAAAGATAAAGAATCAGGACTTATCTTTCCTTATGTGATGTGTGCCACAAAAGCCAAATGGTAAAGGTGGAAACATCTTCCTTGTCAAAATGTTACAGCATATAAAGGAAAAACAAATGCTAGAATTACAACATTATCAGTTGTCAGTCTCTGGAACAAAGGACATCAGCAGCCACAAACATTGCAAACGAGGAGAGACAGTCTGTGACTGTTGATGGGAAACACACTAATGTAAAATACCTTGCCCAAACTAATGGAGCAAGCGGATGAATGAATCTGATTAAGCTCTAGAGCCAATTCACAGGAATGCAGAGGACAATGAAAAGTGTAGAACTACCCCTCAAGAACATAGCCAGCAAACGCCAGGGGAGGAGAACTCAAGGACAAACAACCCAATTTCCTCAACTAAGATATTACACGGAAAAGGAAAGAGAGAGAAGGGAAACCTGTAGAAAAGAGATCTGAAGACATATAAACCAATCACAATTAGGTATCCTGTTTGGGTCCAGAACTAGGAGAAAAGTATTTAATACTTTTAAGAAAGTATTAAAAGTATTACAAGAAAATACATGATTTGATATGGATGATAATAAGAAATTATTGGTATTTTGATGTGTGATGCTGACATTGTACTTGCATTAAAAATAGTATTTGTCTTTTAGAAGTATGTACTAAAATCTTTATAGGTGAAATATTTAATATCTTCGCTATGCTTCCAAAAACATGAGGTAAAACTCCATATGGTACCCTGGATTGGATTCTGGAACAGAAAAAGAACATTGGTGGAAAAACTGGTGGAGTCAGAATAGTCTAGATTTAATTGCTATATATCCATGTATTAATTATTCATTTTAACTGATGTACAATGGTAATGTAAGATCTCACAACACAGAAAGTTTGGTAAGGTATACAGAAATTCTCCATGCTGTCTTTGCAACTTTTCTGAACACCTCAAATCATTCCAAAATTAAAAGTGATTGAGGGAGGAAGAGGGTAGAGATGAAAGAGGGGATGGGGGGATACACAGAAAAGAAAAAAATACAATAAAAATGAACTATTCAAAAATCTATTCAAAAAGTAATGAACAAGAAGGGAGAAGTGGATGAAGGTATGGATGGGACAAGATTCACAAGCCGATGGCTGTTGAGACTGATGCTGTGTACAGGATTCACCATACTAAGCTGCAGCTTTTGAGTACGCGTAGATTCTCCATAATAAAAAGGTTGAAGAATTTAAAAATATAGTTATGCTCTCTTCCATAGACTCTTAAAAGCACATAGAAAGCTGTAGAAACCTGTAATTTGACACTTTATTCTCTCTGAGTTATTCCTACCATGGGGACAGTGTTGTTTAAATGGTAGGGCAAAGAGTAGGAGTAGGAAGAATTGGGGAAAAGCAGTAAAATATTATTCAACTATGTAACTTGCCCATTTTATTTTTTATTAGACCTCAAACTATTTCATCTCCCTTTATATTTTTAAAATCTATTTTCCACCTCCACTTTAACCACTTTTTAGGTCTCTTCTCCCACCATTGCCCACCCAGGTGTCACACGACACAAGGTCCCACTGCAATATCACAATACACCCAAATGATGGTTATTCAAACAGGATAGAAGCTATGTCTCCGACACGTAAAATAAGCCTGGAGAGGAGATCAGCAGTCCGGGACTGTTGTGGCAACCCCACAGAGTTTTTAACAACTCAGTCTCCCTACTGTCCACTCCTCAACTCCCAGGATATCGCCCTTGACATTGGGTTTACAAGATGGCTTCTAGAGCCCCAGCCATCACACACACATTCCAGGCAGCAGGAAGGCAAGTCACGCCAATTTCCTTTAAGGGAGCATTCCAAAAGCACCACAGAATCCTTTTGCTAATCTTTCATTGACCAAAACACACTCATGCAGCCACATCTAGCTGTGAGGTGGAGTGTGGAAAATGCTTTCTAAAACCTGAGTCCTATGATGGAAGAAGGAGGGGGGAGTGGGAGCTGGCTGGGTGGTTGGCTGCCTCTGTCAACCACGGGAAAAAATGGGAGCACGCAGCGGCAGAACACTCCAGTGACGGCTTATGCCCACATTAATTCAGCAAAGATCTGAAAGTATCTGTCATTTCACATATTCTGCTGACTGATTTATGTTGATAGATTTGACTGAAAGTTAAAACTAGAAAACTGCCTATAGCTTCACCCTTCACAGCAAGATACCATGTATCCACATAGAAACTGATACAGGTGCCTTCGGGTCAGCAATGTGTACAGTGTGAGATGCTCCTGCTCTGACTGGAATGTCCTTTAAAGCTAAAAGGGAAGCTTTATAGATTCCTCCTGGCTGCCTTCTTGACCCTCTAGGAGACCCTGGGGCCTCCTGGCCAGTCTCCAGAGAGATTCCCGTCCATCTGACTGCAAGGAGACACATTCTGGGCTCCCTGCCCACGTTCTAACCCGCTGCTCACGTGGGTAGAGAGCTATGTCTGTTTGGTTCAATCTTGGCTGATTATTCTGTTGCCTTTAAGTAGGTTCACTTGAATACTTTGCACACAGCAAGTGTGCACACTGCACGTTCGCAAGTAGGGGTGCTCAGTAAAAGCAATGAGGGAGGGTGGAAAGGGCATCTGAAACCTGACACCTAGGATTAAGGCTCAGCAATCCTTGGAGGTGACAAGTGTCCTGGGGGTGACACTTGAGGAAATTCACTAAGGAGCTCTAAGCCTTGGTTTTCTGATATGCCAAGCAGGAACATTGCTACCTCCCCCAATTTCCTTGCAAGCTGATTGTGAAATTCAGTTGCAGCGAGATGGTACATGTCAAAGTATTATACTTTATCCTACCCGAAAAATGGTTACTGTTATTATTAATCTAATGAAAATGTGAGTCATTATAAAAAGAAAAAAAAGACATAGTGATAATATAGTTCAAGCCCATTTGACTGTGGCTAAGAAAAAGAAACACAGTAGCCAGTGCCGAATCTGCAGGGTAAAAAGAGGAGGCAAAGGATCTGCGAACGTGTGTCTGTCCCAGAAACAACTGATACTAAAATACTTGGCCCTGGCTGGTGTAGCTCAGTGGATTGAGCGTGGGCCTGCAAACCACACAATTGCGGTTCAATTCCCAGTCAGGGCACATGCCTGAGTTGCAGGCCTGTTCCCAGCAGGGGACTCATGAGAGGCAACCATACATTGATATTTCTCTCCTTTTCTCCTTCACTTCCTCTCTAAAAAAATAAATAAATAAAATATTTTAAAATACTTGTTCTGTGGAGTAAACCCATAACATTCCAATCACCATTTCCATTTACTATTAGCTATTCCTTCCTTGGAACACCACCAGTCTTAAGAGTAAACCTTACATTAAATCCTGTTCTGCCCTTACTGAGCAGATATGCTAAGTTTTATTTATTTTACTTAAGTCACATTTAAAACACAGCTAGACTCTTAGCTCAACAGCAAAGACCTAGAACATCCACATAGAATTTCCCAGTTCAACACCCTCAACTAGGGCCTACTTCTATTCTCACAAGTACAGATCAGGGATACTTAACTTCTGTAGGTGTGAATGAATTAATATGTGTAACTATAACTCTGTATATTGAAACCTGCAGAAGGTTTGCGGTTTTGTAGAGCTATTAATGGGGAGAAGTTCTAAAATTTCCAGTTTTTGTCAAAAGAAGGAGCTTTATTTTATGCAACATAAAGTTAGAATCTCTTTTCCTGGCTGCCACTTTAACATCAACATTTTCATCTAGAGTTAGACCCAAAGCTAAACATCTGTGATACAACATAATAAATTGTTCCTCACATATGAACTGAGGCTCACTTAGGCTCTATTGGACGGTTGGGGTTTTTGCTCTGATCTCACTTCAGAGGGTGATTTCCGTTGGGATCTGAAGAACAGCAGTCCCAGACCCGACTTCAGAAGTCATAAAAGTCAAGGAGAATCACTGATCATTTATTCGTGTTTCATGTGACAGTGGAGCAAAGGACTTCTTAACTATGAGTAATTTCTTCTGATGAGATTAAAAATGTCTCGCTTCAGCCTTCCTAAATATAGAACTTCCCTTGCAGAGAAAACACCGCACACATCACAAAACAAATTCATTCCAGATGTGCCAGTGGCCTTGCGTGACAATGTCTGGTTTCAATGGTCACCAAGGGGCATTTGGTAGATGTCCACAGTGGTATTTTGTTCCTTTCAAACCCGATGCCAGCAAACCACACAGTAAAGTTCACCCGGTTTCTCTCTGTGTGAATTCTCCTTAACAAAAGAGGAAACATAAGAGAATTAGCTGAGTGTTTGCCAGATCGCAAGGCTGGAATGTATGGTTTCTGAAACACAGGTGCGGGTGAATTTCTCATTAAGAATTTTGTTGATGCTGATTGTCTTCCTAGGGCTATTCCATGGTGCGTGAAAGGAAGGATAGGAGGCATTGTCCCGAGCCTCGAGACTTTAAAATGCCTTAGATCATCAAGGTTAATGAGAATGGGGCTGACAATGTGCTCCCCTAGCACCCTGCACAGAGCAACACTGTGCAGCCCAGCCTGGGTTATCATGATCTGCTTGCAGGACCGATGTCACCCACCACACTGGGATCACCCCAGAAAAGGAACCATGCATATCTTCATTGTAAACACAGAGCCAGGAGCACAGCCCAGATCACATTTGATGAATATTAACTCAAGGAACAGCAGAAGCAACAGTAGGAGAGGTTAAAAGGATGTAAGTGCATAGGGCTTCAAAAGGCAATCAAACATGGGCCATTGTGTTTCTGGGAATTGACCACCAGTTAATACCTTTCATTCTACTAAGAAAGCACTTCTTCATATTGCTAAGGACCAGTTTGAACTTCTGCCCTCAGTCATACTACAGGGTCCGGCACTAATAATACCTCCTTTTTTATTACAAAATTGTAAGCATATAATTCTGTAACATAACACTATCACACTCAAGCACACCATATGACATTTTAGGTGAAATGTTCAAATTAAAACTGTAAATCATCACACCCATATTATTATCTCACCAACCACACTCACGCAAGCGTTACTTCTGCCGGACCCCGTAGACGCTGAGAGATGCCAGCTACCATGATGGAAAATAGTCTTTGTTTTGGTAGCCCGTCACTAAAAAAGTACACGTTCTGATACCGCACAGGAAGGAGAGGTGTTGAGGGAAAAACAGCAGAGAGGAGGTTGATTTGCCTGTGTGAGCAAGCTCCTTCATGGGGCTCAAGGCAGAGTGTACAAGAAAAGGCCAGACGGGGATTGCACTGGGGCACTTGTTTCCTACTAGGTCATGGTCAGGGGAGCACAGACAGGAGAGCTGGAGCCAGTGTTGTCACCCTGGTGGACCCGGTCCCCCCGGGCAGGATGCTCATAACCTGTGTGTGTGTTGGGGTGGGGGGTGTTGAGCCATCTGAAAAACAAAATACAAAGTTTTAAAATTTTACAATTCAAGTATAAAGGCTGAATAATTGCTTCTTCCGGACTTTATTTTTGTCACTGGTTGTTTTCATTGCGTTCACCTTTTCATTCTTTAAAGGAAGTAGAAAATGGCAGCTTTCAGTTTCCATCATAGTCAGAAAGCTTGGATAAACAACTTCAGTTCAAATCTGCCGCCCGCATGATTTTCAAAGGCATGTAGACCCACTTACTTTAGCTATTGAAAATTTACTAGTTTAAGATTGCCTGTTTTTCTTTCTGACTGGGCTGGTCTTGAATTATTTTCACTCTTACTATGTCAGGGGTCCCCAAAACCACTCCCAGGTGTGATGATTCACCAGGAGGGTTCACGGGTCCTAGTATAGAGTCACAGCTATGACTTCATTACAGCAAAGGATGCAGAGCAAAATCAACTCCCATGTGAAACATCGTCCACCAGGGAAGTTCATTACCGACTGAGTGCCCAAGCTTCCTTCTAGAGGCTGGTTGCTTAAGCACCATCTATTTAGTAGACAGCAAAACTCCAGACTCCCAGGAGGAAAGCAGGCATTGAACATGAACCACATTACACAGGTTAGGCACAGTCTACTATTACCAGTTATAAAATGGCGAGAATCTGCCTAAAATTTAAGATCCCAGATGCCAGACTGATGCAGACTCCGGCCCATGAAGTCCATGTGTTATGGCTGCAAGAGAGAAATTCGCGAGAACTACAGAAGTCCTGTGGAGAAAGAGGGACAGTACGGCTGCTCTCTAAGTGGGAGAGAGGGCCCTGATCCCTGCCTGGACAGGCTTTTATTGCTTCTCTGGGTAGTAACCGAGGATGGTCCTCATTTACTATGCACAGGTTTGCTGTAGGTGATTACCTTTTATGAATAACAAAGGAAAGAATGATGCTAATTACTTCAAAGAGAAGGATGTTACAGATCAAGGGGGAAAGTGGTTGAACTGGTTACACTCCAAATTTAGGAGGTTTAGCACAGATTTTAGAAAGTTACTTTAGAGATATGCAGTAAGCATTTGCTTCCTCAACCCAGGGTGAGGGAGTTTTAGCAAAAGCAAGTCTCATAGCAGGCGAGGTAGAGTGCAGGCCTGATTTCCCATGGGAGAACCTATCCGTGCGCGTGCCTCCTGTGTGCTGGGTCTCGCTCCCCTGTGGCCTTCCGAGTGGGGGCTGGGCTACATTCCCACACCATGAGGAACGGTCCCCTATACCAGCCTACACTAACCTTGCAAGCAGGCCTTTCTAGGAGAGGAAGTCTCAGGCCCGCAGTGTTAACTTGTGTTTGCAGACTTATGTGAAAATCTGCTATCACAGGACACTCACCCATTTTCACCTCTTTGTAGCCTCTACTGCTGGGACCATGCCTGCCTTCCAGAGAGTTTCATCCCATGCTACACCGTGAAACTTTTTTTTCCTTTTGTTCCAGAAAAAAGGATTAAAGGGATGTCCGAGATTCACGGACTGAGGTAGCTAGGTGATCCCAAGCTGTAACTCTTTTGTTTTTTCCTTCCAAACCTTCATCAAACACAACCAAATATCCCCCATATTGAAGCTCTTCCAAACCAGCCAGTCTCTGTGAGAAATCCACGTTCTCTAAATGCCAAGTTTCCCCCCACCTGTTGTTACACAATATCTCCAGACTTAGGCTAAAGTGGCATTTGCTGCCACTCATTTGTGGCTTTTTAAAAAGCATATAGCACACTTCTAGTCCTCAGGTTTCTCACTTGGCCAGAGGGAGGAAATGAGAAAGAGTTTTACCACACTATTTCCATCAGATCCATTTCTCCAGTATTTCACGTTTACCTACTTCCCGTTCTCAAAACCATCCTGCTATTACAGCCTCCATCCCTCCTGCTTAAATTGCCTCCGTAATCCCCTAATTGACCCTCTTTTTCCATTGCTTCAGTCCTACAAATGCAAACCATACTAATGTCCCTAACCGCAGCGGGGCTTGTAAACCACTCCGAATTTAAGACTTTCAATGATGTCTATTGACTGTTGAATAGAATTCATGCTCCTTGGCCTGGCATTAAGACCTTCTATGATTTAGCCATGATCTCTTTTTCTAGTCCTATGTTTCTCTACTGCTACTTCCATAGTCACTTCTGAGATGACAAGGAAATCATTGAATAATGTTTTGCAAGGTAAATGAGTCAAAATATATCAAAAAGCCAATTCTCAATATACCTTTCCTCCAATAAAGTGTTCTCCTCCAAGCGGTCCTTAAGGGAGAATAAAACCAGGGACCTTGTTTGTAATCATCAGCTACAACCAAATCTTCATCTTGTTGGCACAGTAGAATTACCTGGACAGTGTTTTTTAAAATGCTGCTGCCCAGGTACCCCATTAAATTTATGATTCACTTGGCCTGGGATGTAACCTGCCACTGGAATTTGGAAGATCTACCTATGTTTTTTTATTCCCATCGCCATACCACCCATCTTTGGCAAGTATTAACTTGTTTTCTGCATCTATAGGTTTGTTTCTGTTTTGTGTTTGTTTATTCATTTGTTTATTTGTTTATCCATTCATTTATTCATCCCATCACCAGAGCTTAAGGGTTCCCTCTTCTCCACATTCTCACCAACACTCGTTTGTTGATTTATTGATGAGAGTCATTCTGACAAGTGTGAGATGATATCTCATTGTGGTTTGAGTGTGCATTTCTCTGATGCTTGTTTTGTTTTTTAGATTCCACATGTAAGTGAAATCATACAGCGTTTGTCTTTGTCTGATTTACTGTGCTTAGAATAATATCTTCCAGGCCCATCTATAGTGTTGCAACTGGCTAGGTTTCATTCCTTTTTATCGCTGCACAATATTTCATAGAGTGTGTGTTGTGTGTGGACCACATCATCTGTATCCATTTATCTGTTGATAGATGTCTAGGTTACTTCCAAATCTTGGCTACTACTAATAATACTGCAATGACTGTAGGGGTGCCTATATCTTTTCGAAGCAGAGTTTTTGTTTTCTTTGGGTAAATACCCAGACGTGGAATTACTAGACTGTATGACAGCACCATTTTTAATTTTGTGAGGAGTTTCCATACTGTTTTCCACAGTGTCTGCACCAATCTATAATCCCATCACCAGAGCATAAGGGTTCCCTCTTCTCCACATTCTCACCAACACTCATTTGATGATTTATTGATGAGAGTCATTCTGACAAGTGTGAGATGATATCTCATTGTGGTTTGAATGTGCATTTCTCTGATGATTAGTGATATTGAGCATCTTTTCATGTGTCTATTTGGCATCAGTATGTCCTCTTTGGAGAAATGTGTATTCAGGTCCTCTGCACAATTTTAATTAGATTATTTGGGGGAAGTTGTATGAATTCCTTGTATATATTTGTATATGAACCCCTATTGAATGTATCCCTTGCAAATGTCTTCCTTCATTCAACAGATTGTCTTTTCTTTTTTTTTAATGGTTTCCTTCTCTGTGCAAAAAGTTTTCGGTTTGATATAGTCACACTTATTTTTTCTTTTATTTCTCCTAAGGAAACATAACCAAAAAGATATTATTAAGAGTGATATCAATAAGTTTACTGCCTATTTGTTCTTCTATGACTTTTATGGTTTTGAGTGTTTAAGTCTTTAGTCCATTTTGAGTTTACTCTTATATATGGTATAAGAAAGTGGTCAGAATTCAATTTTGGCATGTATCTGTCCAGTTTTCTCAACACCACTTATTGAAGTAGCTGTCATTATCCCATTGAATATCTTTGTCTACTTTGTTGTAGATTAATTAACCATAAGTGAGGATTTATTTCTAGAGGCTCTTTATTCACAACCCACATACCCATCTATTCCATTGATCTATGTGTCTGTTTTTATGCCAGTGCCATACTGTTTTGATTATTTTATCTTCATAATATAATTTGATATAAGGAGCATATTACCTCACACTTTGTTCTTTCTCAGAATTTCTTAGGATATTCTGCATCTTTTGTCAATCCATATACATTTTAGGATTCCTTGTTTTAATTCTGAGAAGAATGCCACTGATATTTTAACAGAGATCACACTGAATCTGTATGTTGCTTTAGGTTGTAAGGACATTTTAACAGTATTAATCCTTCCAATTCATGAGCAAAGTCTATTCTTCCATTTATTTGTCTCTTCTCCACTTTCTTTCTTCAATGTCTTACAGTTTTCAGGATACAGTCTCTTCACCTCTTTGGTTAAACTTACTCCTTGATATTTTATGGGGTTTTTATTCAATTATAGATGAGACTGTTTTCTTAATTTCTCTTTCTGATTAGTTGTTATTGTTGTATAGAAACATTTTTGTGTATTGATTTTACATTCTGCAACTTTATTGGATTCATTTATTAGTTCCACTAGTTTTTTGGTGAAGTCTTTAGCATTTTCTATATATAGTAATCATTTTATGTGAAAATAATATGCAGCCAGGATTGAGAAATGCGAACATAGCAATCTGCCTTTGCCTGTATTTTGTCCAACAAATAAGAATCTATACAACAGTTATAACATATAGTCTAAGCATCTTCTTTTCATTTCTCTATCCCTCATCTATAATTATGAACCACCCCTCAATGTCCATTTCTCAACATTGAAATCGAACTCAAATGCCATTTTTTTAAGAAGCCTTCCCTGAGCTCCAACCAAAAGCATTTTCACTGTCCTTGGAATGAAAAAAATTTTTTTTACTCATACCCATTGTTATGCTGCTCAGCATTCTCAGCCTCTTACAGTACCATGCGTCCCTGCCTCCCTTCTTTCCACCGGTGCCTTCACAGCACCCTTCTCATGGCTGATTTGTACAACATTTTGCATTTTGATGTTATGTAAGAATTTGAAGATTCAAACTACGACTTTCTATTTTTGCAAGTGCTGTGTAACACTTTTAACAAAAACTTTATCCAGCAAGTTAAGTAGAAATAATTTTCTAATATTTCCCAAATCATGATTTTCTCTGAAGGCAAACCTTCACCCCTGGTCATTTTAGGACCTGAATCAACCAGTGAGTATAGTTGCTTTATTTCTCACTGACAACGTGTCACTGTTCAGGCTTATGTGACCAAATCCAACATTGTGTGTATGGGGTCCCATAACAAAAGAAAACAAAATAGTCCCCTTTGCCATGTTATCTCCCTCAATATACATATAATAGGCTGGGTTTGCTTCCAAATTTTAGGGCAGAAAAAGGAAGTACGAATTAACATTCATCACTGGTTGGCAATAAGTTGTCTTTCTCTCCCTGATTGCTTCAGGGTTGACAGCTCACCTGAATTTTGAAACAGACACTTGCTAATTCAACTTTCTACTCTTTCATCTCACCTTTCCACCCACAGCATTTTAATTAAGCTACAATTAATATTCTTCTGGTTTTACCCACATGGAAGATTGGAATGGAGGAGACTGAGGAGGGAAGCCTGCCTGGTAGTAATTCACAACCCACATACCCAAACTGTGTCTCTGGGTAAGTCTCTAATTCAGATTCATTTGGCCTAATGACAGGCCTGAAAGCGATCTCTCCTCCCCCCATCCCCGACACAAATGAAATATCATCTCCCTGAACACAATCATGAGTTTTCACTTTCCCTAAAAATGTATGTTTCCGACTCCTACTCCCTGTAATGTCACTGCACAACTCTGGGGACCCCCGTCTCTAAGCAGCAGAAGAAACTGGAGTGAACTAGCAACTCAAGAAAGTGACAAAAAGGAACAGAAGTCTCTGAAGAAGTTGAGAAAGGGAAGAGAAGAGGGAAATGAATCAGCAGAGACTTTGCCCTTTGATTCTCTCTCTGACCGTTGGATTCATGACAACTTCTCTGAGGAAGAAGACTGGGGACTGAGGCCCCAGCCTGTCCCGACTCTGTCCGCGTGCCCCATTCCAATAAGGTTAATGTACCAAGCAGAACCTCTTTCCAAGTGAAAATTAAGCTCTGGGTTGTCTGGAAGACGAGCGGAGCCTCTTCTGTACTACCTTCCACCCACCCGCCCCACCTCCCTGGAAACATCCTTGCCTGTGGGTAGTAGCATCTGTTCCCACGTAGAAGCCATCCTGTGGGCGAGCGTTTACCGGCTGACCGAGTGGGAGTTGGAGTCCAGCCTCCTGGCTCCGGCTGCCTGTGGGGGCTATGGTGTTCCCTCACCCCTACACCCATGGGGACAGGCCTTCACAGAGAGGTTCTCTGTCCGGGCAGCATTTCTCTGTCCGGTAGTCTGGGCACTATTGATTTTTAAGGAGACATTTTAGAATCCTACAGGGTGCCCTCAGCCACTTTTACTCCCCTGACACAGTCCTGTCCTCATCCTGGCTTGAACTGAGGAGAATTAAAATGCCAAGCTTTTGTCCTGATGCTTTACAAACAGAATTGACTATGAACTTTACAAATTATTTCCATGAACTCTCACAGTGAGTCTCTGGTATTGATACTCTCATCCCCAGTTTACAGATGAGGACACTGAGACACAACGTGTCACCCAACTTCAGGTGCAAACTCTCCCAACTTTCTATGGTGACGTGTAGCTTGTCACTTTGTACCCAGTGTGCTCAGGGCCCGAAGGAACATGTCTGATACATCACTTGGTCTGAAAAAATAAGGAGACAGGAGATTTATCCAAAGGAGCTACCCTTCTTTGTGACAAAGTGGGAAAACGACAATAGGCTGTGTCCACGCCTTTCTAGAAATTAAAGGGACAACACTTTTACAGAGACCACATCTCCTTTCCTGGAGTAATGAGGGTGCAGCAGGGCTCTGGAGATTTGTGATTAAATAGACGGCGTAACACAGCAAGAACCTTGGCCTACAAAACAAGGACTTCATTGCTCCTTCAGGGCCATGAATGTGGGCTTGATCTTGCCTTTTTATTGAGTCCTGACTGCCTATTAACCTGAAAATATACATATTACATTTTAATTAATTTACTTTCCCCAGACATTCCACACTTTAAATCTTATAGGGCTTTCCGTTTAAAAAATGTCTCCGGGTCTCCTAATTATCGTTCTCCTGATTCTTTGTCCCAATTTACAGGTAAAACTACAAACTCTACTGTAAGACTCAAGCCCAGTGTTCCTTCCACTATCCCACACAATCTCTGCCCTTCAAGTACAAGGGTAAGATAAATGCTCTTGTGGGACCCCCAGCTCCTAGTACCAGTGCGGGTGACCTTATTGGGAAATAGGACCTTTGCAGGCGTAATCAAGGTGTAAGTCCAAATGAGGTCATCATATTGGAGTAAAATGAGCCCTGAATACAACATGACTGATGTCCTTCTGAAAAGAGAAGAAGAGACAAAAAAGGAGAATACTATGTGATGATAGGCAGAGATGGGTGTGGTACCTACATGCCAGAAAATGCCAAAGTTGCCTGTAACCACCACCACTAGGAGAAAGGCATGCGTCAGATTGGCAGAGAGAGCAAGGCTCTGCCAACAGCTGGACTTCAGACCCCCAACCCCAGAGCTGTGATGGGATAAATTTCTGCTCTTTTAAGCCACACAGTTAGTGGCAATTTGTACAGATATTATAGATCTGGGCTAACGGCAGGGGTTGGGGCTGCAATCGTTTCCAGGTCGAGGTAGATACAGGCTCTTTTGGTTTTATAAAACAGCATATTACCCGTTCTATCAGTGCAGTAAAGTTTCTTAAATTGCTTTGGAGTTCTTAAGTGTGGTAGGGAAGTCTCTGTGTTATGTGTCCTTTTCCCCGAAGAACTAGGCACACAGTCAGCCTTATGTAAGTATCTGTTCCTGCTCTATAGTGCCGGCTGGAGCCTTCTTGCCTCTAGCAACATTTTCCAGGTATTTTCCTACAACAGGGCTTCTCAGTCTTTGTTGATTTTTTAAAACTCCCAGTGCCAGATCATACCTCCAGACCAATTCTGTCTGAATATCCGTACCTTGGCAGGGGACCCAGACTTCCATATTTTTTAATGTTTTTCCAGGTGATTCCAGTGAGTTTTCCAGCCAAGTCCAATGTCCTACCAACTCCTCTTGGGGGTTTATTTCATCAGAAGTAATCTTAAGTAAATCCCCCACCCTATTGTAAGTACATAGAACAGAGGTTAGCATCCAGCTCACAGCCTGTTTGATACATAAAGTTTTATTGGAACACAGCCACATTGATTTACCTGTTGCTTTCTGGCTGCAGTGGCAGCGGTGAGTATTGATAGAGACCACAGAGCCAACAAAGCCAAAAATATTTAGTCTCTACCTGTCCCCTGGAGAAGTTTGCAGAAGACTGAGAGTTACCTGATTCATCTTTCCCTCCCCCAACAGAGACCCAGCAAAGAGCTCTGCATGGAGTAGGGGCTCATCGGAATCAATCCAAAGTGAATTGACATGGACCAAATTACACTGACTCGTTTTCAACATATTAGCTAAAAGGAATCCAAGGTGTTATGCCTCCCAGGGGTATTTGCGTTTTAATAAGTAACTTGTAAATCCCCAAAGCTTTTATCTGAACACAGAAAGGAATGCCTAATTGCTGAAATTGCAAGCACCTATAATGATGGATGTGCCTTTCTATCAGACTGAGAAATCTCCCCCAGCACCCCTCAAATGCCATTAGGAAGGCCACCACCCAGCTCACCTCAGTGCAAAAATCCACTCCGCCGAACCAAAGCATGCTTAGTGGAGGGCTTGATTGTCCTCACTGTGGAAAAGTACATTGACTCCAGGTGTGCTTGTTTGGCTTGCACTTCTCTCTGTTCGCTCGGCACGTTCTCTGCCTGGGAAAACACGGATAGGCTTTTTAAAAAGGTGTTGCCACTTCCCATTTTCTAATTTCTACAGTTTTTCTATAGAAACTTCAATGCATTTGCATTGTGACCAGGTATGTCAGCATAAGCACGTTGGCAAATTTCCTTATGTAATGTTGCTCTCGTCTATGAGTAATGGGAGATTGCGCTGAATTTTAAATTCTTTCCAATGCCAACTCAAAGTAACTGGGGAATTTGTCAGCCATCCAGGTTGATGCAAAGGCTTCTAAGATCCTCATAAACTGAGACGTTCTTCATTTTTCGTTAGTTGACATGGGTGCTCATGAAGAACAAGTGTCATTGTTGTGTCTCAGGTAACCCAAACCTTCCCAGGAGAAGGGCTGTAGGAAACAGACACCCAAAAGAGGCAGGAGAGAGAGGGCTCTGAACAAGAAGGCAAGCAGATCAAAGTTTGAATTCTGACTCCCATCGTTTCCTAGCCACTGAACTTGGACAAGTTACTGAATCTCTCTCACCATTCATTTCCCCAAGTGAAATGGGAGATAATAAAAGCTTCCCAATGATTAATGACATGCAGAGAACTTGGCACAATGCCCAGCACATAGTAAGTATTGAATAAATGCTATCTTTCCTGATGGTCTTTGCTGAAAGCTGGTTACTGTTATGGGAGCTTACATCCTTGGGACACATGACTAGAGAATTCTAACCTGTATTTCCATTACGTGCCAATTTCTTAATTGTGTCAGATGTGTGTATGTGTGAGTTTCATTTTTATAAACATGAAATTTTTACATCAACCTAGAACATTGTGTGACTCGAACGCAACAGCCAAATCTTGCCTTTACGCGCTTCCTCCCCGGGAAATCGTTCTCCCAGGGCACGATCACACCTTCCTCCTCAGGACTGAGCAGCGCCTTTTCTCTACGTGACAGACCCAGATTCTTCTGCTTGCATTCGAGAACGATGGCAACCTAGGTCCCCAGGAGTCAAGTGTACTAACCCCACCACAGGGCATTTTCCTTTCATCCCGGGCTTCCCTATCTGTTCCACACATTATGCTAATCCTCGTCTCCGTCCTCTCAGCCAGAAAATCCCTCTGGCTTTACTCCTTTTTTCTTTCCATTTTCTCAAATCATACTCATCCTTCAACTGTCACCTTCAGTTCAATATACTCCCTAATATTCCTTTTGGCCTCTTGAATTTCTCTTTTATTTCTGAATTTGATAGCAATTATACTGTGTGTCACACAATTGAACATTTTACTGAACACCATCTTTCACTCTGTCTTGTTGTTTTATACATCCTGGCAGTAACTATAATTCTTGAGATAGGAAACCTCTTAAGATTCTCCCATAGCCATTGTATATACCATGCAGTGTGGGGGACACCGCGTTGGTATCAGACAGACCTAAATTCAAGTTCACCTACTCTGTGATCTTGGGCAGGCTTCTTCACCTCCCCAAAGTTTCTTCAATGACGAATCTTATGAGGTTTCAATGACATAATGTCTAGTGTGTGGTACATAGAAACCATTCAGGAAACACCAGCTACTATTATCTTTAAGTCTGATTGAGTAATTGGCAATAGTACCTTTGGAATCCAGTGCTTCTTTGTCTGTCTCACTCAATATCTAAGAAGGGTGTTCCCCAGAAAGCAGAGCCGGAGGCCAAGCTTGGCTGCCATGTCTTTATTGGAGAGTGGGAAGCAGAAGTGAGGGAAAGGGAAAACAGACCAGAGAAAGAAGAAAGAGCCAAGAAAAAGTGTGCTTTCTAGGGCCAGCCACCTCTGGGGTGGGGGGGGTGGGCTACTGATGGCTTGTTCTTGCCTTAGAGTCCACAGAGAAGCATCTGAACTACTGCATCTCAGGGTCCCGCATACAGGGAGAGAAGGACAAAAGCTAGAGCCGCCAGCTCCTGTCTTCTGTTACTCAAAGTTTCTGCCCCCAGGGCACCAGCTCCCCCATACTGCTACTCTGTGCTTCCAGGAGTGCAGAGTAATCCCCAGTATCTCAGCCTTCAGCTGGAGGTGAGACAAGGAGTGCTGGCTATGAACTTGGAGTCCCTATTCTTTGTGACCTTGAGCCCAGGGAAAGTTGATCNTTCTAGGGCCAGCCACCTCTGGGGTGGGGGGGGTGGGCTACTGATGGCTTGTTCTTGCCTTAGAGTCCACAGAGAAGCATCTGAACTACTGCATCTCAGGGCCCCGTATACAGGGAGAGAAGGACAAAAGCTAGAGCCGCCAGCTCCTGTCTTCTGTTACTCAAAGTTTCTGCCCCCAGGGCACCAGCTCCCACATACTGCTACTCTGTGCTTCCAGGGAGTGCAGAGTAATCCCCAGTATCTCAACCTTCAGCTGGAGGTGAGACAAGGAGTGCTGGCTATGAACTTGGAGTCCCTATTCTTTGTGACCTTGAGCCCAGGGAAAGTTGATCATGGAGGCCAGTGGGGACCAACCACATGGCTGAAACCTTCAGAGAAAATTGAGGCCAAGAAAAAGCCTGACAACTACGAGATAAACTAAGCTATCCTAGCATTCGTTTCTCGCCTTTAGATCTTTTCCAAAGATTTTGTATGATCTTATGGCCTTATTATTTTGTACCTCTCTTTCCCCATAAAATGCTACTGGGAATATATGTTTTCTTTCTCCATAAGTTGTTTTTTTTTACATTATAAAGTAATAAATGCTTAAAATAGGGAAATTAGAAATTATGGATAAGCAAAAAATAAAGTAATAATACTTCAAAATATTTTAGCATGATATGTATTATACTTACAGCTGGCTTTGTCTCAACTTGATGTTCTGAGTATGTTATCTTGTTAATGAGTAACTGCCTAGGATTTCGTTTGAGTGGCTTTATAATATTTCACCTTACGGCTGAACCATCACTTGCATCATCAATCCTCTAGGATTGGACATTCACATTGTTTAAAGTTTCGCAATTATTAACAACACCCAAGTAAACAGGAAAATATTCCTGAAGACAAAATCTTTGGAGGGAAATTGATGGCTTGAAGATGAACACTTTGGGTAATTATTACCAACTTCTCCTCCAGAAAAGTTCTACCAATTCAAACTCCTCCCTCGGTGTTCGAGATTAAGATACGCATTTGCAGACCTGCGGGTTCTACTGAATGAACCTCAGTTGGAGCCCGGCTGAGCGGCTGAGCACGGTGAGCCCGACCAAGCCAAGTCTAGTCACTCAGCGTCGCTCCCATTGTCAAGCAGAGTTCTGAGAGCTCAGCAGGAGCACTAGCACCTCAGAGCCCTGGAGCTCCCTTTCTCCTTTCTTTCTTCCCAACCTGAGAAACTCGTCAGTCTTATTATTACCCTCGGTATCATAAAATAATATTTGTCCTGACTAGGATGCTTTGGAAGTCGGCACTGGCTCTAACAACCAACACTCTTCCAGGCCTTGGTGGGACATCTGTGTTCTGGTGAGAGGAAGTCCCCCTGTATGCCATCTGAGTCACCTATGTGCCAACCTTGCCGTGCGAGCGAGACCACAATTTCCTATGCTGCATACTCCTTTCATCTCTGGGAAACACATTCACCTGCCCAGCGAGGCCCTGGGTGTGCATAAAACAATAATGAGTGTGTGTGCTGGGCTTTTAATCTTCAAAGTACTTTGGGAGCATTAACTAATTAATTTTCACAACACTCTTGTAAGATTAGTAAGTATCACTCCTCCCCTGAAAGAAAAACAGGCGCAAAACTTTGAAATATTTGACATCACAAAAAGCCCAGAATCCGGTAGTCTGGGACGAGAAGATTGTTGATTCCCAGCTCAGCCATGAGAGTAGGAAGGGAGCTGGGCAAGCCAGTGATCTTTCTAGAATGAAAAGGGAATAAGCAGCAGGATAGCAATTAGATTTCCTTGGCTAGTGCCCATTGCTGTGCTTAAGCCAACAAGCAGTCAGACCATAGTAATTCAGTCAGCTCTGTGCTAGGGTTAAGGCTAGCTGGCAAAGCCAAGGTCACCTAGGTACAACCAAATAATGTGAGTAACTGGTACAAAGAAATGGTCATAAATATTCAAATTAACAGCATAACAGGAAGAAAACGTATCTCAAAAAAACAGGCACAGAGGCCATTGAATTTAAAGGCTAGACATTAATGAAGAAATTCAAAATACTAATGCAAATGACAAGTGTCTACACAGTGAATCGCAAGAGGACTGTCCCATTAATTCTTCCTTGGATGTGACCTGTACCACCAAATAATGTTGACAATTAGGAAATCTACAACTCTAGAGAGTAGTTAAACATACAGCTTTTAACCCTCTTAGAAGAAAAAAAATTAACTTGTTTTATACCTGGGACCTAGTGAGTACTTTGACCTTTGTGCCTTGAATAATAATATAATAAAGAATTCTGGGTTTTTAAACTTGTTTTCATCTGCTAAACCATCAACTTCACTGCGTGGTAGATTCCAGCCAAGGAAGACAAGCACCATGTGCTACAATGTTTCTAGTTTATGTGGATGGCAAATGTCGTGGGGACTGTGGTAAAGGTGTTCTAGATGCCTGGAAATGGGAATAATAATAACAGCAACAAAAACGTAATGATGCATTGTGTATTGAAAATACTTTTTACTCTAACAGTGCCAATTAGTGCTAGATACTATAGCAAAGCCTGCCATGTGGCATGAAAGAGTGCGGGCTTGGGCAGAAAAGCCCTGACTGTAAACACACTACCGCACATCAGCCATGTGCCCCTGGGCTGCACGTGTACGGCCCCTGAGCCCCTCTCCCTCATCTGTGTTATGACACGGTGCCGGTCAGAACCCTTGGCGGTGAGTGACCTTTACTAGACTCCATATTCCCTTCTAGCAGCTGCCTCTTGTCTCCGCTCTTCTGAAAGAACTGTCCACACTCTCTCCGTCTCCAGGTCCTGCTTTTCCCATCTGTCTTCAGCCCGCCACACATAATCTCTTGCCTCTGCTACCACCCCACTGAAACTTCTTCTTTCAATCAGCTTAGAGTATCACACTCAACTCAGTCCTCACCTCACCAGACTCTCAGTAGCTGGTCCTCAGTGAACACTGCTGAGAACATTCTTTCCTTCTAAAATACTTTGTTTTCTTGACTGCCTTAATATTGCAATCATGTGGATTTCCTATGACCTCAATAGTGATGACAGTTGACCCTTGAATAACATGGGGATTAGGACCACCGACACCTTTAATTTTTGAAACACAAAGTCAAAAATTCATGTGTGATTTAAGTTGGCCCTCCCTATCCATGGATTTCCAACTGCAGCTCCAAGATGCTGTTTTTGATCTGCAGTTGTTTGAATCCACAGATGTGAATGAAACTCAGGGATACAGAGGGCCAAGTGTATGTTTATGGGGAAAAAATAGGCATATAAGTGGACCCATGTAGCTCAAATCCATGTGGTTCAAGGGTCAGTTGTACTTTTCAATCTTCTCTGTTGAACTCTAAAAGTATGTTTTGCTGCCTGAATTCTAAAAATATGTTTTTCTGTCTGATTTCTCAAAGTACCTGAAGCCTTTGTTCCTGTCCCTCCTCTATTTCCACCCTTTCGAGAGATCTCACAGCCCACGACTTCAACCAGAATACACATTTATAAAGTCATGGCCAGCCCAGATGGCTTTCCTGAGCTTCATCCTGGTAAATCCAGTAGTCTACTCAACATCCACTGTTATGTAGGAAGACACATTTCAAACTTAACACATCCAACATTAAAATGTGGACATCCATCCCCTCCACCCATTTTCAGCCCTGGCAGCCTTTTCTTCTCCAGATCTTCTCCACCCGGTTTAGTGCTGCTGATGTTCATCCAGTTGCTTATTCCAAATGCCTAGGAAACATCTTTGTTGTGGTTTTTGCCTTCCTCTCCCACTCTTCACCACTTTCCACCTCTACTCACATGTCCAGTCCATCCGAAGGTCCTGTTGACTCTGTCTCAGAATATATCCTGATTCCAACCTCTTTCCCTGTCTTCTCCACAAGCACCTAGTCCAAGCCAGCAACATTTCTCACTTGGATGAAGACTTTAAACTGGTTTCTCTACTGCTTGTCTTCTTGTCACACTGACATCTGTTCTTTGTGCAACAGTAAAAGTGATTGTTTTAGAATATAGCACAAATGAGCTTATTCTTCTACTATAAAGCTACCAATGATTTCCCAATGAAGTTCTAATAAAATCCAAAATCCCTATCAAGTTGTAAGAGACCCTACATGAACTGATCGTGCCTCACCCACCAACCTTGTTTATTGTGACCTTCTTCATGACACCTGGATACAGCAGGTGCATCTGGATGGCAAGCCCCGTACTTGTGATTTCCCTACTAGGAAACTCATGCCCCAGATTTTCACCTGCCTGGCTGCCTGACACCCCGGATCTCAGCTCAAATGTCAGTCCCTCAGAGAGACTGTCTTTGACATTTTAAATAAAGTTGTCTTTGCACACTTCCGCGTGCACACATATTTTCTACTTCATTAACCTTTCTAAATTTTTTCAAAGCGCATTACTATCTAAAATTTATTAATCATTTATTTATTATCTGCCTTCCCCACTCTAAAATTCCATAAAGCCACTCATTAAATAATTTTTACAGAATAAATCAAAATCCAACTCCAACTGGATTAATGAGAAATTGAAAAAAAGTAAGCATAGCCTAAAGGTTGAGGAATAGATTTGGTTTGAGGGATGCCCGAAACCAAGCACCCACGGTCTCTGTGTTGGTGGTTCCATGACCCAACCTCAAGTTCCATCTTACCCTTGCTGACACAGTTTATACACGATATTTTTACCTCCTTCCTTCTTCTTGAAATATTTACTTTCAGAACCACACTTTCTTTTGACTCCCTTTCTACTTCATCAGACACTCCCATCCTTTTTTTTTTTCTGATTCTTTTTATATTGCCAACCTCTAAATATTCCACTGACCCTGGGCCCCACCTTCAGCCTTGTCTTACCTGTCCATACTGACTGCATTAGAAATTCATCCAGTAAAATTACTCTCTATGGGCTAGTGACAACCAAGTATGCACCTCTGGTCCCCAACTTTCCTTCGAATTCCCAGCACGTTTGCCAAATTTCCCACTCAGTATTGTTATTCAGAATGTTAATAGGCATCTCAAATTTAATGTATGTTAAAATTCTCCAAAACTAAATAATTGACCCACAGAAACCCCACACATGTTTTGCCTCATGTTCTCCATCTCGGTCAGTGGCACCTTCATTCAGTCTACTACGAAAACCCACCAGCGCTACCTTTAGATATACCCAGAAGTTGACCGCTTCCCAACCATTCTACTTCTATACCTACTCCAAACCTCCATTATTTTGTGTGAAATTTTAGTGGCCTCATTACCTGCTCCATTTGATTCTTTGGCACAGAAGCCACAGAGGATTCTTTAAAATAGAGGTTCAGGCACAAATAAAGCCCATTTTTATTATCACAAAATCATAAGCATATAATTCTGTAACATAACAATATCGCACTCAAGGACACCATATGACATTTTAAGTGAGATGTTCAAATTCCAAGTATGAAGTGGTGCACCTCTGCTCAACACCCTCCCGTGGCTTTGCATGTTTTGCTGAATAGAATCCAAACTTTCACCAGACACTGTAGGTCCTCAGGGATCTGTCTCCTGACTGCCTTTCTGACACTATTTCCTATTATTTCTCCCCACTCTCCCTCACCCCCAGTCACACCAGGCTTCTGCTCTTCATTGGACCTGTCAAGGTCATTTCTACCTCGGGGTCTTAGAAACTACTGGTTGTTTCATCTAGAACACAGTTCATACCCCAACCCCATTCGGGCCTCAGAGTCCTTCCCTGGTTATCCTATGCAGAACAATTCCTGCTGTCTCCTTCAGGAATCATTTTTCTTTTTAGCGCTTCATGCATGATCCACATATTAGGTAGTGCCCAGTCAGGAGACAGAAACCACACCATGTGTTTAAAAAGAGAAAAATTCATATGAAGAATTGTTAACTAGTAAAGATGACTAACTACTAAAAGGGGTAGAAGAGGACCCTCAGGGGTTTCGATGTAGCATGTGCAAAAAGGTAGCTAGTACCTCTAGGCTGAAGAAAACTGCTCAGCAAGGAAGCTAAGGTTGAAGAGTGTCTCCTCCCCCAAAGGCTGAAGCTCCAACCCTCTCAGAAAGGACATGGCTACTACTACGGAAACATACAGGCCACCAAAGGCAAGGAAACTTGCCAATGGGCATGGGCCCCCTGGTCTTTGGAAGCGGTCTGCTCTTGCCAAAAGATGTGGGCAGTTAGAGCTGGCATCTGGATTGGCCTGTCACTGCCATAGGGTGTGGCCAGGGCAGTCCTTCCTGACCTTGCTGGAGAGTATGGGCTGACCAGACCTGATGGCAAGTGGCCCTGGTGGGCATAGCATGACCTCAGGGTGTGGCTAGAGCGAATCTGCAAGAACTGCCAGACTTCCTCGCTGACTAATAAATGGACAGCTGGAGCCTTGAAAGGGCGTGTCATCCTGCCACCTTCCCTTTGCCCCGTGACTTCTCTTGATGACATTTAACATTCTGCTGGCTGGAAAAGGGGAAATGTTCAGAGGGTCCGGCTCCAGTCTCGCAGAACAGGACAAAGAAGGGAGGGTTCGGAGAGACAGTGAATTGGTAACTGGGACAACAGGTTAGATATGTGTCTGCTTAGTTTCTGGTTTTTCCCCACTATGATACAAGCCCTTTGAGAGCAGGGACTTCCTCTTGTTCTCTGTGTCTCAGCATCTTACATACTTCCCAGGATATAACAGGTATTCAATGAATGTTCATTAAGTGAAAGTATAAATACATAGCCTGGCTCTTTTTAGAACTTGTTTTGTTCTGTTACCTGGCATTTGTTTTCTCTTGTTTTTCAATCATACCACAGTATCTCCCAATATCTGACTTGAAAATCCACTTCTCGGACCGTCAGGCCATTCAGATGCATCAGGTTCTTCAAGAGTGAACATGAGTCCTGAGACAACTAATTGTTACAGCCTCTCCTTCAGCCAATGAGATTCGGGCTCATGCTTTCTGGAAGTCGTTAGTGAAAAAGTGCCCTGTATCTTGAAGTTTTCATGGGAGAGGAAATAAGTCTGGGTGTGCTGGCGGAAACCTCAGTCATCCTGGGAGGGCTTGGCGGAGGTTAGAGCTGATACAGATAAAAGCCAAGCAGAAAGATGGAGAGATACTAAATTCGGGCCACATCGTTGGAATCCCTGGATGGAGCCAGCCACAGACTTTTCAGTCACAGTAGCCAATGAATTCCCATTTTTCCTAGATGTATCAGTCAGGGTTCTCCAGAGGAATAGAACCAATGATATACATATACATATATATTATAATTATATATAATAATAAAATTTATATAATATAATCTATACTATAATCATAATTATATATAATATATAAGTCATATAATATATATGAAAGGATTTATTATGAGGAATTGGCTTACATGTTACAGAGGCTAAGAAATCCCATGACCTACCGTCCATGAGTTGGAGACCCATGAAAGCCAGTGGTTAATTCTAGTCTGAAATCAAAGGCCTGGGAACCTGGGGAGCTGATGGTGTAACTCCCAGTCCAAGGGCAAAAAAAAAAAAGACTAATGTATTAGCTCAGGCAGGGAGGCAGGCAGCAAAAAGTATAACTTCTGCCTTCCTCCGCCTTTGTGTTCTGTTCAGCTCCTCAGTGGATTGGATGGCGCCACAGCACTGGGGAGGGCCATCTGCGGCTCTGAGTCCACCGATTCGAATCCTAACCTCATTCGGAAGTAATGCTTAGTGTGGGAACTCTCTGGCCCGGTCAATTTGACGCAAAAAAAATCAATCATCACACTAGCCAATTTGGTTTATTTTTTTCATCAACGGCTGCTGCACACATTTAGTTATACTTTTAATATTCAGTCTCCTCAAAGAAAGAAAATGTCCTTGCCTCAGACCTCATACCACCTCACGGAGCCCCTGACCTCTCCCTGGAAGGTACTCAGTATGCTCATAAATTATCTCATACCAGTAGCTGACAGATTTCTGGAACTGACTCTAGCGTTTAACCCCCCCATCTCCATTCCAGAATAATCAGAATAATTGCATTCAGAGAATACTTGTCTCTGAAAATGACTGGACAGGGGAAATAAAATATTCAAGCTTTTAAATTTTCTTCATATGTAGAGAAACAGAAATGAAGAAACATCTTTGAAACTAACAGAAAAACCTTCACATAACCAAAAATAACTGATTGCAAAATAACTATCGTAACCTTAGCATCCAACCAGAGCAGACGTTTCACAACCACATCAGGGCAAAAGATAAGAATGACAATAAAATTCATGGACAACTGCTTTCCATATGGCACCTGGCCCAGAGCCCCCTTTTGGGGCCAACCATAAATCCTCCAGTTGCTGGGAATATCCCACGCCGAGGGACCCCGACTGTCTCACCATGGGGATCTGCCTCGCTCAAGGTTCTCTCTCAAGCAACAGCGACTGGCTGCTGTGAAGATGAAAATGCTCAGTCCCCTTGCCTCAGTTGGGGATAATTATGAAGGGCAATTCTAATTCCAGGGCTCCCACAGGAATGCCTCGGACTTTGATGCCGAGAGTACCACCTAAAAGCACTCCCTAATAAACCTTCTGCACACAATTCTCTACCTCAGACTCTTTTCCAGAAGCCTGATCTAAGAAAGATAAAACAGGAGGAGAGATGAAAAGGAGAGGAATAACGTACACTTTTTCATATAAAGAAATGAAAAGTGAGGCTGCAATTAAGAGAGATTATAACAGATTATTTTAAAACCACAGACTTCTGAGTGAGAATGCATTTGGCAGGACATCTTAAATGATGGCTCCTATCAGTAGGGGGAAGAGGGAATAAAAAGCTCAGTATTTGAGAACTTAGTATTTTAAATCTGGATCCTTACCTTCTCCACTTTTAACACCAAAATGCATTGCAAATGAATTAAATATTTAAACCACAATAAAACCAAGAGCGTTAAATAGATGATAGATGAAAGGAAGAAGAAAGAAAAGGAAAGGAAAAGAAGGAGGGAGGGAGGGAGAAAAAAATTTAAAAAGACATACATATATATCCATTCATCACAATGTTTCTGTTTCTTTGACTGAACTATGACTGACACATTATTGAATTGATTTGAACTACATTGAAATCCCAAGCATGAGAGTTTGATTTGAAATTTTTAAAAAATTAATGATTTGATAATAAACATTAAAATATTATTGAGCATTAATGTGTTTCATTAATAATAAAATATTATTAACACAGAAGAAAACATTATAGGTAGAGCTCATATTTGTCTATCTTTAAATGAGAAAGATGAAAACGGCAACTGCCCTTGACATTTTACAGAGAATATCAAAAAGAAGGAAAAGGCCCTGGCTGGTGTAGCCCAGTGGATTGAGCGTGGGCCTGTGAACCACAGGATTGTGGTTCAATTCCCAGTCAGGGCACATGCCTGGGTTGCAGGCCAGTTCCCAGCAGGGGACTCACGAGGGGCAACCATACATTGATATTTCTCTCCTTCTCTCCTTCCCTTCCTCTCTGAAGATAAATAAAATATTTTTTAAAAAAAAGAAGGAAAAGACACACTGAATTTCTACTCAAGATTTACACTGTCCCTTTAGTTGACTGTTGACTTCTGATTCCACCTTCATTTCCACATTCCAGACACAGAATGAAAAGGGAAACAACTTAGCTAGAATAAGGTAACTCGTATTGGAAGTATCCAGGACACCAGCTTTTTCTTTAAAATTCACTTTCTTATATTTAGGTAATTTATTGCATGCACACATGTATTTCCCCAGAGGAGTTGAGATTACTGCTAAACAGAGAAAAGGAATTTGCATTTTTACACATTGTATAACACGGTGAAAATATTTCCATCAAGATTACTTCTGATTCATTTTTTTCATAACATCTGTTTCTATTGAGCAAAAATAATATGCTGTCATGTATCTGGGACACACTCGCGCTTTCTATTTTCATATTAACAGCACAAAAACTGTCACTGTTAACTTGATATAACTGCCACCAATGCCACATCCCACGCACGGACAAGCATACTTGTCCTCACGAATTCATATTACTCTACCCTTGGAATGTTCTGCAAAAATCAGCAATTTTCCTAGTTCATTTCAACCTGTTTTCCATCTTACACACTGGATACAAAGTGATGTTTTTACTCAAACAGACACAATAAAATGTTTATATAATGGAAAACAACATCTTTATTTTCTTCTGTATTTTCTGAAGTCTCCGCTGTGAGTAGGTATTATTCTTCTAAACAAAAATAAATATGACATGTTTTAAAATAAAACTATAAATTTCTTTTCTTTTAAATTGAAAGGGGAAGTGGTAATAAAAGAGAGACTTTTAGTAAAGTAGAAAAATAAGACCCAAACTGAAACATCTTTTAACAAAATCTTCCCTGTTTAGGTAAGATCTGTTTTTCTTATATTTTATTATGCTATTACAGTTGTCCCAATTTTCCACCTTTGCCTACCTCCACCCAGCACTCCCACCCCCTCAGGCAATCCCCACACCGTTTTTCATATTCACAGGTCATGCATAAATTTACGTTCTTCCCCTACTCCATTTCCTACACTTTACAGCCTCATGGCTATTCTGTAACTAACTGCCTATCTATATTTCTTAATCCCCTCACCTCTGCACCCATTCCTCCACACCCCTCTCCCATCCAGCAACTGTCAAAACATCCTCTGTATCCACGACTCTGTCTCTGTTCTTCTTGTTTACTTAATTTGTTTTTTTAGATTCAGTTGTTGATAAATATCTATTTTTTGCCTTTTTATTGTTCAAAGTTTTTATCTTTTTCTTACATAAGTCCCTTTAACATTTCACACAATGATAGTTTGGTGATGAGGAACTCCTTTACTTTTTTGTAGTCTGGGAAGCTCTTTATCTGCCCTTTGATGCTAAATGATAGCTTTGCTGGGTAGAGCAATCTTGGCTGTAGGTCCTGGTTTTCATGATTTTGAATATTTCTTACCAATCCCTTCTAGCCTGCAAAGTTTCTTTTGAGAAAGCAGGCTGACAGTCTTACGGGAACTCCTCCGTCGGTGACTTCTTTTCTCCTGCTGCTTCTAAGATTCTTTTTATCTTCAACTTTTGGCATTTTAAACATGATGTGTCTTGGAGCAGGCCTCTTTGCATCCCTCTTTGGGGATTCTGCATTTCTTGGACTTGCATATCTATTTCCTTCACCAAATTAGGGAGGTTTTCTTTCATTATTTTTTCAAAGAGATTTCCAGTGTCTTGCTCTTTCTCTCCTTTTGGCACTCCTCTGATGTGAATGTTGGAACTCTTGTCCCAGATGCTGCTTATACGTTCCTCGTTTTGGGCAGGGGAGGGGGTGGATCTTTTTCCTTCTTGTTGTTCTGATTGGTTGTTTTTTGGTTCCTTATGTTCCAAATCATTGATTCGATTCTCAGCTTCATCCACTCACTGTTGTGTCCCTACAAATTGTTCCTTATTTCAATTAGTCTATCCTGCATTTTTGACTGGATCTTTTTTATGCTGCTGAGGTCCTCCCTAAGTTTCTTGAGCATCCTTAAAACCAGTGTTTTGAACTCAACAGTGATAAATTGCTTATCTCCATTTCGATTAGTTCTTATTCTGGAGTTTTGATCTGTTCTTCCATTTGGGCCATGTTTCTTTGTCTCCTTGTTTTGGCAGTCTCCCTGTGTTTGTTTATATGTATTAGGTAGAGCTGCTTTGACTCGGTGTCTCGATAGTGTGGCCTAATGTGATAGGTGTCCTGTAGGGTCACTGGCACAGACTCTTCTATCACCAAGCTGGGTTACTCGAATTGTGCCCTTTGTGTGGGCTGTGTACCCCCTCCTCATGTAGTTGAGCCTTGGTTGTGGTTGAAAGATGAATGGAAGGGATTTACCAGGCCCATCAGCTACAAAGACTGGCTGTAACCACTTACCACCAACTTCCACCCTGCATGGAAGATCAGCTGTGCCAGCTCAAGGTGGTGGTGCCCTGATGTTGTCAGTAGCTGTCCACTGGGTGCACTGGCCCTAGGTTTCCCTGGTGGTGCAGGCCAAGGTCAGCCCCCACCACCTCTGTTTTGCCACCTTTTTTGAGTTATAAAGCACTCTGGGAAAGCCGCTACTTGTGCTGTGCTTGCAGATTCCCAGGTGAAGCTAGGCTGTGAACCTGAGATGACTGCTGCTAGTGCTGGGCCTGGAGCTCCCGGAGTCCAGCTGTTGCTTGTTGGAGAGGATTTAGGAAGCTGCGCAGGATGAGCCAAGACCAGCCATTCATATGGAAAGCAGCTTGGGTGGGCCCAGCCTGGATAGATCCCCAAGTTGCCTGGGATGGAGTCTCTGAGGTTCTCTAAGGCAGATCAAATGCTGTTAAGCTGGAGGCTCAGATATTGTACCAGCTTGCCAGCTCTGTGGGGAGAAGGTTTAGAAAAGGGACAATAGCCTCTGCCCACCTTGACGCAAGACACCTCAGTTCCTCCCTGTGCGCCACTGGTGCCCTTCAAGCTGCTACCCGACTGCTGGAGCTCAGAGGTGCTAGTCCGCCTGTGTGAGTCTGTGCGTGGGTTCTTTAAGAGGAGCTGCTTGGAGATCCAGAAATTTCTTCCACGAATTAAATCTCTGCTGGCTTTTGCAGCCTGAAATTGTGGGGACTTTTCTTCCTGGCACTAGAACCCTGGGCTTGGGGGCCTGATGTGGGGCTGGGACTCCTGGCTCCTGATATGGTTCCGGAATTTTTATCCACAACACATGGGTGAGAGACCAGCCTATACCTTATCTGTGCCCCTGCTACCAGGCTGGATGAATGTGGTTTCTTTAATTCCTAATTGTCAGACTTCCATTCAACTTGATTTCTGATGGTTCTGAGTGATGGTTGTTCTACATGTCAGTTGTTATCCTGATGTGGTTGTGCAAAGAGGCGAGTCATGTCTTCCTACACCCCCATCTTGACCAGAAGTCATGTATTCACTCTTAACAGTCCTCCCTACTACTTCTTTTTAACACCTACATACCCATTTTGTCCATTATGATTTATAAGTTTTTATGTACTTTTTAAATATTTGTTTTTCTACATAAAATGTACATATATGTGTCTATGTATACATGTATAAATATGTATTTCTGGCTATATATATCCTAGGAATTTCTAACTGTACATACATAGTTAGAAATTCCTAACTATATTTTCTGTTCCTGAAGTGTAAAGGGAGAAAATTATTCACGCTCTCCTTTGAGGCAGAAACCTGAGAGAGTTTCAGTTCCTCCACCAGCTGATTCCAGCTGTGCCATATTGAAAGTCTCCTGTATTAGACCACGTTCTTATCACTTTCTTGAATTCTAGTTATTAAAANACCTACATATCCATTTTGTCCATTATGATTTATAAGTTTTTATGTACTTTTTAAATATTTGTTTTTCTACATAAAATGTACATATATGTGTCTATGTATACATATATAAATATGTATTTCTGGCTATATATATCCTAGGAATTTCTAACTGTACATACATAGTTAGAAATTCCTAACTATATTTTCTGTTCCTGAAGTGTAAAGGGAGAAAATTATTCACGCTCTCCTTTGAGGCAGAAACCTGAGAGGGTTTCAGTTCCTCCACCAGCTGATTCCAGCTGTGCCATATTGAAAGTCTTCTGTATTAGACCACATTCTTATCACTTTCTTGAATTCTAGTTATTAAAAAATAGTGTCATTTTCTTTTTCCTTAGATTTTTTTGTATTTTTCCATTACCATTTAGTCCCCTTATACTCCCCTCCCCTCCGCAATACCGCACTGTTGTCCATGTCCATGAGTCCTTTTTCCTTTTTGCTCTATCCCTCCACCCCCTACCATTTCCCCCTCAGCCGTTATCCTGCTCTCCATCTATGAGTCTGTCACTTTTTAATGTAAGGTTCAATTCTGTCGTTCTTAAAACTTTCATCTCAGATTCCATGCAGGCTTTGTCATCTCCCACCTTCACTGTTACATGGAACCTGTGGTTCCAACAGCTTGGAGAATGGGTAGCAGGTGTGGAGACATCTAGGCTTCCCTCACATGCTTCTCCTCTAGTGTTCTGAGGCTCAGAGGAGGAAAAGGAAAGGCACGAACATCTCCTGACTAAGCTGGGCAAGAGTACAGCCCTCTCCTTGATCAGCTGCAAGTACTATCATCCATGGGCTCAACAAGCAAGGACATGAGGCCAACACTAGGTTACGGTGTTTCTCTGAGATTCAGCCTGCCCTCCAGTGGGCCCCAGGGATGGCTGCGCTCACTATCTCTCTCCCATGTGTCTACACCTTTGCTCCCTGCTGGTCAGTAATCCCATCACAACCGTGTCTCTGGTCTCATCTACATAATGCAGCCAACTGCTGGACCTGCTGGCATAGGCAGCACCCATCACTCTGATTTCAGGAGCTGGGAACCCAAGGGATCGTCCTAAACTCTGTCCAAGGTCCCCACCACGCTGTCACTCTACAATTCTTTGTTCTTTAGACCAAGTGGCACTTGGGTCAGCAAGTTCAGTGGCCAAGAAGACATCCAAAGGGGTAACAAATGCCAGCCTTCCCCTCTTGTGTATACCCCTTATATTCAAAAGGAACACTCTTGAAGTCCCCTTCCTTTCTCCTTGGCTTTGGGGAGGGAGGAACCTTTCTCCAAAACACCGTGCTTCTCCAAAAGGCGTCAGACTGCAGTGCCCTATCAGTCTGGGCATTCGGGAAGGTAGGGGAAGGATGTCCATAATCACTAGTAGTTCTTCAAGCTTGTAAGATGGGGTGCTTACTCCTTTTGTGCTCAAATTTAATCTGTAATCACAACTGCTGGACTCAAGAAAAAAATATATACCTAATGTCTTATTGTCTTATTGTATTGTCTTATTTGGTGTTACCATCTACCATCTTGTTCTTGCTCCATTCCTCATTTGTCTCTGGGGAATTGTGGAAGAACCCACGTCTCCAAAAATCAGTTTCTGAAAGCCAATTGACCAAATGATCAACTGGTCAAATTTGTTAAGTTCACTCATTTTCAGAAACCAGCTCACCAAAAATCAGTTACTCAAGGCCAGTGGGCTGAAAGCCTGTTATCCACATTACCAGTTTCCCAAATTTTCTGTTTTCTGTTATCTACTTAAAGTTTATTTTAAGCAACATTTTTGGGTAATGTCAACAGTCTTTAAGGCTTTGTTTTGAAGTTTTGGTTTCTCTTTAGTTTTAGGTTTTGTTTAAAGTTTCATTTCGTGGTAGCCAGTTCACCCCGTCGATTATGCAACAGACCTGTTAGTCCCTGAACGCTGGTGTGTGGTTCACATTTCAAATGCTGGGACTTGTCAAATGTTTAGCACATGTGCAAAATACTCTTCAAATCGAGCCAGGTAAAAATATTGTGGATTCTGAGAGGTACAAAAGACAATGGACTATATTGTGTATGTTGTAATGAAATCCATTCAATTGTTTCTTCCAATAAAATTCTTGACATCAAGATATGCACGATACTTGTAATTCACAACACACTAAAAACATGCATTTCTGAAAGCCATGGACCAAATGTACATTATAATGAGACATTAATAAGCTTTTCCTGGCCATGGAAATTGCCTTAAAATTAGTATGTCAATTAAATAACTTTCTAGTGAGTTTGGTAAGGTAGACATTTGTTGGCTGCAAATTGGGCACAGCAATGAAGTATGCACCTCAGGGCTCTGGCCCCAGCCACACTGCTGGGGAAGAGGCTTCATCTTTGGCCAGTGTAGGAATGAGAGCAGATGTGTACACTGAGAGAGATTTCCTTACCTGGGAACATGCATCGTGTACATATACAAATGAGAGCAAACTATACAGAGTAAATTATGTGTAGAGAAGTAGACAGAGAGCCCTTGCTAGTGTGGCTCAGTTGTTTGGAGAATCACCCTGTACACCAAAAAGTTTGTGGGTTCTGTTCCCAGTCAGGGCACGTAACTATATTGCAGGTGTGATACCCTAGTGGGGCACATACTGGAGTCAACTGATTGATTTTTCTCTGTCTCACATTGATGTTCCTCTCTCTCACACTGATGTTTCTCTCTCTGTCTCTCTCTCTCTCTCTCCATCCATCCATCCATTCCTCTCTCCCTCAAATTAATAAACATATATTTGGGTGAGGATTTAAAAAAAAATAAAGAGTTACACAGAGAAGACCAGGTGGTCCATGGTGACAGGAAGAGGCCCGTTGGGGGCAGAAGTGTGTGTGGGGGGTGGGGGAGGAAGTATTGGCAGTGTCCCTCAGAGCTGGAGGATCAGAATTTTCTTTGAAAGATCTGGAGGACAAGCTGTCCAAGACAGGCTTGACTCAAATGGGAATAAAAGTCATGCTGATAAAAGTAATAATAATTAAAATACTACTTACTATGTTCCAAAAGGCAACTAAGTACCTGGTGTTGGTTAGAAAAAAACATTAGCTAAGACAAACTTGCACTAAGCAATATGTTCTCAAATCCCCAAAACCTTAACATCTGAAGGGTTCAGCCTCTCACAATAATCCTAGCTGACTACATCCCCCTCTCTGTGACTTTCAGCCATCCTGACATCAGCTGGGAAGAGGGGCAGTAAGTTTTTAATTCCATGACAGGCATTTGGTGTCTACCAAACAGGGAAAAAAGAACACAGGATGAAGTGGGAGATAACACATTCCAGCTAAGACACCTTCTGTCTGGAGAAAGGAATGGGGACTCGAGCCTATAAAAAAGTACAGAGCAGATGAGCTCAAGGAATATATTTCACACAGATTTTTTATGTTGAAGTTATCTCCAATTCCACTGACTTCTGTGACATAAGATGAACCTGGGATTTTCCAAAATTAGAAAAATGTCCTTTGATTCCTTTTCCCGGACATCAGTGTCTATGTGGCCCTCCTGGGACAGACCAGAAATCAGCCGCAAAGCCGCTGTGACTGGGAGATGCTGGCTGCGGCGGGGCCGGCATTGAGCCAGGTCACCTGCTGTGGAATCATCCCAACGGCCCAGGTGGGCGAGTGTGCCTCCCGGGCACAGGAGAGGTGGGCTTCAGGGCACTTGTTAGCCACCTTGCAGCAAATGACACTGATAACCAATGGTCCCTAATTAGGTCACTGTCTCCACTGAATCTTACCTAATACAGTAAAACTGAAAACGATGAGAACAAGTAGGATTTTTCCCCTCCCATCTCATATGTATCTGGGTTTTATTTATTCATTTCCCCTGCGTCTTTATATTTCTAGGTAGGAGATCTTCAAGCTGTACTTTACATGAAGGGCACAATCGAAATATTTCTCTGTTTCTTTTTCATCAGTTGATATTTTTTTGTTTTGTTTTTTTAATTAATTTATTTATTTATCTTTAGAGGGGAAGGGAAGGAGAGAAAGAGAGAAACATCAATGTGTGGTTGCCTCTCATGCGTCCCTTGCTGGGAACTGGCCTGCAACCCAGGCATGTGCCCTGACTGGGAATCGAACCACAATCGGGTGGTTCGCAGGCCGGAGCTCAATCCACTGAGCTACACCAGCCAGAGCTCATCAGTTGATACTTTAAATTTTTAAAGTATTACTGCGTATTCTAAGTATGAACCATTAGACTTTATAGGGCATATTATTTTGCTTTAAATGATCTTTTTAAGAAATAGGTTTTCCTAAATAGTAACTGTTCTTCTTAATATGGGTGCAGCTCGGAGTGAGGAGACACGGCGTGTAGGTTCACTGCTGCGCTGAACTTGTCCATTTGCTCACGCGGTGCTAGAGGGGCGTCGGCTTCTTTCTCTGCAGATGGAGCCGCAGGCTCTGAAGCCGCCCTTCCCGCTGTAAGTCTTCCTCCTCGTGCACGGGAGGACACGCCATCTGACCCATGTCCATACTCGTAGGGGAAAGCGTTGCTGGTATCCAGTCTCTGGGGAGAAGCTGGTGTCTAGCTGTGATCCCATGTTGGTGCTTGAAACTAACAAAGAGAAATGCCTTTTAACACACTGTAGCTATTGGGCCTGCTTGGAAGACTGAAATTTCTCCTTCTCTGTTACATTGTAGTCGCATAGGTTAGACTTTGAGGTCGGCCCCTTGTAAAGACATGTATTGCGAGGTGATTTTTTAGTTGAAAGTATCGGCTTCTGAAAATCGAAGACATGCTGTGTACTCGTCGTCAATAGTTCATTTTTTACCAGTTGAGCTGAAGAAATGACGTGAAAGAACTAGATGGAGTTAATATAAAATGCCCAAGCACTTATTATTGTTTATATCTTATTCAAATTAGTGGGGCTAACATTCATATATATTTTATTTAATTTTTTCTGCTCTATATAAATTATTTTATCCATTTTTAAAGGAGCCAGACAGAGATCCATGGAGAAAAGGAGGCACTTGTGTTTTTTAAAAAATATTTGTGTGTATGTGCACTCATAAGTTATCAAAATATGAGCAAAAAATTTGGTTTCCAAAAAAATGAACACTTTATCTGTGAGGTTTGTTAAAGAGAAAATAAGTTAGTAACAAAACTTTTCCCCCTTAACTTTCAACTACTTGGATATCAACATAATTGGAACTTTTTATCAAACTCTTTCATTTGTATTTTTAGAAATATGATTCTTTGTCATAAAATGGGCATCATTGCCCTTTTAGGCAAAGGCAGTCTATTCCTAACATGTTTCCATTTTTGCTAAGAAGAAAATAAATCTAAGATTTTTCATTTCCTCTCTTTTCATGTTTTGATATTCCCTTTTACAAAGTACTGTGCTCCTGTTTATGAGATGCCTTCTCATTTTATCTGTTTACACACTGTGATCAGTTTTCTGGCTTTATTTGCACGTCTAATGATAGTCAGTTATCCTCCTGGTATTAATAATGTTTAGGTCCGTATCCTTTCTTCAGAGTCCTTTCCATCACCTTGATGGAATGATATTTAAGAAAACGAACAGAGGAGCAGAGCTCCGGGACCGTCCCCACACCCACCTGTCACTTCATAACTTTCCATCCACAATCAGAACGTCTCGGGAAAGCTCCGTGACCCTGCCTTCAGCCCTTGGCTGCATCTGTCCTCTCGAAGGCAGAGGTTGCTGGTGGGCAGCAAATCTCAAAACAGCTCTTACCAATCATGTCTCTGGTGACTCATAGACACTCCATCTGAAGAGGCTGAAAGAAAGTGAGCAGCTGCCACAGGCGTGTCCCTGGACTCTTCCTGATTCCTCCACCCACGCCCATTGAGGCCACGTGGTGGACACCCAGGGGCTGGTGGGACGGGCCTGGAGTCTGTGTTTGCATGAAGGGAGGGGAGAGAAGAGAGAATGGGGCTCAGAATGGCAGGAATGAGAGAGGCCAGCTAGAAGCAGCACTTGTCTTTGACATTCAGGTACTATTCTTTAAAGATGATGTGGCAGGTTCTTGCTTTGGGCATGTTAGCAACCTTATTGGAGATGAGTTAATGGATGAGAAAAGTGGTTGACCTGGGTTTGGCTTGTGGTGGTGGGTGTGAACCCCTCAGACACACCCCAGAAGGTTGGGTGTGGTGCGGACCAGTGAGACGGAACTTGCATCCGTTCTGAATGGTCAAGTCTTGACTGAACCAGAAGGACGTGAGCAGACAAGTCAAAACCCAAGTAAAACCGGCAAAATGAATATCTTCCAGTTGGGAATGAAGATGGCATTTCTACAAGTCAACTAAGAACATTTTCTGATTATATTCTTCGACATTAGGTAGTTATAACTAGATGACTGGTTTTATACATGTACATTTTTCAATGCTTGCCATCATGTGTTGTATAACATACATGATTTGCATCAGATTTTTGTTTTTATAGCCCTGATTCCACTTACTACCTCTCCTTTAGTAAGTAATTTCTTAATTACAAGTTGTCAAAAATGAGGAGAAAGATGGATACGTGTACATCGCAGTCCTGAGACTCATTTTACACCACTCAGTTGACAGATTAACTTGCCTTATTGTAAACCCTAATATGCTGCTACGACGCTATAAATAATCATGACAACATCTAATAAAAATAGATGTCATATCAGAAAACCGCAGCAGAGTTTAAACTTAGTTTAGTAAAATCAACAACTTGCTCACAAGACTGATGAACTGCAGTTACATGTTTTTAACAAAAGCATTTCTAGCAACCAGATAAGCAAGTGTCTTCTTGACAGAGATGGATGACAGCGCGTGTGCCAGAGCCGGTGGAAAATAGGAGCTGTCATCTAGAAAATGACAGAGCCATTTCGAGTCCCTCTGGATTAGCGCTCCGTCTTCGGCTGAGCAGATAGACTGTTAGCCGAAGGTCTATTGCCAGCAAATCAGAAGCGAGAGGGCAGAGCCCTGTCTTTCCAAGACGACCAGAATCATCAGAGGCTCCCAGGCTGAGAGTGCACGTGATGACGTCCCTGCTTTCTGTGAGGCTTGTGGTACAAGAAACCAATCAAAGCAATGTACTACCATGTAGGTCAGCAAAAATAGGAATTAATGCGTTCGCCGTAGAGATTTACCAGCGTTTAACAACAGCGTAAGCTAGCATAAAGAGATTGTTTTTAATACTCTGCCTTATTCAAAATTGCCCCAGATGTGGGTGCCTATAATAACATCACTGGTTTCCTATTTATCTTTGTTTAAACAACTGAGTTCGCAGATCATTCTTTTCAGCCTTGTGTGACTCAGTGAGTACTGTCTGACTGACCAGCATCCAGGGAGGTGATTCTGAGGTTAAAAGGAGTGTCCACAGTGCATTGAACCTAGCGGGATCGATTTTCAAGTGCAGCTGGGGCTGCACTTCAGGAAATGCTTCCCCACCTTGTCCTGCAGCCCACGGAGGGCCATGTCATTGTGACTGTGCTTAATGGCCGAGGGTAATATGCCACCCTGCTCGGGGTCCTCCGGCAGAGACGGAGCACTGCTGTTCCGCTAATGGCTTGGCACCACATGGCACATTCTCCCTAAGACTGACCTAGCGCCTCTGGGCACAGGGACCCTGGGCACGGCCGGCATCTCAGGTTTCCGAGGACCCAGCTCAGGCACCATGGGGAGGCAGCTCTGAACTGTGCAGTCAGATGTCTCCCGGGGACATCTCAACATTTTGCTTCGACTCAAAGCAAAACAAGACAAAACTGCCCTACACGCATTTTCCTTGATGGCTGGGGTTAGCAAAAGAGATAGAAATATGTTTAATAGTGTTTAGAAATTAAGGATGATAAAGAAACGAGTGATTCCTGTAGGGGGAAAATGACTGCCTTTCATGCCTGGATGGCTAACAAAGGCCTTTTACTCGAACTTGGAGCTCCCAGGGTGACAGTCTGCACCTAATCCGGGGCTCTCTGCAGTCTCCTGACACCCGTCGGGTCGAGATCTGCTGCACAGGTTGTTCTAATGCACATTAGGAGCCAAATAAAATCCCATTATACTGATGAGGCTAACTTTGGAAAGAGAGATTCTTCCAACTGCTTATTTCATCTGTAATGACCAGTTATTTGTCTTCCGTGTGCTATGTCAAGAAGAAAACCTGTGTTTCTGTGGCCTTGTAATTTAATTTCAAGTCTGTCAGGTCATATCACACAAAAGCCTTCTTTCTCCCTCCCTCCCCCACCCCCCCTTCTTGTTCGTGACATTCCCAGTGATGAGCATTTCTAAAGAATAGCTCTTGCTTCCCCAAGTCAGCTTGGTTCTGTCAGTTCTGAACGCAGGGCCTTGCTTTGCCATTTCCAAGGTCTCTGTGAAACCCTGGCTCACAGCTGGTGCTTCAGGCATTCACGCAGTGAAGACGCTGGCACTGGATCCTGGACCAGTTCTGGGGAAGATGCAGCATCTCTTTCACAATGCGCAGGGAAATACGCCTCCAGTCCCATTGCTGGGAAGGGCTGCATCATTCACAAGTGCTTCTTGACAAAACTATTCACAACAGCCCGCCTCCTAAGAGAGGGGGACATTTGGGGGTTTGAACAGAAGAGACCTTAGCTCGTCAGAGTGATTTTAAGTGAACGCTGTTTTCTATGTGGATGTAAAATCTGGTACAGTAATAAACATAAGAACCTTTTAATTGTTTGTACCATGACAGACTGTGTCAGTAAGAATATATAAGTGGAGAAATTTTTAAAAGAAATATGGTAATAGGCTGGGATTAATATTCTTTCCTAATATATGGCGTGGTATTTCTTTGTTTTATTTTATTTTTTTAATGTCCAGGAATAGGTTATAATGGAACCTCTTTAAGATAACATTTTTAATGTTTAAAAAGCATTTTATTTACACCTGGGGAAATCAGAGAAAGAAAACTTTTAGTGACCACTTAGAAAGAAAAAGTATTGGCCCTGCTAGGCAGATATGGCATTAAGATTTATATCTCTAGCTAAAATCAACACAGGAAGTTAGCAGATAAGTCTGAAAATGGAAATAGAGTATCATCTTACATCATAAAAACTAAGGCTTTGAAGTGAAATTTTCCTTCCTTTGTGGTTAAATTCTTTTTTCCGATTTTGTGGTTTCATTGTGGTGCTTGTTTAACAATTAATGTTCTAGGTTGGAATTTATTCAAAGGAAAAAAGCCTCCTTCAAATATTACTATAGCCTGAATGTAAACAGGCCAAAGGAGGCAGAGAAGTAGAAGATTAGATGCCAAAAGATGGCTTTAACCTCAGTTATCCAGACAGTATTTGAAGAACCACTTTGCATGGCTAAACAGTGTGTAATCTAGCTGTCTCCGACAGAATCGCCATCCTCCAGTGAGGAAAACCATCCTTACACGTTACACTGTTTTCCATTTGCAACCAAATCAGATCCCAGGGTTATAAACTGATTTGCCCAGCCTCTTACAGGTGAGGAGGGTAAACATCGTACATCCATACTTCTTGGGTAATTACATTTATTATCGATGTTATATATAACAGAAAATGAGTGTTTTCCATACCACATTGGTAAACACTTGGAGTTTTTCAATGAAAAAATAGTTGTTTTGTGAAGATATTCTAATAATTACTAGATACCTGTTTCTATATCACCACACCTGACACTAGACCAAAACCAGCATTTAAAAGTATAATCGGAGGTGCTGGGTGGAGGGAGGGGAAATGCAGAGTCATTTGATGGGTGAAGTTTCAGTTTCCCAGGAGTAAATGGTCTGCAGGTTCTTTGTGCAACAATGTAGACATATTTATCATCAGTGAACTCCACACTTAAAATGTTTCAGGTGGTAAATTTCATGTTACTTTTTTACCACAATTAAAATTTAAATGTTTTAAAATATAATCAGGAGAAATAATCTCCTCTGGCTCCAGGAAAATGGGCGAGGTGAGATGGCACATTGTCCACCCGACACTTTCAGTCATGAAGCATTTCCAGAGAGTGTCGGTAGAGCAGCCATAGGGGTCAAAGAAAACAGCAAGCAAAGGGATGATCAGTGGCTTTGTCTCCTTGAATGATCTTGCTTCATGCAAGATACCAGAAATCACCTCTCAGAAAAACCTGGAAAAGTGTGGCTGGGCAACCCTTGAAACACTCAGTTCTCAAACCGGGCTGATTGACCCTGGACACTGTCGTTGCTTAGACACCGAGAACAAAGCCAGCTTTCGACAGGTCAGACACACCTCAGGGAAAAGAAACTCTTGGGATTCAAGTTAAGAAGAAGAGGATGAGATTTGTTGATCCGGAACTGGGTGCTTTACGTGTAATATTCCATTTAATCTTGTGAAGTAAGTACTATTATTCCAATATTCCCAAGGGAAAAATTGGGTCTGAGAGGTTGCAGAATTTGCCCTATAGTGTCTGTAGAGTACATATAACTGGAAATGGAACTCCAATCCAATGAGTCTGATTTTCAGTCTAATCCTAACGTTTCTTACTCAATTTTGGAAAGTCAAAGTGAAACTGAAGGTGAGAGGCGTAACTAGTTTCTCCTGTCAGCTCTCATACTCTAGGACAATACTCATACTCCATGACTCTCTGTGGGCCCTGGTGCCTGGGAACCTAGGCAGCCTTCCTGAGTGACCACCTACCCCTCACTGATCTGCAGTATCCAGCCTCTCAGTAACTGACCAGGAATAGGCCAATCCTTGGACATAGACACACGAATGAGATCCGGCCCCTGCCCTGGGAAAGGGCGACAGGTAATACATATGCTAAGTGCCTGCCACACTGCATGGGCTCATGAGGGGATTAAAAAGCAAAATGAAAGAAGGACTTGGTGGGGAAGGAATGGATGGGATATAGTATCCACAACCAAAACCAGTAAGAATGACAGGGTATGCCCCATCTCTAAGCCCAAGGCTCTGCCTCAAGTCCCCTGCTGCTTTCTGAGAGCATGGTTCCTAAAATTACAGGGGAGTTAAGCAACACCTAACACATTAATGTTTTCCTTATCACTTAATGCAACTGACCAAGTGACAGATTGAGAATATTTTATATTTTATTATTTATGACTAAATATGGTTCTTAATTGGAAACCAGATATGTATGTGGATAGCGGGTTGTGTTAATAGTGAAATTGTGGAATAGGACTCTATTATTTGTAAAATTCAAATTTTCTTTCAAAATCAAGTTACCTCTTCCCATACATATAATAAATGCGTAGAGTGCCAGACTAAGCTTCATTCTTTCATTGGTTTTCATCTTCCAATTTTGTATTGTTTTATTTATAACTTTATATATAATAATATGTATCATATTTACATAAGTTTTATTCAAAAGGATCACCGCTAACACTCCAAAATGTGATCTGTAGGCTATACTTGGGAAATAATATTTTAAGCTCCTGGTGCTGCCTCTGACTTTCTTTGCACGTCTTGGATTTGATGTTCCCCAAAGTTTCAATAGATATGCTAAAAAATGACATGTTGAATATGGAGTATTGCTGTAGAGAGCCAGGCGAAAGGAAGCGCTGTAGGACACCAGTGAATGACGCTGCATAACTCTCAGGAAAAAGCAACAAAAATAACCAGGAGAAAGCTGGAGAGATTCACAAACTACAAGTAGCTCCATTAAACTTCATTAATGGTATTTCTAACTCGCTGTTTAAAGAATGGCAGCAGTTATGGGCAAATGTAGCGTACCCCATTTTACTCATTGTTATTGGGTGTTAAAAGGAAACCACATTTATGGGACCTGTGGCTATCACATTTATTCTCTCCCAACAAAGTCTCCCCAGCATTGTTTGTTATCCAGGAAACTTCACAGCTTTAGAAGACCCAGACTTCAAAGTCAAGGAAGTGGATTTGGGGCATGGGAGCCTGGGGGCACCAAGGCAACTATCCGTCAACATAACTCAAATTTTTTTCAGTCATTTGTTTACTACAGAGGGCAAACCAGAATTCTATATCTACATATGATTTCCAAAGCCCATATATTCATTGTTGAAGGTATATAAATACTGACTTAACATTTCACAAAAAGTTTAGCTTACCAGACAAAAAACACTATTCTATCGCCTGCTAATGGAAGGAGCCTTCCTTTGCTAAACATTATGCAGTACCAGCGGCGTGACCCTGGGGTCATGGGACAACACTAGCGTGCTCAGGCTCTCAGGGCTTTTTTTTTTTTTAAAGTGGCACCTGCTGTGAGGCTGTCTGAATAAATACAGAGCCTGCAGCAAATCACAGATGTTTTATGCGCTAGAAATACTGACAGGAAGTAATCACTAAGAGAGACAGAAAGGTAGGAGCCTGGAAGAAAAAGTAAAAACACTTGTATCTTTTGAGGGCGGTTTGGGAGAATGGATTTAAGAGTGTGAGTAGTTTTGCTGTGCATTGTATTCTGACCCAGATTCCACCTCGGGCCAGCTATGAGAGCACAGGGCTTCTTAGGGGGAAGGGGCATCTTCCATCAAGACTAATGGAAGAAGATGCTTGAAAATCCCTCTACATTGGTTTTGGTGGGTTGAAATTCTTAACTTTTTTTAGTTGTTCTTGTTGATTCTATAAAACAAGTACCCTATGATTTATTCTTTAAGTTTAAAAGTAAATGTTTTCATTTTGGTGCAGACCTTTCCTATTAGCAGGGACCACTTCCCTTTAAAATTCCAGGGTGCAGGGGCCACCCCCACCACCTCAAGGAGGTTCTTTCCGCTGTCCTGGACATTGGATGTGGACCCTCAAAAAGGAATGTCATGCTTGAGTTTATCTTGTTTTCACACCAGGTAATTTTCAGTGTATTTCAAGACCATTTAATAACATTATTTCATTGACTTCCAAGCAAGTGGTAACAAAGCAAATATTTGTCTACTCTACATTTCCCCAACAGTTTCTGGACCTCATTTCAAAGAGGTTCGTGTTGCCTGAATGTTGGTGTGCTTTCTTTCTTCCAGAGAAACCAAAGCATGTTATTTGTTTTCACAAGAGTGTTTATAGTTAACACATTTACATTTGAGACCACATCTGCTCCACTCCTTAAATGACTTCTCTAATAAGTATTTTTTAGCTTATAATCACATTAACAAGCTACCCCTAACGAGTCCTTCAGAGCCCTGTTTTTAAATTTTTATTTGAATATTTGACAGTTTCTTTGTAGAAAGGAAAGAACATTTGAAATAATATTGGATATTTTGCCAAGTCTGTCAAATGAGTAGCACTTCCATTTTCTCAGCTCTGTCTCGTTAAAATTGTATTCTAATTCTGTCTTAACTTGGTCTCTGTGCTTCATAAGTCATTGCCTGCTCATTACTTGTAGTCTGGGAGATGAAATTTATTCAAGCCCGATAGCTGAGATAAAGAATTGAAAGGCAGGCAGCTGGGAGAAATAAAATTAGCCTATTTTAGTGCTTTTCCGGCTGGATTTTTGCACAGCCACTCATTAGGCCACGTGTCCATTTGCATTTGTGACACCCTCTATGTTTGGTTTTTAGATTCTTGTTAAGATGATATTCTTAAAAGAAAAATAAAGAGATTCTCCTTTTTTTTGTCTTAGCACTAAAATGCCACTGAGCATCTGAATTTTCTCTAATTATAGAATGATTAAAATTGCCCAACAAAGATTAATTGTTTCATTGTGTTACAATTCATATTGGTGTCTCCTTACAGAAAAGAACATTAGTCACAAGGAGTAAATGTTATACCCTCAGACTGGTTTGAGGGGAAATGGATTTAGAACATAATGTGACTTACAAGCAATTTCACATGGAATACAGCAGGGACCTGTGCTTTCTAACCTAACCACTCCATCTCCAGCTTTAAATGTCAAAAGAATACACTGTGGAATTCCTAATTTTGAATAGGGAGGAGTTTTTGAAAAAAAAATGACTAAAAGCATTGTACCTTCCATTAGAAAATTGAGTTGTTAAGGAATGATAGGGTCCTATTACGGAACTTGGTATTTTTGACTTCTCTGATCATGAACAGATATTGTCATTAGCTAGCTAATTAAACTGACTGCAACAACAAGCAGTAATTTAGAAATATATTCTAAATTAGTTTCAATATGAAAGAAAGTCTTTGTTGATCTGTGTATGTAATTAATGTCATGTCATGAATTAGCTGAGGGATTTCTGCATAGAAATATATGCATTTATATAAAAGAAAAAAGACTTATTTACCCTCCAATTCTGCAAGTAAAAGGTGGATGTGTACTTAAATATAAGTACTGATGCTTAGGTTTAGGTTCAGTTTCAGCATCTGTACATATAATACAATGTGTATACCAAAGCTGGAAATGTTGCAAATAGTATGTTTATAGAATTAAATCGAAATAGGCAGAGTCTGTCAAAGCACTATGTAAGATGTGTGGACAGATTTGTCAAGTCCCCTGTAGCACATAACTGCAAAATATTGTATGTGACTAATAAATTTCACAGATAAGCAGTAGACCAGAGTCATAAACAACTTTGTCTTTAATGTAGCTATATTTTGGTAACAGTAGCTAGATTGAAAAGGTGGACTCTCTTGAGAGCATTTAGCGTGGTGGATTTTTATTTGCTTTTTATATCTTTCTCAGTGTGGTACTTGGTTCATTGTCTTTGTCATGCTTGTACCTATTAACATTTTATAAACTACCTAGCAAAGCAGGATGTAAAGTTATAATCTAGGACCAAACTAGAAATCAATAGGCCACACAAGGCTAAGCCATGGCATGATTTAAGAGATTCTGCCTGAAGGATTACATAATAGGTAAGTATGCAATGTACATATATGGGGGACCCCCCCAAAAAACAGAATTATCTTCTGGAAGGCAGGCCCCTTGCATTATAGGCTTCCCCTGCTAGGTGAGTGTTCTAGGAACCCATTTGTATCAGTGTGCCGGCTGGCGTTGTTGTGAGAGGCTGTGTTCAGCTTCAGTGAATTTTTTTTGACAACTCAATGAATGCATTTGCTCATTTCATGATGGGTGATTTACAAGCGCACCAGCCCACACCTTGCAGAGTCTTCAGCAGTTTTTTGACCAAAAACATCCTGACTCCTGTGTCCTACCCACCCTATTCACCTGATCTTGGCCCCAGTGACTTTTTCTTGTTTCCCCAAATGAACAAGTCCTCAAAAAGAAACATTTTGCTGATGCGGAAGAGGTGAAACAAAAAATGGCAGAAGCACTAAAAGGCATCAAATCAATGAATTCAAAAACTGTTGTAAGCCGTGAAAAAAGAAGTCTCCATAGGTGTATAAGATCAAATGGAGAGCACTTTCAAGTTGACTGAAGTTTAAACATGCAAGAGTAAATACACCATTTTTTATAAATAAACTCCGGGTTTGGGGGTCCCCCTCATATACATGTTATATAAGTAAATCCCAAAGACCAAAACCAATGTGGACTTAGTACTATACAAATTGTTTTTGAACATGTATGTATGGGCTTCACGATAAAGAGCAATCCTGTACTGTAACTACTACACCTAGACCTATCCTAGCTCTGTATCTCTACCCCTTCAGCTCCTCCCCTTGTCCACTCCAGGCCCTCAGAAAAAGCACATACCCAAGCCCTACAGTCTGTATGGCCTCCATCGGGCAGATAAAACTGATAATACTAACCTGGACACTGATTTGTTTTTCAAATACAACATTCTTAACACCAAGCTTGGGTCTATGTAACCCCTGAATTTGTAACCTAAGCTTCAGAAATCTACAGAGCTAAAGGATCTATCAAGAAACATACTGAGACAAATGTACCATATGTTCCTGCAAAAGACTTTGATCTATTTTTTTCACTCGCAAAAGATTGTCCCCTTTTTTCAGGCTGTAAGAATCTGGTTGCCAATTATTCTTAAATTATTTTATGTGTCCCCTTAATTTTTTATAGAAGCGACCAGCTGTATCCGCAGCACATTCACACAGCGCCAAGGAAAGATCCCTTCCCACTCCCGAGTTCCTCCTTAGCCAGTTCCTTCTCACCAGAGGGGAACAAAGACGCCGACAGAGAGGAGGAGGAGGAAAGTAGCAAAGGGTCCTTGCAGATGTCTTGTCAGTCCGAGGCCCTGCCCCACCGCCAGTGCTCGGTTGTCTCTCTACTTGGGACTACTGGTCGTAGCTGGCCTTCATGGTTGGTGGCGGTTAAATCTGGAATACTCAGCACCAGTGGCCGCTATGGTCAGGATCAAAACATTTGGTTGATTATTTGGATTTGGGCGGTGTCCTTCTCTTTCCTGACTTCCTGAGTTCTTGATATTTCCTTGGTAGTTGCATGTCTCCTTGTAAATGCCCCATCAAGGCGTTTGTGAGGTCAGGCCTCCATGAGGGAAATTTTTGGAGAAAGTGGGAGGCCTCGTGGGACTCCTCCCACATTGTTCTTACAAAGAGCCGCCCCCACATCTCCTCCCATTAGCTCTCGAGCACGTCACAGAAAAACACCATGCGCTTGGCCCCTCCCACTACATCTTCAGAAATGGCCTGCCCTACAAAATATTTTGTGCCTGGGTTTTGGGTTTTTTTTTTTTTACCTTTATATTTGAATTCCTTGAGATGTGATTCTGTTTTTCTTTGACTAATTTTAGGATCATCTTTTACAATCAGAAGGGTCCCTAAATATAAATATTTTCCTTGAGCATCAAGATTGAGCTGCAGACCTACTGACCTCTGCCTGCGAAACCAGAAATGAGTCTCCGGAAGGTAACGGGGTCCGAATTAAGAAATGAATGCCTTCTTCTACGGTACTGTCTTCCCCGACTTTTCATTTTGACATCCAATGTCCTCCCGTGTTTTTGCTCCTCCTGGACTCCCAGTCGGCTTCTTCCATGTCTGCTTTATCAGCATGCCTTTTACTTCTCAGATCTCAGTGCACTTGGTCATCACAGGCAAGCAACCGAATTCAGGGACGTTGTGTTGTTGGCTGTAACACATTCCACCAAAGATATGCTTTTGAGAAGAGAAATTACATAACATGTCTCTTCAAGACTATTTATATGACTCTCATGTAAACGTAAAATAAACACAGGCTGTTACCGAGCCAAAGTTTGTGTGCCTGATGCTTTGAAAGGCCGAAACTCAAAATGCCAGTGTTTAGGGTAAGGAAACTATCTGATCAAGAAGGTACGAACCAAGAGGATGGCTATTGGTGCCTCAAGTCCATCTTGCTTCCTGGATTAGGTTAAGGGTTTTTAAGGGGTTAGGTGGGTTTTAATTGGAGGGACTTGAAACTTGGCCATTTATGGTAAAGGGATATCAACACTGGATATTCCTGGACAACAGACCCTTTGCTTCTGACACAGTTCCAGTGTTCAAGTTCTGGTATGTCTGGGCCATTGGACCATTCATGGGGGTGGGAGACTTTGGTTCTGGGTGTAGCCGGAGGTCAACGTTCTCTCCTCTGTGATGGCCTTGGCTGCAGAAATCTCGGTTTTGGTCTGCTGTCTCTGAAAAGTGATTCAATCTGTCATTAAACAGGAGAGGACCATTTTGAAGCCTGCACCTTGTGCGCTTGCCCCTGTGAGTGAAGCCACAATCTGCGTTCGATTGTTTTTTTAATTCACCTGCTCAAAGAGAGAATCTGAAAATAAAGTTTTGTTTGCTTATTTGGAGCTACTCATTTTACTGAATCACAGAATATTGGTGCTCAGAGATTTTCTCATCAAAAAGAAAACAAACATACGATAACCATATCCTGTCCCCCAAAGTACAGTGTTCACACACAGCTCAGTTCCACCCTTTGCTCGCTCTACTGACTGCCTTTCCACATGGACTTTGCTGGAAACACATGTCTAAACGTTTTTACATGTGATGTATTTTACTTCCTGTACGGATATATATGTAGATTTATCTAATTTCTACCTCTTTTCAGAAAGTAATCAAAGCAGCATTTAACAAATGTATATATATTTATAGATAAAATTTAATAGTAAAAAAAGGACAGAGTAGGGAGGGAGGGAGAGAGTGAAAAAGAGAGAAGGAGGAAGGGAAGGAAAGAAAGAGGAAGGAAGGAAGGAAGGTAGTTAGAAAGCAAGGCCAAGGAAAGGAGAAGATAGATATGGCAAGGAATATTCATCAACTTTGCATGGGTAAAGTTTAAATTCACTTTGTTTTAAGATTTTATTTTATTTATTTTTAGAGAGAGGGGAAGGGAAGTAGAAAGAGAGGAAGAGAAACGTCAATGTGTGGTTGCCTCTCACGTGGCCCCCACTGGAGACCTGGCACACAACCCAAGCATGTGCCTTGACTGGGAATCAAACCGGTGATGCTTTGGTTCACAGCCCACGCTCAATCCACTGAGCTACACCAGCCACGTTAAATTCACTTCTGAACTCTATAACATTCAAGCCAATAAGAGAAAACTTAACTATAAACTTCTCTAGAGATAAATGGCATGATTTTTTAATCATTATTTTCTTTCTTGTATGAAGCAATGAATTGCCCAGTCAATAATTAATGGCTGTAAACTGTAACACTGGAAATAACACCACATTAAACTTTTATTTCATAATGCTAGGCCTCTACAAATTTTTGAAGACAAGTTAGAAGGTAACTAAGACTATTTAGAAAATGAAGTGATCTATGGCTATGCATGTCAGATTTCACATTGCTAAAACATTGTATCAAATTTGAACAGTTCATTACAGCTTTTCTAAAAGGAATTTATATTTACATTTATCCTCAGTTTTCAGATATAACAGCCTAACCTAAATACTCTGATTCTCAATTTATCTGAATCACTATTATTCAGGTTTCTTTTTACTTTTTCTCAGAGGACGCTACTCAGAATTCCTTGGTCCCTTCAGTTTCTCAGGCTTTGTCTTTCCCATTTTTTAAAGGCATTTTACCTAAAACAATGGTGGGCATTAAAAAATAAAAGAACGGTTCAACCCTATGCTCATGAAAAGTAGAGAGCTGCCGGTCCCCTGGTGTGTCATGGTCGTGGTTGACTCCTGTGATGGTGGCTGTCCCATCTTTTCTGTGCCGTGAAGGTTTCTTGCTTTTTAAAATGTTTATCCGGTGCTCCATGTAGTTCCCGTAACTCCCCGCTGATAAAGCTTCAGTACAATTAAAGTATTTATACGAACACTGCTGAATTCAGCTGGCATTATTTAGACACAAAAAGGAAAAATTCTGGCATTTCCAAGTCACAATTGTGTAATCAGATGACATATTTTTACTTGGTTTAAGAATACCTTTACACCCAAGTTTTTAAAAATGTAAAATTGCTATGTTTTCTTTTCTTGTATATGATATTCTTCAGGGAAATTAATTTCGCTGGATTATACTTCAGTTTGGACTGAATTGTCTAAACCAAGCCATCTAAAATAATAGTGCTAGACTGTATTTTCTTGTTTAATTAACTTGGGGAAAAAGAACCGTATCTGGACAGGCATAAAGCTAACTCATCACCATTCAAATAGGGCTAAATGCAGACTTTTTTTTTTGGCCTCTAAGTAACGGCTTGCCCTTTGACCCATCCTCATTATGGAAATGAATGTAATGTTGAATAAGATAATATCATTCTTTTAGAATTATGACATGAAGGGGAAGAATTATACAGCACACTAGAAAGTTTGGTGGGAATTGACTTACAAAAGACGTGGCCACATTTGTTTTTATTGTGGTTAAAGCTCTAGTTTGGGAAAAGACAAAAGAGCAAGGAATTGGGGAGTTTCTGGATGAATGTAGATCTAATGAAGAGAGTCCATTGGCTCCACAGGCCAGGCTAAGATTCCCACAGTCCTGAACAAACAGTTCTCAGCCTATAATTTCTAAGCCTTTGTTTCCCCACTTTGGAATTCTGACTACAGGCATGTTACCAAGCCAACTGGGTCCACTACAAAGATACAGCAAAGCTCTTTTTATCATAAAGATCAAGACAACAATTGTGTGCCTACAAGAAAAGAACAACTAAAACCATCCAACAAGCATTAAAAGAACAATTCTAGAGATAGTTGCCTTTGAACTCCAATAATGGGCAACATTCAGTCCCGAGATTTGAAATGCCCGACTTAAAAGAATTCATTACCAATTGCCTTTCCTTGTAATTATCAGAGCTGCTGGCAGCAAGTACTTACAGCGGCATTAATTTTGTCAAATGTGGTATTTTGCAGTCATGCTGAATCCCATACAATGGCCACATTATAAATCTACTTTATAGACTTAGTTTTGTTTATTATAGAGTTCATTTATGAAATAGAGGAAATCTAAATTTTGCCTTGGCTTTACTCCAAAACCATAGTAAATAGAGTATTGTTTTACAAAAGGTTGTTCGAAAATATCACTTCCTGAATGTGAAAGTATGCTGTTTGTGCAGATACGTTCCACTGACATGCGCAATGCCCAGCTGAGAAAATAAAAAAGGGTTGTTAATCTGGACACGGCTCTCTCCTTCAGCTGTGACCTGTGAACAATTTCAGTTCCATGTGGAAAAAAATAGGAATTTCCATTTTTGTGTAAACACTTCATTTTCTGATGGCATGGGAGCAATTTAAATTGAATCTGAGCAGGCATCACTAATTCAGAATAAATATTCTATTTGAAGAAGTTTGAGCACTATTATGTGTGGAGGCCCTACATCCAAACCTGAGAAACAGCTTCTGGAAGTCAGTCGTTTCATGTCATGAAATCCATGACAAGCCATTTATTTTGTGCGGGTTTGTTGTGAGTGTGTACTCTTTTTTTGCTTTGTTTTTCTGCATAAGAAAGATTAAGGGCCCAGCCATTTTTGTGTTTTATTTTGGGAAGGATTGAGTGAATTTTGTATTCGCCAATGCAGGCAAATCTTAAATAATAGTCAATTGATAAGATATATTTTTAGAGAAATTTTTCTGTAAATCAAGTCTGATTTTTTATGGGGGTAATGTAACATTATATGCCTATTGAGACCTTGGCAAAAAACATTTTAGAAGAAAAAGAAGAGCATTAATTCCATATTTATTTCATAATAAACAATATGCTTATATTCTGCATAGTATAATTAGGTTCATAGAACAGCCAATCCTATGTATTTTATTATAGAGATCTTAAGCCCTGACCAGTGTGGCTAAGTTGGTTGGGTGTCATTCCACAAAGCAGAAGTTCGCTGGTTCCATTCCCAGTCAGGGCACATACACCTGGGTTGCAGGTTTGGTCCCAGGTCAGGGAGCATACACGAGGCAACCAATAGATGTTTCCCTCTCACACTGATGTTTCTCTCCCTCACTTCTCCTCTCTCAGAAAATAAATTAATAATGTCTTTTAGAAAAAGAGAGAAATCTTAAGACAAGAACTGTGTGAGTCCAACAGGCAAAGGTCCCAGGAATACTAAGTGGAGAGGAGAGACGAGGAGGTAGAAAAGATTTTTCATGACACAAGAAGAGAGGCCAACTAAGAAATGTAATTTATGACTTGCCTTCTCTTAAGTCTACGAATAATGTCATGGGGCATTTGGCAAAGGACTGTGGGTATGATTTGCTATAAGTCAAAATCTATTGCTGTCATTCATGTTAGGCTTTCAAAATGTACAGATGAAGAGAAAGCAATATATAAAAGATGCATATCAAAGATTTTGCTCTAGTTTTATTTTTTATTCTTATTGATTGATTTTTTTAAAGAGAGAAATATAGAGAAACATCAATTTGTTGAACCACTTATTTATGCATTCATTAGTTGATTTTTTAATGTGCCCCAATGAAGCATCAAACCCACAACCTCAGTGTATTGGGTCAGTGCTTTAACCAACTGAGTTGCTCTGCCAGGGTGCTCTACTTTTAGACTTCAGTAAATTTATACAGTTTTCTTGATGGGGTTTGGTGCCAGTAATATGAATGAGAAAGTGCTGAATTAGTACACAAGTTATTAGACATATATACAGGTACGTACTGTAAAGGAGGAAAGACTTTTCCTTAACACTTTTAGGGGCCTTCGCTGGCCCTGGAAATTAAACTGACAGATTAACAACAACAAAAAAAAAGAATGTAAATGTATCTAAGTTTTACATGACATGAGAGCTTTCATGAGGAAATGAAGACCCCAAGAAACCGATAAGCCAATGTTGATGACGAGTAGACAGTCATGGGATAATGTGAAAGGAAAAAAAGGATCTGTGCTAAGGGCCGTAAATGAGGGGAAATTCAGCAACTTCATGCGGATTATTCTTGGCGTCCCTTTATCTTCAGAGATAAGGATGTTCCTTTCCTCCAGATGTAGGAAGGGCGCTTCTTCCTCTCGATGGGAGTCTTATGTCTGCTTCAGAGAAGAAGGGGGCAGTGAGAGTCCTTCCTATGCCTGCTGTTTCTCAAATTCCTTCAGCGTAAAATATTCAGTATGCCAAAATGGCATATTTGGGGGTAGTGTGTTCTGAATGCCATCAGTGTATGTGTGTGTGTGGATCTCTATATATCACACAAAAGTACATACAGATACACCTAAAGCTTCTAATTTGCCTCTGAAAACTTTAAAAAAAAAAACTATATAATGCAATCAAAGTATATGGTGAGCTCTTACTTTCTGCAACATTTTAATTTGTATATGGTTAAAATATCCATGAATCTTTGGTTTGACTGTGTAATTCCAAGGACATGCCATTAAGAATATAACCTTTACAATCAATGCGTAATTTATATGTCTTTACATATAGTATTAGCATTTCCAGGATGATCTTTGTTTCCTCAAAATTTAGACATGAGTTATCACTAAGCACAAACCCATTACCCATCAATTTTCTAGTTTTTATTTTAAAAAAAAATTTTTTATTTATCTTTAGAGAGGAAGTGTTCCGTCCCGCGGAACAGTCAACGGGGGTCCCGAGTCTACCTGAAACGGANCCATCAATTTTCTAGTTTTTATTTTTAAAAAAAATTTTTTTATTTATCTTTAGAGAGGAAGGAGAGAGGGATAGAAATATCAATGTATGGTTGCCCCTCGTGAGTCCCCTCCTGGGAACTGGCCTGCAACCCAGGCATGTGCCCTGACTGGGAATCGAACCACAATCCTGTGGTTCGCAGGCCCACGCTCAACCACTGAGCTACACCAGCCAGGGCCAATTTTCTAGTTTTAAAAATTAAAAGACAAAGCTTTAAAGTCCACCTTAATTATTTTTTGTCTCTCATATAGAGAAACATTTCTAATTCCCAAAGTAAGAATTTTATGAGAAAAAAATACTTTGGATTTTCATCTCTAATGGAAAACAATGGTATGCTCCAAGCTGAACCATCAAGTTCACCTAGAGTTCTGCTCAATTACAAGTGAATTCTTTCTTCCCTTTTCAGTTTTCTCTGGCAGGCAGGGAAGCACATGGTACCATAAAAGGGGGCTATGGCCATTGATTGCACTCCCCTGACAAGAGCAGCCACTGGAAGTTTTTCACTCACAACTTACTGTGGCCCTGCCTTCGTGGTCATAGCTCCCAGAACTGTGATCCTACCCTGAACTAAGGCAGTGGTCTTTACACGTCCACTAGTCTGGGTGTCCCGCTCATGAACTCAAGCTAGCAGATAAGCAAGTAGGGAGAAGCAGAGAACAAATATCTAAGTTCTAGTCACTGTTTTCATGCTTTATTTCACTTTATTTCATTATTTCCCTCCTCACAAAACTTTGAATAGTATAAATATAGTTATCTCCATTTTACAGATTGAAAAGGTGAGAAGTAGACAGATTTACGTAACCATCTTACCATCACGTACCCAGGGAGCATCTGAGCAGAGATTCACACCAACCTCTGCCTGACTCTACAGATGCCCAGCTCATTATTTGAACCATGCTGTTAAAGACTATTAGCCATAAGCAGATTGTTACTGGTCAATGAAGTCCATCAGTCCTCTGGTCAACTGCTAGGATATGAAAATTCTTGAGATCTTCAAGAATCAAGGATTGTGTCTTATTTATCTCAAGAAAAGAATAGTTCAGTGTTGTCATAGGAGGTGTTTAAGAAATAATAATAAAATAAATTTTGCATTGATCAAAATATATTTTTTGAGCTGTTTTAGTTAGAAATTACATTAAAAGAGCACTCATATAAATACAAGATACACACTTAAATTTTTGACTATGATAGAGATCATGTAATGATATACTACAGAAATCACTACCTCTTATATTCATTCACTCTTCCCTAATTGATTACATTCTTAAGAAAAGTAAATGTATGGGTTAATGTACTCTTTTTTTTTAAAGAATTTTTTAAATGTATTTTTCGAGAAAGGGGAAGAGAAGGAGAGAGATGGAGAGGAAGATCAGTGTGCAGTTGCCTCCCTCGTGCTCTGCCCTGGGGACCTGGCCCGCAACCCCAGCATGCGCCCTGACTGGGAATCAAACTGGCAACCCTTTGGTCTGTAGCCTGTGCTGGATCCAGTGAGCGACACCATGCAGAGTGGGTTAATGTACTCTTAAAATGACTTTGACCTTGATAGATCTCTAAAACTCAATTTAGAAGTAGAATTGTAAGATTGTAGACAACAACTGGAAAAAAATGATATTATCATTTGTCTCATCATTCAAAACCAAAACATAAGCATAAGAAATCTGTGAATGAGACATCAAAGTCAGTGGCTATGCTAATGAATGTCTCACATGTGTGCCAAAATAAAACAAAATCTAATAATAAAATAAACTGTGTGTGATACATTACTGTTTACAAAGCATTTTATTAAGTCAATTCCTCCCCTACCTACCATGAAAGATAGTGATGAAAATATTTTAGGGAAATTACAATACATTATTGTCTTCTGTATTCAGGAGAGCCCTGTGATATGTTTGCAATCATGCACAATGTATTGAAAAGTATACGAGTACTGAGAAGTTAATTTACACAATTGTGGAGGCAAAAGGTTTTTTTATTATTTTTATTTTTCAATAACAGTTGACATACAATATTATGTTAGTTTCAGGTGCACACCCCAGTAATTAGACATTATCTAACTTCCTAAGTGATCATCTCCATAAATCTTGTACCCACCTGACACCATACAAAGTTATTAAAATATTATTGACTATATTTCCTATGCTGTACTTTATATCCCTGTGCCTATTCTGTAACTTCCAACTTGTGCTCCCTAATCCCCTAAACTTTTTTACCCTTCCCTCAAGCCCCCCACTCATCTGGCAACCATCAAAATGCTCTCTGTATCTATGAGTCCATTTGGGTTCTACTTTATTTATTTAGTTTTTTGGATTCAATTGTTGAAAAATTGTATTATTCATATTTTTATCTTTTTTTCTTCTTCTTCTGGAAGACCTTTTAACCCTTCATATAGTACTGGTTTGGTGGTGATGAACTCTTTAGCTTTTTCTTGTTTGGAAGTTTCTTGTTTATCTGTTCTTCAATTCTAAATGATAGCTTTACTGGGTATAGCAATCTTGGTTGTAGGTACTTGCTTTTCATCATGTTGAGTAGTTTTTGCTAATCCCTTCTGGCCTGCAAAACTTCTGTTGAGAAATTAGCTGACAATCTTATGGGAGCTCCCTGGTAGGTAACTAACAGCTTTTCTCTTGCTGCTTGTAAGATTCTCCAGCATTAAACTTTTGCATTTTAGTTATGATGTGTCTTGGTGTGGGCCTTTTTGAATTCATCTTTTTTGGACTCTGGACTTGTGTGTCTATTTCTTTCATCAGGTTAGGGAAGTTTTAAGTCATTATTTCTTCAAAAAGATTTTCAATTCCTTGCTCCCTCTCTTCCTCTGAGACCCCATGATGCAAATGTTGGTACACTTGAAGTTGCCCCAAAGGCTCCTTACACTACCCTCATTTTGGGAGGATTTTTATCTCTTTGTGCTATTCTGGTTGGGTGTTCTTTGCTTTCTTGTCTTTCAAATCGCTGCTTTGATTCTCAACTTCATCTTCTCTACTGTTGATTGCCTATAAATTATTCTTCATTTCAGTTATGTATTCTTCCTATCTAACTGGTTCTTTTTTATGGTTACCATGGGTTATCTTTTTTGTGTTGTTGAAGTTCTCACTAAGTTTCTTCATCATCATAGCTATTGTTTTGAACTGTATATCTATTAGTTTGCTTGCTTCCATTTCATTTAGTTCTTTCACATTGGACCTGTTTTTACCTTTTTCCTCCCCATTTTGGCTGCTTCCTTGTGTTTGTTTCTGTATATTAGGTAGAGCTGCTATGTCTCCCTGGCTTGGTAGAGTGGACTAATGTAGTAGGTGTCCCGTAAGGTCCAGAGGCACAGCCTCCCCATTCACCCAAACTCAAATGTGCCCCCCAACAGTGTAGGCTGCGCACACTTTCCAGTCATAGTTGAATCTTGATTGCTGTTGGCACGTCAATGGGAGAGATTTACCCCCCAGGATGATCAACTGTAAGAAGGCATAACCTGTAAATTCAACTGTACAGGAGCCTACCTCACAGAGCAGGACTTCTGCATGGCTCTGGTGCCCACTGAGTCCATCCCTTAGTATGTCACTTGTGAAGGTGGTTGGGTGGTGCTTCCACATGGTCTGAAGCAGTCTACCAGGAGTGCTGATTCTAGGGCCTCCCAGGGAATGCTGGCTAAAGTCAGATGCTGCCTGTGTTCTGCCAAGGGACACCCAGCATGAGCTACAAAGCAATCTTCAGATGACTGCTACTTTTGCTGGGCTTGGAGGTGCTCAGGTGAGGCCAAGCTGCAAACCAAGCCTGGCTACTGCTAGTGCTGGGCCTGGAGCCACTAAGTGAGAGGAACAGGGCAGATGGAGGCCAGATGCTGCTTGTTTGAGAGATTTTAGAAAAGTCTGAAGCATGAGTCAAGGCAGGCCATTCAAATGGAAAAGCCACTGGAAACAGCTTGGGTGTGCCCAGAATTTGGGTGCTGGAAGGTCTCAGGGAGTGACCAGGGCAATGCTAACAGTCTTAGCCATGCTGATATCAAGGCAGACATGACGCCCTCCTGACAGCTTTGTATGGTAAGGACTCAGACAAAAAGCAATGGCCTCTGCCAGCATTTCTGTCTGGGAGAAAGCTGCCCCTCCAACTCTCATTTGATACCAGACACTTCATTTTCTCCCATATGTCCTTAGTGCCTTTCAAGCTGTTGCACCAGTGCTGGATTTCAGAGCAAAGGAGTCTGAGTAAGTCCATGTGGGGGCCCTTTAAGAGGAATTCCTGGGACTCCAGAAGCCATCTATCTTACTCAGCCACAATCCCCACAGGTTTTTATAGCCAGAGGTTATGGGGACTTCTCTTCTTATTACTGAAACCTTGGGCTGGGTGACCTGCTATGGGGCCACCCATCCTTGAGGATCACTCATTCTTCGAGGGGGCCCTATGCAGCTAAAATGTCCCTCCAGATTTTAAAACACCACATGTGAATGTGTGACCATCCCTTTACATGTCTCCATCCCCCACCCCCCCCAGTCTCGTTGTGGCTTCTTCTTTATACCATTAGTTGTAGGACTTCCATTCAGCTAGAGGACTTGCATTTCAGGCAGTCCTGTATGATGGCTGTTCTGTTATTTAGTTGCTATTTTGATGTGGATATGGGATAATGTGAATACCGTGTTTACCTAACCTCCATCTTGACTCAAAATCATCTGGAGGAAGAATTTTAGAGAACATTCTCATTTCCCAGAAAGACCCTCTCCTGTCTCTTATAAACTCAGCTACTCACAGGACACTATCAAACACTCTACATTAGATTTAGGAGTACTCTAAAAAAATGCATGTGAATATAGATTGATATATTTTGAGAATATAAAATAGGTATATATTTCTATTTCCACTCAACCTACTTTCTACTAACCTCCTCTTCTAATAATCAACATTCTTCCTTCTCTGTATAAAATGTGACACATTTCATGTAAACCATGGTGAAAATCTACAACAGTGGTTCTCAAGGACTGATCTTTCAACCAGCAGCATCAGTATCACCTGGACATTTCTTAGAAAAGCAAGTTCTCAAAACTTCACCCCAGATCTACCAAATCCAAAACTCTGGGGATGGAGCTCAGTAATCTGTGTTTTAACAAGCCCTCAAAGTGACTTGGATGCCAATATTCAAGAACTATTTACCCACTTATCTTAGAACCCAATATCTAAGAATAATTCTACATTACATTGTTCTCCAGTTGTCTATAAAATATTACTTCACTTAAAAGAAACAAAAAGTAGAAGTTATAGATCATATACTATTTGCAAGAAAAATCATGTAGAATTTTTCAGTTGGTGGAAATGCCCCTTTTTCTTCATTAAAAAATTGCTAGCTAGAAATTTAAATGTATATGGGCCCTGGCCAGGTAGACCAGGTGGTTAGAGTAACGTCCCTACACACCAAGTTTGTGGGTTTGATCCTCAATCAGGGCACATACAAGAAACAACCAATGAACACACAAATAAGTACAGCAACAAATCAGTGTTTCTTTCTTTCTCTTCCTTCCTCTCTCTTATTAAAAATCATTCTATTTTAAAGAATAAAGAAACAAGAACAATCTCAAATCAACAACTTAACATTAAAACTAAAGGAACTAGATGCCTTGGCTAGGTAGCTAATTTGTTAGAGCATCATTCTAATATGCCAAGTTTATGGGTTTGATCCCCAGGCAGGGCACATACAGTAAGCAGCCAATAAATGTATAAACAAGTGAAACAACAAATTGATATGCCTCTTCCTTTCTCTCCGTCTTTCTAAAATACTTTTTTAATTAAAAAATAAAGCATATATTTTTCATTGTTCATGTATTTCTACCTAACAACTTGTTTGATTAATTGACCAGCTGTCAGGCTGGTCCCAGATGTCTCTGTATAATAATGTTGAAATAGATGATACATAGGAAAATGACAGATAAAATTAATATATTTGAATGAAAAAGGATACACGCACACCTCTTCAAGTCCTTTAAAGGTGCACAGAGAAGGCATTAGCTACTTAAAATGTCTATATTTGAACCGTGTCTTTGGAAGTGAAGTAAAAAGGTATGATGCTGAGAACTAAGAAAGTACAACCTGTCAATTCAGGGGCCTTGGAGCACGGAGAAGCTGGGAGAGCTGCCAGATAAGCTATGTGGAGACAGATAGGGCCCCACCTAAGGAGAAGACCTTCACCTTTGGACCAATTTTTTGGCTATTAATCTATGTCAAATCAGGGCTATCCTTCATCAATGCCCAGGGAGGCCATGCTGTTGCTCCCTGTATGTCCTTTGGAAATTTTCAAGACAAATAGAAGATATAAATACTATTTCCTCTTAGAGATATCACAAATCTCACACATTTGCCTCCCTGTCTCTCCTTCAGTCCCCCTCCCTCTCCCTCTTTCTCTCCGCCCCATCTCTGTCTCTCTTCTCTCCTGACCTTGACCAGCCGTAGGAATCAAGACCGCCTGCTATGGAGGAAACTTGAACTCTTTGACTGATGGATTGAAATCCTCTTCCACAGAAAATGAATACACAGCCTAGTAATTCAGAATTCAGTGTGCTCTCTGTGCCACTTACAATTAAAATATAGTGAGGTCAACAGAACAAATGAAAAACAACAAGATCATTTCTTCAAGCAACTGCAGGGTATCTCACTCCAACACTAAATTCAGAAAGAAGGTTTATGGTAAGGGTTATGGAGGAGGGGAGTAGGGCAGGAGGAGGAGTGAAAAGTAATATTACCAAATGGCTAGTAGTTAAAAGCTCTCTGCCTTTGGGCCATTCCCCCCCGCCCCCACCCCAGTCTTAACCACATTTCCTTTAAAAGAACTGTGAGTGATTACACATTATTGCTTGAAAGATATCCTAGTATTCTTTAGTAGTTGGCTTTAGAGCAATGCAGGAGAAAACCATTTCTGTTAGTACTGAGTGATAGCTCAACACTATTTAACTGGGCTTTAGGGAACAAAGCCTTCTGATTACCCAGGTGTCAATCTCCCCACTACGGTCTGGCTTCCTGTGCTGCTTTCACTGCTTCCCTTATACTATAAGAAGCAGAAAAATACTTTGAATATAAATTTGAGGCATGAAAATTATATCCCCTGGGATATAACTTAGTTTGTACTAGACAATTAGGCAATTTTCTTATTTCCAGACTCATTGCACATTTGAAGAGGGGTGGGAAGAGAGTGTCTAGGTCACCTGTCTCGCTTTGACTTAGCTCTGCCTTGGGAGTGGATATAGAGTTATATTTCTTGGCAGAAAAATAATGACCCCCCCCAAAAAATATGAACCAATACAAGGGTTACGGCAAGGAAGAAGATATGAAAGGGTATAAGAAGAAAAATGCATTACCCAAATAAATTTAATTTAAAAATATATATTCAAAAAGAAGAAAAAATAAAGTTTTATGAAGAAAGTCATATGATGCATTTGTGTCATGAAATCTTCAAGTTCAGCAGCCAAAATGGTTGAAGGCAGAGACCCAGATACTTGTACACTTATGTTCATAGCCCCGTTATTCCCTATAGGCAAAAGGTGGAAACCAACCCAGATGTCCATCAACAGGTGAGTGGACACACGACATGCAATATGTACATACAATGGAATATAGCCTTAAAAAGAAATAAAATCCTGATGCTCCAAAAAGGATGAACTTTGAAGATGTTATGGTTAAGCTAAGTGGAATAAGCCAAAGTCACAGAGACAGAAAGCAGAATAGCTCTTGCCAGAGGCTGGGGCAGGAAGGAGTCGGGGGTTATTCTTTCATGGGTACAGACTTCCAGTTTGGGCTGAGAGAAAGCTTTGGAGATGGGTAGCAGTTATGGCTGCACAACTTTGGGACTCTACTTAGTGCTGCTGAATTATACACACCAAAATAGATAAAGCAGTAAATTTTATGTTATGTACATTTTACCTCACTAAAAATTATTTTTAAAAAATCTTGAGATTTATGAAGGTCCATAGAATGGGTCCCCAATTCGTTTCAAAGGTCAATGATGCTGTTGCTCGTAAATGGAAAAAAACAAAATGGATAATGCAACAGGCATAAGCAAAATCCTTCAAGAATTTTGTATTCCATCCCATACTTAACAATCATTACATAAGGATGAAACTAAAAAATTCTGAAAACTGAAAAAGCATTAAACGACTGTTATAGAACAAAGTTCTTCTATATCCACAATAGCAGCAGGGGTTGTCACAGGCAGATGTCCATGCCTGCTGAGATAGATATTGATGTTATGAAAACTTATTTTTCAGGTAAATTTCACAGGAGGTGGCAGAGAAGAGCAAAGGGTAGACAAAAACAAAAGAGAGGCAGAGAGACAAAAAGCCCACCTGGTGACCAGTTAGGCAGGAGAATAAGAAGAGATAAGCGAAAGTGGAGGTGGAGAGGTGAGATAGCAACTGCTGGAGAAGCTAAAAATAAAGAACTTAATCTGGGATGAAAGAAAATGTGTGTGAAACCTGACGGCAGTCGGTGGTAGCTCATTCTCTGATGTTCTAACTTCCCTCACAGTATCAATGAAGGGTATTATTGATGGTGACAGGGAGGAAAATGTGGGCCTGGGTGCCAGTGAAAGGTATTTTGGCTGAGTATCTTTGATGTGCTCATCAGAGAGATGAGAACAGGAAGAGTAAAGAGCAAGGGCTGGCAAGAGCTGTGGCAGGAAGCAGCCCACACGGGGCAAAGGTTTGGGCAGGTTTCGGAGGGAGGGAAGCGACCATTGCTGGCACTAATGCAGTGCCAAACGCAGCGGCATTTGGCAAGAGCAAGCAGGTAGGAAAAGATGGAAGGAAAGATACGAATGAGTCTGATCTGGCAGCCGGAAGAAGGTAGTCGTGCAGAAGAATGGGAAAGATGGGGAAAGTAGAACACAGTTTTAACAAAAGAAAAAGTATTAAATTGCTGTTTGTTACTTTAGCAGTACATCAGATATAATGACTTCCATTTCTATAAATCCTGAAAGTGTGAACAGCAAAGGCAAGGAGATGAGTTAAAAAGAAATTTCCAAAATCTCATAAGGGAACATCTCTCATTCCTCTAACACATTTGTTCTACTTAAAAAGTCTTTTTTTTTTTTTTTTTTTTTTTTGCTANAAAGTCTTTTTTTTTTTTTTTTGCTCAAAGCTTTGGAGCATTTGATTGAAATCATCGTTGTTGACTTTAACCTCATTTGAAGCTCCTGGGTACATGCCTTGTGTGGATAAGCATCACGGATATAGTAAATAACCAGGCACATACAGATCTGTGCTTCAGTGGCACTTACCATAATAAATATAGTGTGTTTGGTGTGCTTCATTCTGCCAAATAAATAATGTGTTCCACTGTTACATTACACCAAGTAAATCAATGAAAACGAATGTCTTTCTGCAGAATAATTTGGTCTTAAACTCTTAACACGTATCAGGAAATAGATTTCCGGTGTTCTTGAGCATGGATTGTAAACAGCACCGTGCTGGTGGTCTCTGTTTATTGTTTTCTGTGACTTTAGATGGGGAGAGAATTGTGTACTAGAGTAAAATCCTTTTTGTAAAGAAAAAGAGAGTTTTATCTTGCATTTAAGTTAATGACATACCACATATATTTGTCAATCAAATTAAAATTACTGTCAGCCCATGATGCATTGTAGTTTAGCCAGTATCAGTCAGTCCTGATTTATTTGCTTAATACAAATCTAATTGAGTTTCAGCCTGTTCCTCTCCTTTCAACTGTTAACTGACCAAGTACATCTTTAATTTCCAAGACCTATGGTGTGGTAGCCGTTGAGAGGAAGAGTGATTTGCATAAGGCCCCAGAAGGGTGCCAAAACTCTTCACGCTTTTAACAACAGCCTTTATTATTCTGTAAGTGGATGTGTTGAATTTTCATGCTTTTGTTTCCAGTGCAGCCCTGACAGAAAAGAATAAAGTAGATTTTGCCAGCACCCCTGCTGTGCCCTGGGGGAGAAATTCAATGTGCCTCATTTGTCTTAATTGGAGAACCGCCCTCAGCACCAGCTTTTTCTATGAATACATTAGCATAACAGACAGAAAATTCAAGCCCACTTTTGCAGAAGTAGTGTCCCCCCCACACACCCCTCCCATTTTAGACTAATAAAAACTGCAAAAGGGAAGAAGTGCATGTTTCATCTCCTGGATTTCTTACGGTCGCTGCTGTACAATTCTCTGTACAGGAGAGATGCATCAGCCTATTTTATCTCTGCACTGTTATTAGAGCCAGTCATGAAAAATGTGATAAATATCATCCACGACAGAAAGCTGAAAGCTTCTCTTTATTCTTCATAACGTGCTAATCCTGTATACTTGTTCTTTGACGGGTTATGCTGTGTTTCTTTTTTTTTTCCAGAGGGGAGAGTTGATTTTACACAAAGACAAATGTGTAGTCACTAAGAATGTGAAGGAGAGCGGAGTTTAACACCCCCGAATATGTCACTTTGGCAGGAGGATTATTCTGAGCTGAAGGCAATCAAAACCCAACAGATTTAGGAAAAGCTTTGGCCTCCCCCTCAACTGCCTAAATTTACATTGGAAAGCGAGCCTATACCACGAGGAGCTCTTACCAGAGATACCTTTGAACCTAAGGTGCTCATCTGCATAACAGGGCAACCTTTGTTTCCCAAGTAGCTCCTCAAGGGCTTCCTCCCCTTTGGGTCCTCACACCTCCACCCAGTTCTTTAGCTCAGGAGGTTATATAAGCCTCATGTACGTGGCTGCCCTTGGTGGTTTCCTATGTTTATGGGGCCCCCAAACATGTAACTAAATTTGTTCTTCTCTGGTTAGTCTGTCTTATATCAGTTTAGTTATTAGACCAGCCAAAGAACCTAGAAGGAAAGAAAGGAACTTTTTTCCACTCCTACTAATGATTCCTTAAAAAAAAAAAAAAACAGAAAGAAAGAAAAATTCTTACCAAGACAAATTTATTAGCAGTAAAACAAACACAGCTATCTCGGTCAAAGCAAGATTTTAAACTCCATGCTAATACATTGGAGAAATAATAAATGCATCTTCTCATTTTCCTATTACAGAAAGGTTCTACATCTGTGCGAACAGTCTGTGCCATGTAAATCGTTTCCCAATCCAGGCCCTTCCAGTATCTGATTGAACTCATGAAATTTGAAGGTAGGTGTTTCAAAAGAAGTATTTTGCGTACATGTTCCCAAGACTGTATTAATTCTTTCGTCACATCTGTTTAACCCGTTTGTCATTGCCAGCACGTGAAAGAGGTGGAAAACACGGGGAAGATATAATTTCTTAATAAAACATGGTGGACACATCTTCTTGGAAATATGGCTGCCTTTCAGAAAAGCAATGAATCCGTATTTTGTCCTGATTTTTCTTCCGCAGGCCTAATTTACCAGGTCAGTCACATGCTGTTCGTAGGAGAAGCCTTTCGGGGATTCCATATAAGCTATTAATATTATTTTTTGTTGTTGTTTTCTTTTGAATGGTTTTGTGTGTCTGTTTAAAACTTAAGTATCTTTGGCGTCAGTTTTTTTGTGGGTAAATGGAAGGCAAAATCATTTTGGAATAAGAATTTTGAGCTGTAAAAGTAAGAAAAAAAAGTCAACCAATTCTTGCCTCTTGTAATGCTCACTGTATCTCCAGTTTCAAATGCCTGATACACTTCATGGGAAGCCTGAAGGCGAAGCTGCGGGATTAATACACTCTTTCCTGCCCCCCCTTCTTCCCTTCCCTTTCCAGTCACTCAACCTCAGTAAACATTCCAAGAGGCCATGATGAGTGGGTAAGTGTTGGAAACTAGGAATAAAATGTTTGCTTTCTTCTGTCAGTGAATCTAACATAATCACTTGGCTTTATCTGTCCTATGAGAGAATGTCAGCTTTTTGCTCTACTACTGGTTTCATTTACATTGTAAAAATGACAAGCAGTTTTACCCAGTTCATCAGATAATTCCTGTGGCTTTGTAAACAAACATTCCAGGCACTCTGAGACTTTTCCCTCGGTCTTTCTCCTCACCCTCCCTCTCCTGGGTATGTGCCTTGGATCTGCACTCCCACCTGTCATTCGGCCCAGCCAGTTCTGCAGATGGTCCTGTGAACCGCCTGCCCATCCCATCCCATTTGTTTTTTTCTTCAATGACATTAGACATTCAATGTTATTTGTTGTTAGTTTCAGCTGTACAGGATGGTGGTTGGACATTTATATAATTTATGAAGCAATCCCCCAGTAAGTCTAGTACCCACCCACCTGGCACCATACTTAGTATAACATTATTGACTGTATTTCCTACACTGCACTTTACATCCCAGTGACTGTTTGGTATGTACCAATTTATATTTCTTAATCCCTTCACCCAGCCTCCACACATTCTTCTATCTGGCAACCCTCACAGTTTGTTCTCTATATCTATGAGCCTGTTTCTGTTTTGTTTGTCCATTTATTTTGTCCTTTAAATTTCATGTACAAGTGACATCATTCAGTATTTGTCTTTCTCTGTCTGACTTAGTTCACTTAACATAATACCCTCTAGGTCCATTCATGTTGTCCAAAATAGCAGGATTTTATTCTTTTTATCACCAAGTAATATTCCATTGTATATATGTACCACTTCTTTACCCATCTATTGATGGGAAGTGGGTTGCTTCCATATCTTGGCTATTGTCAATAATACTGCAGTGAATATAGGAATGAATATATCTTCTTGAATTGGTGTTTCAGATTTCTTCAGATAAATACCCAGAGGTTAAATTGCTAGGTCATAAGTTAGTTCTGTTTTAATTTTCGGAGGAACCTCATTACTATTTTCCATAGTGGATGCACCAATCTGCATTCCCATCAACAATGCAGGCCAGCACACATTGCTTGGTGACTTATTGACGATAGTTATTTTGACCAGTGTAAGGTATTTTTTCATTGTGGATTTAATTTGCATTTCTTGGGTGATTAGTGTCTTTGAGCATCTTTTTACGTGTCTATTGAATATCTGTATGTCCTCTTTGACGAAATGTTTATTCATGCCCTCTGCCTATTTTTTAATTGGATTGGGTTTTTGTTTTGTTTTTCATTTGGTGTTAAGTTGTATGAGTTCTTCAGTAAAATGACAATGAACTCACCGCTATTAACAACCAAACCTAAAAACAAAAACAAACTAAGCAAACAACTAGAACAGGAACAGAATCACAGAAATGGAGCTCATACAGAAGGTTATCAGCCAGGGAGTAAGAGGGGAGACAGGTAGAAAAGGTACAGAGAATAAGTAGCATAAACGGTAGGTAGAAAATAGATGAGGGGAGGTTAAGAATAGTATAGGAAGTGTAGAAGCCAAAGAACTTACATGTACAACCAGAGGACATGAACTAAAGGGCAGGAATACGGGTAGGAGCAGGTGTGCAGGGTGAGGGGAACAAAGGGGAGAAAATGGGACAACTGTAAAAGCATAATCAATAAAATATATTTAAATTTTTTTTAAGTTGTATGAGTTCTTTATAAATTTTAGAAAATAAGCTTTTATTTCTGTGCTGTTTATTTCTTTTAAAATAATAATAAAATACTAATGTTTAGGAGTCTTATATTTACTACTATTCCTAACAACTTTCAAAAATAATCAGGAAAGGGCCTTAGAATTAGAGGGAGCACTGAGGACTGAACTACAGCCTTTCCAAGAAGTTGTGGCTACTGTTTCTAAGTACATTTTATGACTGTGAGAGTGATATGTGTTCACCTTTTCAAACTGAGAAAGCCCACTTGTGTTGTAGGTGTTTTTTAAGTTGGTCCAGTTTCTGAGAAAGAAAACATTCTCTGCACACATAGTAGGCAAAATGGCATTGTGAAATAGGCTCCTGTGTTACAGTTCTTATCTGATGCCCCCCACCCCCTTGTGGGTTTGACCCACCTTCTAGGTTGAGAGGTGCCGGTGTGGTTAAACTCTTTGGGAAGATTAATCAGTCGTTACCCTGAGCAGACCTAAGGAGGACTGCTTTACGGTAATTCATTCATTATTTTTTTGTGCCATCACTCTCTATGAAAATCCATTTTCCCCACAAAAGTTAAGCAGTTGTAGTCATGACTCTCGAAAGTAAAACATAGATATTTGGGGGGCATGTTAAAATTGGGGAACAGATGGATAGGAAATTAACTTTCCCCATGTGCACTAAATATAAATTTATCTTGAAGACCTGGAGTAAAAGTAGCCCTGATGGCTTTAATAAGCGTGTTGTCGTGGGCACTATGTAGAGTAATGAGGAAGTGGGGACGGATGAGGGGGCAGATCTTGATGGGGTGTACCTCTCACAAGAAATTTCTGGGATTCTTTTATGAATCAATATCTTAAAGAGTGAAATTTCAAAAATATAAATGTTAATATGGACAAACCTACAACTGACATCAGAAAGTACCCTTTTGATTATACAAATTTATTTCATTTATACAAGTATCCTACATGGGCAAAGCACACCAACCAAGCAATACCAAGTTAGGAGAAAACTTCCCGGCAAGGGTCAAACATCTAGTAGGACCAGAGTTTGAGGCAAAATATTCCTGAGTTTAAACATACAGTTCCAATGACAATGGCCTAAAATTTCATGTGATAATCATTTCTATTATAGTTACAAAGAAAGATATGTAAGGACTCATTTAACATCAGTAAATTAACAATAAGATGTGCCTCTTCCTGTAGTAACAGGCACAATGAAGTAAGGAGAGGAGAGCACTTATATTTGTTTTGTACACAGAAATGCCGCACGTTAGGGAATTCGTAACAAATTAACCAAATGGAAGTCCCCTGTTTATTTAGGGAACACCATGGCTCTTCTTTTTTTTTTCTCGTTTGAACTTCTTTACAAGTTATTGATTGACTATTCACTTTCTTGGTTGATAACCTCTATATCTGATTCTAAAGACTTGGCCAACGAACACAGGGAGAGTCATGTTATGGTAACTCCTAATTTATCTGACAACTCTTTTTAGTGATTATATCTGTTCTCCGAAAAGACAAGAAATGTTAGATAATGAGTGATGGTTGTTAAGTAATCATATTCTTCAGGTTTTAACCTAAAAGAGCAGAGACACCTGTGTGAGGGATGCATCTATGAACACATGTTGCCTCTGGAAAACCAATGGTTTCCTGTAAAAAGGTGGAGTAGAAGCAGGGCCTTTCTTTGCCCAGATCTGGTGCCTGGGCAAACCGAGGAGGGACCAAGATTCTGCTCTGCAGTGTGAATTGGTCAAATGAAGGAAAGCAAGGGATACAAGGACATGAGGCTGTCACTGTGGCCAGGGGTGATCAAGAATGTTCTGAAAAATATAGAGACAAAACAGGGAGGTGAGAAAGAGATCATTTAAATATGTACACTGAATATTGAAGACAAACAGGAAAAGCAATTGTCAGAAAGAACAACAACAGAAGGCAGTTCCAGTGGTACTGGGGTGCTAACGAAGTTGGGTGTCAGGAAAAGACATTGCAGGATGGGTACCAGGCAGGAAAACACAAAACACAAGAGGAAAGAGGAGACCTTGTCTAGGATTCTTTGGGCTGTGACACTGCTGTCTGTATCATTCGTATGAATATATTCCTCATCTGTATATCAGATTCTGTCCTGTGAGCTATGAACATTAAAAGTTCAACTGATAAAACTCCCATAGGAATTTGGCAAACCACTTGGCTGGATGAGATTTGGATATGATAGCTTGTAAAGTTAGGCAACCCTTCACCACCTATCTAGCTATGATTTGCATGGGTCTTAGCAAACTCAAGGAAAAGATTTTGAACTCTGTTCCCAGTCTGGGTTCAGACATATGTTGATTGAGTGTAAGTGAGGGCAATAGGGGCGAGGTTGCAGAAGAAAGAGTAGAATCCCTTAGGAGAAAAATCCTAATGAGAAAGTTCTGCATGGTGAACCAGATACAAAAACAGGTTTAAAGCAAGGGCACAATGTAGCCAAGTACAATGTGAAACTGGACTGGAATCCATCCTGAGGTAATATTAGAGATCCCCTGTATGTACTGGGGAAAGAGAGAATGAGAGAGAGAAAAGGAAGAAAGGAAGGAAGGGGGGAGAGGGAGGGAGGGAGGGAAAGGAAAAATAGAAAAAAAGAACAAAAGTAAAAAAAAGGAAAAGTAAACAAAAGTGAAGAAAAAGAGAAAAAGCTATATGTGATATTATAGAATAAGAAAATGATTTGAGGAAAATATGCTGACCAAATAAAAGGCTAGTAGATCTGAAAGTATGCAAAAATGTCAGGGAATTCAGGGTCAAGCACAGGGATAGAGCTCCTGAGTTTTGGGGGTTAAAAGCAGGTAAGCACCACCACTCAGGTGGGCTGAACACAGCAGTGGAAATGTGCTGGGCAGTGCCAGAAGCACCACCGGGGGCAACCAGCCAGGAACAGAGCATAGACACAGCAGGAGGCAGCTATGGTGTAAAGAAATGGAGAGTGTTGAGATTCAGTCAAATTGCAGTTATTAATAAAAATACTAAATTGACCTTACCTAAGAATCGTGGGCTCTTGGGAGTCTTTTGTATGGACATAATGGTGTATTGCTGGAACACAGTCTGCTAGGGTTTTCATAACAAAATACTACAGAGTTGGTGGATTAGACAGAAATTCATTTTCGCACACTTATGGAATCCAGAAGCCCAAGACCCACGTGCCATCAGAGAGGTCTGGTGAGGGCTCCCTTCTTGGCTTGCAGATGGCAGTCTTGCCGTCTCACATGGCCTTTCCTCTGTTCACACAGAGGGGTGAGCTCTCATGTCTCTTCATCGCCTTACAAGGTCAGTAGTCCTATTGGATTAGGGCTGTCCCTTAGGATCTCACTTTAACTTGATTATTCCTTTAAATATCTATCTCCAAGTATAGTCAAATAGTGAGTTACTGGGGTTAGGTTTCAATATATGAATTAGGGGGTGGGGAGACAGCCCATAACACTAGAACAAAGATGTATTTTCCTCGTAAGTCTCACCCTTGTGACCTCATTTAACCTTAAATTACCTCCTTAAAAAGCCTATCTCCAAATATAGTCACACTGCGGGTGAGGGCTTCAACATATGATTTATTGGGAAACAGCATTCAGTCCATAATGAGGAGTCAGGATGGATCTTATGAATGAACCTAAGAAATGGAAAAGCAAAGAGTCCTACCTTGCTCCTACCTGGGTGCTGAAGATAATCGTCCGCCTTCAAGGATTTGTGTATGACCTGTAAATAACAAAACCTTGTTGCCTCAACTGGAAAGCGAATTACCCTCTCTCAGAGTGTCCAAGAAAAGGTCGTGTTTAACCCTGTAGTCTGATGGTATCGAATCAAAAGAAGTATTCATCATGTATACCTACACTGTTAAAAAGAACTGAGACAGTTTCTGAACTCTGACCAATAAATTGTCTTTGGCTTTAAGAAGGTGCGTGCTGTTTCAGATTTGTGCAGTTGCTATCTAGTGCATCTAATTTCTCAGAAGACACAGAAATGAAGATATGAATGTGATATTGGTGCATTGCAATGTGGGCCTAAAAATTTACCATGACTTCTTTAGTGTTTTATTTTTCAAGAGAAAAGGATAACCAAAACTACACCAAAATTTAAGCACTCAATTGCTTTTTCTACAATAATAGTCCAGGAGCAGGACAGATTTTACTTTCGTGTATGCCAATAACCTGAGTTAAATGCGGCCCAAAGTACTGCCCCGCCACACATTAAATGAATATTCAATACCCTTGATTTGTTTTCTTTTAGTAAGTAGCTGGCTATCACACATGGACAATCTATCATTTAGATTGGGTTATAGGCTATATAAACCAATTCTGACAAACTGAAAAAGAATGTTAGACTTTAAAAAGTCACAGAATTGAAGACAAGTTCCTGGGCTTTGAAAGGACAGGCTGCAAGCAGCAAAGCTTCAGAGTTCTAAGGAGCATGGCCCAATAGCCACGCTCTTTAAAATGCTGCTTGTGGGGTAAATCACAGCCTCAGTATTCAACTTTCCGTGAAAAGCAGTCAGGTCAGCAAAACTTGGGTGAGGCATCCATATGATTCACAATTCCACTTAGACCACACATGACAAGGTAGTGGATAGTTTTTCAAGGAAAGTATGGAGTAGTATTAGAAAATTGGGAATGGACCCCGGGCAGGAAAAGGCAATAGACTCTCATTAGAAGCAAATGCCTGAAATATACTTGTGTTGAATTTTGACTATGGAAAAGTGAGAACATAGTATTAGCATTGACAATAAAAGAATTTCACTTTACATTTCTTTCCCATAAATGACATTCAAGGAGAAAGAAGAACCTCATCTCCAAGTACATTGGGAAGGAAGGAAGGGAGGGAGTGAGAGAGGAAAGAGGGAAGGAAAAATACTAGCAAAGAATGCCTGCCTCGATAGCTGCATTTAAATACAGTAAAACCTTGATTCACCGCATCTTGGTTCTTGAACAACTTAGTTCTCAACCAAGCTGTTCACAGAAAAAATGTCTTGCTTGGCTAACAAAACTTTGGGTCTTGATTCTCTACCCAACTCCTCTTTTATGCTGATACCTGTATGTATGATCAGCCACGAATCTCTCCGGCAACAGACAGTTGATTCAGTTTTCAAACAAATCGCTTCTCGAACAGTTTTCTGGAATGAACTAAGCCAGGAACTGAGGTTCCACTCTTTCAGGTCAGAATTTGTCTCCTTTCAAGCATGTGTATGCCTTTCCCTGCTCTTGCACCACTGCCACGTTATCACCTTTCTGAGTTTCAGAGTGACCTGCATTAGTTTTTCATCTGCCCACAGATCTCCTTGCCGGCCCCAGCACCTCAACAGTGGCAGAACTACAGCAATGACGACTGCGTTTCAGTGTCTAGTGAGGCAGGAATCTTTAGCGATGTGGTAATGACAGGCCTATCTAACTATGCTCTAGATCTTGGTGCCCAGGTGCTGTAACCTCAGCTATTGCCACAAGACTCCATGTTGGTCTGACTGTAGAGCTCACAGCAAGAGCTAATTCCTGTGATGCCATTAAGAAAATTCTAGGCATACACTAAACAGCCTTGCAACTATGTTTGGGCATTTTGAAGGCCAGTCTGCTTTTGAAATGACTCTCTTCAAGGCCAAATGAGGAAAAGCCAAGAGCTCTGGGCAATACTTCAAAAGTCAACGGCTGCTCTGCACTCCCAGTCAATCCCAATTTGTCACTTGGCTGCTGACTGATGAGCTGCTTGTACAAATGTCTGATAGCCCCATAGTGTGTTTCCTAGTTCACCCATTGGCTTGTTGAGCATTGGGCAGATAATTTGGTACCTGAGAAGTCTGGCTTCTCAGCAACACAGCTTGCTATAAGGGGAAGAGTATTTGATTGGAAGTCAAGAGTCCAATTTCAGGTTTGAACTGTCCCCATTTACATATGTGGTGTTGGACAAGTAACTTAGGGTATCCGGGCATTAGGGGGTTTTGTTGTTGTTGTTTTGTTGTTGTTGTTGCTTTGTTGCTGTTGTGGTTAACATTTTATTATGGGAATTACAGACATATGTGAAACCAGAAAGGATAGTATGAAGAATCCCATGGACCTATCATCTACTTTCAGTGTTTGTCAATTTTGACTTGTCTACTGGGTTATTGTAAAGCAAATATCAATCTTATATCATTATGTATATAAATATATCAGAGTGTATCTCTAAAAATTAGGACTATTTTTTAAAAAGTCACAATAATATTAGATACTAAAAAATAACATTAATTTAGTATTTTTTCAAGGATCCAGACAGGGTTCAAATGAGATGCATAAAATTTAATTCTTGAAATGTTTCTTAAATCTATCTTAAACTAGAGTCTCTCTCTCAGCTTGGTGATATCAGGTATTAATCTTTAGTAAGATGCATTCTTAGGTGGTATTCTGTACTGCCATTATGAAGCATGTGATGTCTAGTTGTTCCTTCTTTTGAATTGTGAGCAGTCATTGGTAATCATTTTCTAGAGCCATTATTTCACAAGGGGTTACAAAATGGAGATGCGATGACTCTAGCATGCCTGCTACATTTACTAGCTGGAGTGCTTCTAAAAGCAGTAACTTGCCCTTGCAAAGTATTTGGTTAGTCTGCAGTATAAATATACAGGAAGGGGGGGATAAATGCTTCAATTTTTTCTTGTACATACAAGTTTTTAAAAATGATTATTTTTGTAGTATCTTCCAAAGGAGAGCAATGTGATTTTGTTTTGTTGTTTAACGTTAGTATACATGTCTGGGTTTAAAGATTTTGATGTGTTTTAATCCATTCCAGTTATTATTCTTATTTATGCCCAACTTGACTGGTGGGAACCTCTTCAATTAGTCTAATAAGGAAAGAACACATAAAATTATCTATGTTCAGATCATTCAAAACTGCCTGAAATGTACCTGAATGGAAGTCCTACAACTAAGATATAAAGAAGCAAAAATGTTGAGACTGGTAGGAGGGGCAGAGACATGGAAACAGCTGGTCTCACACCCACACGTGGCAGAAAAATCAGGAGGTACATCTCAGTTGCACACTTCCCCCCTGAGGAGTGAGGGGTCCCACACCTATACCGAGCCCTCCTGCCCAAAGTTCCAGTGCTGGGAACAGAAGTTCCCGTAACTTCTGGCTGTAAAAACCAGCAGGGGTTGTGGCTGAGTGACAGGGAGGGTTTCTGGAGTTCCAAGCAGTTCCTACTGAAGGGCCTACACATACTTATTCAGACTCACTCCCTCTGAATTTCTGTGCTGGGGCAGCAGCTCATAGGGAGCCAGGGGGATACAGGGGGGAACTGAATTGTCTAGCATTAGAATGAGAGCTAGAGGGGCAGATGTGCTGGCAGAGGCTATTGTTCCTTTTCTGAGCACTTATGCTACAGACTTCTCAGGCAGGCACCGTATCTGACTCTCCATCAACCTGGACTAAGGCTGTTAGCTCTGCCTTGGTGATTCCCTGAGACCCTGCACCACTCACTGCCCAGGCCATCCAAGCTGTTTCCAGAGGCTTTTTCATATGAATAAACTGCCTTAGCTCATGCTTCAGACTTTTCTACAATCTCTCAGACAAGTAGCATGTGGCCTCTGCATGCCCTATACCCCTCACGAAGTGGCCCCAGGCCAAGGACTAGCAGTAGACGGCCTTGTTTCACAGCTTGGTCTCTCTTGGGCACTTCCAAGTCCAGCCCAAGTAGCAGCCATCTGCAGACACTTTGTAGCTCATGCTTGGTGGCCCAGGAAGAACACAGGTGGTGTTGACCTTGGTCACCACCCTGCCACCTCCACAAGTGACATCCTCACAGGGCAAACTCCGTGGGCACCAGGTTCCCACTGAAGTAAGTCTTTCTCTACGGAAAGGGTCTCTGCACAGCAGATCCTCCATGGTGGTCCTTACAGATTGGCCTGTGGGTCATTCCTCCTCATTGACATGCCGACAGCAACCAAGGGTCAAACTGCATCTGGAGGGTGTATTTAGCCCACCTAGGAGGATGCACCTGGAGCACCCAGCTCAAGTGAATGGGAAGGCTGTGCCACTGGACTTAGTAATCCCTGCTACATTAGGGCACTCTGCCGAGACGGAGACAGAGCAGGTCTGCCTAACACATACAAACAAACACAGGGAAGCAACCAAGATGAGGAGACAAAAAATGGCCTGCCACGGCCAAGTGGCTCAGTTTGTTGGAGTGTCATCTCACACACATACACAAGGTTTGTGCCTTTGATTCCCAGTCAAGGCACATACCTGTGTTGCAAGTTCAATGCTCAATTGGAGAGCAAACAGGAGGCAACTGACTGATGTTTCCTTCTCACATCAGTGTCTCTCTCTCACTTTCTTTCCCTTGTCTTTTCATTCTCTCCAAAATCAACAAACATATCCTCTGGTAAGAATTAAAAATAGAGAAAATGAAGTAAAAGAAAATAAAGAAACATGTCCCAAGTGAAAGAACAGAAAAAAACTCCAGAAAAGAACTAAGCATAATGAAGACAAGTAATCTACCAGATACATAGTTAAAACACTGGACTTAGAGGAAAAGTAGATGAACTTAGAATTTCAACAGCATAAAAAAAAGACATGGCAGCTATAAAAAAGACTCAGTCATAAATAAAGGATGCACTAACTAAAATGAAGAATAATTTACAGTGAGTCAACAGTAGAGAAGATGAAGCTGAAAATCTAGTCAGTGATTTAAAATGTATGGAAGCAAAATCATCCAATCAGAACAGCAAAATATAATAATAAATAGGAATCCAAAAAAAAATGAGGATAGTGTTAAGAGCCAGTGGGACAGATTCAAGCACACCAACATTCTTACCATGAGGGTGCTGGAAAGAGAAGAGAGAGAACAAGGAACTGAAAACCTGTTTGAAAAATTAATGACAGAAAACTTCCCTAACCTGGTGAAGGAAATAGATACACAAGTCCAGAAAATGAAAAGTCCCAAACAAGATAAACACGGAGGCCCACACCAAAACACATCAAAATTAAAATGCAAAAGTTTAAATGCAAAGAGAATCTTAAAAGCAGCAAGAGAAAAGCTGTTAATTACCTATAAGGGAGTTCCCATAAGACTGTCAGCTGATTTCTCAACAGAAGTTTTGCAGGCCAGAAAGGATTAGCATGAAATATTCAAAGTGGTGAAAAGCAAGGATCTACAACCAAGATTACTCTGCCCAGGAAAGCTATCATTTAGAATTGAAGGATATATAAAGAACTTCCCAGACCGTTTCCCTGGCTGGTGTGGCTCAGTGGATTGAGCGCCAGCCTGTGAATCAGAAGGTTGCCGGTTCTATTCCCAGTTGGAGCACATGCCTGGGTTGTGGGCCAGGTCTCCAGCTTGGGGCGTGCAAGAGGCAACTGATTGATGTATTTCTCACACATCATAGTTTCTCTCCCTCTCTTTCTCCTTTCCCTTTCTCTCTTAAAAAAAAAAAAGCCAAAGCAGTTCATAATCTCCAATCTAGTATTAAATGAAATGTTCAAGAAGAAAAAAATATATATAAAAATAAAATGGCAATGAATGTGTATCTATCAACAATTAAATCTAAAAAACTAGAAGAACAAGCAGAATAGAAACAGACTCATAGCTATAGAGATTTTTTCAGTTGCCAGATAGGACAGGCTTGGAAGATTGGTGCAAAAAAGTAAAGGGATTAAAAAGTACAAGTTGGTTGTTGCAGAACAGTCATGGGGATATAAAGAAGCATAGGGAAAATAGTCAATAATGTTCTAATAACTACAAATGGTGTCAGATGATATGAGATTTATCAGGATGATCACTCAGTAAGTTAGATAATTTCTGATCACTGGGGTGCACTGGAAACTAACAAAATATTGTATGTCAACTGTAATTGAAAAATAAATTATTTTTAAAAGTTTCAAAACAACTAGCCATGTAGGATAGATTTACAATGAAATGCTACATTTTTATAAAGTAAAATAATAATAATAATAATAAAATAACATTATCTATGTTCACAGAAGACATGATAAGCTTTGTAGAAAATCCCAAAGCATTCATGAAACACTCCTGGAACAAATAAGCAATTATTGCAAGGTTTTAGGCACCAGGTTAATATACAAATTCATTCACTTTCCACCCTATGTAGTGTGGCTCAGTTGGTTGGAGTGTCACCCTGTGTACTAAAAGTCATGGGTTCAAGTCTTGGTCAGGGCACATAGCTAGGTTGCGGGCACATACAAAAAGCAATTGCCAGATGCTGCTCTCTCACATTTATGTTTCTCTCTCTGTCTTTCTCTCTCTCTCATCAATAAATGTATTCTTGGGCAAAGATTTTTTTTTTTTAAAAAATGCAGTCACTTTCCTATATACCAGTAACGAAAAAGTAAAATTTGAAATTAGAAATGCAATACCACTTATATGTTAAAATAAAATCCTTAGATATAAATCTAATACCCAAAATAAAATACTCAGTTTCCAACCTAACTAAATGTATAGAAAATCTTTATCAGAAAAAACTACAAAACTTGGATAAACAAAATCAAAGAAGAACTAAATAAATGGAGAGACATTCCATGTTCATGAATGGGAAAAACAATGTTATTGAAACATCAGTTCTTTCCAATTTGACCTGTAGATGAAGTGCAATCCCGAACAAAACCCCAGCGAACTGCTTTATGAATATCAACAAACTGATTCTAAAGTCCTATGGAGAGACGAAAGGCCCATAATATCTAATACGGAACTGAAGGAAAATGAAGTTGGATGACTGACACTCCGTGACATCAAGACTGATTATAGTTTAAAATTTCTGCTCTGTAAAGATAAGGCAAGACACAGATTGGGAGAAAATATTTGCTAAGGATATATCATTTAAAGGACTGTTACCCAATATATAAAGAGAACTTTTAAAATTCAACAGTAAGAAAATAAACAACCTGTTTTTTAAAAATCGGCTGACGACGACGAAGAGGGGGAGGCGGAGCAGAAAGAAAAAAGAAAACATTGTATGTGGCAAGAAAGCAAAGCGAACACACACGGCCCAGATACTGGTCCCTCAGACTTCCTTTAGTGCTTTTTATCTTGAATTTTAAAAAGCTAATAATACAAAAACTAACCTGTCAAGATGTCACATTGTGCTGTTGACCCTGTTTACATCAAGCCCGAATGGATCAAACGAAGTATAGATTTTATAATGTTGAAAGTACTCTTAAGGCATTTGGGAAAATGTACTTATGTATAACATCTTTATTCTTAGTGGTTCTGAGCAAATGATGTGTGACAGTAACTTTCTTTTTGGTTAAATTATAAGCTATTATATATTACAACATGATTGAATATGTGTCATTTCAAACTGAGCCCAAGATAAATGACATAGTTCAAGTTAAGCTTTTTATATTTGAAAAGAAGACAACAACCTTGGACCGTCACTAAATCCCAGAGCAGAAAGACTGATGTATCACATATTCTAAATATCATTGAGTCAAAGGCAATGAAATTTGCTATATATTATGGTATTTGAGAATGTATGAGAGCTGTTTAAATGTACTCCATGGTTCAGTACCGTTAAGTCCTGATACATCCAGTTGATGTAGCCCGTCATCAACCTGCCAGGAAGCCTTCGGAGAGCCATTTGTCCCTGGCTCCAAATCAAATATGTACCCTAACTGTTAAAAAATATTTGGTTGGAGTAAATGACCAAGCTATCTTTGACAGGACTGCTGAATGAGTTATGACAATGGTTGACCACTTTGGGGCCTGCGGGCAGTATTACCGAAAAGAAAAAGACAAAAATCGGTTCTAGAATTTCTAGTGACTGATTTTATGTAGAACAAATGTATTATTTTTTCTGTGATGAATCTTAGCTGAGATCCCAGGTTCTCGGACTCTTTTATATTGGAATATAACAGGGTAGAGTTGCTGTTCATCTTGTGTATACTTAAACCTGGCACATAACATATTTTTGAATCACAGACAAGTTGAGGTTTAATGCAAAGAGGAGGAAAAAATAGAAACCTGACTTACTTGTGTTAAAATATCAGCATTACCACTTATTAGGCTCCCAGTTTTATAAAGTTGGAATTTAACGACTATCTTTTGCAACTGTTGTAAAGGGTGATGGTGAATATTAAGTGACTGACATATTGTAGGCATTTATTTAGAAGATGACTTTTATTATTATTATTATCTAACAACAACAGGCTCCTTCTAAAATTGCTAACAAAGTCTTATGACGACAAACAGATGAAAAAAGTCACAAGGCAATAGGGTTCAACCAACCTGGAAATACAAACCCTGCCTGAAGGCATTCAAAGAACAAAAGCAGCAACCAATGACAAGTAATAGTAACAATGACAATAGACCCACTGTGTCAACCAGACCTGTCTGCCCATTGCTCTCTAAACAGTCAAGTTCTTTCTAGTATTATATTTAAGAAGTTATCAGGCCCTGGCTGGTGTAGCTCAGTAGATTGAGCGCGGGCCTGCGAACCAGAGGATCGTGGTTCGATTCCCAGTCAGGGCACATGCCTGGGTTGCAGGCCGGTTCCCTGCAGGCCCACTCCCAGCAGGGGACGCACAAAAGGCAACCATACATTGATGTTTCTCTCCCTCTCTCCTTCCCCTCGAAAGATAAATAAATAAATAAATAAAATATTTTTTTAAAAAAAAGAAGTTATCAGAGATTATTTTGCCTTTGGGCAACTTTATATCTTAGATATGAAAAAGAAGCTTTTACCGTTTTTGCTTTTTTTAAGCAACTAGGTTTCTAACTTCATTTTAAGCTTCCCCTCACTCCTTTGAGCAACATAGTAACTCTATACATCACAGCTTGTGTGACGTCTCCCTCTCCCACCGCCACCCCTTATCCCCCAGCCCCACAAGCCTGCCCATTCAGAAAATGTGAACACACATGTTTATGAGAAGCATGCTCAGTTTCTCTGTCTGAGCACCTGAATTTCTGGAGCAGGCAACAGAGACAGAACAGAGAGGAAACCCAGACGAGGTTTCATTTCCCCCGACACTGCTGCATTGCTGTGATTTTCTGCAGGTCCGAGGCCCGTGGAACTATGTAGACGGCCATGACTTTTCAAAGAAAAAGAATTTTTTAGTTTTATTGAATTTCTTTTTATTTTATTATTTCTCTACATTTTGTTTTAGGAAAGTTCTGGGAAAATATAAAGATTTTACCCCTGGGGGGAGAACCTGCTTAAAATCACTACTTTGTTTTTAGTGTTTTTTCCAAAAAAAAAAAAAAAGGTTTTCTCCTGAAACTTTGGGAGTTTACTTTCTTGCAAAAGATGGGCTTTCTGAAAACTTTCCATTGGCAGGGGTCCAATGCCATAATGACTTCAAATTAAACCCTCACTGTTTCCCTTTCTCTTCCCTGGGGCCACAAGCAATTCTTTCCTCCGAGTGTTAGATTCAGTTTAACTCAGCAAGTTTCCAGAAGTGCCCACAAAGCTACAGAAGGCAGACATTGGAACTTTTAGTCTTGAAAGATGCTGTTAGGACTTGCCCTTTCATATGCGGAACACAACACTGCCCTCTCCAAACCCCCAGTGTTCAGATGAGTGTGGGGACGCAGTGGAGGCCAGGGTATCTGTGGAGGGAGGTGGGTTTGCAGGTGCCTCCTGAAGATCATGGGGCCAAAAAGAGGCTGTTTCCCAAAGTTTTGCATGGCTGGTAAGGAATTTTACATACATGTATAAGATGATTGCCCCAAATTTTATCTAAAAAGTAAAATCTGATCAGACCAAATATTCTAATGAAATGATTCTGAGGGGTAAGAGGAGGCAGTCTGGCTCCCTTGCCCAGATGTCTGGGTAGGTGAGGGGAGCAATGTTCCCCTGTCTGTGCGAATACCATGGACCTGTCTGGCCTTGAACGGTCGCAACACAGACTCTAACTCAAGACTCCCTGGGAGAAACGCTGGTTCAATAAGCTGAAAACATTGACACTTTCACAGAATTTACCTCACCTTCTCTATATATTTATAATGCTACAGCTTTATAATCTGGCATGAGTATACATGGCTACCAGCCACAATTATTTTAATTCTACTTAATTTTTTCAAATGATGATTCTACAAAACACTGAGGATTACTGGGGAGAGTCACACACAAGGAAACTCCACAGTCAGAGGGAAAGGGCCAAAGCTTTTCTCGCCATCTCTGTCCCCCAGTGCTCCCCAACCCCAACTCAAACACACAGGCTCTTGGGCAAAAGATATATATAAAAGCAAAACACACATATAAAGAACAACAGCTTGAATCTGACCAAAGTAGTCAACTCTATGGGACAGGAACATTCAAGCAGGCAGAAGGTTTCACATTTGGGTACCACAAATGAAAATTCAAGGTTGCTCCTCAGAATCGCTTGGCTGAGGACTGCCTTCTCTCCTCTGGAAGACAGGTGGTCAGATGTGCCTCAGACACGCTGCCAAGCATTTTGTTCAGGGGGCTCTGAGCCCTTTGCTGTGTATTCCTGTAGACTTGCCTTTCTTGTCATCTTTGGAGCTCATTTACAGGTGGGTCTCTTTATTCCAGCCATGCAAAGATGATAAAATTGTTGTAATCTATTTAGAGGCCACACAATGTAAGGTAATTCTACTTTCATTTCTCCTCACCTTATACATAAAATCCATTATGCTATTTTATAGAGGCTAAATATGAAAGGACAGTGGTACTTCACTATTTCTTAACCTGTTAACAAGACCACAATATTTTAACAGGAACGAAGAACCAAATGCAAATTTCCATTCTCTTTGTATAACATTTATGCAATAAGGGATGAATTGAGTACATGATTTTTCATTTCTGGAGTACTACGGCTAGCTAGTAACACATGAGCTTCGAGAAGCAAGTATTCATCTATCTAACTGCTAAGAAATGAAATGTCACTTAGAGGAACTTGTTCTTGCCGGCACACCCTTTCATGGAATTCTCCATCAAAAAAGCAGAGAAAAAAGTAATTCCTTTTCCAACTGCATTATATCATAGCACAGCCACCCTGCTTCGTCTGTTGATTTCGTTCCTACAGGTAGTGCACAGAACCTCCAGTTTTTCAAAGAAATCTCATCTGATTTCATTTTTCACATAAAATAGGTGATTTTTGAAAAGAAAGAACAAAAGAAAAGGAGCAAAGGGACTGTTTCTTCAAAAGAACATTAATTTAGTTTCTCAATGGCTGTTGTATTTCCGGGCTGACATCTTCCTCGCTGTGGATCCCAGGCGGTGCCGCAAGGGCTGTGGTGTGTGTGTGTGTGTACACACCTGGTCTGTTCATGCATGTTTTTTTGTGCATGTTATTTCTCGGGTGAATTGAGATCGCCAATTTTAGGTGACTTAGGACTATAAGTCATGTTAATAATAACAAAGCATGTACTGTACCAGGCGGCCAAAAAACCTGAGCATTCTTTGTTTAGTTCTGAAAGGCACTGCCATTTTTTTTCAATATGTTCTTCTGCAAAATAATAGACAATCCCATTTTTTTTGTTCTGGTGGGGATGTATTTTTTAAATATATTCATTTAAAACTACCAAACTTAAAGAACAGGTTTACTTTCAATAAACTAATTTTAAAAGCATTTACTTGAAATAATTTAGATTTTGCCCCGGCTGATGTGGCTCAGTGGATTGAGTGCAGGCCTGCAAACCAAAGCATTGTGGGTTGAATGCCCAGTCAGGGCATGTGCCTGGGTTCAGGCTGAGTCCCCAGCTGGGCACACAGGAGAGGAACTGATTGGTGTACCTCTCACACATCAATGTTTCTCTCCCTCTTTCTCTCCCTCCTGTCCCCTCTCTTTAAAAAGAAGTAAATAAATAAAATTTAAAAAACTAAAATAAATTAGATTTCAAGGGAAAGATCACGGGAGCTCACCATACTATGATCTATGCTTTGTGAAGTAAAAGTATCTATGAACATTTTACTGATCTTCCAAAATTGCATCTTCCAGTAATTAAACATGTGGTTACATGTAAGTAAAGTAACACCTCTTTTGCTGGACATCACTTTCGTATTTACTGTTCCCAAGAGCAGAATTTGTCCAGGTGACCGAGGGATTTGCCTGTAACGTATCAAGGTTTTTCAAGTATTCCTTGAAAATTTTTCCACATAGGTCTCTGTTATCTTAAAAGAGCAATATTAAGCAATTTAATATTTTGAACATAATCTGTCCTGTATGGGATAGATTATGGGATGGATGTGGGATAATGAAAATATTTGATTCACAAGAGTGTTTTCCATATTTTAGAGCCAATTACATCACAGGTGGCAAACACAAGGCCCTCAGACAGAACCTCACCCTCCACCTTGTTTCTACCCAGCGGCAGTGCCAAGCTCCTTGCCCCTAGTCGAGGAGTGGTTACATTTACACAGTCCTAAAATTACATTCCGCCCTTTGAAGGCAGCCGCAAGGCTGATGAGGCCCCTGATGAAAATGAATCTGACACCTCTGACTTAACGCCATTGTTACAAACATCACGAACCCTGCCCTTCTAGCTGCAGGTCTTGTGAACCAGCTGAGGCGTGTAAAGTTATCTAGCCTAGGAGTTCCTCTTGCTTCACAGGTGCCTCCTTTATGAAAATTAAGGAGGGCATGGTGAGGAGGAGCCCTGTCCCTGCAACCGATCTCTCCGTGCTGCATTTTGCTTGTAGTTAAACTTACTTCTCACAGCACCGTGGCCCTCCTGGTGCCTCCCTTCTGTCTTTGGGTGTTGTGTGCACTACTGTTACAACCTGGAAATCAGAGCTGAAGCTACTAGCCTCTCAGGGAGCAGGACCTGATGAAGTCTGAGCACTTGGGTGCGGGTGAACAGCTTAATGGTTTAGAGGGTAGTATCGTGGTGTCCGGGAGGCCTGTCAAATTGTGATAGGCCTTCCCTTCCTCTGCCTTCCGACTCCTTAACTGAGCTTCAGTTGGTGGAAATAGCCAGGTAAGCAACCTTTACATTAAAAATGCCTTCCTGTGTGTTTTTGGTGCAAGCAACATCATTTGTCTTCTACTAGCAACCATACGTGGACTAGGAATCCACGTGCTTATCTCTTATGTTTCACATCGCTTCTCTTCCTGGACAGCCCCATTCAAATGGTCAGTGCCCCTTTGACTGCATATTGCTTGCTCAAGGACAAATGGTAAGAAGTAAGTAAGACTGTTCTAAACAGTATGGCATTATACTTTATTTATTGATTGATTTTTAAGAGGGAGCGAGGAAGAGATAAAGAGAGAAAAACATCAATTTTGTTGCTCCACTCATTTATGCATTTATTGGTTAATTCTAGTATTTCCCCTGACTGGGGATCGAACCCACAACCTTGGGGTAGTGCGCCAACCAACTGACCTACCCAGCCAAGGCAGCATTATACTTTAAATAGAAGCAGTTTTTAAACTTGTTTTGACAGCAGAATCCCTTCCCCCAGTTCCTTATTAATGAAAGTGAAGCAGAGCAATGCCCTACTTACTCAGCATCTTCTTCTCTCAAAAACTGGGCCTTTTGAGAGGAGCATCCTCAGAGCCTAGAGCCTTTATTAACTTTCTAGCCTCAAACAAAATACTTGCTAATTTTTAAACTCAATCATTTTTTGATCCTCCATAATAAATCTAAAAGAGCAGGATAATAGTAAAGAAAAACATTTTAAATATATTATATTGATTATGCTATTACAGTTGTCCCAATTTTCCCGCTTCGTCCCCCTCCAGCTGGTACTCCCCATTCCTTCTAGCATTCCCTACCCTTAGTTCATGTCCATGGGTCATGCGTGTAAGTTCTTTGGCTATTCCATTTCTTACTGTTCTTAACACCCTCCTGTCTATTCTGTACCTACCAATTTTCACTTCTTAATCTCTGCACCTTTTCCCCCATTCTCTCCTCCGCCCCACCTAAACACAACATCCCTCCAGATGATCTCCCTATCTATGGTTATGTTTCCATTCTGCTCATTTGCTTAGGTTAAATGACTGATAATTATGAATGTATTGCCACTTTAATGTTCATAATTTTGATCTTCTTAAATAAGTCCCTTTAGCATTTCATATAATAATGGCTTGGTGATGATGAACTCCTTTAGCTTTACCTTGTCTGGGAAGTACTTTATCTGCCCTTCCATTCTAAATGATAGCTTTACTGGAGAGTACTCTTGGCTGTAGATCCTTGCTTTTCTCACTTTGAATACTTCTTGCCAATCCCTTCTAGCCTGCAATGTTTCTTTTGAGAAATCAGCAGACAGTCTTATGGGAACTCTTTTGTAGGTAACTCTGTGCTTTATTCTTGCTGCTTTTAAGATTCTCTGTTTATCTTTCACCTTTGGTAGTTTAATTATGATGTATCTTGTGATGTGTCAGCTTCCTGGATTTATATGTCTATTCACCAAATTAGGGAAGTTTTCTTTCATTAGTTTTTCAAATAAGTTTTCATTTTCTTGGTGTTTCTCTTCCCCATCTAGTACCCCTATTATGTGACTGTTGATATGTTTGAAGTTTTGGGGTTTTTTAAATCATTTTTGCTTGCTGTTCTGATTGAAAGTTTTTTCTTCTTTATGTTCCAAATCATTGAACAGATTCTTGGCTTCATCCACTTCACTGTTGGAGATTTTTTTTTTTATTTCACTTAGTGTAAACTTCATTTCTACCTGGGCCTTTTTTATTTTGTTGAAATACCCAATGAATTCCTTGAGCAACCTAATAACCAGTGCTTTCAACTCTGCAACTGATAGATCTCCATTTTGTTTAGTTCTTATTCTGGAGTTTTGATCTTTTCTTTCATTTGGGCCATGTGTCTTCATCTCCTCATTTTGGCAGCCTCCCTGTGTTTGTTTCTGTGTATTAGTAGAGCTGCTTTGGCTCCCTGTCTTAGTAGCATGAGCTACTACAGAAAAGTGCACTGTTAAGTTAGTTGGGGCAGAGTCTTAGGTAATCTCCAGGGTAGAGAAGCCCATGTGAACCAGGTTGATGGAGTCTCCAGTGTGGTGTCACCACTCCATGGCTCTGTGGGGAGAGGAGGGGAGGCTCAGAAAGGGGACAGTGCTGCTGCCTGGCCTCTGGAGTTTTGTACAGGAGGAAGCTGTCCCTGGCACTTGCCCTGATGCCAGACGGTTCAGTGTCTCCCCATGTGCCTCTGAGGCCCTTCAAGCTGCTGCCACAGTGCTGGAGCCCAGAGGGAGTGAGTCTGCATAAGTCCTAACTCTGTTGTGGGCCCTTTAAGAGAAGACACCTGAGACTCTGCCCACAGTTTCTTCCACTGCCCCAGTCCTCACTGGTTTTTACAACCACAAGTTATAGGGACTTATCTTCCTGGCACTGCGACACTGGGCTGAGTGGTCTGGTGTGGGGCTGAGACCCCTCGCTCCCAAGGTATCCCTCCCAATTTTTATTCACCAACCATGGGTGCAGGACTGCCTATTCCACATCTCTGTGTTCTGCCCCTTCTTCTTGTCTGGATGAAGGACTTCTTTAATTCCTTGGTTGTTGGACTTCCATACAACTCGAGTTTCTGATGGTTCTGGGTGAGAGTTGTTTTGTAGTTTACTTGTAATTTTTGCTATGGTTGTACAAGGAGGTGAGCCGTGTTTATCTACACCTCCATCTTGACTGGAAGTCCCAAGAATAACATTTTAGTAGTTCTAACAGATGACCGTGAATACTGTCTTCCCTTATGAAAGGAAGCCAACCTTCTCCCACATTTTGGAATGTTAATATAGAGCTATTTTTTTTGTTTTTTAATTTTGACAGACGTGTGTGTTCTTCAGCGTTGAACTGTTCTACCTGCTCTTCAACACCTTCCATCCATTAAAGAAGTCAAAGTATTCAACTCAATCCTTGTCATCTTTGAGGTAAGATCAGCTGGGATCCTATTACTGGGCTAGTTTTGATAAACTATCACATCCTATTTTTAATACCTCAGTACTGACTGTTTTAAAGTAGTTTTCAACTTTTCTTTTTATACAATTGGGAATACTAAGAATTTGGAATGAGAGTGAGGAAGTGGAAGTTACTGTGACAATCAGTGAAATAATATTTGTGAAATGTCTTTGAAAATGTGATGTATTATTCTTTGATGTATAAAGAAGTTTTCCCGGAGGTCCCATTTTGTGCCCAGCGCCGTCATAGGCTCTGGGAATGGAACAGTGAGCAAGACAAAGCACAGGCACACCTCAGAAATATTGTGGTTTGGTTCCAGACCACCATAGTAAAGTGCATCCCATAACTTTTTGTTGGTGGGAAGGTCTTGCCTTCAGTTGTAAAAAATGCAACACCTTTGAAATACAATAAAGGGATGTGCAATACAGCAAGGTATACTTGGATCTTTCCTCAGAGCTTACATTTTAGCAGAGATGAATAAATCAGTAGATTTACTATTGTTTTTATTTTTATTATATTATTATCATTATTAAATAGAGCAACTTTGATTACTTGTGCCATGCATAACATTTGAATTGCGAACATAAAAAGTTTAAAGTTGGAAGGTGAAGACTTTGGTTTGTGTCCTGGCTCCGACTGCATAGTGCCTGAATACATCCACAAGCAAATCCTTTCATTTTAGCAAGAGCAGTTTCTCATTTGTGAATACGGAACAATTATAATACTTAAATCACAGGAGTATTTTAAATATCTTTAAAATCATGAGAGTATATTTTGTGCATCTTTAGTGCTGCCTAATAATTCACATATTTAGTCCTATCATTGTTAATATGCTGTCTTTTTATAGAGAAGCACTACGCACTACTGTCCTTGCTGAAGCTAATTAAAGATACCTCTTTTTTTCCTAGAAATATGTTTTTAAAAATGAATTAAATTAGAAACAGAATTGCCCACTGTTCCAAATAACATAGATTGTGTTGATGTGACAACATTTAAGCTATACGCATAGCCAGAGTAAAGACTAACTATTCACAGAACAGTTCTCCATTGTTCTGATTACAAGCTTACACATGGGGGTGATTCATGGTTTACTTGCTTTCCAAGTCACAGTTTCAAGCAGCATCGTTTGTCTTCCATCAGCAATTCTGCATAGCCCAAGAATCCGTGGGCCGATCTCTTGTATTTCACAGTTTTAGTCTTGCACAGTGCCATTCAGACTGTGGCAACTCCAATGGAAAGGACGCAAACAGCCTTAAGAATTAAAAAAAAAAAATTTTCATTTACACCTATTTCATTCTCACCGTTATCCAGCCCAGTGTGAGTCTTGCTCAGTACTGGGTACAGAGTAGCTTCCTCTATAAATTCTGTTCACTCAGTATTGTAGCACATGCGTGTTTATATTTTACACATCAAAAACCAATCCAATTCCAGGAGAACCCATGGAAATGTATTTTTATTACTCCCCAGTAAAAATAGACATAGAGAAATTAGAAGGCATTTTAGGAAATAAAATCCTCAGAATTTGGTGATGGATTAGATGTCCTGAGGAGGGACATAGCAAAAAATAGCTTCTGTCTTATGGCTTATGTGAATGAATTATTGAATTAAGGGATGTTGAAAGAGCAGTTTTGTGGGGAATGGAATGAGAGATCATAATTTCAGTGTTATACAGGTTGAATTTGAGCTGCTTTTGATATATATTTAGGGTTTACATAAAGGATCCAAAGCTCACTTGTGAGTTTATGTATAGGAAATAGTTGAAATTATGGGTATGGATAAGATCTCTTAGTGAGAGAGTATACAGTAAGATGAGGGAAGAGATACAGGAGCAAACTATTCTGTTGTATGGATATACCGCAATTTATTTACTCATCCATCAGTTAATAGACATTGGGTTCTTTCCACCTCCTGGCTTTTAAGAATAATGATGCTGTAAATATTTATGTTTTCTTTGGAGATATGTTTTTATTTCCCTTGAGTATGTAACTAGGAGTGTAGTTGCTAGACCATATGATAATTCTGGGGTTAACTTACTGCCCAGGTTCTTCCAGTGGGTTCTAATTTCTCTCTGAGTAAAGCCAAAATACTTGCAGTAATTCTAAGCTCCCACGTAATACGGTCTCATATGACCCCCTTGGTTTTACCTCTTACTCTAACTCCTCCCCTTGCTCCGTCCCTACTCATCTCTCTGTGGCTCCATGAAGATACCAGTCACACTCCGTCTACTTATCGGTTTCCGTTTCCTAGAACAGGCTTCCCAGTATATCAGTAAGGTTTGCTTCTTACCCCCTCATGTCTTTATTCCAATGTCTCCTCATTGAGGTAGTCAACACTCCCTGGCTCCCTTTCCCGCTTTTTCAGTGTCTATTTGTTTTTTTTGTCCATCACACTTATAACTGTTGAATGTACTGTGCAATTCGTTTTATATCTGTTTCCTCGACTAGAAAGCTCGCTCCGTGGAGCAGGGCTTTTTGGATTTCACTCAATGCTGTATCCTTGGGCCTAGTCCACATGGTAGGATTAAAGTACCATTCAGTGAACGAATGATTCAATGAGTGTGTGTGTGCAGCCTGGCAGCCACGTTAGAATAGGTAGAGGAGTGAGTGGGTGTGAGGACGAGTCACTGTGAGCAGATGACAGTTGCGGTAAGTTTGAGAACAAGAGAGGGGCTGGATACACATAAGTAAGTCTCTCTGTCTTCCCTCCTGTTACTGTGGATAAAGGGTTCATGCTCCTAACTAAGGCCAAGTCTCCACATGCACCCAGGGTCCTGTGGAGAGAAAAAGGTTTTCCCCTACCAACTTAGGTCCAAGTAGTAAGAGGCCTGAAAAGTGACTGATAATAGAGTAACGAGAGATAAGGCAAGATTTATTTTACCCACATACCTGGGAGTTGCTTAGTGAAGAATAACTCACTGAATAGCTAGAGCTAAAGGTTCAGGTCAGCATAACAGAGGCTGGGTTAGGGCTTCAAATGGGAGGCTATGGAAGCTTCTGTTGGGCTCTTTGATGCTAATGGAAATGGGCAGTCTATCTCCTCCCTGGCTGGATAATTCCCCACTTTGCTGGAGGGCTAGTGCGGCCACTGAATTCTTCCCGCTGCTAAGGGTCAGTACCCTTTCAAACAGGCAATTCCTTCAGAGGTAGGGTCAATGGCGCTGTATTTCCAGTTCTGCTTGTTTAGATAATGTTTCTTTTGCAGCTGCTGTCTGTTCAGGTGTTTTCGGTTTAAAATAATTGCCAGCCCACTTTGCTGGGCTGCTAATTTCTTCAGGCCCTTCCCCTCAACGTGATGCACAGAGCAAGGCACCACTCACCCAGAAGGTGTGTGATGTTCCCTTGGAGCGGGCAGAGCATGGCTGGCTCAGGGCCCTGCACCCGTCTCCACTCCATCCTGCATCGTCCTGTTACATACAAACATGCTAATTCTCCAGTTTTAAATAGAATAAACCCTCCCTGACCAGTGTGGCTGAGTTGGTTGGGTGTCATCCCCCAAAGCAAAAGGTCACAGGTCGATTCCCAGTTGGGGTACATGGATGGGTCACTGGTTTGGTCCCCGGATGGGGTGCCTCTCTGAAAGGTAGCCGATTGATGTTTCTCTCTTGTATCAATCTTTCTCTCCCTCTTTCTCCCACTCTCTCTAAATATAAATGAATATTTTTTTAATTAAAAAAATACATGTAAATAAATAAAATTAACCCTTACTTTTGATAAGAAATTTAAAGTGTGTACTGACTATTGGATGGTACCTAGGAATTACTGTGAATGCAGTCACAGGAGACCCTGGGCCACAGGCAAGGACAGCAGACCACACAGAGGCAGTAAACACAGAGGCTCTCTGCTCATCCCAGTTATGAAAAGTCCCAGCTTCTCCTGCAAGCCAGGATCAAGCCCACTCAGAGAGTAAGAGGAAAAGTGAGGGTTTAGACCAGGAACAGAAAACTCATTTCCATCAGGGGCCACATCAGCCTCGAGGTTGCCTTCAAAGGGCCGGATATAATTTTAGGGCTGTATAAATGTAACTACTCTTTAACTATGGGCAAGGAGCTCAGAGCGGCCAGTGGGGAGAAACAAGGTGTGGGCCCAGATAAAACAAGGTAGAGGGCTGGGATCGGCCCGTGGGCCTTGTGTTTGCCTCCTGTGGTTTAGACCAATGAAGGACCTGAAGAAGCTGAGGCAAAGGCCCAGAGAACCTGCCCTAAGACTCCCAGGGAGGCATCTCTGTGCACCCAGATGTAAAACCCAGCAAATCATGGCATTTCAGGAACTTCACTCTTGTACTTAGATAAAACATTTAAAACTGGGCTACATACACAAAAATACATTAAAAATATTTTGTCTCAAGAAAACTTTGACTTAATTTTGAACTCTCTAAGCAGTAGTTGTAGATTTAATCTATTGTAGTAACTCGTGGAATAGAAATGATCAGAGACTTGAAGAACTAGGTTAAATATTCAATCCTCAGTATTGACTATATGATATACCAGAAGCAAATAGCTTTTGGAATAAAAGAGTAAGCATAAATATAATCAACTAATTTGTCAGATTCATCAAATACCATATTGATGTTCTAAAATCCAATCCCCAGGGCAGCCTCAGATTGAGAACAAAAATGAGAACACCAGTACTTAACTTCTATAACCTACTTAATATCGACAGGCTTAGACTCTCGTAAACACAGCCATGAGATTGTCAATCCTGCACCTTTATTTGTCTTTGCTTGCACAAAGCTAATTTTCGATTAATTTTCTACTTAGTTCAAAATTAGCAAATGTGTTTCCATAAATGGATCTCACCCAGGCAAATTGAAAAGTTGATAAAAGATAAAACTCTGTTATGATTGTTGCTATTATGTTACTGTTCTTCTTGGTGATGGATTGCATTATAAAAGCCCCTAAATGTCAGTGCATTACTAATTCCCAGATATGTGACTGTCATAGAAAGGCAAAGTAACAAAAAAAGTGTCAAGTTGGAGTTCACAGACAATGAGAAGTTGCTCTAACTCACTAAGGCACCTTGGCCAAGTTTTCTAAACTGCCAGACTGACTGAAATAAAAATACCTGCTGGGGCAAATATGGGCAATCCAGGCATGGACCCTCTCTGTTGGAGACTGTGGCCTAGGGGTGAGACAGATACAGTCATGTGATAAATTTGGCTGCCTATTGTCCCTGGATCCTGGAAGAGAGCCTCTAAATCCTTGAGAAAGGAGTATCTTTGTTATTTATACCAATGAGGTGACTCCTGGTGACCCCCTACATGACTTCAGGATCAGGGCTGCCATGCTGGAAAGACCAACAGTGTGATTAGAGGGTTGACACTTTGAACCATGAGTTATAAGCCCACCTTTCTAACCTCTGAGAAAGGGAGCGTAGGGGGAGGCTTGAGACTGAGTTTGATCACATGGCCAAAGATACAATCAATCAACCCCATGGAATGAAGCCCCAGTAAAAACCCTGGACATCCGAAGCTCAAGTGAGCTCCCAGGTTTGTGTGCACAGCAGTGTGCCTGAAGGTTGGTGCAGCCTGCCGACAGTGAGCATTTTGGTTTGGGGCCCTCTCAGACCTCACTTGTGTGTCTGTTCATTTGTCTAATCCCACTTTGTATCTGTAATAATAAATTCTCATACACACACACACACACACACACACACATATATATATACATATACATATACATATATATGCTTTGCAAATTTAGTGAGTCTTTGTAGTAAGTTATAGACCCTAAGGAGGTGGTGAGAACACCCAGATTTGTAGGCAGTTGGTCAGAAGTGCCTGTAGCCTGGGATCCCTGGAGCTTGCAGCTGGTCTGAAGTAGTGAGGGAAGCCTTGTAGGGGAAGGACTATGCCCTCATCCTGGGCTCTCTGACCTCACTCTGGAGAGTTAGTGTCAGGAATGTGTGGCAGACACAAAAAGACTTGAGCACCGTGCAACGAGTGCGAGGAGGGGGCGGGCTCCGAGAGTGCGCAGTGGGCACGCAGAGAGGGGCAGGCAGCTCAGCCCCTTCTCTAAGCACAAAGGGAAACTCGTAGCGATTGTCACTGCAGATGACTCCGAGAGGGCTTATTTTGTAAAATTGGAAAGTAAAATGAAGAAAATGAAATCACCCAACCCAGGTTAAATCAAAGTTTATATTTTTGGCAAATTTTCTTCTACACATTTTTATATATTTGAGGTAATATATGTAATTGTTTTTATTTTGTTTACCATAAGCATTATCTCTTGACATTAAAGGCTTATCACATATTTTATGACACATTTTAATTTTAATGGCTGTATTCCACCCTGCCACACAGGTATAATGCAGTTTCTGTACAGTAGTCCCCAGTATTCACTGGGGTGGTGGGGGGAATACATTCCATGACCTTGGTGAATACCTGAAATGGTACATAGGCCCAAACTCTATATATACTGTTTTTTCCTATATATACATTCCTACTGATAGCATTTAATTTAAAAAGTTGGTCCAGTAATAGATTAACAATAATAAGTAGTAAAATAGAATAGTTACAACAAGTTTATACTGGAATAAAAGTTATGTGAATGTGCTCTCTCACTGTTTATGTTGTACTCACCTTTCCATTTTAAGGAAGCACTTCTTGGCCTTCTTGGCACATCTTCATTGCCAGCATCGTTCCTCTTGAGCTTTGGGGCCATTATTAAGTAAAAGAAGTCCCTTGAGCACAAGCACTGTGATACTGAGACCGTCGAGCGGATCACCAGGGCACCCACTCAGTGATTGGTGGGTGGGTCGAGCATGCAGCATGGAGATTCTGGACAAAGGGATGATTCAGTCCTGGGTGGGACAGAGTGGGACGATGTGAGAGCTCATCATCACACTCAGAACAGTGTGCAACTGCAAATGCGTGCATTGTTTATTTCTGACATTTTCCATTCAGTATTTTTGGACCACGGTTGACCATGGTAACTGACACCGTGGAAAGCAGAACTGTGGATACGGAGTACTGCTCTTCCTGGCTTTGGACACTCAGGTTGCTTCTGGTTTTTGATATGACAGATATTGCCAAGATGAATATCTTTATGTATAGATCTTTGTCCACACTTCTCATTATTTTCTTTGGAGAATTTTTTTTTGAAGTCTGATATTTACTTGTAACTCTTAGAAACTCCTCTCAATGACTGGACTCAGACAGGAAGTAGAAGTCCTCAGAGAGGACTGCCTCCATCTCTTGGCGATCTGTTCTGGTGTTTTCTTTGCCTCCCCTCCCCCAGTTCCTTTAACCGGAAGTTTAGCATACTCTGCAACCACTTCCTTATTTTCCTTAGAAGGCCTTTCTTCGGAGCAATACCCTGACATTGTTGCAAGAAGTGTGGTGTAGCACAACTCTGAACCATGGGCACCCATCCTCCTTACCTTCTTTGCTCAAGGCCTTTCTTGCAGCGTACTGGTGGACATCATCCTCTTTGGAGAGACTGAACAGTCTGTGAATTCTGCAAGTTCTTTGGGTTGCAGGTGATGAGGGACAGTAGTATCAGTGAATTCAGGAATAGCTTTCTCCCTTCTTTTTCAACCCTCCTGTTTTAAACTGCAAACCACCTTCCCATCCTCAGTACTCCCCTTGCTCGCCTTTCCCATTTCCTTTATTAAATGGCAGGTTTCACTTTTTAATACACTGTGGAAATGTTCCTTGATGCTGTTTCTTACTTGCATCTCCTCATCATAACCCCAAGAGAATGTAAGTTCCATGAGTGCAGAAACTTAGTTCTGTTTACTGCTTTATCCCACTCTGAGAACAGTGTCTGGCAATAATAGTCTCACAGTAAACGCTTGTTAAGTCAGTGCATGAATGAATCAAGAAAAACCATTATAAGCCTCTTATTTTTTTTAGAGTTCAGAAGGTAATTCCCAGAAGACCTAAAAAACTAAAAGGGGTAAAAATTGTTGTTGGAAATGGGCCTGAACATGAAGAAGGTATTGTGAAAAAGGGGTGCTTTTCTTTTATTTCTTCTAAGTATATTTTATTGATTATACTATTACAGTTGTCCCATTTTTTTCTCCCTTTATCCTGCTCTTCCATGTACCCCCTCCCCCCACATCCTCACCCTTAGTTCATGTCCATGGGTCATGCATGTAAGTTCTTTGACCTCTCCATTTCCTATACTATTCTTAACCGTTCCTGTCAATTTTGTACCTAGCAATTATGCTTCTTATTCCCTGTACATTTCCCTATATCTTCCCCCTTCCCCCTCCCCACAGGTAACACTCTACACAATCTCCATTTCTGTGATTCTGTTCCTGTTCTAGTTGTTGCTTAGTTTCTTTTTGTTTTTTTAGTTTCAGCTATGGATAGTTGTGAGTTTGTTGTCATTTTACTATTCATAGTTTTTATCTTTTTCTTTTTCTTAAACAAGTAAGTCCCTTTAACATTTCATATTATAAGGGCTTGATGATGATGAACTCCTTGACCTTATCTGGGAAGCACTTTATCTGCCCTTCCATTCTAAATGGAAGCTGTGATGGATAGAATCATCTTGGATGTAGGTCTTTGCCTTTCATGACTTGGAATACTTCTTTCCAGCCCCTTCTTGCCTGTAAGGTTTCTTTTGAGAAATCAGCTGATAGCCATATGGGAACTCTTTTGTAGGTAACTGTCTCCTTTTCTCTTGCTGCTTTTAAGACTCTCTCCTTATCTTTAATCTTGGCTAATGTAGTTATGGTGTGCCTTGGTGTGTTTCTCTTTGGATCCAATTTCTTTGGGACTCTGTGAGCTTCCTGTACTTCTTGGGTGTCTATTTCCTCTGCTGTATTGGGGAAGTTCTCCTTTATTATTTGTTCAAATAAGTTTTCAATGTCTTGCTCTTCCTCTTCTCCTTTGGTACCCCTATGATTCAGATGTTGGAATGTTTAAAGTTGTCCCAGAGGTTCCTCAGACAATCCTCAATTTTTTGAATTCTTGTTTCTTCCTTTTGTTCCAGCTGAATATTTATTTTCTCCTTTTGTTCCAGATCATCAATTTGAGTCCTAGTTTCCTTCCCTTCACTGTTGGTTCCCTGTATATTTTCCTTTATTTTTCTTTATATAGCATTCATTTCTTCCTTCATTTTGTGTCCAAACTCAGTCATTTCTGTGAGCATCCTGATTACCAATGTCTTGAATTCTGTATCTGATAAGTTGGCTCTCTCCTCATTGCTTAGTCCTTTTTCTGGAGTTTTGATCTGTTTTTTTTTTCATTTGGGCCATATTTCTTTGTCTCGGCACACCTGTTACGTTGTAAGGGGCAGAGTGTTAGGTATTTGCCAGAGCAGGGCAGCACAGTTTGCTGTATTGTGGCACTGTTTGTGGGAGAGGGGTCAGAGAGAGAACGTTGCCATTCTCACCCCACTTTCAGTCACTTTCCCTGCTGCCCACAAGCAAATTGGGCCCTTCTGGTGCTGATGCCCAAGTGGTGATTTTGTGTACATTCTAGGACCCTGTGGGTCATGCCAACAAACTCTCCTGAGAGGCTGGAAGTTTCTCGCGTCCCTGCAACCCCCATAGATTTTTAGAATCAGGGGTTTTGAAGCTTTAGCTTTCTAAGCTAGAACCCTGAGTTGCATGGTCTATCTTGCTCCCATTTTTCCTCCTGGCTTGTGGGCATGCAAATGTGGAACTGCCTGGTCCCACAGCTGCCACCTTGCCCCCCTCCAGGTCTTCCAGCTGCCACCTTGCCATGTGTCCTCTCTGCCCTGGCTTCCTGCCTCCACCAGTCCTATCAGTCTGAATGAATGTTCCTTCTTTAATTCCTTGGTCATCAGACTTCCATGTAGTTCTGGCAGTTCTGGTTGGTTTTGTTTTTAAATTTGTTGTTGTCCTTCTTTGGGTTGTGCAAGGAAGCAAAGCATATCTACTTATGCCTCCATCTTGACAATAAACCCTCTTAGGCTATTTGATTGCTTTTACCTTGTGCATGTATTGTTATGATAAAAATTTAAAAACTTCTAAATAAGCCAATGTAGCTGGAAAATTATAGAATGATAAAAATGTGGGAAGGCTAGCCAACGACAATTTACTTTATAGCAAATTGCTCAAAATCTGTCTGGAGAGCAAACTATTTTGAATTTGCTCATGGTACATACAGATGGTGCAAAACAATAAGCTTCATTTTGTTGTTGAGTATAATTTTAAATAGAATATCTTTTATCATGCTTTAAAGTGACTTCAATCTACTTACATGATTAAGCTTTATATTAATTATTACATTAAGCTCCTTATGTTTCACAGTAGGTAAAAAATGTAGAGGGATGTCATCATTCAAGGCTTCTATAAAATGAGATTTCTTGATTCATGAATGTGGGTGGAGACATAAGAGAAATAATTTTTCATACACAGATAACTGACAGATGTGAACACTTGCTAATTGAGGAGGGAGATAGGGATGAAAGTAACAAAAATAATTTTGTCTAATGCTACAAGTAACATAGACTCAAACAATTGCTTTTTCAGAGTCCTCAGGCTTGTTTCTCTCCAGTGTTTGCTGAGCTTTCAAGAAGGCTGAATCCAACCATGGCAAACTGCCATCTTTGTCAGAGCAAGAGCTGTTTACATGCAAGGCACATAATAAGTGCAATGTGAAGTAAAAAACAGTGTGAGTTCTATTACGGCTGATTAGTCCATTGTACGCTGTTACAACTAACATCTTCCTTGTGCTAAAAATAGTGGGAAGTCACGGGACCTCAAGCAGCAGGACCCATCAGGACTGTACCCTTTCACAAGATCACCAACAAAAGCTGCCTCTAACTCCCCAGAAAAATAAAAGGGCCTCTTATTCACTTCAGTGTCCTCCGAAACACGTAGTTTATCTGAGCTGTTGGGCAAACTGAACAGCAGAGAACACACAGCTCCTAAAAGATCTGTCCTCTCTGTAGCTTCCTTTCCTTGATCGGATGCTCCATGTGAACTTCATTGAAACAGTTGGCTGATGTTAAACTTGCACCCTTTACTGCTTCTTTATCATAGTAACAGCAGAATTAGTGCACATATCCATGCACTGGCCTCCAGGAGCCTAAATAAATAAATGGAATAAAGCTCTCTGTTTGAAGGGACAGAAGCAGAAGGGAGTGGTATGAATAAAGTCTGAGTCCCAGGTCATTTCATCATGAAGTCAATAGCTCTTCTGGTTGCAGGGGAGAAAACAAACTGTTTTCTATTCTATTGAAAGCGAATTTGCGTGGCAGTAATCCTAACTCCAGCGGCAATCTATTAAGAACTCAGCATTACCGATTCTGAGACTCAACTGATAAGCACATTCTGCTCCCTCCCTCCTCCATTAATCCTCTTAAAGACTGTGAGAAGTAATGAAAGGGGGCCATGGAAGAGCCCCCCCCCCCCATCCTTTCACTACAGCCACATAAACTGCTTGTGTAAATGTTTCATTAACAAACCGCTGGACCAGCATTTAATATCCTTTGCTTCTCTCCCCCTGCCCCCCCTTAGTCCAGTGCTTCTGCATACAGCATGACTAAATGTGTGATTTACACATGTTGAAGAGAAACATTCCCACACTTGAAAGCTGTTCTGCGACAAAGGGAGGGGAAGGGCTGAGAGAGAGGTGTTGAGCCTATTGTAGACGTTTTAATTTACAATTCTCCCTTTTTATGGGCTTTAAGAGATGAATGACTTCCACCCACTTATCAGTTTGTTTCATTTCTCAGCATTCTTTCTAAGTGCTGGTCGCTGTGTAAGTGCCCTTGGCCAGACCACGTGAGGCTGGTGCTTCTGAAGACAGATGCTCGAACATTCTAAGAGAAGCAAGAGGAATGTGTGTTCACTGTGCAGAGAACCCTCTTCTGAACAACAGAGAGGACAAAATAGATGATTTGCCGTGACTTCATACTCATATGTCAAAGGATGCCAGATATTTTGTGGAAATTGCATCCTGTATTTCTTTCTTTGTAGTCATCTAATTACAGTCTGATTTGCTGGGTTCTTCAGCTAATCTGGTAAATCCTAACAGGATGCCTGCATCATCTGATTTTTTAAAAATATGGCATTTTGCCATAAAAATAAACTTCCCTTTCAGACAAGCAAGTAGCTTATTTCCCTTTAGTATCCTATGGCACCTAGTAAATTAGTTAATATGCAGTAATAGGATATAATGTTGTAATTTGAAGATACAGGATCAATCATTTAAAAGCTTAGTTTAAGTTAAATCATGATACAATAAAACAGGTTATCACACCCAGAACAGTGCTACTGGGCCAAACCCCTAGAAAATATATACGCATTGTAGTCCAAGAGACTCCAAACTTTGAAAAATTAATACATAAGGAAACCAAATACAAACACAGCCCCTATTTTTATCTTTGCTCCAGGTGTCATTGATTTCATTTCAATTTACTGTGAGCACCCAGGCACAGCTGGGGTCACTGGTGTGGGAAAGAACTGCATTTGGGTCAGTGTGTGTAGTTGCGTCTCTAGCCACAACCACGGTCTGGTTTCAAAGTGAATAGATTCATTTAGATCAACAGTGCCTTGGGGGATAAATGCTTAAATGTATTCAACCTGAGAAGAACTGAAAACATCAATACCTTCATAAAGCCACTTTGATTTGTATTGACTATGGTTGTGCTGCTAATTCATACACATCATCGTTTACTTCGCCAAGCTTTTAACACGATTTTTGATTTATAGAAATCGTGATTCAGTTTCTACCAAGAAGTGGAAAGCTCAGACCTCCCCCAGAGCCTTACTTTCTCTCTGACATGACAAAATTGAAAGAGGAACTATCTTGTCACAGCAAACCCAAATTGCTGTTTAACTGTTGATGTGCATATTTTAACTGTTCATAGTAATGGGTAATAACAGCAAAAAAGATTGTCCAAATAAGGGCAATCCATTACCTAAGCACATTATTAATGTGTTCACAGGGAAATCATTGATGTACGCTGGGGCCAGGTCTACCAGCTAGATGCATTTCCCACTCAGAAAATCTGCATTAGGCAACAAGGACAGACAACTTCTCAGACATGGCCGTGCCCTGAGAAGTTTTATTTACAGGAACCATTCAGACACATTGCAAAGCTCCGTAAATAACATAATGAGTTCCCTGCACATAAGGCAACCAATATTTGGTAAATGTTACTTTTATTTGTTTGATGCTGCATCAGTTGGAGACTCTAAAAATTCTTTCTAACAATTCATTTATTTCTAAGCCACAAAAATCAATGGCTTTAAACCAAGTTTAATGGGCCGAAGTGACCAGAACTGGATCTTTCTTTTTTTTGTTGGGTAGTTCCCAAACTTAAATAAGGATGGAAGTATTTCGGATTTTCTTGGGCTAGTCTTATCCAAGACTAGCATGCAGGAGAATAAAAGTGTAGATTTTAAAAAGGAAGATACTTACTGCTCAAGAAGTTGCATGCAAATAATATTTACGCAGACACAGAATTCAAACTATAAAAAGACGAAATGCTAATGGGAGAGCTGGTGATACATTTTCTCCTGGATAAGGATGGACCTGAACACAGCCCATCTATGGCTCAAGAAAAATTCACAGTTCTGACGGAGATAAACTTAGAAAGCCTCGAGACAGCCCAGGCGCGTCAGCACCTCACAGTTAATTAAAGAATTGAGTGAAGGCATCAAGGCTTGCTCCCTTCTGCCTGAATAATTCACCGCCTGTATCCATTATTAAAACCTGTTACTTCGCCACAATGATTCCCAGCTCGAGATGGATTGGTCTCAGAACTAAGAGATAAATTGTAACAAGGCCTACAGCTATATTAATAAATTGAAATGAACATTTATTTGCTCATCTAATTAGAACTGCAGTTTTTCCAAATAGTGTAGTAATGCATTACCTTGACAGGCAGCTCTACCCACCTTTTGTGAGATAAAATGAGCGGGAGGGCTTTGCCCCAGATTTGGGGCTTCTCTGCATAAAAAGTTCTCTAGTTGCTGCTGTTCTTTTAAGCCTTTCATTCCACCAGTATGCTGTGCAGATCCTATCGCTCCAGGATTGATGGGAGCTTAGCTTTTGAGGTAGTTCGTCAGAGGACTGCAAAGAATGTGCATATAGGACGCGCATTCTTCTTTTGTCCTGTCTCTCTTTTTAAAGTGTTGCGAGAGAAAAGAAATAAAAAGAATTTAAAGCTTTTCCCCATCCTCTCCCCATCTCCATTTCAAAGCTCAGAGGCTCAAAGAAACTGTGCTTGTAGTTTGATTGCTGACTCCATCGCTAACTTGTGTACAGCCTCAGTTTCTTCCTCTGACAAAGAAAAATAGGGGTATCCAGTTTTGCAGGATCCCTAGGAGGTTTAGGGAGAATGTCTGTAAAACATTGAACCCATGCTAGGTGCCTAATTAATAAGTGTTATTATTATTCAGCAATCCTTGTCCTCTGTTTGCAAATTAGATTTAAAAATCATTGTATCACATTCACATGAAAGGGTCTTCATATAACACAGCTAGCTCTCAATTTCTGAAGAATACAAATAAGTATTGTGGTATTGTTTTGACATACATTGTTTTCATTAGGAATGGTTTGCATAGCCAAAGTCCTGTTTCCCCCGATAAGATTATAAAATCTCAGAAAGGAAGTCATGAATTCTTCCTTTCCTGGCAAAGGGTCTAGGACATAATAGATGCTCAGTAATTGTTTTTGAGTTGTTTGTTTGTTTGTTTTTTACCATATGTAAGTGTGGTTATTTTGTAAGTTCCTAAAAATGAGCACTTCTCTGTTGACCCCCAGGACACTGTAAAGCATCTCGAGGCTTGCAAAGTGGGGACTACCTCTGGGTTTTATACAGCAGTCAAATTCAAATTCATGCTGCCTCAGACTGTAACCACATGATCCTGTAAGAGGACGATACTCTTTCTTCTTAAAATTAGCAGAAGTGGTACTCACCACATTCTCCTTTTTAAGACCAATCCACCTCAAGCATTTTTTATTTCATAAAATGAAAAATTAAAAAATAAATAAATGTATGAGTTGCCAAAAAGAGCATCAGGTTCCTTAGTCTGCTCTTCACCTTGCAGATAATGTAGGACATTACTCATGGTTGGTTGGGATATGTGTGTGTGTGAGTGTGAGTGTGTGTGTGAGTGTGTGTGTGTGTGTGTGTGTGCGAGTGTGAGTGTGTGTTTCCTAGCAGGCTCTGGCAAGACTGTACCATGGTAACAGTGTCAACTTAGTCTGAGAGGAAAAGCACTTAATGTTTTTTTCTTTAATGTAGTCCAAAATTGCTGACTAGGAGAATCTTAACTAAGTTCAGAAATCCTTTCTGAAAGTAAAATTTAGGAAAAAGGGAAATAATTTGTAGGTTATTAAATATATTACTAAGAGATTTTATGGCTCCTGTGAAATGGCTTTGCTTCTAGGGCAAGAGTATACATTTTAAAAATTAGTATTAAGTTTTATATTATCTTCACAAATATTTTGTATTATCCTGTAGCAGGCTCTTAATCAATATAAAGCAAAGGGAAGCAGGATTCACTTTAGACAGGTCTTCAATAATTTCTTATGCTATGCACTTCATGCAGTGTTTAAAGACGATATACATTGGAACAAAGTTATTTTTATAGGTTTTAGTAACTTTTTTTCTATTTAAAACTAATGTCAATTTAAGGTTAAAAAAAGTCCAACAAATATAGATTCTAAAGTAAAAGGTAAAAAGACTCCTTCATTTTGTGTACTGGGACAACAAACCCACTATCTGGTGGTGAACATTATTGGTAGCTGCTTGTGTGTGCTTCCAGCATGTCCATGTGTGTGTTTGTGTTTCCTGATTTGCTCTGGATTGCATAGATTTTGTTTGTTTTTAGTATCAGTATACTGTATTTTATTTAACTCTTCCCCCATTGATGAATATTTGTGTTGCTTGCAAATTTTGGTATCATAAATAATGCTTTAATGGACATCTTTGTGGCAACATATTCGTTCACATAATGTTTGAATCAACTGACTCATAGAGCGTGAGATTTTTAAAGCAGATATTGCCATGTTTTCCAAAATGATTTTTAAAAGGTGTCTTTCACTAATGAATGGGGTGCTTCTATAGATAAAGGAAGACGATTAAAGTCTAGTCAAGTCCCAGTAAATTATTCCTTTTTAACAATTAGCTACAAACCACATTCATTTAATGTCAGTTGTGCTGTTTGGCAGATGCGGTATTCACTCACTGGTTAGAGAACTAGCAATGTGCCCTACTCAGACAGAGCGAACTGTGCTGGAGAGGGTCTCAGCTCAACCCATGCAGTAAGGCCTCCAGGAACGGAATTTCAGATGCCAATCAGAACTGATCCTTGAGACATTTCCACCTCCTAGATTTCTTCAAAAGATTTTATTTTAGGTTTCTTTTTCCTGACTGAAATTGCCAAAGAACACCCCAACACCATCACCCTTCGCTGTATTAGGAGAGCAGAACACAAACACAATCTATTGCCATCTTTTTAAAATTAGTTTCTTTTGACAATGAAAAGCCATGAAGAGTTTATGATTGGTATATGGAGTCTGTCGAGGCTGGAGAACAGAAGAGGAAAGCAAATGTTTGCTCCTGGGCTTCTAACATGTCACTTGGTGTGGAGGAGAAGCTGGATTTTCCCACCCTCCAGGGGAGCCAGTTTCAGCGCCTCCCACATCCCGTACTGATAGAACCAGGGGCTTTTAGCACGGGGCAGCCCAGATGAAAGACTTGGTTGTAGGGGGTGGCCACATAACTGAATTCTAATAAATTACGTGCAAAAATAACATGTGGAACATCTGGGTTACGCCTTTAACGGGAAGAGAGTGCCCTGTCCTTTTTCCTTCCCCTCCTGCCAGCCCGCATAGCGCTGCGGTTGAGTCATCTCGGATCCCTTGGACAAAGGCAACACTCTGGAGATTCAGAAGCAGAAAAACAGAAAGCGTGGAGCCAGGTCCCCAATGGCTTATCCTGCTAACACTCAGACGATACCAGGAGAGAGGACTGAGTTCCTGTCTCTATTTCACCCTGTTTTGGGGGTTTCTGTTNCGTGCAAAAATAACATGTGGAACATCTGGGTTACGCCTTTAACGGGAAGAGAGTGCCCTGTCCTTTTTCCTTCCCCTCCTGCCAGCCCGCATAGCGCTGCGGTTGAGTCATCTCGGATCCCTTGGACAAAGGCAACACTCTGGAGATTCAGAAGCAGAAAAACAGAAAGCGTGGAGCCAGGTCCCTAATGGCTTATCCTGCTAACACTCAGACGATACCAGGAGAGAGGACTGAGTTCCTGTCTCCATTTCACCCTGTTTTGGGGGTTTCTGTTCCAGCAGCCCAACATATACCCTACTGAATAAAAGGCTCCAAATGTCGGACGTCTCAAACAACTTACTGTATTTTGCCGTGTATAATACACACTTTCATTTGCCCATATTTTTGAGGGAAAGATAAGGATGTGCGTTAGACAAGGATAGCACCTGAAATACCTTGTATCTGTTCTTGTGTTTTGTAATTATTTGTTACATGAAATTTCTTGTACCATAATATGTTCAGAAATAAATGCTATTTTTTTTGATAATACAAAAGCAAGTATCTAAATATAATTAATTAATTAATTGAGTTAAAAAAATAAAATGAAAGATTTTTTTTTCTGAAAGCTTGGGTCAAAAATGTGGGTGTATAGTACACCCGGCAAAATACAGTAGATTGCACGTCTTCGTCAAAAACACTTCTCTAAAGCAACACTGACTCTCTTTCCACATCTATTTGTAGACAGTGTGTCTCCTGAATTAGTTCATTTCTCCCTTAGGGCTTTGCTGAAAGCAACAAGAAGTGTCTAGCACATGCCGACCCTCTTAGGAGGGTCAGTACTTTACTTAGGAGTCAGTAGACTGCCTTCCTAGAATCTGGAAAAAATGTTTTGCCCCACTTAGTATGGACCAACTAGCTTTAGCCACATGTGATATTGCCCTCCCTATCCCACCTGTTCCATTAAGCAAATTAAACATTTTAGGTTCTATTGCTTGAAGCATCCTCTCTTTCCCCACGGAATCACATTTGAATGTGCAAAGCAAAGACCTAAAAATAAGTGGCGTAAACTTAAATGTGGAAAAGGGGGGAGGAGTGCCTCACACAGAGAGAAGTTCAGAGGACCATCACTGTGGACTGCATGGTTCTCTTCACTTTTCCCTCATGGCTTACTGACAATGGCCAGTTGGTCCCAGCTATCACAGGAGAACGCACAAGAGCAAAGTGTGTGTCTCTCGGCTGCTTCCATCCCATTTTAAGTAGCTTTAAGTAACTTCCTCTTATATATCATTGGCCAGATGTGTGTTCTATAGCCATCTCTCACTGCAAAGAAGGCTGGGGCTGTGGCCGTTTCATCTGGGCACAGAGCCACTTCCAACAAATCAGGATTTGGGGTTCTTAAGAAAGTCAAAACAGAAGACAGTTTTATTTTACACAGGTCATGATCCATTCAAAAATTTTTACATTTTGATGGTTTATTTCAATGGGAGATTTTGTAGTGTTCCAATCCAAAAAAAGAACATATCCCCTTTGTACTTCCCTAAATAGAGATTAAGCTATTAAAAGACACCTAAATTAAGTACTTTCATCAAATCCTACATTTGGGCATCTTTACTAAGAAATACTAAAAATGAATATATTACCTAGATAGTATAACTTGTGATCATGTTTCGGAAATAACAGTGTCACATATGAAAGAGCCATTGATGTTCAACACTCTCTTTTCCAGGAGGCTTCTTCCCAGCCTGAAAGCAGGGGATTTTGTGTGCTTACAGAAGCACGTTGGAACTGCTTTCTGAAAAGAGAGAGGGGGAGAGGGAGAAAGGAAAGGAAAACATCAAACTAAGTGACTCAGCTGAGTTAGGGAGGTGAGATCATCACACTCTTTCTCCCTGAAACCTTAGGAGTTTTAGTGAAAATTTGAATAAATCATGCTGTGGCTGCTCTTAGGGATGTTCTATGGTCACTATCATTTTTCTCCCTCCAGGAATTCAATTTGTCCCTATTATTCCAAGGTCATGAATTGAGGAATCTCAGTGGCCATCAAGGCTCTGCCTTTGAAGCAAAGGGTCAGCGCCTTAGTACAAAAGGGAATCAATCCAGTGTGCTGGCTCACCAAAGGGTGGTTAATTCATTCAAAAAGGATGACCAGGGTTCTTATTCTAGATTCCCATCTGGACAATCAGAAGCCTCCCTTCTCCCAAACATGAACTTCATTAATGAATATTCAAGGGAAAGTATTACTTCATTGTCAGCTCTAATTGCTAGTTTTACCTTATTAGTAGAAGTTTTTCTGTGGTTGAGCCTGACATACATTTGTTTGCACACTGTTATTAGCCAAGACTCAGTGAAGTCTTGTAATTAACACCTCCACATTATCTCATGCAGTGAAAGCAAAGACAAAACCAGATGACTCACTTTGTTTTAGCTTTGCTCTTGTTTTCTGAGGTAGAAGCACGTAAGAAGTGTAAGCTCATCAGAATGCCACCTGGAGCCAACAGAAACCATAAAAGGCTTTTCAGGAAGCAGTGCATAGAAGTTCATTAAGTGAACAACAGTGCAATCAACACACTGATTTAAAACTCTACCTGGCACTAATAAATTGCACAGGCACATCTCCTGCATCGCACTTGGCAACAACGCCAGGTCACTGGGACGGATCCTTCGTTCCCAAGAAGCGAGGGAGATAACAGATTCTCTGTAAACGTAATGAAGTTAATGATTCACCGGACAATTAAATAGCTTTCAGGAAATCTTATCAGTTTACAGATAGAGACGACCCAGGTAATGACTGTATTTTAATCATTGGTATCATTTAAAACACAGTGTCTAAAAGCTGTCTCCCAGCAGCCTTTCACTGATATTGCCATGGAAAATGGGTGTGGAGGACAAGGAGACTTTGGAGAGTTCATATTTCAGTTTTATATTTGGAAAGAGATCTTTTTCTAACTGCCTCCATTAAAATTTTTCCTGACAAAAGAGATTTGAAAAACCAAGAAAGCAAGTTTTTTTTTCTTGAATTTATGAACTAAGCCTAATTGTTTTATTTTTATTTTTTAAATGCAAAAATAAAACACCAAACCTTAACAGACAGGTGCAGTCACCTGAAATTTTGCAAGTTAACTCTGCAACTTCTGCCACAGATTAAAAGAAAATTGCTTATTTCCAGTTTACCATTACTTCTTTTCTATAATAATATGAACAAAATGAAAAGCAGTTTCCATAGGAAAGAGGAATAATATATATATATGTCATAGCATAGCAACCTTTCAATTAGCAACTGTTCCTACAGCAGTGAAAAATCTGGCTATTAAATTAAAATTGCTATTTTACACAACTTTCCCTAGCTGAATTGTCAGACAGCAAATCTTATTTACAAATGGAAACAAGCTAAAACTTTTAATGGACTCCTGTCTAGATCAAATTTTCAATATTACAACAGCATACATCAGAAAGTGATCACAAACACCACGACGTTCGTGCTACTTGAAGCAATCTACAGATTGGCTGCAATCCCAGTTAGAATTCCAATGGCAGTCTTCACAGAAATAGAAAACATCATACCATTTGTGTGGAACTACAAAAGACCCTAAAATAGCTAAAGCAATCTTCAGAAAGAGCAAAGCTGCAAGCATCATATTTCCTGATTTAAAACTATATATTAGGGAGTTATAATAATCAAGACAGTATGGTTTGGGCATGAAAAGAGACAAAGAGATCAATGGAGGAGAATAGATGGCCCACCTACAAACCCACACATGTATGGTTAATTAATTTAGGATAAAAGAGCTAAGAAAATGCAATGGGGGGACAGTTGCTTCTAAAAATGATCTGGGGAGACTTCCAGTCAAGATGGTGGCATAGGCAAATATGACAAAAATGACAAACTATAGAACAGCCATCACTCAGGACCATCAGAAATCTAGTTGAATGGAAGTCTCACAAGTATAGAATTAAAGAAACTATGTCCATCCAGACTGGTAGGAGGGGGTGCAGATGTGGAACAGGCTGGTCCACACCCATGTGTAGTGGATAAAAAAGTTCAGGACAGATAAGTCAGACACGAGGAGTCCCAGCCCCACAACAGGCTCCCCAAACCAGGGTTCCAGCGCCAGGAAGATAAGTCCCCACAACTTCTGGCTGCAAAAGCAAGTGGGGGTTGAGTCAGTGGAAGAAACTGCTGCATCTGCAAGCATTTCCTCTGAAAGAACCCACACACTAACTCACACACGCAGACTCACTCGCTCTGAGCCCCAGCACCCCAGTAGCAGCTTAAAGGCACCAGTGGCATACAGTGAGGAACTGAGGTGTCTTGCATCAAGGTGGGCAGAGGCTATTGTCCCTTTTCTAAACTTTCCCTCCACTGAGCCAAGAACTAGCAAGCTGGTGCCATATCTGAGACCCCCTCAACCTGGCTAACACTGTTTGACCTGCCTTGGAGATTCCCAGAGACTTTGCCTCACCCATCTTAGGAATCCATTAAAGCTGGGCCCACCCAAGCTGCTTTCCATATGAATGGCTGGTCTTGGCTCATGCTGCACAAATTCCTAAATCCTCTCATACAAGCAACAGTTGGCCTCAGTGTGTCCCAGGGATGGCACTAGAAGCAGCCAGCCTGGATGCACAGCTTGGCTTAGCCTATGAATCTCCAAACCCAGCACAAGGAGCAGCCATCTCAGGTTGCGTTATAGCTCAGGCAGGTGGCCCCAGGCAAAACAGAGGTGGGGGCTGAGCTTGGCCTACATGACTCCAGAAATACCAGTGGACAGCTACAGACCACATCAGAGCACCACCACCTTGACCCCACAAAGCTGATCCACCATGGAGGGTGGAAGTTGGTGAGAAGAGTCACAGTCAATCTTTGTAGCTGATGGGCCTAGATAAATCCTTCCCATTGACCTGCCGACAACAACCAAATCTCCACCACGTGAAGAGGGTGTACACAGCCCACACAAAGGGCACAACTCAAGTAACCCAGCTTGGTGATAGAGGAGTCTATTCCACTGGACCCTACAGGACACCTACCACATTAGTCCACACTACCGAGACAAGGAGTCAAAGCAGCTCTACCTAATACATAGAAACAAACATAGGGAGGCTGCCAAAATGAGGAGACAAAGAAACATGGCCCAAATGAAAGAACAGACCAAAACTCCAGAATAAGAACTAAACAAAGTGGAGATAAGCAATCTATCATTGCAGAGTTCAAAACACTGCTTATAAGGATGCTCAAGGAACTTAGTGAGGACCTCAACAGCATAAAAAGGATCCACTCAGAAAGGAGGTATACACTATTTGAAATGAGGAACAATTTGTAGGGAAACAACAGTAGAGAGGATGAAGCCAAGAATCATATCAATAATTTGGAACATAGGAAGCAAAAAACAATGAATCAGAACAACAAGAAGAAAAAAGAATCTGAAAAAATAAGGATTGTGTCAGTAGCCTCTAGGACAACTTCAAGAGTTCCAACATTTACATCATATGGGTACCAGAAACAGAAGAAAAAGAGCGAGAAATTGGAAATCTCTTTGAAAAAAATAATATAAGAAAACTTCCCTAATTTAGTGAAAGAAATAGATGTGCAAGTCTAGGAAGCAGAAACCCAAACAAGATGGATGCAAAGAGGCCCACTCCAAGACACATCATCTTTAAAATGCCAAAGGTTAAAGATAAAGAAAGAATCTTAAAAACAGCAAGAGAAAAGAAGTTAGTTACCTACAAGGGAGTTCCCATAAGACTGTCAGCTGATTTCTCAAAAGAAACTTTGCAGCCTGGAGGGGATTGGCAAGAAATATTCAAAATTAGGAAAAGCAGAGACCTACAGCCAAGATTGCTCTACCCAGCAAAGCTATCATTTAGAATGGGCAGATGAAGAGCTTCCCAGACAAAAAAAAAAAAAAAAAAAATTAAAGGACTTCATCATCACCAAACCATTATTACATATAATGTTAAAGGGGCTTTTTAAAGAAAAAAGATGAAAACTATGAACAATGAAATGGCAAATATACATATCTATCAACAATTGAATCTAAAAAACAAACTAAGCAACAAGAACATAGGCAGGATACAGAGAACGTTTTGATAATTACCAATGGTAGGAGGTATAAGGGATAGGGTGAAAAGGTGAGAGGATTAATAAGTACAATAGGGCCTTGGCTGGTGTGGCTCAGTGGATTGAGTGCCAGCCTGTGAACCAAATGGGCTGCTGGTTCAATTCTCAGTCAGGACACCTGCCTGGGTTGCAGGCCAGGTCCCCAGTAGGGAGCACGCTAGAGGCAACCCCACACTGATATTTCTCTCCCTCTCTTTCTCCTTCCTTTCCCATCTCTCTACCTGCCCCTAAAAATAAATAAAATGTTTAAAAAAGAAAATAAGTACAAATAGGTAGTTACAAAATAGCCATGGCGATGGGAAGTACAGTATAGGAACTGAAGTAGCTGAAGAACTTATAGGGATAACCCATGGACATGAACAATGTTGTAGAGATTGCCCGAGGGAGTAAGGGATGCTGGGTGGAACAGGTAAAAGAAAGAAAAATCAGGACAACCGTAATAGCATAATTAAAGAAAATAAAACCAGATGATTAAATTTAAAAAAAGATCTTGTGCAAACAACCACCACATGCAAAAGAATGACACTAGACCACTGTCTTATACCACATACAAAATTTAATTCAAAAATGGATTAAAGAGTTGAATGTAAAACCTTGAACCAGATGAAACTCAGAAGAAAACATGGGTGGTGATTTTCTTGGCATCAGTCCTAGTGATGATTTTTTGGGGATGTGACACCAAAAACGAAGGAAACAAAACTCAAATGAACGGAGGGACTACATTTAACTAAAATCTTCTGCACAACAAGGAAAACCATCCACGAAATGAAAAGGCAACTTACTGAATAGGAGAAAATATTTGCAAATCATAGATCTGATCAGGAATTAATATTCAAAATATGTACATTCACAACTCATTAGCAAAAGCAAACAAGCAACAAACCAATGTTTACAATGGGCAGAGGGCCTGAATACACATTTTTCCAAATCCGACACGCAGGTGGCCAATAGGTACACAAACAGATGCTTAGTAGCACTAATCATCAACGAAATACAAATCAAACCCACTATGACCTAACAACTTACACCTGCTTGAGTGGTTATTCTCAAGAAACAGCAAGTGTCGGCAAGGATGTGAAGTGGCGAGGATGTGCGCTGCTGGGGATGTGAATTGGTGCAGCCACGCTGGAAAACAGTACGGAAGTTCCCCATAAAACTAAAAATAGAACTAGTGTGTGATCCAGCAATTGCATTGCTGGGTATTTATTTGAAGAAAATAAAAATAATCACTTTAAAATATATATGTATCCCCATGTTCATTGCAGCAGTAATTATCATAGCCAAGATATGGAAACAACTCACGTTTTTGTGGATGAACAGTTGATGAAACTGTGATCCACGGTGAAATATTATTCACCCATAGAAAGGAATGAAATCTTGCCATTTGTGACAACATAGATGGACTGTGAAGGTATTATAGTAAGTGAAACAAATCAGAGAGAGAAAGACAAATAGGTTATAATCTGCCTTATATGTGGAATCTTTTTTTTTAAAAGTCTTTTAGATGCAGAGAACAGATTAGTGGTTGCCATAGGTGGGTGGTGTGGGAGGTGAGCAAAGTGGGCAAATGAAGTCAAGAGGTACGAACTTCTAGTTATAAAAGAAATAAGGTGCAGGGAGGTAATAATACCACATTGCGTATTTACAAGTCACTAAGAGAATACATCTTTTTTTAAAGAGTATGCTTTTTTAAAAATGGTTTTATTTATATATCTTTAGAGGGAAGGAGAGAAGGAGAGAAATATTAATGCATTAGTGGCTTCTCATGAGTCCCTTGCTGGGAACTGACCTGCAACCCAGGCATGTGCCCTGACTGGGAATCGAACCACCATCATGTGGTTCGCAGGCCCGCACTCCATCCACTGAGCTACACCAGCTAGGGTGAGAATACATCTTAAAAGTCCTCATAAGGAAAAAAATTTAACTATGCATGTGGATGGATGTCAACTAGACTGATAGTGGTGACCCTTTTATAACACATACAAATATAGAGTCATTACGCTGCACACCTAATAATATTATCTGCAAACTATACCTCAGTTAGAAAAAATACCAGCTGTTGCCTGGCTCCTCTGGAAACTTCAGTGCTGGGCTTCTAACTGACCATGACGTGAGAAAGAGGGCTTTTCGTACAGGCATACCTCAAAGACACTGTGTGATTTGTTCAGACCACTATAATAAAGCAAATATCATGCTAGAACGAGTTACATGAAATTTTGGGTTTCCCAATGCATATAAAAGTTGTCTTTACACTATATCATTTACTGAGTATGTTATAGCATTATGTCTAAAAAATATATATTCCTTAATTTTAAAAATACTCCATTGCTAAGAAGTATTATTCATTATTTCAGCCTTTAGCAAGTTTTAATCTGTTTACTGGTAGAGTGACTTACCTCACTGTTGACGGCTGCTGGCTGATGGGGTAGTGGCTGCTGAAGGCTGCTGAGGTGGCCGTGGCACTTTCTTACAGTAAGACTTTCATTGTTCCCGCACCGATTGACTCTGCACTTCATAAACAGTTTCTGTGTAGCATGTGTTGCTCTTTGATGGCGTTTGACCCACGGTAAAACCTCTTTCAAATTGGAAGTGAGCCCTCTCAAACCCTGGCACTGCTTTAACAACTAAGTTTATATAATGTTCTAAATATTGTTGTCACTTCAACAATCTTCCCTGCATCTTCACCAGAGCAGAATCCATTTCCAAAAACCACTTTCTTTGCTCATGGATAAGGAGCAACCCCTTATCCATTGAGGTTTTATCATGAGATTGTGGCAATTGAGTCAGAACTTCAGACTCAGCTTCTAATGGTGATTCCGGTTCTCTTGCTATTTCCGCCACATCTGTAGTTACTTCTTCCACTGAAGTGTTGAACTCATCCAAGTCATCCATGAGGTTTGGAATCAATTTCTTCCAAACTTACATGAATGTTGATATCCTGACCTCTGCCCGTGAATCACAAATCTAACAGCATCTAGGGTGGTGAATTCTTTCCGTTTACTTTGCCCAGATCCATCAGAAGATTCGCTATTTATGGCAGCTATAGCCTTATGGAATGTATTTCTTCAACAATAAGACTTGCAAATTAAACTTCTTCATCCATGGGCTACACAATGGATGTTGTGTTCTCAGCACAAAAACATTAGTCTCATTGTACAACTTCATCACACCTTCAAGTAACCAGGTTCATTATTAATGAGCAGTCATATTTTGAAAGGAATCCTTTTCTAAGCAGTAGGTTTCATCAGTAGGATTGAAATATTCAGTAAACCATGCTGTAAACAGATGTGCTGTCATCCATAGTAGATGTAGCATAATTCTTACGGGCCCTAGAATCTTTAGAATAAGTGAGCATTAGCTTCAACTTGAAGCCAGTCGACAACTGCATTAGCCTCTAATGAGAGAGCCTACCTGTCCTTTGAAGCTTTAAAGACAGACATTGTCTTCTCCTCTCTAGCTATGGAAGTCCTAGATAGCATCTTCTTCCAATGTAAGGCTGTTTCATCAAACAACTGAAAATCTGTTGTTTATTGTAGCCACCTTCATTAATTACCTTGGCTAGTTCTTCTGGCTAACTTACTACAACTTCTACATCAACACCTGCTGCCTCCCCTTCCACTTTTAATGTTATAGACTTGACTTCTTTCCTTAAACCTCATGAACCGATCTCTGCTATCTTCAAACTTGTCTTCTACAGCTTCCTCCCCTCTCTCAGCCTTCATAGAATTGAAGAGAGCCTTGCTCTGGTTTAGGTTTTGGCTTAAGGGAAGTTGTTGCTGCTTTAATCTTTTCTTCAGACCAATACAACTTTCTCCATACCAGCAATGAGGTTGTTTCACTTTTTTTTTTAAATGTACTCACTGCATGCTCCAGTGAACACATTTGTGTGCTTGCTGGAGTAGTACTATTACAACCTTCAGGACCTCTCCCTTGGCATCCACAGCTTGGCTACCTGGTGCAAGAGGCCTAGTTTTCCATATGTTTCACTTTTCACTCACTTTCCTCACGAAGCTTAGTAACTACTAGGTTTTTCATTTCAAATGAGACATGAGTGAGTCTTCCTTTCACTCGAACACTTAGAGACCATTGTAAGGTAAGGCACTGACCTAATTTCAATATTGTTGTGTCTCAGGGAATTGGGAGGCCCAAGGAGAGGGAATGGCGAGTTGGTGAGACAGAACCCACAACATATATCAAATGTACTGTATTATAGGGCATGATTTGTGGCATCCCGAAACCATTCTAACAGTAACAGCCAAGGTCACAGGTCACCATAACACACAGAATAATAATGAAAAAGTTTGAAATATTGCTAGAATTATCAAAGTGTGAGACAGAGATACAAAGTGAGCAGATGCTACCGGGAAAATGGCACCAAGAGACTGGCTCAAATCATGCTTGTCACAAACCTTCCATTTGTAAAGAATGCAGTAGCTGCCAAGCACAATATAGCAAAGTATGATACACAAAAGAAGAAATGCCTATACCTGTATTTTATATCACCCCCCCCACCCCTGATTGTCCAAGCCACAACTCTGTGCGATACTGCTTTGTCATTTTATACGTGAACATGGGCTGATGTAAATGACTGAATCATGAATGTTACTGCATCCGTGATTTGGGAAAATTTATTAAACATGGCGACTTCACCGTTGACACCCCAGTGGCGCTATCTTATCGGCAATAGCTAACTAAGCCTCTGCTGAATCCAGGAGAGGTTTTGGCAGGTAGGGCTTTGGCTCTCTTTCTGTATTTCACCTCTGCCTGCAAATAACCAGCACGAAAACAATTTTACATTCATGCCACTGTGCCTGTTTAGGCAGTTGATGTCTTCTTTGCCCCACTGGTGCAATGTTGACCCTGAGGTTTAAGTGTCTGCCTATCTATTGCTCCAGAAGAGCACAGTCTAAAAATAGAAACACAGACTGTTCTGTCACCATCGAATGTGAAGGCTAATAATAGCATGGCTTCCTCGTTTGGCATCCACTGAAGGCTGCCCTAGCCAAAGAACGGCACACGCTGCAGTAACCAAATCACAGAATTTCTCCAGGGAACGGTACAGCTTTTCAGAACACGTTTTATATTCTGGGGTTGCTCAGGAAGGAAATAGTTCAGAAGTTCTTTTGACATAAGTGTGGTTTGTTTCCAATTGGAAGGTTGGGGGTTGGGCCCGAGAGGAGAGCCAGGAGGCCAGTTGCAAAAAAGGATGCAAAAATGTCCTGAAGGAGTTCCTGACAGGTGGTGAGAGGGCTGTGGCCCCGGAGCCGGAGGCCTGGCATGCAGTTTGTCCCTGTCAGGTTCCCAGTGTGATGTCAGCCTTGCCTTTCACACTCCTATTATGTTTATTTCTGTTGAACTTAAAGAGTGACCTTTTCAAAACTGCAGTGCATTGTTGACCCACATGCATTTTTGAGACCTAATTTCCCTGAATGCCTCCCTTGTTCCTGCAGAAGAGAACTCTGTTTGAGAAAACAGGAGGAGGCTGAGGATAAAGAGAATTGAAATGGAAATCTTTCAGGCATTGAATCCTGCCTGCTATTAATAATTTAGAAGTGTTTTTAATGACCTGATATGGAAGGAAGATTTTTTGACACCATAGGCATCTAAATATTAATTTCAGAGGAATTGGTTGTTACAAGCAGTTAACATCCATTTTGTTAGTTGACCTCCCGAAGAAGGTTAATGCACTAAAATCTGGTCATTAAGTATAGTAACAAATGTTTTTTCAGGGAGATTATTACTATCATAAACTCTAATCCATGGTTCACAGGCAGCAGCCTCTAGTGCAGTGCTCTGACTAATGAAGAATTAACTATTTTTGAGCAGTTAATAAAGATTTTTTTCCCCTCACCAATCAACATCCTCTACATGATCCTTGTAATTACTGAAAGCATTAAGCTCTGGGTGTGAGTGCCCACGTGTCAGGCCGGAATTCCACTCTGAGTAAATGACAAATGGCAAACCTAATCCCACCTCACTTAATTTTTTTTCCTAACATGTTCACTGAAATAAGAAATAATGGAATTCCTAAGTATTAGAAAAAGACAGTCCAGTATGAAGCACTTGCTAAATGAGTATTGATGAGGGCTTTAGCTATATTTCATTGGGATGGAAAGTTTCACACGCTGGTTTAGTTCTTACTTGAATCAAGAGGCTCTCTGGCTACAAACTGGGCCTTTTTGCTCAATCGTGTGTTTTAGTTTGTTTTTCCCTTATTAAGGAGCACAAAAATGCAGGCGGCAGAAACTTGTGGAGAAACACTAATACCTGCCTCAGGACAATAGGAGGGAAAAGGTATAACCCAACCTTTCTAAGGGGCCTCCGGGCAGTGTTTTGCTTTTCAATGGAAAGGTCGTCCAGAATTAATTAAAGTCTCTTTCCTGCTGAGGACCAAGCTTTTGGCTTTACTTTGATGGCTCAAAGAAACTTGCTCATACTGCTTTCTTAGAGACCCAGATTTAAAGCTGCACCGGAAAGCAACGGGGCAGCAGTTTAAGAAGCAATCCTTTGGAATCAAGAATCTGAACAGCAAAAACACAGAGGCCTTAGGTGCCTCTGAAGATGCATGCCAGAGTTGACAGCTTAAAATTTTTAAAAAATCGCATGCTTTTCCCTTGGACAACTGCCTCTCAGTCAAGCAGCCTTCACATTGACTTACATCCTTTCCCCTCTTTTCCATTTTTAACTTAAGCTACATCCTGTCATGAACTTATTCATAGACCCACGGGGCAGGCTTCCAGGTCCCCTCGCCCACCCTCCCTGAACAGTGAGGACGGAGAAAAACCATCCTTGTCCAAAATGAGAAGACAATGGTCTTATAGGAAAAAAAAAAGTGTTTTGGAAAGGTTTGCATTTCACATGAAAGACCAAGGCTGGTTTATCTATGCATGTTGTGATTTGTATGAATATTATTCTTTTGTTTGATACTTTGTTTGCTTAAAGATAACTGTATTAATTTTCTGCTTAATAGTAAAGGCACATGACTTAGCCTTTCTGAGCCTGTTTCCTCATCTGTAAGTGATATGATACCTACTTTAGGGAAGAGTTGTGAAAATGAGTGATAATAGATGCTTGGTACACAAAAAGGCTTAAGATATATACTTGCATAAATTTATCCAACACTATATCCATTGCTATTTGTATTGTACATTTTATAAAAGTAACTAAACTCTACAACACCCCCACAAAACCCTTTAAGGTCCAAAATTGGAATCAACGAAGTGACAATACACTAGCCTGACTTCTGAGAACTGGGACTTAGTTACTGGGTCCAACTCGTCTATCTCAGCCACATCACCGGACACAAAGCCCTCCCTGGCTACCTCCACCAGCAATAAACCTTCTAGCCTCCATGTTCTAATTTGCCTTGTACCTTTCCCGCAGCAGCCTTCGTTACCCAGTCTTTGCTTAAAGTTGGTTGTAGACACATCTCAAATCCGTATTCCCAGAACTTCGTGCAATACCTCAAATGTGAAGACTAAAAGGGGTTCATGAATTTCACTAACTCTTTTCTCTGGCAGCTTTTCTACCTAACCCATGGAAGGAAACTGAATGAAGGAAGGACTTCGGAGGTTATCTGTTCTCTCTTAATTCTTTTGCAGTGTATCCTTCCTCTCACTTTTCTTCGTTTCTGAACTGAGTCTCTCAAAGTAGGTCCTAACCCTTCCCCACCATTTCCTCAAGGTGGGTCACCTTGCAGTAAAGAAAAAAAATGCCAGAACGAAATTGTTTAGATGGCTGGATCGTTTCTAAGCTGGGGGTTTACAGATCAGGGTTTCCTGCACTTTGACAAGGATTCTAAAGTGGATACAGTAACCAGGAAGCTGAAGATTGCCACCCTGTAAAGATGCATCAACGTGTCTTTTGCAGTTTCCCCATATTTGTATTGCCATATCCCTCCTTGTTCATAACGATCACAGAAAAGCAACTTCACATCCCAGGATTACTAGTGATTTGCCATGTTAACCTTTGACACGCTCTTTAACTTCTCTGGACTTTAGTTTCCTCAACAATAGTAATAATTTAACCCTATTCTAATTAATTCATAGGCTTGCTGGGCAAATCACATAAGGTACGGTATGTAAAAGACTTAGTGAAGAGAAAAGTCCGATAGAAAAGAAATAGTACCACTAATAGAAATAGATATTAAGAGGATTAGCTAAGCCAGTATAACTTACTTTTCCTTAATGATTAATATGATCTGAATCAACTTATTAATCATGAGAAAAATTGGACTTGATTTTTAAAAAATACTATAACAAACATGAGGGAGCCACAGAAAGAAAGTTTGTTTCATTGTTGGAGCAGGTTAAAAATATTGCTACAGTCGCCCTCACAGTGCCCTGCGCTTCCTACCCTCACAATCCATATCCACAGGATTTGGAATAAAGAACACGTTTGAGACATTAGCACATGGTTTTCTGCTTTGATCAGTGGTGGTAACCACTGATAACCAAGGCTATCAATTCAAGACCCACCCCTTTGCCTCCACATCCACACTTGGTTATTGTTTAATGGTGAGCAAATGGTCTCAGTGACTCTTAACATATTCCTGAACATATGTACTTACATATGTAATTTCCATTCTGACCGCTGATTTCAGTCAAGGCAGTTCTGAAAGTGGAGTGAGCAAACTTAAGTATAGGGTTGACACGGCCCTGAGTACTGACTGGTACTCCCCTACTCCAAAGGAAGAGAAACATAAATGCTTGGAAATGCACAGTGGAGAGAATGATTGAAAATGGGCTCAGTGTCTTCATCCTCTGAGAATATGTGTGTGCATATGCGTGTTTGTAGTTTCTCTTTCATAAAATGTGTATGGGTCTGTTTTGATTCTGAAGCTTTGCTCTGTTGTGGGCAGGTTTCACAGAGGGGTTCCAGCTTGTAAAGGTTAACCGTGCAGAAATCAAGGCTTTGTGCATTTTTGCAAAGGTCACACTCATCAGCAGCTCCGGAAAGACTGCTGGGAAGGGCCATGGTAACTACCCCATGACTGAACCGTGGCTCTGGGTTTATTTCCTTAAGAACACTGCCACAGTCCCTGGTTGTGTCACCACGAGATAAAGAAGCTGCTCAGTCACTTGAAATTCAATTTGTACATTTCTCAAATCCAGCCCACCTCTTTCCTTCATGGTGTTTGGCAGCTGCTTGCTGGCACTCTGCATTTCAAATGCCTGAGCTGCAGGAAGCTGTTTAATAAATGGGATAGGTTTTGATTAATGTAACAAGCTGAGAATAGACCATGATGTAATGCATATCTCAGCAGGAATCACAGATCAAATTGGACGGTTTCAAGGGATCATGCCGGAGCACAGAGTTTTCTCCAAAGAAACGTATTTATATTTTTCTACTACCTTGAAGGGTCAAACTGTAGAATGTGCACATTTTGGGCCTGGCAGCCTGTCCTGTGAGTCCATGAACAGAGCAATTATAACTGACCATATAAGAAGCTCCAGAGAAAACTAGATACTTGATATTGACTTGGGTCCATGAAGGGTCACCTACACTTCACCAGAAGCCCTGGCATTTTTTTTCTTAAGAACAGCAGATGCTAAGAGAAATGATTGTAAAATTCTGGCCATATTTGTGAGCTCAGTTAAGTAAGTAATGCATTTAGTTTCATCTCATGATCAAAAAGCCTCATGTAGCCCTTTGTATAACCTTCTCTTTTCTCACTGGATAAAATAATTGGAGTTCATGTTGCTTGGTCCTGGAAAGAAAGATCAGTGAAAAAAAGTACCCTTACATGCCAAGTTCCCCTTACATGTGCTGGGTAACAGTGTATGATACAAAGAAAACGTGGGCTCATCTTTCTTAAGTGAGCAATAAAGGTTAAAAACAGAGTTCTCAAATGTCCTAAAAGGAACAGATAAAGGAAATAAATTCATTGCTCTTAATTACTGTTTAATGAATCCATACATTGTGAATTGCTTAAAATCGCTTTGGGTATTTATCCAAAGTACGTGCGCGCGTGCGCGCACATGCGCGTGTGTGTGTGTGTATGTGTGTGTGTGTGTTGCTGTGGTATGGTCTGGGTAAGGGTTGGGGGGCAATCATTCTCTCTTACTATAAACAGAACTAGACAGTGGGAAAAAACGCATATTTGTGTTTTGCCCCATAGGTAAAGTGGACTTTCCCGGGATGAGAACTTGTGTACTTTAATGAATGGTCTCACACTCTGGTTCCTGTAAAGCAGTTGACTTGTTTGGAGTTAGCCTGCCCGTGAGAGAGAGCCAAAATTAACACCCTTGGGCCTTCTGAATCATTTTTTCCTAGTGAACTTGCCTGTCTAATCAAATTGCTGTGAAATCATACTCTTCTGGAAACACCCTCACAAACACACCCAGAACTAATGCTTTACCAGCTTTCTGAGCATTCATTAGCCCAGTCAAGTGGACACATTGAATTGGCCATCCCTCACATTAACGGTTTCTGTTACCAAGAAACAAGAGCTGAATGCAGCAAACCACCAAGGAACAGAGTCCTCGTGAGGCCTGTCCACTGCTCATTCTTCTTCTTGGCTCAGTTTACTCTGAACCCCATGTCAGTGCTCTGGGCTTGGTTCTTCCGCTGCCTTTGTGTATTTTGTCCTTATCTCTTAGCAGCCTTTGCTCTTCCTTATATACTCGTCCATCCAGCACCCTTCACTTAAAAAAAAAAGGGTAGCCCTGGCTGGTGTAACTCAGTGGATTGAGTGCGGGCCTGTGAACCACACGATCACGGTTTGATTCCCAGTCAGGGCACATGCCTGGGTTGCAGGCCAGTTCCCAACAGGGGACTCACGAGAGGCAACCATACATTGATATTTCTCTCCTTCTCTCCTTCCCTTCCTCTCTAAAGATAAATAAATAAAATATTTTTTTAAAAAAGAATAAAGTCTTATGTTCACTGAGGTATTTAGTTATTCAGAATTTAGAATGTCTTTAAACTGTGTTGGTAATTTTCTTGATTATTATGTTCTTGATGCTCTGGTTACAAAGTTGCATCTGTTTGAATGACCTGACCCAGCTCTATTTAGCCGGTGGGCCTGACTCCTTTGAGTGCACACTTTTGTAGCACACGAAGTTTTTCAGGAACATACATAGTGCGTAACAGTGGAAATGCTTGTATGTATAAGGCGCCTGACCTGTGGACATTCTGTAAGGCAGGCCCAGCAAACGGTCTCATTTTAGCGTGGCTACGCCCCTACGCACATTGGTGCTCTCCACTCTCTCTGAGTCATCAGCAGGGAGGGCCACGTTTTTGCCCAGCGGATTATTCAGGGACTAATAAATTGAACTCATCTTTCTAGACACCAGAATCATGACCGCAGTAATCACCTGAGTCCAACCCACTCCAGGAAAGTCCCCTTACCCTGCTTCTAAAGTTGTTCCTTTAAACAGCTTTTCAAGGACAGCAAAGCTGAGATGTTGCAAAAAAATAAATTCATAACGCGAGACAAACTGCACATAGTTGACTCAACTGTTATCTCAATCCACACCATGTAGTTTGAGTGTTAATTTCAGTCTTTCACTTTTGAAATGGTGAAACTCTAAGTAAACCGTTGTTCAGGAGGAAAATCACCTGGTTTGTTAGCTGCACACTGACCCCCGCGGCCCTTCTGGCCCCGCCCACTCTGATCCCTGCGAGAAGGCCAACTGCACAGCGCCAGGACTCGCACGCTGATTGCGGAGGACTCTCCTTTCTCAGTTTAAAGTTAATTTTTAAGAGTCGGAGTGTCCACTGGCTCTATTAACAGACTCAGATGATCTGTTTCTATTTCAAAAGTACAGCAAAAGGCGGTCTCGGATTTGGACAGTCTGAAATTTCCATCGGTGAGATTAAAATAGCAACAATAAAGCTACAATGCACACGAGGCCCACAATAGACAAATTTGCATACATTTAATATTTTCTAACCCAAACCATCTGACAATTTAGCTGGATTTTTTGAAATTTTCATGCACAAAAGGTAGACAGGTGCTCATTTTTGCATACACAAAATCTGTTTGACTTGTTCATGACTACACGGTTGGTGCTAGCAAAAGAAATTGGAGCATTCAGATGGCCTGCCTGACCACTTGGGCCGACACAACAATCCCGAGCCACAACCCATCATTGTCGCAATACTCATGCATTGTGGACTCAGTCAAAGAAATGTGCATTCAGACTGGATGGCCTTTGTGTGTGCTGGTCTTTTCTTCTCCTTCCTCGGGGTCCCGCAGAGTTGACCCTAACCTCCTTTGAAGCCTGTGGTAACCCTAAGATCGGATCAGATGCACTGGAATGGGTTGGCAGGAAAGAAGAGAGCTCATTAAATGCTCACGTTTTCATACCATTTTCAGGGGATTATAATGATTGCTGAAAGAGCTCTAGCTCTCTACTCATAGATTTAAAAGTTAACATTTTAAAGCATCAACTTATTGTTGTAGTAACTTGGCCAGTGTCCTGGGAAGGAACAAAAAGGTTTTCCTGTGAAATAAATAATTAACATTGCATAATTGAATTATAAAATTATAAGTATTCCAAAAAGTGTTTAATATATCACTTTCTCTTTGACATCTTTTATTTTTGTACTCGAGTAAATGGCTGTATATTTTTATGCACCCTGTACTTGCTTCAACATAGCATAGTTTCTTTGCATTTTATTCATTTAAACATGAATAAAACTTGAGATGTAGTAACAGACCACGGAACTTGAGATGTTAAAATGAGTAAGATAGTTTTACACTACAGTAGAAGAGAAAGAGAACATGTTGGAAAATAAGTGATAATTTCAGGTTTTGCTCAGGACTATGAACAAAGCAATGGGAGAGACAGAGCAAGAGTGAGCATTTACTTTACACAGAGCGACCAAGCAAGGCTCTCCGAGTGGGTGCCGTCTGGGCAGAGCCTGAGAGAAGCCAGCCATGAAGAGGTCCAGGCATGAAGAACATCAAGTGCAAAGGGACTGAGGAAAGCACACATTTAACTTCCTAATTATTGATTGCATGCCCTCCCCGACATATGATAAGCAAAGGTATCTGTCATCTGGGAAGTAGCCACTAGGTATTAAAAATGATATAAATGATGATAAAATAATATCATCATTACTAACAGCTAACATCTGTTGCTCTTAGTCTACTCCAGAAACTAAATGCTTTGCCCAAATTAGTTTATTTATTTCTCACAACAGCCTTGCAAAGTAATGCAGAAAATGAGGCTCAAGGGGGACAGGTAAATTGCCCAGTATGACACTGGCTGATCTGAAGTTTGAAGTTAACTACTTACTCCACAGTGAACCACCTGTTACGGACTGAATTGTGTTTCAACTAAAATTCAGATCCTGAAACCCTAACCCCCAGTACTTCAGAACGTAACCAACTGTGCTGGGAGAGGTAATCAAATTAAATTGAGAACATTAGAGTGCGCCCGGACGCAACGTGACTGGTGTTCTTGTAAAAAGAGGGAATTTGGACACACAAATGCACAGAGGGGAGGAAGATCATGTGGAGACACAGGGAGGTGACCGTCATCTACAAGTCAGGGACAAAAGCCTCAGGAGAAACCAGTGCTGATGACACCTTGACCTTGACTTCTGGCCTCCAGGATTATGAGAACATAAATCTGTGGTACTTTGGTATGGCACCCCTAGAGAACTAACCCACCATCTAATTAGGCTAACAGAAAAGAAATGAAGAACATTTGTTTTACAGCAATTTTATGAAAGGGAAAAGACACTTGCTTTGAGTCCTGGTCATTTAATTCAGTGCATTTAACCTTACAATATTTAATTTTAAAGGGAAGTGTTGACAATGCTCTATTTTTTCCACATCTGTGATTAGAACATGGTGGAAATGATGCAAGAGGATGATTTGGCCTTCGGTAGGTCAGGGGGTTGTGCTGCCTACACAGCTGTCATTCATACTGTTCCTCTGAGTAGTCACCTCATGAAAATGCAACGGAGAACAAAAAACAACTCATAGTATAAGAATCAGCCCACTATGTAAAGATGCCCCGTGTATTCAATTCTCTTCTTCAAGGGTTATGATGACTCTAAGTCTGTGCCATGCCAGTCATTGGTGTCCAACTGTTGGCACACTGGAAGGGAGTTGTCTTGGGCCACACAGTAAATACACAAACACTATCGAAAACTGATGAGCAAAAAAAAAAAAAGATTTTAAGTAAATTTATGATTTTGTGTTGGGCCACATTCATGGCCATCCTGGGCTGCATGTGGCTTGCGGGCCATAACGTGGACACCCCTGGTCGCTTCTCAGCTCCAGAATTACCCTTTTTGCCTGCTCTTCAAAAATGGACCTGGGCCCGTTAAGTATTTCCCCTTTGCAGGCAGGCACGGTGAGCTTTGTCAATGGAGGGCACTGGAGAAACATTGTAGGAGGAAAGGGCTTGCCTCCCTGTTCAGAAGTCTTTGCTCCCCGAGCTCCTGAGCATGGGCATTGCCTGCAGATGTTTTCTCCAGCGTCCAGCACGCGGGGCTGCGGCAGGCCCTGCCCCCGCGGCACACACTCTTCCCCCAGGCGGCTTTTCTAGCGCCTGACTCCTGATGTGCTCACGGCTTCTGCAGTGTGAGGTCCTTGCAGCCTCTCCCGGCACCCCAAAACAACCAGGCCAGGTGGTTTTGCCCTGTTGTACTTCCAGTGATGTGCTTTCCCACGAACAGCTTTCCTTAGCATCCTGGGAGGATTTCCAGCCAGTTCCACTAGCAACTTTCCTTCCCTTTAGTGAGCCATGGCCAGGCCTTTTCCAACAAGATATACATCACAGCTCTGGGAGGCTCTTCCTTGGTTTTTCTATTTCATCCATAGGAGTAGTGACATTATATTATATTACATTATATTATATTTTTATTTTATTCCGTCATGCTTTTACATCTGTACTTCCTACCTTCTTTAGCGTTCTCTTTATTTTCCAGTATCCACTACTTTATCACTCTAATTCCCCTCTTAAATTAGTAAATCTTTATATTACACTTTCCTGTTCAAATCGCTGTGTGATTTCTCTCTCCTGATTGCACCCTGACTGATGCAGTATGTCAGGTTTTCTTGGGTATTCCAAGTTAGATTGTTGTAAGAGTGAAAAGCATATTGTAACGTTACTTTTTCCTTTGTGGGCAATAAGAAATCACCCTCCCTCTCACACTTGTGCTCCTGGAGAACATTACTAGCATAGGCCGGGGTTGCTGGCCTGGCTTCTCTGAGCTCTGTAGCGCACGGTTGATAGTCCCCGGTGGACCTCAGTGCGGTGTTCATGAACCCCGAGATGAGACCCCAATCCTGACAGTTCATTCACTTCTCCCCCTACCCACCTACCCCCATGTCGAACCACCCCCACATCCTATCCCAGCCAGAACAACCCTTTTTTGTCATTAAAAATTTCAAAGACTGTTATCTCCTAAACTATTTTATCAGTACAGTGATTAACTTGACTGTATCAGAAAGGATTTTTTCCTTTAGCTCCCAATCGGTGGTACCCATGGTTTATCATGAGTTCATGGTTTATATTTCAGGACCATACAGTTACAAGTCGTGTGTATTTATATATATATATATATATATATATATATATATATATATATCACTCATATGTACACATATACACACATATACATAGGAATTTGTCAGTGGCTCTCCTTGCTTCATGATTTTACATTGGTTGTCCTTTTCTGGCAGTATTTCTTTGATCTCCACATTTTTGATTGCTCTAAGACGCTGGAGCTGCTAGTTTGATTTCCCTCCTCCCGCAGATGTTCACAGCTGCATGGGCTGCACACACAGGTCCATTATCTGACTCTGAACCAGTCTGTTGATAGTTCCCTATGATATCAGCATAAGGTTGAACTGGAAATGCTGTGTCTCATTGCCAGATGCCACCAGTTTCTGCTATACTTGTACGCTAATTTTAACATGGAAAATCTTAGATCCGAAAGGTGCTTTCAGGTGATGTCGGTCTGCGCCTCACTTGGTCAAGCTCCTGTTCATGGTCAAGTATTGGGTGTGTTTCAGACTGGGTATATCAGTCCCTTCCATCTTTCGGTACAAATTTATCCCACTGAGTCCAGGAAAAATGACATAAATTTTCATTAAGGAAAACACTGTATTATGACAGCACTAAATGAATCATCTGCAATCACTTTCTAAAGGCTTGATTTATTTCCTGCACTTGGGAGGCACTATGTTGTAAAAATATTTTCACTAACAAGTATGAAATATTGCAATACATATTTTTAGACATACTGCATGTGGCTATGTAATGTTTCATTTCTGTGTATAACTACATGCACATGCATAACTACAGTGGGTCCTCCTGGTAATTTCTTGGTCACATTTACTTCTTTAGTTAAAAAAAAAAAAAAGGAAAACGAACTGGCCAAGCAGCCCAGATGAACATCAAATTCACCATAGCTGAAGATAGTATTTCCCTGGTGATTCATGCTCTCCCCTTCCTGCAGGAGCTTTCTCTACCAGTGACATGGTGACACAGTGAAATGTCACTGAAGTGAAGGCTATTTATTTCATTTAGCCTTGAGCAAACCTAGCAGCTGAACTGTGGATACGCAGAGTTCTTTTCCCTTCTAGAGGACATGGCTTTTATGAATGTGTAACTAGAGCTAAACTGAGTCCAGGGGGCCTCTGCATGGTAAGAGCTTGATTTGAAAACGTGTGTGACAGAGTGACCTGAATAACAAAATCCCGAGCCGAGTGTTTCTGAGCTGACTGCATGTGCACTCTGCAAGGAGATCGATGCTTTTCCTCATTGATCTTCCTCAGGTGCAGAGCCAGGGTCCTGCACAGTGTGAAGCTGGGTTCCCAGATTCATCCAGTCTGATTTCCTAGTCAGCATTAAAAGGCACAGTGCTTGACTGTAAACTGGAGGTTATAAAAGTATAACTGTATCAGATTTGTGTCTCCACTAAGCCCGCATGTTAAACAGAAGCAGAATCATGCATTCCTAGGGTGATGCAGGGGCCGAGCGGGGCAGGACACATTCTGTTGGTGTGCGGCTTCTGAGTAAGGGACAGGGATGCTGAAGATAAATCTGAGATGTGTCACCTATGTTTGCGTGACTCCCAAGATATTTGCAAATGCACTAGAGCTTCCTGTCTGGAAGACTCGGAGTGCAAAGTAAGCATATATAGAAATGATTTGCTTATTCATTCATGGACTGAGTGCAGTTCTCCCGATTTTGAAATGGCCTTAAGATTTATAATTGGACAAAGTGGCTTATTGGAAGGCTATAAAAATCAAGAGTCTAAAAATATAAGCACCAGGGGTCTATTTCCCTGTAAACAGGGTAATAGTTGCTAGCTCTAATGGCTGGTAGGTTTATTCTGCAGTTAACATATGTTCTTATCTTCCTCAAAGTCATTGATTTTATGTAATCCAGTTAAACACTAAAAGCCACCTGCAAAATGAAAATACCGATGAGAAGGTGACTTCAGCTCTGCCAAAATTTCAGCATGCTGTTAGGAAGGAGGGACAACGCTGATTCCTACATTAAAATTTCCTTCCCTGACTCCACTTTGTGGATGGAGAAGGAGTCACATCACGGCCAGAGCCTCAAATTGGCTTTTGAAAAAAAAACCTTATAAAAGAAGCCATTTCCTACCCAGCCTAGATAAAATGATTGCACAGCTGCTTGCCTTTCAGACAGGATTTGCACAACATCTGGGCTTGCCTGGGTGCTCACGTCACCATTCGAGGGCTGTCCTAGCTGTGTGTGCTGGGGAGCTGGGGCCTCTCACACACCCAGCCCAGACGCCACCTCCTCTCCAGAAACGTTGCCTAGGAGCAAAGGAAGGAGGGCCCCACGCCAAAGAGGTGTGGGTAGACCCATATCCAGGGTGAGCACTTTCCACTTCCAGACTTAACATGGAGATTGACCTGGTGGATCTATCCTCCTAGCTGAGAAATAAAAGCATGTTTCCAAGTTGCCTAATGAGTGGATATTTTTCTAGTAAAAGATGAACAGGTCCATCATTTTTTCAGTGACTGAAAGTAAAAAGTAGATGTTCTGTTCTAAACACCAAAATGTACCCCAAAGATGAGTCTTCCTCCTTTGAAGCATTCACACGTTTTAAAGATTAAATATTGTTTCTCAGTATAAACTTACATGAGACCAAAATGGCCTTACCCACTAAAACCCGACAGAGACACCTCGGTCTGCATCTCTGTTTCTGCAATGCTGTAGGTGAAATAGGCGTTTTACTTGAAGTCACTGGCAATAAAGTGCATTTTTCCATTTGCTATTAATTTGTTATTTACAAGCACCAGTGATATTTTCAATTAACAATGTTGTGGCATTAATTACATCAATATGTAAATGACACCATTCTAAGAATCATGAATTCTTTTTATAAAAGTAAGGTTCACATCCTATATACTCATTTTGAGATATTTGAAACTTCTATTGGAATTGATTTTCTTGAATGCAGAGAAACACATTCCCTCCCTTCTCATAGAGATGGCTTTCCTCTTGGAGAGTTCTCTTTAATAAAATCTTCACAGAAAGTTGTGTTTTTATAACTTGGTGCCTGGATTCAGTGAGAGCAAGTCTAAATAAACATTGTGAAGTAATTTGATAATGAATAAGTAGGAGGAGACACCATTGTTGAACCTCCAAGCTATGCTAATCAGTGGGGTGGTAGACTGGCCCTGCTGAATAATGGACCTGTTATGCTAGCCCAGCGGGGCTGTCTCCAGGGCCTCCGGGCAGCTTTGCCAGGCGAGGCTGAGTGCTGTTCTGAGTACACTTTGCATAGCCTCCAGGATCTAGTTCCAGCACGTTTATCTAAGGAAGTCACCATTTGGAAGAAAACCACATCCTGGACTCTTTCAAATACGAAACATCCCTGTGTGTTACATTCGTTTTTACTTGTTTTACCTAGGTAAACAGAAGGCAAATCTGGAAAAATAATTGCTAATTTTATCCCTTGGAAATATATTCTTTATTGATTGATTGATTTGAGAGAGGCAAAAAGAGGGAGAGAGAGAAAGAAACTTCAGTTTGCATCCACTTAACACACTCATCGTTTTCTTCTTGTACGTGTGCCCCGATGGGACATCAAACCCAGAACCCTGAGGCATAAGGACAACACTCTAGCCAACGGAGCTACCTGGCCAGGGTGGAGATATATATTTTATAAAGCCTGAACATGCTAATATATTATATACAACATAAAGTTAAGGGCGTTTGAGCAGTGGAAATAGAAAGCATTTGTAGTTATTCAACCCTGAATACTTAGGACATTTCATTTCTTTTTACAGCAACAGTATTCAGTCAATAAGAGATCAAATGCTGTGGGTTACTGGATAGAGGAAAATCAAACCCTCCAAACTTTCAGCACTCGATGTTCCCCGAATATTCGCACTCAGCTTTCCCTCATTCAATGAGCTGACCCACCACTGAGTCTATAAATTGAAACAAAAGCAAAAAGGTTTCTTTTTTTTTTTCTTTCAAAATAGATGGCACCAAACTGAAATCCACTTAAGTCTGGGCTCTTTACACATTTTTTTTTAGGACACAGAATTCTGCAGAATAAATACATGTCATTAACCTGGCAATGTTTCAATAACAATCCAATCAGAATTTTTCTGGGTAGGTGAGTTGGAACCAGAATTATTAATTGATAATGGGATGCGGTTGAGAGGAGATGATGTAGAAGATAAAGGAAGCTAGATAAACTGGGTATTTTGTAATTCATGACCTGCATTCACTTAACAGTTTTACAGAATTGTACCTATATTATTTCATTTTACCTAAAAATGTAGTGTTAGGCAATATTACAAATCCAGCCTACAGACACTCTATAAAATGGGTATTCACACTTATCCCCTCACTAAAGGTGAGGAACTTAGCCACAAAACTTAGAGCTAACAAGCAACGAAGTTAGGACTAGGCCCAAGGAATATAAACCTAGAGTTTATCCTCTTAACTACCTCTTGCCTCTTTCTTAAGGGATGCTAAATAAGGAACTTGTTCCGTAAAGGATGCAAATTGAGGAATCCCAAGGAACTTGAAGCGAACTGACAGGACATAGTAGTCAAGGCATCCACACCAGCCATTTTTGCAATTTTTTTTATTATACAGCCTATTAGACAAAATATTCTGGTATAGATGAATGCTAATTCCTTCATTCGTAACCAAATGTTCATCAGAGAGGTGACACTGGCGTGTCACTGCTTTTAAGTTTCAATCATTATTTTTCTTTTTCTTTACATCTTAAAGAAAAGGTTTCTACCAATTGTGGGGTCTTAATCAAGCCAAGATGGTATTTCAATAACAACTCTGCAATGTTCTCCAAACAGAGAGCTTGGCCCTTAGGTTAATTTTTACTAGTACATTCCAGGATTGCCTTCTTCATAATCTAAATATATGTAAGATTCTGGGGAGCAAGAACCATTGTAACATTCTCAAATCTGAGTGAGTGAAGATGGGAAACACCACTTCCTTCACCACAAAGTAAAATCATTCATTCAGCAAGTGTTTATTAAGCATTCACTAAGGAGTGCAATTGTAAAAGTGTTCTGTACACCCTATCACAATCCCAGCTGACTTCTTGTAGAAATTGGCAAGCTGACCATAAAATTCATATGGAAATTCAAAGGACTGAGAATAGACAAAACAATCTTGGGGGAAAAAAAAACCTAAATTGGAGGACTCATACTCATTAATGTCAAAACCTGACTACAAATGTGCAGTTATCAAGACAATGTGGTACTGGCATAGGAAAAGGCATATACATCAATGGAAAAGAATTGAGATCCAGAAATAAACCCTCACAGTTACAGTCATTCGATTTCCTACATGGTGCCACGATATTTCAATGGGGCAAGAATAGTCTTTTCAAAAAGTCGTGATGGGACAACTTGATATCCACATGTAAAATGTAAGTTTGGACCCCTGTATCACATCCATAAAAATTTACTCCAAGTACAATAAGGACATAAGATAATAAAAACAGATAATGTGGGCCTGTCAAAATTTAAAACTTTTGTGCATCAGGTTCCATAAAGAAAATGTAATGACAATTCACAGAACAGGAGAAGATACTTGCAAGTCATGTATCTCATAAGGGAACTTATATACATAGCATATATAAAGAACTCTTCCAACTCAGTAAGAAAAAACAGTGTCTCGTTTAAAATGAGCAAAAGAAATGAATACACATTGCTCCAAAGAAGATATGCAAGTGGTCAGGAAACATATAAAAGGATATTTGACATGATTTTTCATTCGGGAAATGCAAATCAAAACCACAAAGCTAGACCATTTAACACCAGTTACGATGGCAAGAATGTTTAAAAACTGTTTTGGTAAAGATGAAGAGAAATTAGAACTGCCCTCACTGCTGTTGACAACGTGAAATGGTGAATAGCCTAGCAGTGTCTCCAATGGGTAAGTACGCAGTTGCCATTCGATCCAGACATTCCACGCATGGGTATATTCCTATGACAACCGGAAACAGTGTTCCCAAAACAACCATACACACATGTTCATAGCTACATTATTCATAACGGCCAAAAAGTGAAATAAGCCAAACACCCATCAATTAATAAATAAATGTGATTTATCTATACAATGGAATATTATTCAGAAAAAATAAAGAAATGAAGTAGTAATACATGCTATAACATAGATAAACCCAGAAAGGACCATATACTATGTGATTCCATTTCTGTAAAGTGTCCAGAATAAGCAAATATATAGAGACAAAGGTATATTAGTCATTACCCAGTGGGAGAGCAAAGATTAGTGGCTAAGAAAAGCAGGATTACTTTGGGGGGCAATGACAATCTTCCAAAATTGATTATGGCGATGGTTACCCTGTGACTATACTAAAAGCCATTGAATGGCGCACTTCAAATGGGTTAAATATGTAATGCATGAGTTATATCTCAATAAATTTATTTTTAAAATAGTGAGGCATACAAATAAAGTTCCTGTCCTAATGGTGCTTACCTTATAGAAGGAAGAACGTTTCAGGTGGTGATAAGTGCTATTGAATATATATTTATATATTTGTAAATATATAAATATGTATATGATATACAAATATATAAATATGTATATGATATACACATATGTGTGTATCACCATATATATGTATATTCTCAATACACACATATATGTGTGTGTATATATATATGAGTTTAGAGACTGTATATATAGCCTCTCTGACTAACCTCCTGTGTGTGTGTATATATCTATAGACATATAGATATATATATATAGTCACAAAGACTAACAAGGGGAGGTCATGGTAAGATAGTATGTTATAAAGGGTGGCCAGTGAAGTCCTTTATAATGAGCTGAACTGAAGAATCCTATATGGCGTGTGGACAGTTGTAAAGCCCTTTGTATTTTATTTTGAATGAGATGGGAAACCATTAGAGGGGTCAGAACAAAGGATACGATTTGTATCAGAACTGACAGATACGATTTCTGTTGAAAAGGATCATGTCGTCTGCTGTGTGAAGAATAGGTTATAGGTGGACAAGAGAAGAAACAGAAAGCTCAGTTAAGCTATTTCAGTAATCCAGGCAAAATCAAACTGTGACTTAGATCAAAATGGTGGTAGTAGAAATTATCAAAAGGGTTGAGGTATATTTTGGTGGAGGAAGAGAGAGAGAGAGAGGGAGAGGAATGAGAGAGTGCAAGAGACAAAGATACTCTGAAGATGGAGCTGACCTGATTTTGGATGTGAGAGGAACGAGGAGACATGGATGACTCCAAAGTCTGTTAGACCTGAACCATCCAAAATATGGCATCATCATTTACTTAAATGCTTCCTTTGCTTGGGGTGGATGAGCAAGTGCAGAGGAAAAGATTGGATTGAAATGATAATTTACAGCGAAACATCATGTCATAATCAAAACGACGAATCAAACAGACCCAATACCAGTATCCCACACTTAAAGAAAATTCTATTCCAAAAGAAAACTCAATCACTACAAGACTTTTTTTAAAAAGTCATGTTAATATTAGAGCATTTAGATTTTTAATATTTGTAATTCATGTTTTACAAATTATGAAAGTAATGCATGGGTTGTTTTTTAATTCAAGCAATATGAGAACTGTAAAACAGAACATGTTTCACTCTCCCTCCACCTTCACCAGGTTAGTTTTTTGTTCTTTTTCACCTTTTTGTGGGCATATATTCAAGTGTTAAATGAGATATTAAAGGATATTTAATAATGCAAATAAAAGGGCTTTGAAAATGTTGCACTTTACAAATGTACTAAAAACATGAGTATTTACAAAAAGTCCCAATTTACAATTGTCCCACAACTCGTAGGAAAAAAAAAATAGAATAAGCCCATGTAAAAAATATAAAACATACAGGAATATATTCCAATGCCCAAGTTCCCATCATAAATTAAAATGCAAATTTTGGAGGCAGTTAATTCAGTTTTTAAAGTTTAGCCCTGGCTGGTGTGGCTCAGTGGATTGAGTGCTGGCCTGTGAACCAAAGGGTCGCTGGTTCAATTCCTAGGCAGGGCCCATGCTTGGGTTGCAGGTCAGGTCCGCAGTGGGAAGTGCGTGAGAGGCAACCACACACTGATGTTTCTCTCCTTTGCTTTCTAACTCCCTCCCCTCTCTAGAAAAATACATAAAATCTTTATAAAAAATTTTTAAAAATAAACTTTGGATAACTTTTAACCTAATGATAAATTTTGTTCTTTTTGCTATTTTCTGGTTAGTTATCAGTATGTTTGTTCCCAACAGACTTTATTTTTCAGTGCACTATTAGGTCCATAGCAAAACTGAATGGAAAATACAGGGAGTTACCACCTACCCCCTTCCCCCACACACAACCTCCCTCATTCTTGATAATACTCCATCAGAGGGGTCTGTTTGTTACCAGTGATTAATCTACAGTGACACATCACTGGTACCCAGAGGTCGTAGTTTACACTACATTTTCTTCTTGGTTTTGTACATGCTATGGGTTTTTGACAAGCGAATTGACATACACCCATGATCACACTCTGCGGAACATTTTCACAGCATGAAGAATCCTCTGTGCTCTGTCTATCCCCCTGTTACTCTCCCCGAATCGCTGACAACCACCGATCCTTTTACTGTCTCTCTAGTTTTGCCTTTTCCAGAATGTCTTTTAGTTAATATCCTACAGTGTGCAGTCTTTTCAGGTTGGCTTCTTTTAGTCGGTGATATGCATTCAAGTATTTTCATGGCTTCACAGCTCATTTCTTTTGAGCGCTGAGTGACATTCCATTCTCTGGATGCACCACAGTTTACTCAGTCACCTCCGGCAGGGGTGGCCAACCCGTGGTCCACGGGCTGCATGGAGCCCGGAGAGCTGTGAATGCGGCCCAACACGAAATTGTATGTTTACTTAAAACATTGCAAGATATTTTTGTGATTACATGTCACAATGTATTTAACGTGTGGCCCAAGACAACTCTTCGTCTTCCAGTGTGGCACAGAGATGCCAAAAGTTTGCACACCTGTTTGGTGATTTTAGATAACACTGCTATAAACATCTGTGTTCAGGTTTGTGTGTGGACATAGATTTTCAGTTTATTTGGGTAAATATCAAGGAATGCTGTAAAGGAGGAAAGCGTTTTTCTCAATCCTTTTAGAGTGCCTGGATGAGCCCCAAACTACATGTACTAAGACAGATAAATGGGAGAAATGCATACATATTTATTTAATATGAAGTTTTATGTGGTGTGGGAGCCTTTATAGGTAAATGAAGACCCAAAAGAAATGGTTGAACCTGAGTGTTTTATGCTGGTTTTGGTGAAGAATGGAAAGTCATGGGAAGATATGTTAAGGCAAAGAGTATGAGCTAAGGATACTGGGGAAACTTAGCAAGCCCTGTTCGTTCAGATTCCACCCTGTCTCTCCATCTTCAGAGATAAGGACAATCCTTTCCTCCTGGTGCAGGCAGGACACCTCTTACATGAGCATTTTAGGCCCCACTTTAGGGAAAGATCGGAAAGTACTTCCTGCACATGCCATTTCTCAGATGCCTTCAGCTTGAGATATTTAATATGCCACGTTGTCACATGTTGAGGTAGTGTGTCCTGAATTCTATCAGAGCTCTTACTGGATTGTGTGGTACGAGTATGTTTAGCTTTGTGAGAAACTGCCAAACTCCGTTATGGACTGAATGTGTCCTCCCCAAATTCTACCTCCATCCAGTCCCCCAATGTGATGTATTAAGGAGGACTTTGGGAAGTAATTAGGATTAGAGAGGGCATATGGGTGGAACTTTCGTGAGCGGGATTAGTGCCCTTATAAGAACCATTAAGAGAGCTTGCTACTCCGCTTTGCCATGCGAGGATACAAGGAATCGCAGACAGCCTGCAGCCCAGAAAAGGGTTCTCACTGGAACCTAACCATGCCGGCGCCTGATCTTGGACTTCTAGCCTCCAGAACTAAATGAGAAGTAAATTTCTGTTGTTTACAACTTACTCTGTCTAGCAGCTCAAACGGACTAAGACACATCTTTCACAGTAGCCATGCCACTTTGGTTTCCCGCTCACAAGGTATGAGATGCGCTCCACTCCCTCATCAGCGTACGGTGTTGTCTGTGTTTGGATTTGCAAAGTCTCATGGTGCCTAGTATGTCCTGTTGCTGTTTCAATGTGCAATGTTCTGATGACATATTATGTTGAACTTCTTTTCACATGTGTGTTTGCTATCTGTATATCTTCTTCAGTGAGGTACCCTTTCAGGTCTTTTGTCCATTTTTCTATTGGGTTGTTCATTGTCTTAGTTTTGAGTATTAAGTGTTCTTATATTTTTTTGGATAACCGTCTTTTGTTGGATATGCCTTCTGCAAATATGTTCTCCCAGGTTCTGGCTTATCTTATTCTCTTAAGCTTCTTGATTTTTTTAAGTTCAAGGTCCTTGGTTCATTGAAGTGACATACCAATGTGAAAGTTTTTAAATTTCTGCCATAAAATCCCATTTTCTTCCTTAATAGTAATTGAAGTCTTGCTAGCTCCATGTTCCACACAGTCTCCCAAACTTAATTCCTTAAATTGCCCAGAGTCATTTTGCACTGCCTTCTCTAAAAATCTGGAGAAGTGGATTTCCCTCATAAGAATGACTCTGTTATATGGCGCCATTTGAGCCTTGAATGTTTGATGTAAACAGTGAGGAAACCTCTTCACTTGTATCCACTTCTATTCTTTTTTAAATTTCCTTTTCCTTAGCCAGTTTCTCATTTGCTTCAATAGTTCTCCTATTCCCTGCAGAGCCATACTATAAAAACCACCTTAATTTTACAACCAAAGGGTACAATGAACTGGGTATGATTGTTTTCACATAGGATACTGTGCTGAAGCCAACAGTAAAGAAAATTCAGTTGCTCATTTGTAGAATCATTTGTAGGCATTTAAAACCTTACTTATTAACAAATGATTTAAGGAAGTCCTTTGTGAGGACATTTATTTAGATTTTTCAAATAGTTTGAAAATGTCCAAGTCAGTCTAAAGCTCGGTATCAAAGCTCTGTGTTTTCCAAGCACGTTTGCTGAAATGATCCCACGTACAAAATGACAAGAACTTCTGCTCATTTAGGATGTTCATGGAAATCAAAGAACAGTGCAAACTACTGTTGTCCAGGAAGCACTCTTGCCTTTGAAAGGCTCACCTCCCAAAGGCCTGCCTCTCTGAGAAAGGCAGGAAGCCAACCCAGCCCTCACGATGGAGCTCAGGTGTGACACACACTCAGCACAAGGTAGAAGACACTGTTTAAGTAAAAATGACTAAAGCCAAGTGAATTCATTCTTCAAATTTCTAAGAGTAAGTGGCTCATTTGACAGGTATTTATAATTCCTTACTCAGTGCAAATCAGCTCATACAGCAGAAAAAAACATGGAGATGGATGGACACATAAAAGACACCGGAAGCTAAATGATATGAGGAAACCAAAAGTAATTCTATGAGTTCTTAGGAGAGAATACTATCCATTCTGTAGGTACGATCAGACAGGCATTAAGGAGGAGATGCAACATGAGCCGGGTTTAATGAAGGCGAGGATACGGCACTTGGGGAGAGCAGGAAAGGGTAATTCAAATGGAAGGCCACCTTAAGAAAACCTGCAGACATGAAGTCTATGTCCTTTGGTCCTGTTTGGGAATAGAAGATCAGGTCAGTTTGGCTCAAACTTAAAAAGAAAAATTATATATGTAATTTATATATATATATTTATTTATATAATATGAGAAAAGAGATATTGGAAAGAGCATCAGGAGTATTCTATTAGTTATCTTTTATAGCATAACTAATAACCCCAAACTTAAAAGCTTCAGGGAAAAAATTATTATTATTTTATAGTCCTGTGGGTCAGGAATCCTGGTGTAACTTAGCTGAGTGATTCAGGCTCTGGGTCTCTCGTGAGGCTGCATTGCACATATCTATGGGTCTGAGCTGCGGTCACCTGAGGCTTGTCCAGGGCTGGAGGTTCCATTTCTAAACTCCTGTTGCTGACAGCCAGAGGCCTCAGTCCACCTCTACATGGGCCTCTCCATGCAGGTGGCTTCCCCCAGACCAAGTAATGAGAGAGAGACCAAGAAAGACCCCAACGGAAGCTATTATGTGTTCTATAACCTGATCTTGGGATGACTGCCGTCACTTCTACCAAAGTCCATCTGTCACATGGACCAACCCTTTAAATCTGTGAATGAGACTGGCCAGGGTGTGGATATCAGGCTGTGGGGAGTCACTGGGGGCCATTTTTAGTCTGGCCATCACAACTACCATTCTACTTCCACACACCTCCAAGTGGCTTCATTCATACATTATGGAAGAATTTGAGAGCAGTAAAGCGCCTAAACAGGCAAACAGAAATGTATGCCTCCCGAGATACACTCAGAGACATGCACACTCGGGCATCAGATAATTGGTTGCATGAAAAAATGCCAGGCTGAACAGCTGGAAGGACACTGCAGGTCCAGATGAGATCAAATGAAGTGCAGCTGGCGTGGCGGCGGCGGGCTGAGAAAGCAGGCCCAGACGATCAAGGCACTGGCATAAGGGCTGAGTCAACAGAACTTGGTGTCTCTCTCCAAAACAGTTCAATCAGCAGTCTGCTTGATGGTGTCTCATGTGCCTGCTCTGTAAATATGAGCATGTGAAAGACACATTATTTAATATTTAGGTGGTTGGCAAACAGAGAAACAGTATCTTATAAAGACCTGTACGAAAAGAGTATCATTTCAAGGACAAGCAACTACAAAGTCATTTGCTTTTTAAAAAATATTTCCTAGGAGGTCATCCAGTTTCATGAAAGAAAAAAAAGGGAAAGGATAGAATATGATGTGATCTTTTCAAGCCCTTCACTCATCAGCAGCACATTTCTCCTTACCTGCCCAGAAAGCCAATAAGCCAGTAAACCCCCAGGCCAGGACTGGCATCCACTCTAGCCCTTGGATGTGAGTCAGACCAATATCAGGTTGTGGAGACACTGCAGGTTGTTTGGAAATGTTAAGTAGGTCAAATCATCCTGTGAAACATAGGCTGCCAGCTTCTTCATTAGTAAAAATACCATTTATTTAATTATTCATGTATTTGACATCTGTTTCTGGAGTTCAAGACAGTTTGGCAGAGATTTTGAATCCTTCCAAAATGACTCAGAGGTTTTGTCCCCTGGGGACCCACAGTCTGAACGAAAGAGACACAAAAGGCTGACACGGGGCAGCAGTGTTACATGCTGTACGACACAAACCTCACAATAACACAGTTTAAACTGCCCATCAACATTTTTTTTTGATCTCTCAGTGGCAGCAAAGTTCAGGAGTGGTAACAAAGAAAAAAATACAGTAAGACATAGCTGTCAGCTGGAACCAGTATTTCCGGGCTTGCATCCAACTGCCAAGCTGGCGGCCCATGGCAATATATATGGTTTAGGTGTTCTAAAAGCAGGCTCCCAAAACTTGAAATATCACAGCTCCCCCCTTTTGAATCATGTTAAAAACCAGTTAAAATCACAGCAGCTCCCTGGGTGAAGAAAGCACTATGACTATTTTAACTGGGATCAGTGAATGTCAGCCACTAAACCAAAGGTAGGCTGAAATACCAAAGTGTGCCAGAGGTAAGCAGAAAGGTGGAGCACCGTGAGGGGCTTTGGAGGTCAAGGGCAGGTCAATGCTACTCTGCATGCTGCCTGAGCAGGACTTTGGTGATCAGGCTGGTGAGTACAGGCAGCTTCTCCGTGAACAAGCAGAGCTGCAATGGAGCAGCAGAAGAGTAGAGGCACAAGCGGCGGAGGGGGTTATGAATAGGAGAACGATCATCTCCAGAGACTTGAAAGAAAGGGGTAGGGCTGAGTTCCTGACTACAGGAGCATTCTATTGGCAAATTCTGGAGGTGGCATAACCTAAGATGGACAAGCTGAGGATCCTAGTGGTAGCAGGACTTAAATAGTCCCGTGGGACTTGGAAGGGTCAGTAGCGTGATTTCATGGGTGTCCAGAAGAGGTGCAAAGACACCAGCAGTACTCCCTGTTCTTAGCAGGTCTAGATTAAGAAAAGAAATCAGCACTACAACCAGGTGATGATTTCTTTCATCCAGAACAAGTACCCCTCATGGACATTCCCAAGGCATCTCAGGTTCACCCATCTCCCAGCACAGTATTGTAACTAGCTGCTTACTTGTTTGTGTCCACGCCTAGACTGTAATCTCCTTGAAGTTCCCATTATGTCTGTTTTCACGGACGAGCACAGTGCTTAGCAGATAAGTATCATGAAATGTTTACTAAATGAGACATTGATTGAATGATTTGTGGTTGATTTTTATGGGATTGTAGGATGTAGTGTGTGAATAGAAGGACATTACATTGGGAAGACAAAGTGAACCTACAGTGAATATTTAAAATATATTCCTTGTCTACACCACCATCCTTTCCTTTGAGGAATTCCTGGTTTCCATGAAGAAATTCACCACTTTTGAGCCACGGAACCTGGCAGATCCCACCTATCATTAAAGGCTGCCCATCTGACAACTGTTCTTTCCCTACTTCCCTTGCAGCTAGAGCATGGGCATGTGACCTAAGTTTCACCAATCAGATGCACCTACCTACCATCCCCCGCCCCGACCCCCACCAGCATGATTTTTGAATAGGGAGCTTGTAACTATAAGAAGCAGAGACAGAAAAAAATCCATAGTGGCTTTGTGATAGTTGCAGAATTTTGTGTTTGGGATAGCAGTGGGGATGATGGTGGTTGCAGCAGAAGACAGTGCCCATGGTAACAACATCAGTGGTGGGAACTGCCACTTCTAGCACGTGGTATCCTCATCCAGCCAGTTCCTTGTCATGAATTTTAGAATTAGTTCTGGCAGCGTAAGCTTCTCAGCCTGGGTCTCTAGCTCTCCCAGCAAATCTGGGAGCTGCCCAAAATCCTTTTTTAGAAATTCCTCTTTTACTTGAATCAACCAGAGTCATTCTCTGTAACTTGCAATGTGGAACCCTGACTGTTACAGGGCAAAATCCTGGGGGACCAGTTAGAAGTTTCCAATATTATCTGCAGGCAGCAGGGAGCCATTTCCAATTTTCAAGGGGACTGTGACAATGACAGAAGCGCTCTAAGAAGATCAAACTGTCAGCAGCAGGTAGCATGAACTGGAGGAAGATGAGTCTGGAAGAAGAGAGACCAGGTAGGCAGCTTTTGCACCTATACGGGTGAGAAGAAGCTCAGTAATGAGCTGAACTAGGAGATTTGTAACTACTCAGGTGGTACAGGCAATAGAAATAGGGCCGTTTCTGGTTTGAGAAAAAATTATGCTCTGATGGAAAATTCATTGTTTAGATGATATCTTTCCAAGTTAATCGATTCTAGTGTTTCATTGTCCTCGAGCTATTTTACAAATCTGTAACTTGTAGACAACTAGTAGCAATGAGAAATAATTCTTGTCTACAGACGCAACCTGCCAGCGCAGGCCCAACTGACTTTCTTCGCAACTCTGGAAGAGGTCAGCTTTGCTTCCCTTTGCGTGTTCATTTCAATATTTCTGATCTATAAATGTAACCTTAAAAAAATTCTTCCTTGAAGTGGTTGAAACAGCTCACTAGTTTCCTTGTTAATGAAGAAAATAAAGTCTTTAACTTGTGTTCATATTTACATCTGTATGAGATGCAGATTTAATCTTTTTTATAAAAAATTTTTACAGCCTTCATTTCTTTCTTTGTAAATGGCTTCTTGAAATAAAGCTCCAGATGCATGTAAATGACTGTTATTTCTGTTTTCCTAAGTTATATTTAGCGCTAGAGGTAAATTTCTAGTAAATAACAGAATTTGCCTTAAAGAGGCCATTCACCAAGTGCAAAGGTTAATGTGTTTGAAAGCAAAGTTCAAATAAAATGACAAAGGCCTGGTGCAATCTCTCCCTTCCAGAGGACCCTAACAGTTCCAGTTCCAGACCATTTCTCTTTTCCAGTCATTTTTTGACCTACTCTTGAAAATAGCAAGCACTTTTCCTTATTTCAGAAAGAGCAACTGCATGCCAGGTGGCAGAAAAAGAATCCCACTTGCTTCCATTTTATCAGGACTTACCAAAAAGAAAGGATGCTGACATTTTAAGAATAAAAACAGGCAAATACTTGTTTTTCACAAAGATGGCCCATTCGTATGTGAAGTGTTTGCCACGCAACATCCTAAGTGCATGGGCACCTCGTGGAAATACATCGGGGTGAACCATTGCGTATCTAGTAGAGTTCCACGTCGACCACAATTGGCATGAATAGATGGGCGTTTACAGTGCCAGTATTAGGGCTGCACGCCAAATTCCCTTCAGCGGGCTCCAAGGAAATGACCCAATTCTCTGGTGACAGAATTCTGTTATATGAAATTTTGCTTAAAATAAGTGGGCCATCAGCTGAAAGCAAGAAGCCGTTGAATCTATTTCCTTGGAATGAAATTTGATTTGTATTACAATCACAAAATGTAGTCTAACAGTGCAAAGATACCCTTCCATGGGTTCATATATACTGATTATTTTTAACATAGATATGTCCCAGAAGCTACATTCAAAAATGTGCTTGCACAATATGTCACAATATGTTGTTTAACAAAAATATAGGAAAAAAGTTGCATCTGCCACGAATGAATGTCATTAATGCATCAGCTGCAAGAAGTTCACAGGCTTCTGACTTGGCAGTTGGCTGAAGAGAACCACTTAAGCCATTCCTCACTATTAGATGTCGCTTGTTGCTCTTGGCTGCTGCACAAAGCTGCTTTCGAAAGCAGGTGACAAAATGAATTCTGTGAAGGCTCAAGTATACGACCTTATTTGAGGTCATTTGTAACTTCACAGATTGCTGGTTAAAAAAAAAATGTAAGAACATTCATAGCCTGGTGTAGTTTTCTTAACCCACCTGAATAGGGTGGTTCTCAGAGAGACCCTTGCATCCATAAAGCAAGGGCTTTGGAGCCAGACTGCCGGGGTGCAAATTATGGCTGCTGCACCATTTCCTAGCTGTTTGACCCTGAGCTAATCACGTAAACCTCTGTGTAAATCCCGGAGTCCATATGGGGAGCGAATATGTAAAGTGCTTAGACTGAAGTCTGGTCTACAGAAATGCTATGTAAGTGGGTTTTTNGACAAAATGAATTCTGTGAAGGCTCAAGTATACGACCTTATTTGAGGTCATTTGTAACTTCACAGATTGCTGGTTAAAAAAAAATGTAAGAGCATTCATAGCCTGGTGTAGTTTTCTTAACCCACCTGAATAGGGTGGTTCTCAGAGAGACCCTTGCCATCCATAAAGCAAGGGCTTTGGAGCCAGACTGCCGGGGTGCAAATTATGGCTGCTGTACCATTTCCTAGCTGTTTGACCCTGAGCTAATTACGTAAACCTCTGTGTAAATCCTGGAGTCCATATGGGGAGCGAATATGTAAAGTGCTTAGACTGAAGTCTGGTCTACAGAAATGCTATGTAAGTGGGTTTTTTAATATTATTATTATCTTTATTTTTAGTGAAAATTTTTCCATTACCATTAGTCCCCTTATATCTCCCCATCCCAGTGCCCAGCACCACACTGTTGTCTGTGTCCATGAGTCCCCATTTAGTGGTTGAAAAACATCCCTAAAACTATCAATGGTTCTAGCTATTTCCCAATAGGTAGAAGGGAGAGAGCATTCCTCAATATTGCCAAGAGCTAGAGAAGCCCACGATGACTGACTACTTACTTCTCTATCCTAATGTTTTCTCTCTCCCGTCCACACTTCCCACATTTCTGGGAAACACAGCCAGTAACAAGAACAATTTGTTTGCAGATCCTCCCCTGAGGTGTGACAGGGACGGCACCCGGTCTGAAGCCCACTCTTCATAGAAAATGTCCCGACACTTCCTCAATTCAGCGGCAATGATTCAAGTTGCTTTTGATCATTTTTTCTGCAAATTTCCGTGAACCTCATCCCAAATTATAAGCCTAATAAATGTGGGTACCCTCTCCTTTTATCCCTCTTGCAAAATAATTAAGAAAGCTGACAGAGGTCCTTACATCTTTAGGCTTGTCTTCGAGAATCAGTTCTAGAAGAGGTGGACAGACTTCCTTCTCTGGGAACAGTCTGCATTCTGTTGGAGTCTCCTGCCAACCCCACGCGCATGCTCTGTAGGGAAGTGGGGGTTGCCTCACAGGATTCCATTACCCTAAAGAGGGGAGCCTGGGGGGCCTTGGGAAGCATTCACCCAGAGCATGAGTGAATCATCACTTCATATAACTTGCAACACAAACCTTGTTTAACATTGAAGTCATTACAGGAATAAAAGAAAGAGAGAGAAAGACCTTGAGACTAAGACTTAAGTAAGCAAGCTATGGTGAGGAGAGCCTAAAGGTCAAAATTGTAATATTAAATAAATCTTACAAGATTTTATAAACCCTAATTTATTGTCTATGTGCAACTGGCATTTTAGCTCTTGGTTTAATACCAGGCACTTCAAAGTGTTCTTGTAGAAGAATGGTTGATAACCCTCTTACACAGTATAATTGGAATTCTGCATGTTAGAACATTTGGTTTCTGAAAGATTTTTGTAAATGTTAATAGCTGTCTTTTAAAATGGTGTAAGTGTGAAATGCTATGAAAAGCAAAGGTTTAAATGTCACTCTGTCTATAATTTTCACATTGTAAAAACTAAATAAGTTTTTAAAAATGGAAAACCTAAAAGCCTGCTCTGAGTTTGAAGATATCGAGTCATTCGTTCTTCCTCTCTGAAATGGACATGACATTTAACCAAATAAGCCAAATTTAGAAGAAAAGGTAATGTTTTTTCTAAAATTTACTATTGAACTGAAAAGCAATTATATTTACAGTGCTCCCCACTTTTCCCCATAGTGCATGAGATTATGATTAAAGACCTGTCTCTAAAGTCTGCACCTGAGGAGCCATGCAGGTACACAAGGTCATTACCATCTGCGAGTTGTTCTGGACTCCAGGCCTCTGACTAAGGCTGGGCTGTGGCTCTCAGGGGGCTGGGGAAGTCGGGTCATTTCTCCCCAGGGTGACAACGATTTGGCCATATGAAAATCCAAAATACTTCCCCTCCTTTTTTCTTCCTTTTCTTTTCTGTCTGGTTAGCTTTCTCTTTCTTTTAAATACTTACTACACAAGAGAGAAAGTTTTCTTCCAGTAACTCTATGGGGAATCTGAATTCTGCCTCACCTCCAGTACTTAACAGCCTGAGTATCTTATAAAAAAATGAAAACCACCCAGAGTAGGGTGTGGACCCATTTTGGCCTAAATAGTGTTTAGTGCACAAGTGTAGTTCTCAAAAGTGGTGTTGCTTCTGTGGGTGCCACTAGGAATTGGTTGCTCTTCATAAAGTACCTAAAGTTGCAGAGGAATCCATTTTTTAAAATGCGAATGAGAGGGCATTCAAGAATTTTCCTGTAATACATCACACTCATTACTGAACTGCCTTATGATTTGCTGATCTGAAGTCAAAGGAGCCTGGTCACAGCTCACACGCCAGGAAGCACACACAGCTCACACTCTCATTTTTCTCTGCTCCTGTCAGCACAGACCCTACGTCTCGGCATCCTTTGTCTCCTGCAGCCAACAGAGAAGAGCTGGCTGAGTGCTGCTACTTTAATGTACACCGAGGCTATGATAGAATCATTTGTAGCTTTTATTGATTGTCCCTCAGCCTTGAACTCTGTGAACAGAATCCAGTTTTAGTCTGAGCCTGTATTAGAGGCAGATTCAGGAGGTATGGCATTGGCCAAATCCGATATTCTCCATTGGGATAAATTAGGGATGGACATAGTCTGATCTTCTTTCATCTTAATTTTGACCTCCATAACGTGCCTTAATAATTGGTAACACTCTGACTGTAGACTGTAAACTGGGTGCTCTGTCTCCTTCTCCAGAGAAGAGGAAAAATAAGCATCCTTCCATATGCAAGTGAGACTTGTTGGTATTGCTTATATCCTAGGAGAAGCCTTAGTAGATAATTAACCCTGTTATTTAATTATGACAGAAGAGCAGTGATTCTCAAATTTTAGCCAACATCTGAATCAGCTGCCGCGCTTGTTACAACACAGATTTTTGTGGGGCCTCGCCCCAGAGTTTCTGCTTCAGTAGGTCTATGATAGGGCTGAGAATTTACCTTTCTAACAAGTTCCCAGACGATGTTGTTGGTGCTGGTTCGAAATCCACACTTTGGAAATAGTGTGTTTTTCATAATCGAGTTATAGCTGAAATGTAATTGGGTTATAGCTAAGTACCTACCCTAAATAGCAAACTTATGAAGTCACCAAATGCATGTTCTAGATCCTTCTTTTCCTGGTTTACTAGAAAGATAAATGACAGAAAATGAGGCGTTCGCTAAATGATTTACAAAGATTATTTCTAATGGCATAGGTCACAGAATGATAAAATTGCTTGAACTTTTCCAGCTAAATTATTTGGGCCCTTGATTATCCATTTAGCCCTTTTTCTTTTCCTGGAAAACAAAAATAATAATTATAACTTCCATTTGTTAATTTACTCTTATAACGGGACTGGCTCTGTATAAAATGGTTCCTTCCCACTGGTTTACCTCATTCGACCCTCGGTGCAATCAGTGAGCAGGCTTTGTCGTTCCCATCTGACGGATCTGAGGGCAGGGCTGAGGGAGATAAAAGAGGACCTTTGGAAACACTGTTTTAGATGCGCTCCAAGTTCACCTTGGACTAAACCAGACTGCAGAGAACTCTGTCACCAGCTGACTGATCTCTTTTTGTCCGCTGTGCTTTGGCATTAGGCAATCAGCCACATCGAGAGGCCTCATAAGAAACAACCCTGTAACTCATTTGCTGCCTTCCTGTAGGGAAGTTGTCAAGGACATTGTTTGCTGTATTACAAATGTCTTCTTTGTGAGGACCTGCTGGAGAAACTTCTCTTGGGTCAGGAGGAGTTGTATTTCCCCTGGACACTAGTCACCATGTTTCCTAAACTCTTTAAGAAATCTGAATAGTGCATTGGATACACAGACACATAAATCGTGTGTTATACCTAGACGTGGTCTCCTTTAACAAATATTTTCATTTCCCAACATCTTCATAATAATGTTTACTTTTTTGAACGCTCTCAACAATGACAATTTGAGGAAACGATAGTAAACGTTGTGTCAGCTTAGTTGAGCACACTTCCTGCAGGAAGATGCCCCCGTTTCCAGTGACGTGGAAAACAATGGAAGGAAGCAGGAGTAATTCTGGGGGGAGAGACAAATGGCTTAGGCCTTTCCAGGGCTAAGTAGGATTTGTGCACACCTAAGGTGTGTGAAAAGACTTTGGAAACCATAATTACGCTCTTTTTTTTAATATTTTATTTATTTATCTTTAGAGGGGGAGGGAAGGAGAGAGGAAGAGAAACATTAATGTATGGTTGCTTCTTGTGCATCCCCTCCTGGGAACTGGCCCCTGCTGGGAACTGGCCGGCAACCCAGGCATGTGCCCTGACTGGGAATCGAACCGCGATCGTCTGGTTCGCAGGCCCGCGCTCAGTGCACTGAGCTACACCAGCCAGGGCTCATAATTACGCTCTTAGCATTTGCCTTCTCCCCTTTCTCCTCTCATTCTTATTCCCCTTTAATATTTCCTTTGCATACCTGTCACCGTCCTTCACAAAGATTGTGTGCGTGTTAGGTGAGGTAGTTCCTTGATTATTTTGTCAAGACATAATAAGCTTTGGGTTTGGGATGAGGTGGTAGAAGAGGGAGGGCTCTGACGGACCCTGCGCAGAGCTGCACACCGCAGAGTGAGAAAAATAGAATCCTAGTATGTGCAGCCAACACAGTTTCTAAACTATTAGGCAAGCTGATCTGGCTTTCCTTTAAAATACACGAGAAAGGCTTCTAGAAGCTTGTTGCACTTAGAGCAAAGCCAATAAAGAAAAGAAGACTCTCCCCACAATTTACTAATTAGTTAGAAAGGGTGAAATAGCAGCTTAACAGTGCACTCTGGCAGGTATTACTACCTCACCCAGCTGAGCATCCCCAGTGGTGGGATGAACAGCATCATGCGTAAAGCACATAATACCACTTACCTCGTATTCCTGCAAATAAAGAGACACACACACACACACACACACACACACACACACACACATATATATATATATATATATATATATATATATATATCCTGAATCTAATTATATGAAACATCAGGTAAACCCAGACTGAGGGCTATTCAACAATATAAATGACCTATACTCTTCAAAATGATGTTATGAAAGACAAAGGTTAGGGACACATTCCAGATTAAAGAAGAATGAAAGTTGTGAAAATGAAATGCAAGATCCTGAATTAGATTCTGAACCAGGGGAGAAATTACTGTAAAGGACATCACTGTGACCACTGGCAAAATCTGAATAAAACCTTGAAGATTAGAAAATGGTATTGTATTAATATTTAACTTCCTCATGATCATTGTACCATTGTTATATGTGTAACTATTCCTCTTCTCAGGAAATACACACTGAAATATTAGAGGGTAAAGAGACACTGTGTCTAAAACTTACTCTCAAGTAAGTTTGTATGATTGCTTTGTTTGGATTCAAACAAAGCAATCATACAATCATTATATGCAGAATATGGATATGTGTGGCTTTGACCCATGTTCACTATGCAGTTCAGTAAATACATACATATATATGTATATAAAGAGAGAATTATCTATCTTTAGACATATATTAGTGTGTATATATATATATGTATATATATATATATACACACACACATACACACACACACAAAGAGAATATTAAAGTAACATGAAGCAACATGTTAAAAACTAGTGAATTTGGATAAAGGGTATCCTTTGTACTATTATTATTACAATTTTTCTATTTGAAATTATCACACAATTGTAAGGTTTTTTATATAAAAAGTGAATAGTTACAAAATGTTCTTTTCCTAAGCATTAGTGGACGAAGCGTATTTGTGATGTGGCAAAGCACATAGTTGCAAAACAAGGTCATTCGCAGCACAAGCATAGTCATCTTTAAAGCATGATGCCTGGTGAAAACCACTTCCTTTCATGCACAGACTTGGCTGAATCCTTTCTAAAACATTTCTGAAGTGCTACAGTTTATTATTCACACCACAGAGTTCTCATGTGGTAGCCATGTTATGCGCACCATCTTCAACACATGCCTAGACCTCAAAAAGCCCTTCCCCCACCTTCTAAAAGCATCGGAACACACCAGAGCATCGCCATTACCAGCTGGAGTCCTGCGTTGTTTCTCTGACGAGGGGAGCGCTGCCATAATCCAACGGGCCCATGTGGATGCGTGGCCAGCTTCAGCTCTGATTTCTATTGTGGAGCTGGATAGAAAAGAACATTTGTTCCCTTCCATCCCTGAGTGTTTTCACAGTGACATTTCTCATCTGTGACTTTGGGGTGGGGTGTGCATGTGTGTGTTTACTGCTTGCTTTTCCCTCAAAGAGATCATTCAGTGACCTTGAAATCTGCACTGGCATTTTGCTGGCAGGAAGGGAAACTCGCTCTTCTCATTTGCAAAATGAATAACAATTTGATCATCCTTAAACTTCTAAAAGGTTAATTATGCTCTCTCTCCATGAGTACTGAATAAAAACCTGTTTTATCTCTGCCCAAATGAAACCCACAGGGCTCTCCCTCGCTCTGACTCTACCAGGAGACCCAGTCCTCCGGCTGTCAATTAACCACTATCAGCTCCCAGATCTGTGTGAGCTGCAGTCGATTTTCTCATCCCCAAACTAGACAGTCCTCATTTGCTGGAGCTGTGTGGGGACTTTAAAAACTTCTCAGCAGGAAAGTGTTATCTGGCTGCGGGCATGATGGAAAGAGGAGGGATGTAAAAGGAGTGAGCTAAAAGAAAGAAAGAAGAGGTGTTGGATTACTGAGACTTCAGTTCACTTCAAAGATCAACACAAAAACAAAACTGCAAAACAGAAATGCGTGCACCAAGTTCATAAAAATCACCACCATTAAAGTTAAAAGCAAAGTTAAGAGGTTTAGGCTCTACCGCTCCCCAAAGCACTGGACCTTGCTGGCCTGCCAGTTGTCGAGGAGGCACAGGTCCCTCCACGTGACTGTGAAATGTCTGTGTGTCCACATGCGTGGGGTAGTTGGCAGACCTTGTTCGGGAAGGTTTAACATCTGCCACTCCCCCCCCTGAAAAAATTCTAAGCTACTACTATTTCTTGGCCATGAACAGACTGTTTTAGTCATAAGCCAGAAACCATATCTTAAAAAGGAAGTCTAAGAGATTTACATTTTATTTTTATTACAAGAAAACCTTGTCTTTCAAAGGAAAGTAATGGTGGAAAATCAGGGGAGGTGGGGCAGGAAATCCCTGCCTTCTGCCCCATACTCACGGCTCCTTATTTTTTAGCTGAAAACTTGCAACTGAACAATTTTACGTAAGCCAACCAAACACTATGATATGTAAAAATTAAAATAGAAAAAAAAGGTGGAACAAGCACCACGCATTTTATTCTAAAGGAAATGTGTTACTATGGACAACAGTTCAGATGTTTTAAGAGTAATATGCTTACCCGTTGCCATTCAGGGCCCAGTCTCCTGACTGGACTGAAGTGGGTTACTGTGTGTGTGTAAAGAAGGCCTCTGTGTAGCCTTGCCCCACGTTCATGCTGAAGCAGAGTAAATACTCATAGGGACAAGGTACTGTGTCTTTCACTAATACAGCAACCCCTCTGTAGAAAGATTGAGTTCAGACGACAACTTTCTGACGATTTCATGAAAACCCAAATTATTTTCAGCAAGAAGCACTCAGGCAAAGTTTACAGCTTTTGTTGTCCTTCTTCCTGGATTTTTTGGTGGTAAAATAGACATGGCATAAATTTACCATTTTAACCATTTCCAAGCATACAATTCGGTGGCATTAGGTGCATTTATAATGTTATGCAACCATCACCACTATCCATCTCCAGCATTTTTCATCATAAACGAACTACATCCATTAAATACCTCCCAGTTCCCTTCTTCCGGCCATGCTGAGGTCTGAGGTCTTTGTGTCCCTTCAAAATTCATGTGTTGAAATCCTAATGCCCAGTGTGATGGTTTTAGGAGGTGAGGCCTTTGGGAAGTGCTTAGGTCATGGGCAGGGGGGGCAGTGTTGGTGCCTCCAGGAGGCAAGTGATCAGTGTTTCTCTCTCACATCAGTGTCTCTCTCTGTCTCTGTCTCTGTCTCTCTCCGCTCCTCTTCCTCTCCCCCGCCTTCCCTTCCTGTCTCTCTAAAATCAATAAACATATCCTTGAGTGAGGATTTAAAGAGAGAGGCCTCACCGAGCTCCTTATCCCCTTTTGCCATGTGCAGTTACAAATGAGAAGTCTGTGACCCCGAAGAGAATAGGGCCCTCGCCCTACCGTGTTATCACCCTGATCTTAGATTTCCAGCCCAAAGATCTGGGAAAAATAAGTTTCTGAGGTTTATAAAGCTATACTGTCTGTGATATTTTATTACAGCAATCTGAACAGACTAAGATACCCCAGACCCTGGACACCTCTCTTCTACTTTCTATTAGCCTTTCTCTAAAGCTAAGGGGAATCATACAGTGTTTGTCCTCTTGTGTATAGCGTATTTCACTTAGCATAATGTTTTCAAGGTTATCCGTGTTATCTAGTACATGTCAGAATTCCATTTCTTTTTTAAGGCTGAGTAATATTCCATGGTCTGCATATACCACATTTTGTTGATCCATTTATCTATCAATGGGCATTTGGGTTGTTACTCTACCTTTTATGAATAATGCTGCTGTGAACATCAGTATATAATTATCTGTTCAAGACTCTACTTTCAGTTCTTTTGGATACATACCTAGAAGCAGAATTGCAGACTATATAGTTCTTATAAATGAGGGCTGTATTATCCAGGCCGTAATATATGAGGTAAGAAATGGAACCAAAACTCTACCTAGCAAAAACAGTGGGCCTTAGTTGCCTGAGTTCCACCTCAAGATCTTTTCAATGGTTTTCTTTCAATTATTTTAATATTGGCAGGAAGAATTTGAAACTGCAGAAAATGGAGGTATAAATGAGAAATTTCTTCTGGCAAAAAATGTAGAGTTTGAGTCCAAACCAAAGCATCATGGGTAATGACTGTCCCTCTGAGTGTTGGCGTAAGAAGCTTACATTTCTTAAGAATAATTGTCATGTGGGAGGGAGAGTTGACTGGAGAGTTCCACTCCTGCTTCCCATGAGTCTCCTCTTTCCCTGCAGCACACGGAATGTTTCCTACTGCCCATCCACAGTGTCCTCTGACCAACTGCTCCCCTCTCTACGTTCTCTCTTCCCTCCAGCCCAAGGTGCCCTTCCTGAACCAGACGGCCTCACTGTTCTGCTCCCAGTCAACACTCGTTTCTCTAGGAATATGCCAGTGACCCAAGCAGGGCCAATCGTGACTAGCAAATGGATGAGTAGCCTATAATGCAGGTTTTGGATTGCAACATGAGCTGAACTAGTTGGGCTCCTCTCTTAGGAAATGAGAATTAGGGAACAGAAACTGAATCACGTATCAGCTAAAGTGGAGGGCAGCGATTGTGCTAAGAACACTGTGAGACGGTCTTGTTGGGAGGGACCATTGTAAGTCAAATCATTTGTAGGCTGAAGTTCAGAGAGAAAGTCAGATATTAGAAAAAAGTGGGTCAGATACACAGAAAGAAGAAACACTGGACAAGAAGGAGAATAAATATATTAATACATAGTTTATGAGGGTGATAACAGAGTTGCTGTGACATCAGCCTTTGTGCCTATGTCTTGCCGTCTTGCCATTGCAAGGGCTCCCCAACGTTTCCCTGCTAATGGCGACTTCCATTGAGTTAACTAGAGCGGGTCTCTCTTCCTTACAGTTCAACAAGTCTGACCAGAAGTTTCTCTCCTGTTACTTTTTTTTCTATATCCACCTCCTTCCGATGTCTCTCTATATTCTTCTAAGCCCCCCTACTCTTTCCTCTTTTTCTTCCCCCCCATTTATGCTTCAGGCATACTGCTCGGATCTATCCCTATACAATACTAGAAAACTGAAGAGAAGTGATATAGTGGGTTTTATTAATAGTGACTTTATTGAGATGTAATTCACATAAAATTCTGTAATTCGCATAAAATTCAATATTTTCAAATGTACACGTGAGTGGTTTTTAGTATTGTCACAGAGTATATCACCATCCCTTCTAATTTTAGTACGTTTTCATCACCCCAAAAGGAATCCCATTCCCATCAACAGTTTCCCCTCCCCCATTTCCTCCACCCCTAGTCCTAATCTACCAAGCTACTTCCTGTCTCTGTGGATTTGCCTATTCCAAACGTTTGATATAAATACAGTATGTACATAATACAACAAATACAATATATGACTACCTTCTTTCACTTAGCATAATTTTTTGAGATATGTCCATGTTGAGATATATATATATATATCAGTATTTAATTTCACTTTATCATCAAGCAATATTCTGTTGTATGGATATAGCATATTTTGTTTATTTACTCATTGGTTAGTGGACATGGATTATTCCCGGGTTTGGGCTGTAATGGGTAATGCTGCTGTGAACGCTGTGTACCAGTCGTTGTCTGAGCCTGTTTCCAGTTCTCTTGGGCATTTGTCAAGTGTAATCGCTGGGTCTGGGAGGTCATGACGTGTATTCAGTTGTCCTTTTGTTCCCTTTTCCTTTCCGTGATGCCGTAAGACCTTCATCATATCATTTTCTGTTCTTCATATTTTCTTTGTGTGCTATCGTTTTTAGCACACCTTTGCATTCTTCTCTGATCCTCACTTTTACTTTTGCCAATTATTTAAGTTAATTTTTTTTCAAAAACTCATCCTTAAATTGCTTTACTGTATTCCCTTTTTCCTTTCTTCCTTCTCTCTCCCCATCTCTGACAATGCTTGAGCAAAGCATGCTGAATTCACCTACAGCAAAGGCAGGCTCCTGTGAAGAAATACAATCCCAAGAAATAGTTCTACAGACAAAGAACTTCAGAAACAGAGACAGAAGGACAAGGGTGCCTAGACATATGATTATAAAAGCCTATATTTGAAAGGTCATTGTGGTCATAGTTTTATTCATGGATTTGTCAAGTCAGACCAAAAAAGCCTGACATTGACCGCAGTCTCTTCCACCCGTCCATCTGAGCTGCAAATAGAATGTGACTCCCAGATAATTGCTGTGGTGCTGCTATAGGGGATGTCACCCTCAGCGGCACTAGCCCTTTGCCTCGGGCACTGTATGGACAGTGACAGGCGAATCACCCTGATGAGATGAAGAACTCTGAGTAGATTGAGGGAGGCCTTTGACTTGTCCCACCCCGCTGGTTCCCAGTAGAACACGCCTGTGTCTTATCCTCATTGTAAACTCGAGGCTAAAGCTGAGAAGCACCAATTTTGCTCAGGCAGACGAGTCAGTATTTTCCAAGTTTTTGACAGCTGACCAATTAAAAACCAGATGACACCATTAACAAGCTCCAAATACGCCAGGATGTAGAGCAATAGAAGGCACCAAAGCACCTACTACTGTACATGGCCATTCTCAGTGTGAGCTTGATAATTACAATGATGAAGATGATGCTGATGACCGCAGGGATGCTGGGCAGGATTCAAATCATTAACTGGAAGGCAGGAAATCCTCTCTCTTACCAATATTTCCAGTGAGCCTCCTTCCATTTACCCCATTTTAGTACTTTTGTCTTCAAAATTCTGAAATTTTATTTAATTCCAATTAACGATTTGAATCCTGCCCAATATCCCTAAAAGCCCACATCAGCATCTTTCCCAGCATCGTTATCATTGAATGTTTTTCACACTCATCCTGCGCACAGTCATATACTAGATGAAGAATGGGGCAGGTTTCACGTGTAGCTTTAAAAGAGTAGTTTCATCCATTTTTAGTCAAACCATGTTGTTTCGACCGTAAGATGTTTGTGAACAAGCCCTTTTTGGAGCCTTTTGGTCTGCGGTGAATGGGTATGCTGGGTGTGTTACAAATCCATTCTCCCGAAACTAAGACTATCATGTTGTAGAAGCCACTGGCAATTTTTCAGGATCAGGAATGACAGAGAGAGGCCTGAGCCTAAAATTGCCTGGCATAGTCCTTTCCTTACAATTCTGATAAATAATAGTCCATGTTGTCAGGCTATAGGACCTTTACAAATATGGTAGATGTGAAGTGCAAGAGTTTTTATTTTAATGTTTGTGCCCTTAATTAGCCAATATACCAAACCTTTTTCCAAATAAAGGGCTGGAGCCAACCTCAATGAGGACATTTGATTAGTCAGTGCCTCCTCTTCTTTATGATCAGACTTCGGGGAGAAAGGTGGGGAATGAGTGCAGGGACTGCTGAACTTGAGAACCGAGTTGCTATACAATGCACATTCGAGAAGTTTCAGACAGCACAGCATGGTGCAGATTGCTACCACGGCCATCACTTACAGGAACCACACCAATCTCAGAAGAGGTGGCAGCAGTGACACCACCAACCCTGTGATTTGAACCATCCACAGGAAAACATAGTTGATGGACCAGCAACAGGGGTGAGCTAGCACCACCCAGACACCCAGCAGTACACACCACATGAGACCCACCGACAGGCAGTTATGGGGGTTCTCAGTTGCACTTCTCAAATGTGATAGCTAGCCCACATAAAAAATTATAATAGAAACTTGGGACATCTTGAGTCCACGATGGGAAGTGACACTGTTCTTCACAAAAACTGGCATTTTGTTCTAAGCAGGTAAGAAATCACCAGAAATGAAAACTTTAGTGTCTGTATAAATAGCTAATGATTCTGGTCACCAGTTCTGACATGTGGGTTTATTCCCCACACCAAGGAATTCTCATATACTAGGTGGGTGTCCTATCATTGAACTCAATTCTAACACTGTCTACCTGGAAACTGCACAGGTTAAGGGCTCAGTCCTACAAGACTACCCCCATTACCATTTCAGCCATCAGTCACAAGTCCAGTGTGTCACTTGTGCTTCTGACCAACAAGCTATAGACAAGAGGTTCCAGTGACCCCCTCCCCAGGTTCGTTAACTGCTGGAGCAGTTCAGAGGATCATTTTACTTAGTAGATTACAAGTTTAACATAAAAGGATATAACTCAGCAACAGCCAAGTTGAAGAGAGACATGGGGCAAAGTCTGGGGAAAAGGCCCAGAGCTTCCATACCCTAAGTCTGGGTATGCTGCTCTCCCTGAATCTCCATGTGTTCACCAACCTGGAAGCTTTTCGGACCCTGTCTGTTTGGAGGCTTCATTACATGGGCACAGTTTAAATCCCTGGCCTTTGGTGGCTGAACTCAGTTTCTGGCCCCTTTCCCTCCCCAGGAGTCTGTGGTTTATTTACTTGTTATGCTTTTCCCCACTAACGTGCAAACTCATGAAAACAGGGAGTTAACAGGGCTAACACTACGAGGAAAAGCCAGGCAGGGGGAACAGCCTGAGAGAAATCCTGAGGCAGCAGAGAGCTTGGTATGCGGAGCAACTGACAGCAGTGTGGTTTTAGGATTTATCTGGAACCACAGATGCTTCCACCTCTGAAAACTGAAGCAAGGGATTGGACAGAAGAATGAATACACCATTAGGAGAAAGAGTCCTGGTGTGCAAAATAGCACGGATATGCAAAGAAGGGGGAGGGACTGGAAAGAAGGGACAAGCCTACTTTCACTGCTCTTCAAGGTACACAGGGCGTCATGCATTGAGAAACATATTCTCAGTGAATTTCATGGATTATCACTTGTCCTTCATTTTCTTGATAAGATCAAACAAAAAACACGTGCCTCCTCAAAATTCAGTTAGAGAAAGCTGGTCAGGACAGAAGTCGATTTAGCATGAATCAGCAAAGTCCAACTGCTCACTACCTTTCACAATGTGCTATCGCCAGGAACTGGTTAAGCTTAAATGTTGTGGTTTACAATAAAATTTAACAACCTGGCTGGTGTAGCTCAGGGGATTGAGCACGAGCCTGCGAACCACACGATGGCAGTTCGATTCCCAGTCAGGGCACATGCCTGGGGTGCAGGCCAGTTCCCAGCAGGGGACTCATGAGAGGCAACCATACATTGATATTTCTCTCCTTCCCTTTCCCTCTAAAGATAAATAAATAAAATCTTTAAAAGAAATTAACAAAACCATGACACAAGTGAATTACAATCCTTTTACTTAACACGTTAGACTCTGGGCGCACTGTTCACTGGACCAGTGTTACTGAGCATCTCAGTTAAAGTAGAGAAACTTCCCCTGCTCACCAACAGTGTGTGCTTATCTCACACGTTTCCACATTCTCACAGGTTTTCACATGAGGTCAGGGACCTCAACACTGGCTTCCTTACTTAAATCACAGCCAAAATGCCTCACCGACTTTTCTGCAGGGGAAACTTCAATACAATTATGATGCAGTCTGAATGCAAAGTACTGCGAGATTTCTAGCATCCCCTTCCCACCACATGCACTGCCGTCTACACCACACCTAGTCAATAGCACATCCTGTTCCACTTAGTTTTCATTGAAATGACAAGTTTCTTCTCAACCTCACATTTTATTGATTCACATAAAGTTTAATTAAATTTTATAATTACCATAGCAAGTACAACTTGCATACACAGGTCCAGGAACAAATGCCACCAGCTTCATGAGGCACACAACTGGTGGGAGAAGGAGGGTACAGACCATGTTGTAACTAGCATTTGGCCTTAAATTAGCCAAGTTCTTTGTGGCTGCCCCTCTTGACATTAGCAGCCAAGCACCAGGTACATGCTGCCCTCTCATCCAGAGGACACAGATCCCATAAACATTTTCTCTTGCCTTTCAATCAATTCACCACGTATGTCTTGGATCCACTTGTGCAGAGGTTTACAATAGATTCAGCAGGAAGAATTAAAAAACAAGTGGAAGAGCAGGTAAAAAAAAGACTATTGACCTCAAAAAGCCTGTAATATTATTGTACAAATCATTTCACCGTAGTTGTTAGCTGCCATTCCTTGACTATGTACTTGGTTGCAGACATTATGCAAAGTACTTTGCAGACATCATCTCACTCAGTCCCCACAGGACTTCTTTGAGGCAGACGCAAACATCGTCGACCCTGTTCACAGGTAGGTTAACTGAGGCTGAGAGCGCCCCTTCAGGAGTGGCGAAGCCATCACTTGACTGTGTGCTCAACTTGCTGCCACTTTGCATCACTGGCCTTTGCTGCTGACAGCCATCTGAAGCTTCAGATCAGCCTCCTGCTCTTGGATGCCAATAAACCTTTCTCCTTATTTTTTTTTTTTTACTATTAGCATGGTTTCTTAAATCATACTCTCCACCAGAAGCTGCCAGTAAAATGAGTAAGACCTAAAAACTGTGACGTTCATCAAGAACTCACCGAGTGTCCAGCATTGTGCTAGAACCTCAAACACAGGGTCAGTCTCAGGCGTCCCTGTTCTAGGGGTGTGACCACCCAACGGGGCCATGGCGTACTGGCGGGTGTTCCGCCTGGAAGTCACAAGGAATGTACTTCTTCCCCATCTAATAGTGGAACCCCAATTTTATTACTTGAATTACACTTATCTTCATGGGGCATCTTTTCACAATTATTTTAGAGAGCTGGGTAGAATAACAAAAAAAGAGACTAGACAAAAAATATCAAATGGCGATTGTGACCTACTACTAAGACATGATTAATTTAATACCCAGGGCATTTTAACAATGAAAAATATCACCTCGTTCACTTATCGTTTTATAATAGATAAATAACATTCATTGCAAGTAATCCAACAACATAGAAAAATGTAAGAGATAAAATAAAAGCATTAAAGTCCCCCAACGCACTAACAACCACCATTAACGTTAACTTATATTAATATTCTCCATGTATAAACCACGTCTTGATAAGGTACTGAATTCCATCTCTGCAAATAATCATCCACTCAGATTTTCAGCTTTGCAAAGGAGCCAGAGGCATCCAGACCTGCCATCAGCCAGCATCTCCAGATGGTCGTTGGGGACTCCCTTCCACACATTCAATTGCGAAGCAAACTGCCGTGATGCAGACACAGGGAGGCCCTGGTGCAGACACCTTGGCACTGCAGCACAGCCTGCCTGACACTTTTCTCTTGTGTGTGTCTGTGTGTGTGGTCCCTAAATAAAACGGTCTCTTTTTTCACCCCCGCCAAAGAATTGATAAGTGGTTAATTAAATTGAATTCTATTGATTTATTGCAGTGAACTGAATGGAGGTGAATTAAAGAGAGACCTATGGGAATTGCTGAGCAGGTGTTAAAACATATCTCTACTCTCGAGGCAATGTGGTGCCTTTGTCTCATGGACATAGCAATGAAATAAAAGGACTTAGAGTATTTTAAAACAGCAACATCTCCTCGAGTCCCATCCCAGTGAACAGTGGACTGTTGTATCCAAAAGTCCAAAAATAAATAAATGACACCACTGCAATTCTCATAGCAGTTGAATGAATCAGAGAAAAATACATTTTTCCTTATTTTCTTGATAGGTATATATATTATCTTTAGTCTTAGAATTATCACTTCTTCATACCTTAATCTACTTTTGAAATTCTGTCTCTTCTGAGAATAGAAGAACTACAGCTAATACAAGGTGGGGCAAGAGTAGGTTTACAGTTGTTTGTGTGAAGAAATACAATAATTAATATATAGCAATGCAAGGATAAAACTGTGCTTCACTGCTCACAACTATAAAACTACCTTTGCCCCACTCTGTATGTTAAACACCAAAATCTACTCTTAGGAGAAGTCAGGAAACCTGGAGCAAAACGACTCAGTTGTTAATCCTATTCTGGCTTCTCAGTAATGGGCCCCCGGGGGCCACTGGGTAGACAGATGCTCTGCAATTCTGGCTCTTTGTGGGGGTGGGGGTGGGGGGTGGCAGGCAGAGGGTGTCACCACTCTCTCTGAAATAAAAGGACCTGCTGTGCCCAATAATTGCTACTGATATCCCCCAAGCTGGCACGCTTTATCTAACCAGGGGATTTTAGAACTTTTTTTTACTACTTTTCACTGGAATGGTATATTTTTTCCTTCCCAAGAAGAAACTGGAGCTCTTTATTGCGTCACGAGGAAGCCACTGGGATGCGACCTTCAAAGGGATCTCCCTAAAGAGCAGTGAAGGTTTCTGACAACCTCCAGAAACAAGCAAGTATCCGGCACAGCAGGAGAAGGAGACGAGTGTCCTACCAAAAAGCAATGTCACTAAATGGAATGGGGCCTGGGAGTAAAAAAGATGCATTAGAGCCCTTCACCTCTAGACTCAAGATATACAAAAGCCGTGGAGAAAACTTAAAGCCCTATGGCCGGTAACTGGACACCATCTGGCTTTCAAAACCCCGCAGAAGTGGAGAAAGCATTTCAGGTGCCAAACGGGTCAAGGTTTACTGCCCATATATTGAAATTCGTACATTTACAAATAGCCATAACCTCAGTTACAGTTATTTGCAAATGGCAGCAGCAACAACTGTTGCTCCCGGTAGTCACCCGCACTTTACTTAGTATCCGAATGACTTTGAGTGCATCCCTAAACCCAAATACAGGACTCTATTTTTCATCCTCTTGTGTAGTTAGACGTGACTTGCAGCAGTTAGACGTGACTGTGTGAGAAAGTTCAGGTCAATGATTCAAAACCAAAATGTTATATAGTATTCACAGAAATTTTCCTTACGAGGCAGGGAGTGCCATTCTTTCTGTCTTTCCTGCGGCCCTGTGCACAGAACGGAAGAACGTTCTTCCCTCCTAGGGAAGGTGCAGCGGAAAGCTGGAAGGGGTCTTGCCAATCCTTGACTCCCTACCCTCCAGAATTACTTTACTTAAAAGAGAATTAAGCTTTTATATTGTTTGAGCCACTGTGATTTGAGGGATCACTGCTATTTGCAGCTGAAAATAATCTTGACGAACACAGATTGGAAATAAAAGCAAATTTATATAATGCCCAAGATATACTGGCTCAGCAGAGGAATCAGCCAACGTTGCTTACTGGGGCTCATGGAAATGATTTCCACGTAAGTGCCCTAGTCGATAAGAGGCAGCAGTGTTACCAGGGGTGCCAAGTCCAAAGGTCAGAAAAACAGTTGCTGTGTTTGCCCCGCTCCCTTGACACTGGGCCTGAACACAGCCTCGTAAAATTTCTCCATTCAGTGAGGACTCAGGGCACCACTACTGATTCTTTGCACTGGACCGAAGCTGAGAGAGACACATTATACAAAGGCTTTATGGCTGTTTCTCAACTTTGTATTTCATGCCACTCTGGTAAACACTAAAAAGCTCCAGCCCTCACCCTTGAGATAATGATTACCTTCCTAAAGATTTAATAACCAGAAACCCCCATGACCTTCGAGAAGAACCAGAACAGAACGCCCATCAGCTGTCCAGGCACTGCCAAAAGTACTCATTGAGGGGTTGCTCTCTGTGTATAAAGCAGTTTTCAAAAAAACAAAAAACAAAAAAACAGTTTTCAACTGTTTTTTCCTGCTCAAAAATAAAACAGGTGATCTCCACAATGTAAAACACCCATGGGCATGCCCAGAGTGAGAGGAAATTCCCCGTCGGCCAACTGAAAGAAACTCCATCATTTCTGGTCCCCCCCCCCAAGAAATTGCAATGAGAATGATGTCACTGCAAACCATGTAATGATGTGACAAGTTTAAATCTGCTTTACTATAGAAAGATATTAAATTTTATCATTTTTTCGTAAATCACTAGTCTTAAGATTATTTGTAACAACCCTCAAGAAAAATAACTTGAACCATGCTGCAACACCCCCAAGAGAGTCACTCATGTCTGTACCTCTGTCCCTGCTCCCGCTGTACTGAGGCCTACCGACTCTCCTCGGTGATTTCCAAGCTGAAAAAAGGTTTCCAATATAGAAAACCATTCACCAGGTGAATAGCCAAGCAGGCTTCCCCATGCAAATGAGTTCTGAATAAAAATGTCTTTAATGGTAATAATGAGGATGCTGATCAGAGCCAATTATTTCAAGCTTCATAATTTGTATATTAACTAAACATCCTCATAATTAAGCAAGTTAGCCTAGGGAAATGCCATTCATTAAAAGCTCTAGTGTATTTTGCTTTTGGATTTTCTGCTCTAAAATTTTCATATGAGTAGGAAGTGAACTTGTCTATAAATAATGGGCAGCCAAAAGGAAAGAGCTTAAGCAAATTCGGGGTATGGTTGTCATTATTATCATTTTGATGTAACCAGAAGTCTGGAGGTAAGCTGTCCAGAGCAGATACTGTTGTTCCAGGCGGCCAGTAGGTATCCAGGTTCTTTTACATCTCTGCTCCGCTTGTCCTCAGGGTGAGCTCACGCCTTTGGGTCCCTAAAGAGCAGCCCATGCCTTGGGATGGAAGGGGAAGGGGAAGACAAAGGGCAGCCCCCAGCTGACTCAGTTTCCTTTTAAAAGAGCTTACCATGAAGTCCTACCTAGCAGTTCCCACTTACATGTTGGTGGCTCAAACGGTCACATGGTCACCCTTAGCCCCAGAGTGAGGTGGGGAGTGGTGTGAATGATGACAGGAGGCGGTGGGTGGAGGCACAGGTGATGAGCAAAACAAAGTCATGTTTCTGTCAGGGAGGAAGGTGGGGGAAAGTGAAACTGGGTAAGCAGCAAGTGTTGTCATTACCTCCAAGCACAAAGAGGTAAGACAAAGGAAGATCATCCTTAAAAAAAAAAGAAAGAAAGAAAAGAAAAACCTCTATGTCTGAGTCTATAGCTACTATCACTAGAAGTCATCAAAACCCTACTTGAAAGACAACCTGTAACACCGGGGATCGGTGTGTGTGCAGAAGCGCCCACAGACCCACAGAAGATGCACCTACAGGGTCAGCTGCCTTCATTTAGCAATGTGACACAGGTGAGGAAGGCTGTGTTTCTTCTAGTAAAAGAAGAAAACTGAAACGTAATTCTTATTCTAGTGACCCTTTCCTTGTTTTTGCTTTGTCCCTAAAGCGTCTTTGTTTTTATTTAAACTTCTGTTTTCTCCATTATTATGATTTCAAAAAAAAGATTCTGAGAAGATGTCATAATCATGTTTTCCGGGTGCTTTTTGCTCACCTGCCATATTCTGATCCTTTTTTAGGATCAGAATGGACCCTTTTTTAGGATCAGTTGGCCCTCTTTTACTAGTCAGACCGCGCAGGTCCTTGTCAGCTGGGGAGACCCAGCCTGACATCTGACAGTCAGGCACAGTCCTTTCTGCTTTCCATGTCAGTAACAACTGGAAGAGTTCTGGAATTAGCGCTTTGCTGTCAGTTTTGTTAATGACGTTTGAGGAAAAGAGGAACACAACCTACTCTTCTGGGAATATGAGATATTGACTCTGCAGAACTGACAATAGTAAAATGTTGGTTTAATGCCAAATTCATCTTTCAAATATGTCATAAGTGCTAAATATCTAAAAAAAGAATTAGAATTAATAGAGCTTAACCTTATATTAGCAAATTGTGAAAACCTGAATTAAAAAGTTGGCTTAAGAAGAGAATTTTTTAAATTACAATTAATCATCAGAAAAATCTCCATTCCAGGTGACGTGCAGAAATAACAGAAACATGTTCTCAAACAAGATTCTCCCACCCAAGAAAACCCCAATAATTCACTAACAGTTATAATGACCCTTGAAATACATCTAGATAAAGATTAGATAATTTTTTAAATGAGTTGACATGATGGTTGAAAATGTTCAATGAAAGTCACAGCCATGGTCATTTTTTTGTGGAAAAATAAGTCATCTCCTCACGGACTTGAGGGCTCAGGCCATCCATTGCCAGGTTAAGGCAGCATATAATAATGGATTGTTTTCTTGTCCTGAAAACATAGATCTAAGAATTAGAATTTAGCCTCCGGCTTTCTCATTAGAATGTCTAACTGCTGATTTACCAGTGGAACAGCTCAAAATGTGCTGTGCTATTTCTTGAATCTTTGTTCCAAGCACACTGAAAATGTTTATCCCAAGTGGACAAATGCAGTTGGAGCGCACACGTTCATCTCTCGGAAGAAGAGCCTTGTTCATAGACGTCTGTGCTGTCTGTCCCCTGGATTAAGTGCACTCCTGATTTTTCCCTTTTATCAAATTGATTAATAAATTTACAGTGTAAACTACCTAAGTGAATCAAGAATATATTCAAATTTTATTTATAAGACAGTTTGATATGCTAAAAGCATCACTTTCATGAAAACAAAGTTAATTTCTCTTTTCTAAAGTTTATTCACTCTTTAAAAATTTTTTTTAATTGCAGTTTACATTCAACATTAGTTTGGATTAATTTCAGGTATACAGCATTTTTTAAAAAGAATAAAATAATTGCACATTCATAAGGGCTCTATCGACCCTTTCACATAAATCAAAAATAACTACCTTTTCTCAGGTATTTTTAAAATTATTTTTGGTTGTGATGAAATACACATAAAATTTACCATCTTAACCATTAAGCGTACAGTTCAGAGGCATTGCCTACACATGTTGTTTTGTGACCATCACCACCATCACCTCCAGAAATTCTTCATCTTCCCCAGTTGAAACTCTGTACCCAAAAGGCAATAATTCCCCACTTTGCCATCTTCTCCAGCCCCTGGTGAACACCGTGTTACTTTAGATTGATTTTGGGGCCATTAACATAAGTGGGGTGCTGAAGTCCCCTGCTATTATTGTAATACTACCAATCTTTATTTATGTTTGTTAATATTTGCTTTCTGTATTTAGATGTTCCTAAGTTGGGTGCGTAGATGTTTATAAATATTATATCCTCTTGTTGGATTTACCCCTTTATTATTATGTGATGTTTTTCTTTGTCTCTTGCTACAGTCTTTTTTTTAAAGTCTATTATGTTTGATGTAAGTGTTGCTACCCCAGCTTTCTTTTCATTTCCATTTGCATGAAGTATCTTTTTCCATCCCTTCACTTTCATTCTGTGTGTGTCTTTTGGTCTGAAGTGAGTCTTTTGTAGGCAGCATATAGACGAGTGTTGTTGTCATTTTAAGATTTTATTTATTTTTAGAGAGAGTGAAAGGGAGGAGGAAAGAGAGGGAGAGAGACATCGACCATCTGCCTCTCACACGCCCCCAACCGGGGACCTGACCTGCAACCCAGACATGTGCCCTGACTGGGAACTGAACCAGTGACATTTCAGTTTGCAAGATGGTGCCCAAACCACTGAGCCACACCAGTCAGAGCTATGAGTCTTGTCGTTTTTATCTTTTCAGACACACTGTTTTCTGATTGGAGCTCTCAGAGGAAGATTTCAGCACTGAGTTCATTAACATTTTGTCTTAGTCCATTAAAATTTGAAGTAACTATAGCCTGGCTGGTGTGGCTCAGTGGATTGAGTGCCGGCCTGGGAACCAAAAGTTCACCAGTTCAATCCTGCCTAGGGCACATGCCTAGATTTGGGGCCAGGTTCCTGGCTGGGGGCATGTGGAGGCAACCACACATTGATGTTTCTCTCCTTCTCTTTCTCCCTCCCTCTCCCTCTCTCTAAAAATAAACAAACAAAACCTTTTAAAAGAAGTAATTATGGATAGGTATGTGGTTATTGACATTTTACTTATTGGTTTTTGGTTGTTTTTGTAGTTCTTCTGTTTCTTCCCTCTTCTGGTGCTCTTTTGTACATTGATAACTTCATTAGTGATGGATTTGGATAACTTTCTCTTTATTTTTTGTGCACCTAATAGGAGTTTTTGGTTAGCATTACCATGGCATTTGTATATAACAAGCTACATTTATAGTACTTTATTTTAAGTTGATGGAAGTTTGAATGCATTCTAAAAACACTATGTTTTACTCACCTCTCTCATATCTACAGTTTCCACATTGTATTTTACATCTTGCGTGTGTGTGTGTGTGTGTGTGTCCCTTAATATCATTGTTGGTACATCTGCTCCCACTACTTTTGGTTTTGGCTTTCAAACTAACTTTATCATTGGTTGATCCCCTACCATTACTAAATGTGTGACTTTATTGGTGAGTTTTTTTCTAATTTCCTGTATTTTCTTTTTAGATTTGACCTTTCCTTTTCCACTTACAGAAGTTCCTTTATCATTTCTTGTAGTGCCAGTTAGCTTTTGTTTGTCTGGGAAACTAACTCCTTTAATTCTGAATAATAATCTTGCTGGGTAGAGTATTCTTGCTTGTAGGTTTTGGGTTTTTTTTTTAATTTCATCACTTTAAATATATCAGTCCATTCCCTTATGGCCTGCAAAGTTTCTGTTGAGAAATCAGCCTAAAGTCATATGGGAGAATCCCTTGTACCTAACTGTTTTTTCTTGCTGCTTTTAAGATTTTCTCTTTAACTTTTAGCATTTAAATTCTAATGTGTCTTGGGGTGGGCCTTTTTGGGGTCATCTTGGTTTGGGCTCTACATGCTTCCCAGACTTGGATGTCAGTTTCCTTCATACAGTTAGGGAAGTTTTAATCCATTATTTTTTTCAAATATGTTTTCTGGCTCTTTCTCTCATTCTTTTCCTACTGAGAACTTTATAATGTGAATATTAGTATACTTCATGTTGTCCCAGAAGTCCCTTAAACTACCCTCATTTTTTAAAATTCTTTTTTTCTATTTGTTGTTCCTTGTCTTCCAGATACTAATTAATTCTTCCGCCTCCTGTAACTTGCTGCTGATTTCCTATAGTGCATTTTGATTTGTTATTGTATTCTTCAGTTCTGATGGATTCTTTCTTTATATTTTCTGATTTTTTGTTGAAGTTCTCACTGAGTTTATCTATTCTCCTCCCAAGTTTATTGAGTGACTTTATAACCATTGTTTCAAACTTTTTATCTGGTAGATTGCTGGTCTTTATTTCATTTAGTTCTTTTTCTGAGGTTTTGACCTCTTCTTTCATTTGGAACGTATTCTTTTGTCTTCCCATTTTGGCTCTTTCTATGTTTGTTTGTATGTATTAGGTAAAAGTGGAATGTTTCCTGGTCTTAAAAGACCAGCCATGTGTAGGAGATAGCTTCTGAGGCTCAGTGGTGTAATCCTCCCTGGTCCCCAGAGCCAGGTGTACCAGGGGTGTCCTCTGTATAGGTTGCATGTGCCCTCCTGTTGCAGTTAGGCTACCATTGCCACAGGCACACCAGGGGGTGTGGCTGCCCTTCAGCCTGACTGTCTGTCAAGGCCAGCTGTAACTACTGCCGGACAGTCTGTGGTGCAGGGGGTTGTCTCCATGGAGTGAGTCACTTTGAAGGAATTTCAGTGCCAGCAGAGGCTGCCCATAGGGATATCGGTTGTGGAGCTGCTCGGGTTGGGCTCTGGTGTAAGCTGAGGCTGGCAGCTGCTTGTGCCAGGCTTGGGACCATTGGGTGGGGGCCATGATGCTTGGCCAGTGCTTGTGCTGGCCTTGGGGCTGCTTGGGAAGTATTGTGATCTCCAGTGCCATGAGTGGCAGGTCTGGAGGTTTGGGGAAAAGATCCACCAGTGCAAACAAGTTGGTGGGACAGAGTCTTAGGGAAACTCCAGGATGGTGCAAAAGGCGTTATCCAGGTTAAGAGAGAGTGACAGATCTCATGCACACTGGCACTAGGCCAGCCAGGTTGAAGGAGAGCACAACAAAAGAAACAAAGAAACAATGGCACCAGCCAGTGCTTTCATCCCCACAGAGAGTTCCCACTGATCTCTGTCCTTCCAGCACTCACTCTAACATTAGCCAATTTATTTTATCCCCATAGGACCAAGGTGCTTCTCAAACTGCTGCCTCTGTGTGGAGCTTGGAGTGAGTTTGTGTGTGAGCCCTTCAAAAACACTCCACATAACCCTATGTAATCAATATTACAGAGTGCGCACGCACTCTCTCTCTCTGTCGTGTAATCCCTGTATGTTTTCAAAGCCAAATATTATGGGGACTCCCCTTCCTAGCATAGGCGCCCCCCCCCCAGGCTGGGGAGCCCAGTGTGGGGCTTGGATTCCTCATTCCTCAAGGGTCACCACCTCAGCTGGGACCCCTCCTATTTATGAATCACCCTATCACGGTTGTGGGACCTGATCAGACCACATTACTGTCCCTCCTCCCCATCTCAGTGTGGCTTTTTTCTTTTTATCCTTAGTCGTAGCAGTTCTGTTCACTTGTCTTCGAGTTATTCTCAGCAATTTTTCTATATTTGGTTGTACTTTTAATGTGTTCATGGGGGAAGGTGAGTACAGAATCTACCTACTTTTCCATTTTGATCCCTGCCTTTCCATCCTATTTTCTGTCTTTACAAATCTGACTAGTCTAGGAACCTTATGTAAGTGGAACCATACAGTGTGTGTCCTCTTGTGACCGCCTACTCCATTGTATGTATATAACACTTTTTAAAAATCCATTATCCATCTTTGGACAGTTGAGTTACTTCCACTTTGGCTATTATAAATAATGCTGTGCTGACCTTGGATGTGCCAATTTTCATTGAGTCCTTGCTTTCAATTCTTTTGTGTCCCAGTGATTTTTAAATAGGAAAAAATAAGTCTGGGTATTTATTTAGTATGTGGTGGAAAGACACTTCAGAAGTATTCAGGAAAAAAATCAGGCTTCTGCAGAGGAAAAGCTGAAGACAGTGGAAACAACAGCCTTCTCAGTGACTTCCCAGCTCTGTGACCTATAGGAGGCATTTGTGCTCCAGTTTCCTCATCTGTAAAGTAAGAACTTGAATTCCGTGATTTTTAAGTTCCCATTCCATCTATAATTGCATGGCTCATATCAACTCACAACTTTATTCACCAAAGCTTATAGTTCATGATACTCCAGGGCCTGATCCACAGTTTGAGAATTTTTTATTTTGAAGTTTACTTTTTCAGCCTTGAAGTTTTCTTTTAAAGCTCTGAAATTTTCTCTCACACTTGTAGTGAAGGGAAAACTAACAAGACATTCATTTGAAGAGTAACTTGTATTTTTCAAATGACATAGTTAATGGGAAAATGAGTGCACCAAGGATAATGCTCACAGGTGACACTCTTTCCAAAAAGAGAAACATGTTTACTTATAATGTCACTGTATTGGGAGAATGGGCAGCACATTGTGGCATTATTTATCAAAATTGTCCACTGAAGAGCTCTTTTTAAAATACAGTTTAACTAAAAGAATCTCAGCAAGTATGTGATCCAAGTAAGGTTTCTCCAACTACATTTTACTCAGTGTTGTTTGTGCAGCAGGCAAGAGAAAGAGAATGTTTTCCTCTAAAGTGTGCAGTGAGCATCTTCAACTCTTCCCCTGCAGTTCTGTTCGTGTCTGAGAGTCGAAGGCATGAACCTAGTTTGGATGACTCCTTGTTCCAAGTAAGCTACATAATTGCAAACTCCACTTCGTGGTCTGTTGAGTAAACACAGTTTCTTCTACTGCTATGGTTTTGTAATAGTACCAAGCCCACTCATCCTGGCACAGAGGCCAGCGATCCTTAGCCTCCCAGGTCTGGCAGAGATCAGGACAGCAGGATAGGTCAACAGCGGTAAAACAGATTCGTGCAGAGGCTTTTCTCCTTGCGGAGGGTATGGCAAATTGCTCTAGTGCTCCAATCCATTCTGTGATTGGTTAGTGCCCTCACTAAGGAGGCATGTAGGAAGTATCTGATTGGAGCAGAAAGCCGATTTGGTTGCCGGACACTTTATTTCTGATCTCCGTGCATAATGCTACCTCCCCGTCCTCTCCCATTCCTGTGAAACTGCAGATGGCTCCCTGCATGTGCAGCCTTTGAGCCATGGCCTAGTCACGTCATCTCACCCTCTGTGTGCCTCTGTTTCTTCATCTGTAAAATGAGCATTATAAGAGCATTATCTTTTTAGGGATTTGTGAGAATTAAATGAATTAATGCAGTCTGATGCTAAGGTCTCTACCTGGCTCATCGTTTGTATTATTATTTCTTACCATGGCCCTCAGCCCCTGACTCCCTGCACGGTTTGCCCCACTGCCTCAATTTTACAGGGAACCCACGTGTGTTCTGATTCTCTTCTGTGGCTTCAGGATCTTGCAGCTTGCCTAATGCTCTTGGGCACTTAAGGCAGAATCTGACCCATTTCCGTACCTTCCTTATCACATTTTCCCAGGCCTCTACCCGGCTTCTGTGACCAGCTGCCCCCTGAAGTTCTGATGTTAATAGTTAAGGTTTGGTCTTGACTGTTAATGAAAAGCTCTTTTTAGAGCCTGACCTCATGGGAAATGGGCAGGGCACATTTGCCTTGGACACTGTCTACTGGATCAGGTGACGAAAACCAGGAATCCTGAAGCGCTTTACAAACCCTCGCGCCCCTCCCCCCAGGTCCTGCTCTGTAATGAGTGTGGGGGTGAAGCCACGTCTCCTGTCCTGAATCATACAGGATGTCAGTAACGGAGCCAGAAATCGGGGCCAGCTCTCGGCTTTCCCATGGTTGTATTCTGCCCACTCAACTACAATGCCAAAAAAAAAAAAAGACACCACAGACATTTCATCAACCTGTCTCTTCTGTCAACTCGCGTTATTCTCAAATTGGGTAAGCCTTATGTAAACAATATCGCTTCACACATGGGGTTCCATAAGTACATTTTCTGTGTGTTTCTCACACAGCAGGTTTTCTATAGATGGGTGTATAAAAAGTGCCAGGATTTCAAACTTAAGAAAACACTCAAAGGGCAGCCGTCCAGCAGTGTTACAGTCATTTTTTGCCCCAAGGTGCAGGAACGTAAGTTTTTTGCAGCTGGGCTGTCATAGGTGGACTCATTACACAGCACTGGGAGCCAGATAGGTTCCCTGCGTGGCGAATCACTGAGACGGAGTGACTGACAGGTTTGCCTGACTTTTGAGGCACGTTATTTTATACTTTCTTGCCGTAGCTTTCTTCTTTCTTCCTCTTCTGTTTTTGTCCCTCTTCTGTCCCCTCACTCTCTCATTCACCACTCAGAGTAACTGTCATCTCTTGCCTTCCCCTTCCCCTCCCCTCACTCTCTTATAACTTGTAATACTCCAAGTTTGCACGTGTTTGTTTGAAGCTATGTCTAGGGAAGAAGAGTCCCTTAAAAGACCCAAGTTCATTACATAAAAATGGACCTCCTATCTGATGTGTGTTTATAAGGTTGCTAAATTTTTATTGTATTTTGTGCAAAAGATGGAAGTTCCTCCTCCTAGTTACTAGCTACAAGTCATTAAACTGTCTTTCACTATAATAAAATGAAAGCATTTAATTGATAGTTAAATAATTTAGGGCAGGCTCACTGAGGTATATTGCCACAAACTAGCATGTTACCATAAAATGAAGGTGCTAAAACCCTGATAAAAAGCAGCTTTGGAACTCAGAAGCCGGTATTATAATTTATATATATTATGCTGACTGAGACATTATGTTAAAAATTTGACTTTTCTGACTCCAATCCCTCCTTTATCCAATCTATCTAAGTCGTGGTTGCCTGCTTAATCCTCCAGAAACACCACCCTATACGCACCCCATTCCTTGTGGAAGCCTCCTGTGGCTTTCCAGAATTTAGGGTGTCGTCCACAGGGAGCATCAGACATACCTGGAGGGCATGTGAGACACAGCGTGGGCCCCATCCCAGAGGTTCGGGTCTGGGAGAATGGGGTTGGCGCTAAGACTGGGATTTTAGAATGGCTGTCAAGACCTTTTCCTGTAACCCCATGGACTTTATTTGCCTCTTCACATGGGCATCCATGGGTCCCCTTCACAGGAAGCTGCTGTTTTGGTAAACTGTTCTAGTCATTATCCCCAAACTGGAGGCTCCATCTGGACTGAAATGGTTTCTGCTAAAAATGTACGACTACCTTTGCCATTAAACAATCCCACCTCTTCCATGAAATCTCCATGTCCCACAGGATCTAGGGATTTCTTCCATCTCTGATCATAGTAACACTGGGCTTTCCCTCTGCTGGGTATTTGCCCACGGTGTAGACTGCCTTGTGTTATCAGTTATCTGCTTATAAATGGAATCAAATAAGTGAGTTTGCTCTACGATATAACCAGTATGTTTGAAGATCACGGACTAGGTTTGCACGACAAGACCGGCATTAACAGCTCTTTAAATTTTAAATGTTTAATAACCACAATAATGCTCAGTCACCACGCTGTCTGTGACATCATCAGCAGCCCACCCACCTGGCAGAAGCGAACGGGCCATGTGGTCATCCCACAAAGCTCTCTGCCCCGGCTAAGCACAGGTCTTTTACCCGCTCATCAGTACAGAGCTACCATTTCTCTCTAGGGCTTTTTCTACATAATGTGACTAAGTAATAAAACTGATTTCCATAGGCCATACACAAATCGATCGCATTGTGCTTTTGATGGTAGGTGAGTTCAGCTTGTGTCTCCAAGTCATTACGTCTATAAGTCTGCGGGTGGATTTCCTGTGGAGATGATGATGGTTCATCTCCAGGCTCATCTCTGGCGTGGAGAAATGGGCCTTGATGAGGAGCTCTCGTATTGAGCTCATGTGATCATCAATTTTTGTAAGTTTTGCAAAAGTAAGGTATTTTAAATGCTCTTTTCTTAAAGAGGGCCCCCCAGATTGTATAAGNCACAGGTCTTTTACCCACTCATCAGTACAGAGCTACCATTTCTCTCTAGGGCTTTTTCTACATAATGTGACTAAGTAATAAAACTGATTTCCATAGGCCATACACAAATCGATCGCATTGTGCTTTTGATGGTAGGTGAGTTCAGCTTGTGTCTCCAAGTCTTTACGTCTATAAGTCTGCGGGTGGATTTCCTGTGGAGATGATGATGGTTCATCTCCAGGCTCATCTCTGGCGTGGAGAAATGGGCCTTGATGAGGAGCTCTCTCGTATTGAGCTCGTGTGATCATCAATTTTTGTAAGTTTTGCAAAGGTAAGGTATTTTAAATGCTCTTTTCTTAAAGAGGGCCCCCCAGATTGTATAAGCATCAAACCCTGTGTAATCTGAGTCTGGTCCTGGAGACAGTCCATGTTTCTAGGTCTAAAATAAGTAAGGCAACCAAGTCAGAAGCAAAATTAAGGTTTCAAAAATAAATGCTCACTCCTTCCCTGTTCTCTACTTTGCTTGGAATCTGTAAGTATAACTCTAGAATTATTTAATCAGATGATGACACATGTTAGGCTATTTGAAAGTTGGCAGCCATCTTATTCATTTGTGAGAATGAACAATTTTAATTTGTATTCTCATTGATTTTGTGTGATCATATTATAAATGACATTACTTGAAATACAGGCAATTACAATTTTAACAGTGGTTATCTTTGTAAATCAATGTGAATCTTAGGAAAGTAAAAACCATATTTTTATGACCAGTTTGAAGAACTAAAAAGCTTAAGCCAATCAACAAAGCATTGCATGTTTGCATAATAAAAATATGTAAAGAAGCCATGCTTTACCACCACTGATAATACCTTACTCAACCATTTGCTGCCACAAGGCACATAGGTATAAGGTTTAGAAAGATCAGAAAGGCACAAATTAGAATTAAAATTGGGCATTTTAAGTTTATGGTCAGAGAAGATGATTTATAGATACTGGAATATGTGTAATACTTACACAAATATGTTTCAAAACAAAAAAATACTGTTTTCTTTCAGAGCAATTCATTGCAAGCAATTTGTCATCACAAACAGTTTCTGGCACTTGACCAACTCTTTTCAGAGACTTGCTTTAAAACAAATGGCCATTAAAATCTTACAGTGTCACAAAAGAAAATTTTTACTATGATTCATTCTTAATGCAAAATTTACTTAAATTACTGTATTCATTGAAATTACTAAACTTCATTTTATAAACAAAATCATTTTCATATGCAGGAAATCATAATTTAGATTTATCTTCACTTTCATCAGATACATTTTGGGTTTTCCATGCATAAGATCTTAATTGTTTTTCTCCAAACAGTGAATGTTTTCTAAGAACAAAGGTTTTCATTTTTAACCCTCCTTTCTTGAATTATGGAAATTAACTGAAATTCACATGCTCTGTTACATGAAAAACTGGCTTACATTTTTAAAGCCAAGAAACAGAAAATATGACACTTTGGGGCCATAAAAAGTGTTCGGTAAACCTCACTGTGATTTAAATTACACGGAAACTATTAATCACTATGTGTACTATCAGTGGCCCTCAGGAATTACCCCACAGTTGCTGTTTGCATGAACAGGTTACCATGGGTGTATAAGTTACCACGGATGAAATAAAAAATATTTTGAGGTGACAGCTATATACAACTAAAAAGTCTCTAAGACATTGATCACTGGAAGACAGCCATTCACAACGCACTTGAATGAAAAATTTCCGACACCTCCCTGGAGACTATTTGAGTCTGTATAACAAAACTCATGAAACAACCCTTATCTCCCACACATTTCCTAGTCACCATCCCACAATTTACTGCCCCCAAGAACACATGCCCTCCACCCCTTCTCCTTTGTCTAGTCATTTCTGCACAATCTACTGTCTTTTGTTAAAAGGGTGTATAGACCACCAGGTCGAACCCCTTCTTTGGGTTTTTACTTCTTTTCTGTAAAGCCCCCATAGACATAAAAATGGTAACAAAAATGTGCATGCCTTTCCCCCTGTTAATTTTTCTTCATCAGTTAAATTCACAAGCCCCATTTAAAGAATCTAAGCTTGTGTCTTGGAAATGCCAGGGAACACTTTCAGGGATTTTTTGTTTAATGCTTTAAACCTGTGCCAATTAGGAGAACAAAATAATGCTTCTGAGCCACTACAATATTATTTGCTATCTGCTATGACATTTCCTCCCACACCGGGAGGGACTTCAGCAGAATGAATGAACTTGACTTCCAAGCAGACTGAGAATCAGGAACCAGCAACGGGGGTAGTAGTTGAACAGAACTTAGCCCTGAATTTAGAAAGGAGGCTGCTGCCTTTCCACTGTGTTAGACTTCCTGCTGGCTCAGAGCATCCCTTTGTCTGGAGGTATTGATTATAGCCAGAAATAGATCAGAGACTTCTGTGCCTGCTTATGTTACAAGAAATTAAATGTTATGCTCTTGACAGCTCTGCCTGGGCCGAGGTCTGTGCCCAGCCAGTACGAATCTATAAACAGAAGTGAGAAGGCCCCTTCCCAGCATGGCCACAGGCACTGAAAACATGAAGCCAAAGCTAAGTCCCCCAAATTAGCAGCATCTGCATCACCTGGCCATGCCCAGACCCCCTGAACCAGAAATTCAGGAGGTGGGGCCCAGGAATCAGAATCTTGAGAAGCCTTCCAGGCAACTCTAACGCCAGCTAATCAGTGAGATAAAGAAACACTCTTCCCTTGTGAACTGAGTACTCCCTATGTACCAGGCACACTTCTTAGCCCATTAACTCAATCTTTACATCAACCCTATGTAATGGATGTCATTTTTAGCCCATTTTACAGATGTCAAAAGAGGGGCTCAGAGCACCACTTGACACCATTTAACAGAACTGAAACCAGTTCAGTGAGTGGCCCTGTGCTGTGTTGGGCACTTGGACACTAGAGATCAAAAACTCGTATGACTCTATCTGTTCCAATGGAATTGCAGTCCAGGTGGCCACTAAGAGCAAATAAGATGTACAAGGCGGACACCGGAAGGAGATATTCGAAGCATGAAGCATAAAAATGCTTCCCAGGTGGCTCTGACATGAGCAGCAAGTTGGTGCCGGCTCATGGTTGAGGGCTTTCGCTCCTCCTCACAGGTGCCTCTCCACCAGGCTGCTTGAGTGTCCTGCATTCAGACCGGTAGTCCGAGACAAGAAGGTGGAAGCTGAAATGCCCTTCATGGGGCTGCTAGATTTAACAAATAAAAATTCCGGAAACCCAGTTAACTTTGAATGTCAGATAATCAATACATAATTTCTTCATGTTAGTGTGGCACACGCGACATTTGGAACATATTTATAATGAAAAACTTTTTATTGATTACCTGAAATTCAGTATTAACTGGGCATACTGTGTTTTACCTGGCAACCCAAGTTTCATGACTGAGGGTTTCATACCGCCTCACTTGTTCCGTGCCCTTGGGTGACACAGAGCAGCTCTAATTCAACGGGCGAGGAGACTGCATAAGGATGTGAATACTGGGAGGTGAAGCCTCGGGAGCAGAGGCGGTGGGGCGGGGGGTGGGAGCGCTGTCTTGGAGGCTGGCTGGGATACCAGAGCTGCAACCTTCTGCCAACGGTTTTCTCCAAGGATCCATTCCATTTCCTCACATTTCCCCCGAAAGGAAGTATGATCTTTCAGACTCTATTATCATGATTTTATAGTACCAAAGCACAACATAAGAATAATGAGAGTAATTTCCCCTGGCGGAAGGGGAAGGTGAACAATGTAAGTCGACTTTTTGCAGCCACTTTCTCAACATCGTGTGTGCAAATGTCAGTGAGATCGATGTTTGCATGTGCATCTGGCTCTAATCTCTACTCAAAACTGTATCTGTACCAACATTTGCAAAAGGCTTTCAAACAACAGGGATGCTTTTCTTATATTCCATTTGTGGTTTCCAATGGCAACTGTGGGTATTTTAATCACCCTCTACATGGACTTTTGCATTTCCCTAGAATAAAACATTATGTTGCATTCCTTTTCAAGATGTTTCAATCATTATGAATGTTTGTATTTTCTAGTCTAATAATATTGTTAAATGAAAGGCTTTCACACTTTCATAATATCAATAACATTCTTAATGCACACAGTATTTTATCAGGTATTTGGAGTTTGGAAAGCACTTGAGAAGAAGTGGAAATATGACCCAGCATTTCTTGAGTAACTACTCATGTTTGGGAACTTTTCATACCTTTAAGCCTCACCGAATATCTGCCATGGAGGTATTATATCTTGGCTTCCCTTTTCCTACTGAATTTCAACCCATTACTATATAAGATGAACCCATCATTTTACTAAGGGTTTTCAGAGACAAAGATTTAAATGCAAGCTTTATCCTGACTCACTGCAAGCATTAAAGAATAGACCCTGAGCTGGTCAGAACGGAGGCAGAAAGTGGTAATGTGATTTTCACAGGAGGGTTGGTAAGGATCTGAAAATCAGGATGCCGAGTGCTAGAAAACAATACAGCAGCATCAAACAATACAAGGCAAGAGTTCGTTTGATGGCGGGGGAGAGGCACTTTAGTGGGTTAAAAATCAAATGCTGCCTCTTCCGTCAAACCATTCTAAACCCTTCTCTTACAACTTCCATTTACACCCAACTCCTGCAGAAGAGTTTCCCACCTATTTTATTTTGCATTTTACCATGGGCTTTATTAGGAACAATAATAAAAGCTCTTGTTCATTGAGCACGTTACATATGTGAGGTATTGTCCTAAGTCTCCATGTCATGGGCACCTGCCTCTGTAGGATGCCTGCAGCATAACACTCACCAGCCTTTTGTTTCCCCATTTCGTTTCCCCGTTTCACTAACGGGAAAGGCGAAGTTCAGAGATACAAAGTAACCAGCGCCAGGTTTCAAAACCATTAAATGGCATAGTTATATTTTGATTCTTTTCACTGAGAAGGGCTTCCCAGGATGTGGGACTTTCCTTTCTTAAAACAATATTTAAAGAGATTTTTAAAAATGTATTGGGGTGACATTGGTTAATAAAATTATACAGGTTCCAGGTATCCAGTTCTACAGTATGTCATGTGTATATGATATTGCATGTTTACCACCTCAAGTCAAGTCAACAAAACCAGCACAGTCGGAAAAACCAGGAGGCTAGTCACCCAACCTCGTTCAGACTCCAGACCCTTTTGAACCCAAAGCACCTGTTCGTTCCTCTGCTCAACATTTCTCTGCTGAGTTTTGTACTGTCTACACCCCTTACAACAACACTTAGCACAGTGCTTTGTACATCACAGCACTAAGTAATATTGATCAAATGAACAAAAGGATGGGTAGATAATTTCTGTAAGTGTGGCTGTATAATGATAATGACTATGATATGGTTAGGAAAGGTTAAAGTCATGGAGCTTCCATCTTTTTTTAAATTTTAATTAATGTCAAATAGGAAGCTGTTAAATATGCTGGTAAATGCTTACCCACTCCTTTGGGCAGAAGAGAGTGGGGGTGTGGGAGAAGGGGTGGGTGGGCAGCCCTGAGTTGTAGTGTTCACTGACTCCCCACAGTGGCTAATTTCAAGCTACCAATGCAATGTCACTGAACATGGGGTCGGAAAGAAATGAATAAGCACATGTACATTGTTATATTCGTATTGCCATCAGGCAGGGATGATAAATGTCAATAACTCCAAAAGGATAGGTAATAAGACACCCTGGCCAGTATGTCTCAGTCGATTGGGCGTCATGCCGCAGGGCAAGGGGCCACTGGCTCAGTTCCCGGTCAGGGCACGTGCCTGGGTTGCAGGTTTGGTCCCTGGTGAGGGTGTGTAATAGAGGCAACCGACTGATGTTTTTCTCCCTTTCTTTCTACCTTCCTTCCCTTCTCTCTAAAAATAAATAAAAATCTTTTTTAAAAGGGCATAGGTAATAAGGAATATTTTAAAAGTGGTAGGTTTTTATGTTTTACATTTGTTTGAATATAATTTACTTCATTGTAATTTACATAATTTAATTTTTCAGAATGACTATGTTTAACAACCAGCACACCAAAATCCTGAAAACTGAACAATCAGTTCTTAGAAACAATTGATTTCCCTGGTTGGAACGCTCCTGGCTGGTGTATCAGCCCTGTAGATTTCTCCCACTGGAGAAATTTCTAGTGAATGAGCTGATTCAGGCCAACCCTATCGTCATGCCTGGCCTGAAAAAAGAGAGAAAACTGAGAGCAGATAACTCCCTGATATGTGAAAAGAACAAGGTCCAGAGATAAGATACCCAAATTAGCCAGGTAGGACTTTGGAGGATTTTAGAAATTTGTGGGCAGTCATCACTTATAAAAGAATTTCTAGGATTGGCTAAATATCAGAGAAGAAAGCAGTATTTCCACAGAATTCTATGTCTTTATTTTAATTGACCGATGAAAACAGACTTCAGACAATTTCCTGGAGAAATGTAAGGACCCAGCTTACCCTATATATATTTATGTATACAGGGCAAGAATTTAGTTGTTAATTTGTTACACTTGCACACTGAAATATAAACAGCCATAGAAATCCTTAATGTTTGTGATATTCTGTTGGCTCTATACAACTATTTTCTCAAAATAGTTCACAAATGAATTTCACAAAATAAAATAAATTCATAGTTAGGAAAGAGACACTATAAATACTTCTCTAGTCTAAAGGAGATTTGCATATGTACCACTTTGTCAAACAATGATTTCAGCCACAGTAAGTTTTTTTTTATTGTTGACAAGATCTGGATTTTATTTGGAAGAATACTTAAAGTCTAAAATTACGTCTGTGCAAGTACAACAATATGAATCCCACTGGCAATTATCTAATGCTACCTAAGCAAAAGGAACAACGAGTGAACAAATACAGTTTTCCAGGTAGATCAACTTTACTCCTCATTTTTTCCAGAATAGACTTGAGGCACAAGTGTTCTTGTGGTTGGTGTGAGTTATGTCCCATCTCTCTGCTGCCAGGAGGATGGGCTAGGCACCTCTGTGATGACTCTCCGGGTAAGAGAGAATGAGAGATGTTTGTCCAAAAGGTTCCATCAGGATCATGTCCTGGAACTGACCAACACATGACCAGTACCACTGATATCGACAAAGATCTGTAGGACCCTAAAGAGCAACTAGGCTTCTTAAGGTGACTCTGGCTCAAGAATGACACAGAGATAGGTAATAGGGTACCTGGGGCTGTGCCCTGGTGGACCAGTGGGGATCCTCATGCATTTTATCAGGAGGTACAAATGAGCCGGCCATGTGCCTGAGCCTCTGCTAGACGTTTTGTTCCCATCCTGAGTGAGCCAGAGGAATCCCCGCTCACTGCATCCCAAGGAAACAATCAGACCCACCCCAGACTTCACATTGTTGAAAGAACTCAAATGTAAGCTTTTAGCAATATCGCCAAATAAGGGTATATAGTTACAGGAGCACACTGACGAGATGGCAACACTTTTAAAAGTCGGGTTAATTGAGGTAAGTCTTTCATATTAAAAAAAATCACCTTTGTAAAGTGTACATTTGGTGAATTTTAACAAATGCATACAGCTGCATCAGCACTACTATCAAACTACCCCAAGCTCACACCATGATAGTGAACAATACCACCTGTGAATGAGAACCTTTTTAGCCTGGAACTACCTTATGAGTAGCACAGATATGACCAGCATTTAATATTTTGCAGGTAGAAGTATTAAATTTGTTCAGTGTAAGTCTCCAAGTATACTTTAATATTTTAAACCTATTTTGATCACTCTTCATTTTTAAAAGTGTACTTCACATCAGAAAAGTAAGGTACTCCTGATCTCTCCTGTACTGAGAAGAGTTGGCCTCATTGTGTGGAAGGCTTAGTGGGCAGCTTTTTAAAGAGCTGTGACAAATAAACAGTAGGCACACATTTTTTGAGAAAGTTGAATTGGATTTCTATTGCACGATCCTCATGGTACCCCACTTCTCTACCATCACCCCAACTATAACCATAGCAAAGTTATGTCCCACAAAGTAATATTTGGAAGCAGTGGGTCTGTGCATTCTGAATATATGAGTCACATGAAATATAGCAGTTTCTCCTCTGCCTGTTCTATCCCTACTTCCCCCTCCTTGAAAATCAGTGAGTCCATATTACTACACGTAGCCCCTAAAAAAAAACTGGTCCCGGCATGGGGGAAAGAAATCAATCACTTGAGCAAATGACAAAGCAAAAATTACACAAAAGCATTTGAGAAAGAGTTGCAGGCATGGAGAGTAGTGGAAAGATACACCATTTTGGTGTCATTCGCAGTGACTCCCTGTATGTTGCACACTCCATCCTCCCATGCTTAGATGTGCTATCTCTAAATTGGAAATAACTGTATTTTCCTGTTATAATGCACGCTCATGTTTTTGTGTGTATTATACACGGGATTATCATGCTCATTATTATACCCATGATATGTAATCATTATAACCATGTATAACACACACCCTTATTTTTCCCTAAAAAACGTGGGCCAAAAAGTGTGCATTATACATGGCAAAATACAGTAATGCCTAGCTCATTGGGCTGTTGGGAGAATTCAGTGAGAATGACCTATTTACCGAGCAGAGTCCCTACCACACAGAAGATGCTCAATCATTTCAGTTCCTTCTTCCTTCCTCCTTCAAAATTAGTGTCAAAACCCTTTTGAGATATTTAAGGCTATTTATAGGCCCCAAATCCACATCTAAATTACATACATTTAGTAAGAAGAAAGTCAGTCAGTAATGCCCACCCTTAGCAAAAAGTAAGAGACTATTTTACAAGTGCTGACTCCCTGTGGGTGGATTTTGTGTTTCCTAGCTTCTTACTCCAAGTAAACAAGAGCCCTTTGTGGTAATCTCTCCCACGTGAGCCGTGGGGGGAGACTGTCTGCAATCTAAAGCAAACAAGAAACTGCTTAAGTAAAGGTAGTGACTGTGTGAATCACACACCACTTTCTCAGATAACAGCCCTGAAGTAAGTCTGTGTACAAATTCCACAATTTTTATTTTGCTGCCTTTTGACAGTGAAATAAACCCTTTTTAGAAGGGTTTGAGAGAACAAGATCTGACTGCAGCTTTCAAGAATTCATCACTGAATATTTGTTAACCTTGCTCCCTGTGATAGCTGGAGAACTAAGATAATGCCCTTCAAATGGAGATAAATTACAGTCTTTCAAAAGATTATCACGGTCTTAATCAGGTTTGCTCCTGCAGCTGAACAGCTTGTGACCTTGTTAGTTATACAACCAACATATCTGCTACTTTCTGCTTCTATAGGTAGTGGGGTAGAACCTTTAATCTAAATGTTTTCCATATACAGAATAATGGGTTTATTTCAGTTAATGTTGTTGGAGGAAAAAACAGAAGATTGATATTACTTAAGAAGAGTGTATCAACCCACCCTGGGCCCCTGCAGATGGAGGGCAGAACGCACTGGAGTTGTGTGACGAGTGTCTGGGGTTTGAGGCTCTGGGGAGGGAGCTGCAGGGACAGCTACTGGGCTCCCCGTGCAGAGTCATTCTCCCACTCCGCCGTCTTTCTGGCGTGGACTGCCACCCTTCTTATGACATCACCCTGGGGGGAAGCCAGAGTTCCTCCTTCTGGACCCCTCTCACCCCACCCTGTAGAGTTGTGCCACCCTACGGAGTCGGTGGTCTGGGCCGGGGTGCAGAGTTCTGGGCAGACGCAGGGGGTGTCAGTGACTGAGTGGTATGGCTCCGGGCTGGGCAACTTCTTTCATCTTCTCTCAAGACTGACCGGCTCCCACCAGTCACGGGAGAGCCACTAGCCCTATCCTCCCAATTCCTGGCAGCCCCCCACCCTTGCTAAGATGGAGCTCGTGGCAGGATCTGGGCCAGACTGAGTCACGTAGCTCTGGAATGGGGTCGTTTTCCTCTCACGCATTCCACCAGCGCAGAGCCCTTGCATCAAATGGCCAAATCCTGGTCTGTTTGGGCCTGATGAACTCTGCTGGCCTTGCCCTGATGACCCCCTGGGACCCCAGTGATATATCTAATAAGGGGTTAATATCCAAAATGTATAAAAAAAACTTACAAAACTCAACACCAAAACACAAACAATCCAATTGAAAAATCAGCAAAGGACCTGAATAGACACTTCTCCAAAGAGGACATACAGATGGCCAATAAACATATGGAAGGGTGCTCAAAGTCACTAATCATCAGAGAAATGTGACTTAAAACCACAATAAGATACCACCTCACAACTCTCAGAATAGCTATCACCAATAAATCAACACACAACAAGTGCTGGTACAGATGTGGAGAAAAGGGAACGCTGGTGCACTGTGGGTGGGAATGCAGACTGGTGCAGCCACTGTGGAAAACAGTATGGAGTTACCTCCAAAAAATTAAAAATGGAAGTGCCTTATGATCCAGTGATCCCACTTCTGGGAATATATCCAAAGGAATCCTCAAAACTAATTCAAAAGAATATGTGCACCCCTAAATTCGTTACAGTGTTATTTAGCTAAAATTTGGAAGCAACCCAAGTGCCCATCACTTGGATACAAATGCTGTGGTACATTTACACAATGGAATACTACTGAGCTAGGCAAAAGAAGAAAGTCGTATCTTTTGCAGTAGCATGGATGGGCCTTGAGAGAATTATACTAAGTGAAAGAAGCCAGTTAGAGAAAGACAAGTATCATATGATCTCACTCATATGTGGGATCTAATGAACAAACTAACAAAGTAGAAATAGACTCATAAGTACAGAGAACAGACTAACAGCTGTCAGAGGGAAGGACGCTTGGGGATCTGGGTGAAAGGATGAAGGGATTAAGCTCCCGCTGAAAAAAACCCACCTCATTAGACACATATAAGAGTATGGTGATTACCAGAGGGAAAGGGTTGGCGCCGGGGGGTGGGCATAGAAAATGTTAAAGGGGAGATGAGTGAGGCAATTTCACCTGGGGTGGAGAACACGCAATACAACATACAGATGTTTTACAGAATTGTACTCCTGAAACTGATATAACTTTATCAACCAATGTCACCCCAATAAATTTAGTTTTTAAAGAAGAGCTGTTTCAGATATGTTTCAGATTTTTAAACAAGTTTCATGGTGACATAACTTCAGAATTACAGAAAAGTTGAGAGTCTGTTCCAAAGACTCTGACTACCTCTCACTTGGATCCCCAAATTTACCATTTTGTAGATGTGCAGTGTGAATTAAAGGACAAGGAAGGGATCCCAGGTTCAGAAACAGGCATCGTCTTACATAATTCTGTGGCAGTGTGCTAGCATACCTACGATAAAGGAATAGGGATTTCACGATTAAAATACTGAGGAGAATGTTAGACAATCCGCATTCATAATTTTCTTGAAGGAAATCATTTGCCAATTTTTATATATACATAGACCCAACTGCAGATACACGAACGATTCCAGCATATGGCCCTGTTCAGGATGACTGCAATGACCAGATCTTGGGAAATTAAAGCACTTTTATCCTGAATGTAACGTTACGATGGCATGGAAATCGACACACCCGGTGTTCCGGGAGGTAAGCACGTCAGCAGTTATGCCGCAGTGCCAACTTTCAGCAGAAGGAGGGAGAGTCTGAAGGGTATTAATTATTAAACAGTAACATTTAATCCTAGATTCTTATTATCTGTGCCAAGAGAAAACATCTGTGGTGCTTTGAACAGGCAGATCTGGAGCGTCCATACAGATTCTGTTAGGTTTTGATCAAGCCTCCCAGGGTCCAAGGTAATTTGGGAAGCTAAGCATTTGTTCTCCCAGTTACACTCGTACCCTCTGCAAATAGATGATGACTCTGTGGTCCCAAGAAGGAATTTATTATGGCTCACCCCATGTTTCAGGGGGGAAAGGGAGCAGAGCTTCCTTTGCACTTCCGCCTTGTCAAGGCTGTCGGAAGTGAGTTCAATGCCCATCACCACACAACAGAAAACTCAAAATCACTGCATCGGTCACTGCCGCAGTGGCTGCCATCTGTGTGGCAATATCCATTTATTCTGTCCCCAGCCGCCCCTTGCCTCTTTGTTTCAGTGTTCTTTTATAAGTGTTCCTGACATTTTGTTTATCTTTCTTTTAAACATTCTGCCAAGATTATGTCTGAAAATGAGGGGGGAAAACCCAACCACATTTCACTGGTTAAATCTGTTGCAAGGGAAACAATTCAGCACCATTCTCAAAACACCAAGACAGTTTCAAGATACTCGCAGGTCTCCGGCAAATGGCTTGGGCAAGATCAGGGCTGTAGTTCAAATGGAAAAGGGACAAGATACATTCTCATAAGTGATGCAACTTGGATGAAATCAGACTTTTCCCATAATTGACACTCTATTCTGTCCATTGTTTAAATGACAGTCTTGAGGAAAACACACCTTCCACTCAGCCACACAAGTAGACACGGACACAAAGCCCACATGCTCCTCTTCCAAAATAAACACAGTCACGTGAGTCAGCCCTTGGATGTCTATGGAGGTTTTTTTCAAGAAAGTGCTTTCGTAACTTCATAAATAAAATCTGGAGTTTTCCTAATTAACCTAAGTTAGTTAACCTAATTCGACTGACTGCAAACTTTGACAAGGAAGTCTTTCCTTTTCCGGACTGAGGCGGCTTTGCCACATGATCACTTTGTGAGAGTTCCTGCGACTCGCCCAGCGGTGACAGCCCAAATGTCACGCTGCACCATTCTGTGGCAAAGACGCCACGGCTCCTCAATGGAAGTTTGAAAGGAAGTCAAAGAAACACTTTCAACAAAAGAGCCTAAAGTCTGCTTTTGAATTTGAGACTTAATTCAGCATCGTAAATCTGATTTCCATGTTACCAGATTTCTGTCCTTGCTTTTCGTTAGTTAGATTGGTTGGGCGACCTTCCCTGCCCCAGTTCTGACGTTTCCTTGATGCCTTCACCACCTAATTCAAACCATACTTTTTCTTCCCAAGAGTTGGGTAATGCTTAGAAAAAAAGATAGAAAAACTTGCAGCAAAGGGCCAAGATTTTCTATGTAATTTGTGTACAGTGTGTATAAATCATTGACCAGTTTTGCAGACAGAACTCAACTAAAGAAGCACAGCCAAAAGAGTGATCCCAAATCTTTACCAATGTCCTTCTCAAACACTTAAGAACATCCAAGAATGTCGTTTATATTCATTTACGTAAACTCTACTCTTGTTTTCATTTATTTTCTAAGCCTGTAAACTCCTGGAAGCCCCCGTCTTTGTTGTCTCAACATTAAACTCTCTGTCATCAGAGTATCTTGTCGTTATCACCTTAGTCACTCCATCTTTTCAGCCCGCAGGCCATTAACGTCATCCCGTCCTGTGTGACTCGCCCTCAATACGTTAACCCCTTTCCTAAAAGAGCCCCTTAAGACAAGGTTCTTCTGCTCTAGTAGTTCCATCAAAAATGTCCATGTGGCTTTTATTATTTCTTCACGACCACATCTATTAAGTGAGTCATCTCAAGTGAAGCCACATCAGTTGTAGCAAAGTGTTTCTGAAAACTCACTAGTTCTCCCCCTTATTATGAACCCCAGAGCTCCATGCACAGTCCACTACTTAACTCTGAAACCTCCAAGGGTTGTCTCTGGTGTTCCTATAAACGAGTCTGAGTATCCAATAAATATAGTTTATTAGATATTTAGCCCACATACCTGTGGGATCTGAAGTATACTATTTCCTGATCTGTTATGGTGGGTTCAGTAATGTTCCTCAAAAATGCATGCGCAGCCCTGGTCAGGTAGCTCAGTTGGTTGGAGCTACACAAAAGGGTTGTAGGTTTGCTCGCCAGTCAAGGCACATACCTAAGTTATAGGCTCAGTCCCTAGTCGGGGCACGTATGGGAGGCAACTGATAAATATTTCTTTTTCTCTATCTCTCTCAACCCCCCTACCCACCTTCTTCTCTTTTCTCTCTAAAATCAATGAATATATCTTTGAGTAAGGATAAAAAAATTGCATGTCAACCCAGAACCATAGAATGTGATCTTATTTGGAAATACGGTCTTTGCAGATATAGTTCTGGTAAGGATCAAAATGATATCCTAATGGACCAGGGTGGGCCATAAATCTAATGAATGTCCTTATAGGGACAGAAAAGGACACGCAAGAGAAAAGATGTAAAGAGAAAAGTAGAGATGACAGTTTTGAGGCCTGTCCAGAAGGTACCAAGCCATATGATATAAAGAAAGGAGATGTTTACTGAAGAAGACAAAAGATACAAGGAATATTGCACATAGGACAATGATACCTCAGTCCCCTTCAAAGTAGGCACCTTGGGACCTCACACAATTCTCCCACTTGCCATCAGCTGCCTCATTCTATTTTCTTGAATCTTATCGATGATCTGAAATCTCTTCCCTTTCAAAGGCAATTTCAGTTTTCAGAGAACCCAGAAGTCACAGGGCACCCAATCTGGGCTGTAGAGGGGCTGAGTCACCTGGGTGATTTGATGTTTCACCAAAAACTCTGTATGAGACATGATAGGTGAGCAGGTACATTGTTGTGACGAAGCTGCCAATCACCAGTTGCCCATAGCTGCAACCTTTTGAATCATCTGAATAGTTTCCACAGAGGAATGTTCAAGCTTACTGCAAAATCTGATGCAGATTCACTGCTGTGCTCTCCCAGTCATTGTGACTGTGACATCCACACCTGCTTACTCAATGGCATCTACTGCCCTCACTGACTAGTACAGCGAAGTCATTATTGTTCATATGTGTATATTCCAGTCCTCTCTCCTTGGCTGCCAGTTTACATGGATATTGTGCAAACCATTCTCATTATATTAACAATGGCTGGACTTTTTCTAGACAGACCTCATTGTGTGCGGCCACAAGCCAAGAAACACTAGAAACCAAATGAGATGAAAAAAACAAAAAAGAATTGTCCCCTATAGCCTGTGCAGGAAGCATGACCCTGCTGACACCTTGAATTTGGACTTCTGGCCTAACACCAAATTCAAGTCACTTCTTATCACTCATTAGTAATGTTTTGGAATATTACTCAAATTCACTGACCCTCAGTTATCTCAACTAAAAAACAATGTGGGGGGGTGAGGATAATTATTTCCACCTATATTCACTGAAGAGTTTTTTCGATAAACAAATGACATTATAAACACAAAAATACCTGGCTGGTGTAGCTCAGTGGATTGAGCACAGGCCTGCGAACCACATGATCGCAGTTTGATTCCCAGTCAGGGCACATGTCTGGGTTGCAGGCCAGTTCCCAGCAGGGGACTCTCGAGAAGCAACCATACATCGATATTTCTCTCCTTCCCTTCCTCTCTAAAGATAAATAAATAAAATCTTAAAAAAAAATACCTGGCATCTAAGAAACTCATGCAATGTGGGAATCTGTGTTTTTCCTTCCCCCTTTTCCCTCAGACTACTGGAGGTGGTGCAATGGAGGGAGTAAAAAGATAATCAGGATGTGATTACTTCAATAAGAAGGATGATCACCTGTACACATGGCAATACCAAAAAAAAAAAAAAGAGAAGAATTCCAGTAGTATCTTTGGGTTGGTGTTTGGATCTCGTTAAACTGCTATTCTCTAAACAGTTTTCAGAAATGTTGATATTGACCTCACTAAGCCACAACAATCTCTCTGCAAATAGAATTGGTCAAAAATCACATCATCAACCCTGGCTGGTGTGGCTCAGTGAATTGAGTACTGACCTGCAAACCAAAAGGTCTCCAGTTTGATGCCCAGTCCGGGCACATGCCTGGGTTGTGGGCCAGGTCCTCAGTAGGAGACACGTGAGAGAAAACCACACATTGATGTTTCTCTACTTTCCTTCTCCTTCCTTCCCCCTCTTTTTAAAAAAATAAATAAAACCTTTAAAAAATTGCATAATCAGTTCTGTTAGTTCAGCCACTCCAGATCTTCCTCCTGCCCTCTCTCCCTTCTTTTTTTCTTTCCTTCTTGCTAACATTTCTTCCCATCCACTCCCTCTCTCCATATTATAGCACTGCTCTGATGTCACGATTGGCGATAACTCTGAAAAGGGAGCAGCCCCAGTCTCCTCAGTCAGGGCGATTCATCATGCTCCAAGCTTGACTGTCAGGAGCACTGTCAATGTTGATCCTGGGCCCTGTGGCGGACTCGCTAAGAGCTGGGCCAGCATGCTTCGGAGAAAACATGCAGCATGGAAACAGGGTAGTAGGTACTTGTGAACAATTTGGTAAATTGCTGTCATCCACAAGACCAGGTCTGTGGCTGTCCCCAAGGCTATGATTTCACATGTGGTGACCATGAGACCACCAAAGCCCGGGAGGGGCAACGAGCCTTGTTATCAGCCATTTATTCAGTGACCTTGAGTTTGCTGGCACATCTCTGGCTTCCCAGGGCCTGAGAAGAAAAGCAAGGGAAATACCCAGCGAGGGAGGCACGGACGTCCTGCTGCCAGAGGCTGTCCTAGTGACACTGACCATTTGCTCAGCAAAGAGGCAGTCTGAGGGGATTGCCGAAGCCCATCGACCTTTCCAAAGGGATTGATAAACGGTTAAAAAGCTTTCTGATGTAGAAAATACATGGCTTTGGAGTCACACAGTCCCTGGTATGAGTCTGGTTCTGACGTGCACTTGAGTGGCCTTGAGAAAATTATTACTTTAAGCTTCAATGGCCCCATATGTAAAGTAGAGATAAAAAATAACCCCCCAGTGCAGGCCTGTTCTATGACTTTACTGAGGTTATATACGAAAGCACCCCGGGACACAAGATTAGAAAAATGTTGCTTCCTTCTTTCCTTGCTTCCTTCCCTCTTTCCTCCCCCCTCCTTTTTAAGCTCCTATAAAATCACTTTCCCAAGAGCAAGAAGAAAGAACTCTTACATTTCATATTTCTTGTTCATTTAACACTAAGGTTCAAATGGTCCTTTTTTTCGTGGTGGAAACTAGAAGGGGACATTGATAGTACCTTCTGCAGATGCCCCTAGGTTTCCAAAACTGGTTACCGTATGAATGGGAGGGACCTCTCCACTTGTCACTGGGTAAAGCACCCCGTCACTGTGAACAAGAACTGAGCTACACGTGTTATTTATACACTTTGATGATCCTAAATGCTAATTTGTGATGGGCCAGAAGTGAAAAAAGTATAAATGATAAATATAGCAAATTCATAGTCACTAAGCTACCTGGTGGTCATAAAGCTGAAAAACATATAACAAAAATATGCAGCATGGAAACAGGGTGGTAGGTATTTGCGAACAATTTGGTAAATTGCTGTGATCCACAAGGCCAGGTCTGTGGCTGTCCCCAAGGCTATGATTTTACATGTGGTGACCGTGAGGCCACCAAAGCCCGGGAGGGGCGACAAGTCAGGGAAATATGTGACAGGAGCACAGCCTTGTTATCAGCCATTTATTCAGTGACCTTGCATTTGAGGTACCTTTACCCTACCTTGAGGAAGTTAATGAAAGGTATCTGAAAGCAGGGAACGAATCAAGGCCTTGAGTGAGAGACTTAGACTTAGAGAAAATGGATCTCAGAAGATTTCAGCTTCCGGTAAAAGGAAACTCAGCTCGAAATTAATTACATGAGAGACGTATCAGTTCATCCATCAGGAAGTCTGGATACAGTGAGGGCTGCAACACCGCTCGTGGTTCAATGTTTCAACACAGGTCTGGGTTCTTTCCGTGTTTCGACCCTGCCATTTCCGGGTCAGCTCAGCACTAGGGTTCATTCCACATTAGCCAGAGGATGGTTGCAGTAGCCATCCGAGCTACGGGAGTGTTTTGTTCACACGCAGTGGGAGAGAGGAACAGGCTTCTCAAAGTTCAGAAATCTCCCACAAATCTGTCTTCACTTTATATTAACGGGATTTGCATCAGATGTCCACTCCTGGAGAGAGAAGGATTGATCCCTCCACCAGTCAGACTCTCCCCTTTGAGGACTTTGGACTGTGTCAGGGGGCTTAGATACCTAAACAAAACTGCAATTTATCGGGAAGAAGAAAGTACGAATGGGACCAGATAAGGCCTCCAACCTTCTAATTAAAGAAGATTAGAGAGGAAAAATTTACAAATTTCTGAGGGCCATTTGTTCCTACGTGGAGGCAATGTCACACAGGGAACCACTGGCAAAATCAGATTTAGACAGTTTTCTTAGGTTCCAGGCAGTGAGTTTGCTTTGTTGTTGAGTTTTGTGTTAACTGCACTGCACTGCGCCTTCCACAGGTAGTGCAAAACCCGCTCTTCTTAGCAAGTGCACGCAATGAGGGATTTTGAGTTCTAACGTCCTCCACACTACGTCGCGGCCCAAGCTCAGGCGTCATACAGTGTGCCCACTACAGTGGGAGATCCTGGGAGTTTTGCCCCCTCATCTGCATCCTGAGTGGTTGGATCACCTGGGAGCTTATTTTCAAGACACTTAGCAGAGACTGTAATTCAGTAAGTGAGATGTGAGACTTGGACATCTCTGTGTTTTAAGCCCGGGTCAGAGTGTTGGAGACTGGAAAAACTGGAGGTACTGGTGGGAGGGTGCATTATTTCAGTGTGTACTTTTTATATGGCTTGAATTTTTTTAACGTGTCTATTGTTTTTGTCCTTTCCCTTTCATCTGTTCTTTAGCCCCCTCCCCCTCCCCCGTCTCCGAGGTGTAGCCAAGACTGAGAACTATTCATCTATATGGTCAAAGAGCAAGCCTTAGATTAATGCCCTAGAGGCCAGAAGTGTGTAGAACTGTTTTCAGAGTCATAGTGGAGCATATTGCCTCATTAATGAAAATCCTGAGGCCAACAAGGGGGTCACTGCTAATGCCTGACTCAGATTCTTGGACTCATTTCTTTTCTGGTTTCTGCACAGACCATGGAGTCTCAAACACACCTTATTCCTCAAAAAAGGGGGATGTAGATGACCAGTATTTTGTTGACAGACACAGAGAAGTGGATTCCATACAGTTTGTTCAGCTTCCCTCAGAAGGAGTAGGCACAGAGATGGCGTGTAAGCAGAATCAGTGACAGGCTGCTCTCAGGAGGCCACGGACATGTGTCTCAGTGACAGAGACCATGGTAAGATGATGCTGTTTGTTTTAAGATCTCATTGTAGGTGTTCTTTCCACAGTCTCTTCTAAGCCCTCAGAGACACTGCTCCCCCGCTAAACACGGCCCTAGGAAACAGGAATCCCTAACTGGCTGTGTTGAAGCGCTTCACAGAGGCAATTTGAGGAGATCAGAGGGGTTGATGGAGAGATGAGTTGAGAAATCATGATAATGGTAGACATTGTTTTTAGAAAGGGACATCCCTTCTTCACCCTCTTATAGCTAGTTATGGTCTTATGGAAATCAAAGAAGATTCAGGGTAGCCTCATGGTCATTTTCACAAGAACAGACCAGATTGCTCGTGGTCACAGCCATTACTCTCTCCTTCAGCTGTGCTCCATACAGGGTATTTTTGAACCTGCATATATATCTCTGATATACCATGCATGGGGAGTCATTCCTACCACAAGGCCAAAGTCACAGCTTGTCCTCACAATCTGACTAAACCCCGTCCAGGTACGAAGTGCCCCTCCTTCTGTTTGCCTGAACGGCATGTTCTGCCCTCATCACTTCCTCTCCTTGTAATACCTTTGCAGATACTCTTCAGCAGCCCGACTTTAGAGGAAACAGATTGTCTGTTTGTAAGATGCAGATGCCAGGTAGTTCTGGGCTAAAAGAGCTCAGATGTCTCACCCATGAAATTTATGCCGTGTAAAGAGGAACTCGGGCAGGGGGGCCACTGATCCTACCTCACTGGTACCAAATTCCCTACAGTTCCCTTAAAGTGGCCAAGCCTTAGCCGGAGCGTAGGGCCTAGGGGTTCACCCAAGATGGACGAAAGGTCCAGATTAACTCCAAGAACTGATAAGAAAAGGTAGAAGGAGGGAGACCAACATTTTCCTAAGGCCACTTTCCCCAACCATCGATAGGAAGGGGAAGCCAAGTTTTCCCCCAATTTTTTTGTTCCCATCCATCTAATTTGGGCCTTACATTTCCCAAAATACCAACTATGATTATTTGTATTTTTCTAAAAAAATGTTACTGTCGTTTTAACCATTTGTACACATACAGTTCAGTGACGTTAGGCCCATGTACGCTGCCACACACCCATCTCCACCCCCCATCTCCACAACTTGTCACTTACACCCATGACACAGTGACTACCTGTCCCTCCATCCCCCAGCCCCCAGCCGCTACCATCCTACTTCCTTGTTTTATGAATTTGACTACTCTAAGTGCCTCATTTAAGTAGAAACATACAACGTGTGTGTTTTTGTCAGTGGTTTATTTTACTTAGCATAGTATCTTCAGGGCTCACCCATGTTGTAGCATGTCTCCAAATTCCCTTCCTTTCTGAGACTGACTAATATTCCACTATAGGTGTATGTTCCACAGTTTGTTGATCCATTCATCTCTCTTTACTTTTTTAGGTTTTGAATTTGTTTTTTCCCTTTTTATTGAATTTTGGGGGTAACACTGGTTAACAAAGTTGTACGGGTTTCAGGTGCACAATTGTAGGACACACCATCTGTGCACTGTGTTGTGTGTTCACCACCCCAAGTCACGTCTCCGCCCATCACCAAGGATCCCCCTCACGGCCTCTTCCACCTCCTCCCACCCTCCTCCCCCGCAATCACCGTGATTGTTCTTAAGAGCAAACCAATTTGTGCAGAATACATTTTTTTACTCACTGAAATTTGATACTTAGTATTCTACACTGCCTTAAAATTTAGGGAATGTTTTCTTTAGTTCAAAGGGGACAGGGAACCAACAAGCTGAGTTCCTATTGTAACGCAGATTCTTGTTGAATTTTTATGTTATCTCATTTAATGCTTGTAACCAGCCTGGAAATTAGTTACATTGGGTTATGTAATACGGATCCCCAGAGTGTGTCTAGTGTTTATCTTCCCTGCTGTAGGAACCCTTGCAGGTCCTGCGGCTGCTGTGCTCCCACCTGGGACTCAGTCTGGTGGGAAAGAAACAAAAGAATGACTAATTACAGCACCGAAAAAAGTGGGGCGGGGATGAGAGATGTATGAATAGAAGGTTGTGGGAACATGCTTTTTAAAATTTACATCCCTTTAATGTATGTACCAGTCAAAATGGTGGTCTTGCGCAGAACACACATTCTGAGACAGTTTCAAAGGATTCCAATATTTTGATACAATCTTACTAAAAACAGATGAATAGTTAACTAGGGATATAAGCTGCTCTTTCACCTTTTTTCTTTTAGGGAACATTGGGTAGGTGTACAATTCTCTATTTTTTTTCTAACAAAGTAACTTAAAATGTTCTAAAGAAACTTCATTTTTCCATTCATGCCCCCCCATATTTTAACATGGCTTACCAAAACATGTACATTAGCAGAGAGCAAACAAAAATACTCGGTAGCGAAGTGAGTACATCTATGTCACTTTCTTCTAAATACCTATTTCCTGTTCCCCACAAAGAACTGTTTCCTTTTTCCTGGTTTCGATTCTGTTTGAAGTCTCTGCAGCTGTCAGGCCAGCCCGTGCTTCCTCTGGAACTAATTCAGAGCCTCGCGCAGGCCCCCAGCCGCCTCTTTCTCTACACAGGGCCCGTGTCACCTCTTCCACAGCACAGTTAAGTCTCCAAACTACTTAGGCAGGAACTTCTGTCCCAAACAAATGTGTTTATCAGAGAGCAATCGGATTGCGTGTATGGACGCCTCCCCAAACAGGATATTCCGTTTCAAATTTCATGGCCTCTTGGCACACACAGGAATGACTCCCGGGGAAGCATGCGATTCTCACAAACACCGCGGCTTGTCATCAACCACATGACCTGGGGAGCCAGCTCAGGCCTCTGTGCATGGGCCCTTCCTGGCTGAAGTACAACCATTAGTGCCTTTTTTGAATTGATGCAGCTTTTGGATTATTAATTTCGGGGTGGAAAATCATTAGTATTCTTAATTTAAAGAGGAAACCTTTGGACAAGAGTCTGCAGCTATAAATCAATAATAAAGATTTTCTCTGAATTATGATGTTTTCACCTGACTCTGAAATTGGATTTTTTTCCCCTTTTCGTTTTTGAGCTTTGGAATTTGACTTAACATCCTGACTCTGTCAGGTGCCTGTGGTGCATTGATAATGAAATTAGAGGAGACAGGGTCCATTGACTTAGAAGACCTATGCCATTAGTTAAGTCTTCTCTCTGTTTCTGCCAGTGGCTTGACACCCACTTAGTCACCTTGGTTTGGGCACTTGCCTCTGACACGTCACTGAAGGGAGCAGGGAGATGAGGAGGTAGCCTGGTACACAGACAGTACCCAAAAGAAAAAAAAAAGGTGAAGATCAATATTTCCATTAACATCTAGAAGCAGACTTTTCAAAGAACATTTGTATGTGTAGCTGACAGTAATGTACCAAGAAGACTAGTTTCTTTAAAAATCACAAATTATGTTACTCACTACTTTTGTTTTCTTTTCATTTTGCCAAGTTTCACCAATAAAATTTTAAACTACACACAAGCCCAAAACAAAACAAAACAAAAAAATCCCAGGCTAGCAAAATTACTGAAATAAAGACTACATTTTTCAAGAATGTAGGTAGGATAAAATGCTAGTGCTACACACCAAGATATTAGTCATGTGCAATGAAATATCTATTCTCTCGAAGCTTGCTGTAAGAGGCATTGATTCGTACATACATCTCCTTTATAAATGGCATGACTTCTGGATGTTTAGGACTGAGATGCCGGTATTGCAATCCATTGTAATTTTCTGGTTTTGTTTGGTTTTGTTATCCTCTCATCCTCAAATCTAGGTTTAGCTCCTGGCTTCTGCATTCCCTGGCTCTGTGACTTAGAGAAGCCAATCAACTTACGTAGTGCTCAGTTTCCACCCGTGTTAAAATGGTATTGGGAGAAGTGTGATAGGTGTGCATAAATGCCTAGCACACTGCCTGCACGCAAGAGTTTCAACAAATGTTACTCCCCATCCCCACGCTCTGTGCTTCTTCATTTCCATTCCTCCCGTGTTAGTTCCTTTACCTCCTCTGCTTTTACCATCTCCACTCTATACAGTCAGAGGAACACCTCTGGGCAAAGGTGAGAGCATTCAGTGACCAGATAAGGGATTGACCTGTTGGCCTTCCCCCCAGTGAAAGAGGTTGGGTACCTCTCCTGAGGCTCCCACCACTCCTCCACTCTGGCAGTCTTTGCTAGTGCCTGTGCACCCAAGCGGGTGCTTGGTGGGATTCCAGCATCATTCAGCAGTGTGGGGTTTGGGGTCCCTCCCACCTCTGGGCACCCAGCAGAGAAAGATATATATATATATATATATATATATATATATATATATATATATATACACACACACACACATATACATATATATACATATACATACATATATATATACATATATATACATATACATACATATATATATACATATATATATATATGTATATATATATATGTATGTATTGTTAGCTTGGACTCCCAGGGGGACACGGTTTCTCTAAACTTGAAAGGGCAGGTTTAGAACAAAGAAGTGCTGAGAACCTTGGGGAAAAAAATGATGTCTTCCTAGCATTCAAATGCACAAAAGACAGGAATGTTAATCTGTCTGACGTGCACCCCAGACTACGGAAAAGTAAATTTCAAAAGTTCAAAGAAATATATTTTTGTTCTCATGGGCAGAGGGTTTTCTAAAAGGGTATAGATAGGTCCAGAAGGGGTAGAAAATGAAATTCTAACTATATAATAAAAGTTAGTCGAATATGGAAGAAAAGCTAAAGAAATCAATGTGGTTGCCTGGCGAACTCTCCTTTGAGCTCAGATTTTAAAAAGAAAACATGTTTGAAAGATCAAAGAATCTGCAGCCAAGAACAAAAGCAATGCAATAGCACAAACCTGGAAGAATGGTGTCATAAAAAATAAAGTAAAAGAATGTGCTTGATTTTGCTGGAAGAAAAAAATAGGCTAACAAAAAAAAAGGATTTTTACCAATGCATGAAGAGCAAGAAGAACAAGGAACTGTTAGGCACATTTCTAAGAGATTGTGATGTTATGTTAACAAGACAGAGAGAAAATAGAATTACTCAGCTCCTCATTGGCTCTGTCTTCTCTCGCAGAAGAATGCCCTTCAGACCAAAAATGTAAAGATGGCTGACTGAGCCTGAGGACTGGAAACACTCCCTGAGTGGTTTTCCATAGAGGAATGCAACAGTGTGAGGGGTCACAGAGGGGGTCGGCCAGAAGCTAAACTGCCCCTGCAATGGTCCACACAGTTGCCTGAAGTGAGACAGGCAAAGGAGGTCAAGTGGAGAAAGGCTGAGAGGGTAGAATTCATGGAACAACCCACTGCAAAGGCTCTAGAGAAGATTCAGATGTGCTGTTCAAAGTGAGCGTAGAGGAGGAAAGGATTTCACAGACCTCCAGTAGAAGCAGAAAGCAGAGGGGATGGGGGCACAGAGCATGTGAGTGGAGGGCAGCCACACAAGCCTGGTCCTGGAGACAGAAAGTTGGAGCACGATGAAGCCTTGGTGAGAATCCAGGTTTGCCAGAATCACAGGTTACGTATGTTCAGGGAAGTAGCTGGATGTAGTGTGACCACAAAGAAAGGGACACAGTCTGGGTCTAAAAGGTTTATTACCTATTAGGGAATCTAGAGTGAGGGCCCCACACATGATGAGGAGCTGGGGATGCATGTAAAAAACAAACCAACAAAGTAGTAGAGCCATCGATGTGCCTCCTTCTGTTGACCATGTACTTGGAATCTGCAGCCCAAGAGGAGGGAGTCAAGAGTTTTCTGAATTTCTTTGTGCTTTGTGGGATTGACTAATTAATAGTAAAACTATTGAAAATGGACAGTGCCCCTCCTCCTTTCCCTATTAAAGTACATGTGCTACTTAATCGTTGACTTGCAGGATATTAATGCTAATAAGGAAAGCTTTGTGGTCGCCCCACAGACGTGATATAATGGCTCGGAGTTGGCAGATGAGTAGAAATCACCTCAAGACACGTTGCCCACGCTGGGAGTGCAAAGCCTGGCTCAGATCGCAGTGCCTCACTTTGAAGAGAAGGGCTGCCAGACTGAGGCTCTGCCGTCGGAGGGACCACAGCCAGCCAGCCAGAGGCCACTGACGTGGCAGGAAAGTGGTTTCATCCACTCTGTGTTTTATCTACTTCTAAGATAATTTTAGAATTTTAATCTTAGAATCAGATGAAATTCTTCTTCTAAGAATTTCATCGAATTCTAAGACAATCTAGCGTGATGCTCCAGACCCAAATGCATGGCTTTCGATCCTGGCTGTCCCAGGAATTGCATCCCTGCGTATGTATAACAACAGCGGTAATAACGCACACCCCATGGCCTGCTGGGAGAACTGACTAAATAAATACACGTCAGGCGTCTAAGACAGTGTCTGGGACATAGCAGTCAGTCAAGGCATGTTGGCAATTACTGTAATCCAGTGAATAAAAGCTGTAACAAAACAGAGATATACAAATAAATACATGTCAATAAGGAAATGTTTCAGCAATCCGAGTTTTTGAAGAATGTAATATGAGTTATCCGAGAATAATAACCGGAAGTGTTTGACCAGCCATTAGATGACTGTCCGCAGCAAACAGTTACATTTTTGGCCCTGTGACTTGGGTGCTCAGCTTAACGGGGCAGCATCTGGACGTTCAACTTCCAAATTCCATGGCAAGACTTGTGTGTTCCAAGAGGAATCCAACTAATAGGTGTGTTCCTGGTGGCAAATTATGTATTAAATGTCCTGTGGAGGCATCCTAGCCAAGAGAAAGTATTTTTTCTATTTGTGAGACCCTAGTTCTTAAGCTGGCACACAGCTGTGTGTTTCCATTTGTGTTGAGTCAAATCACAGTGAAAACTGTGTATTCAGTCTATATGGTAGAAACAAATACATAAAATTATTTATAGGACTTCATACCAAAATGTGACATGAGGGACTTCTAATTTACTGTCAAACTTCCATAACTATTTCTGAAACACTTCTTGGTCATTCGTAAATTGATTATTCTTTAACTGAGTCAGCAAGAAGCAATAAGGACAAGTTAGGAAATAGAGGTATTTTCCCTTCAGCGATTTTCCTCAAAATTCTCAATCTCAGTGACAGCACTGATCATCTGAATTATCTGGACGCAAACAATGCAGAGAAGAACCAAAGGAGACTTACAGGGAACATTGGCCCATTTCATCAAGAGTTCATCCAGGCTGATTTGTTCAACGGGTAAAGAGTAACATCAGCTACACTAACCACCGGAATGGTCAGTGCGATTAATGCAATTAAACTAATTAGTCCTGGCAGCTGTAAGGTCAAATAGAGGTAGCATTGTAACAGCAATCTGCCACTGCAAAATTACTGACATTTCCAACTAAATTATATTCTCTAAATTGTTGCCTTAATGCCGAATAAATAAAGTTATGCTAATGTAGGGACTGATTACAGATTGAAATTAGCACAATTGCTTGTTATACAGTCTGCTAGGGTTAACATTTTTTAAAAACATAATTAATGGCCTTTGCTTACTCTCTCTGCTTATAGATCCTGCAGCTCATTTGCATTCTTTTGCAATATGCTGACAGTGCTAAATGTCTGAGCAGAAGGATCTCATCCACAGGCAGAAAAACGTGCCTGTCACGTCATCAAGCTAAAACTTGTTATGGTTTCAGGCCAGTGTTAATAACATAGGTGACCAGAAAGGCAATGGATAAAAATGAGGCTAGAATCCGTTTTTCTTTCTCACTCCTGTGATCCAGGCCTTTTCTGGAGTCAATGTAAAATGTAATTGCTCTTTTGACCTATATCTTCTCTCTCCCCAGGTCTGAGGAAGAGCTACACTGGTTGATTATTGCAGGAATGAAAGGCACTCTGACCTTGTCGACCAAACGCCTCGCAGCTTTCAATGTTGCCCATTATACCGAAGGCAGGCAACTCCTGGAGAGAGGCAGAATCTCCGGGAGAGCTGCTCCCCGGGCAACCTGCCAGAAAAGGCTTCATCAGCAGCAGTTCAGACGTGGCCAACAGCTCGGGCAGCAAAGGAAACAGCTAAGAGGGGAAACAGAGTGTATAAAAATATTGTTAGCACACTGTCTAAAGGGCTCTCCGGCATCTGTGGGATAGAGAGCCTTTGCTCATACCACCCCTCCGTCATCTGTCTGAACTGAATGAAGATCCGCCCGGGAAGGTTTGCTGGGGAAGGAAGCAGCAACCCAAGTAAGTGCAGCTCCTAATTTCCTAAGCTTGTTCAAAGGGGTTTATCATAACACTCTTATGTACATAGGAATGTAAAGTGATTTTCTAGCAAAAAGTAGGTCGGGATATTTAGTTGCAGTAATTGTTCTATAGTATGAATTATGCACTACAAATCTGGTTGGATTATTTTTAGAATTTACGGTTAACGGAAGGATTAGGGTGCAACTCACAAAGAAATCAACTGCACTCTTTCAAATGTTACAGTTCCAAGGAAGCTTTGTTTAAAATCAGCCATGGTCCCTTTGCATATCTGTTCTGCTCCAAGTTTAGTCAACAAAATTTTATTGAGCATTTATTATGTGCCTGAACACAGTGGGGAAATAAACAATATGCAAAGGTTGCCTGTGAATTAATGAGACTGGCTGGCCCAACCAGCACGCACCTGGCGTTCTTTGCTTTGTCGATCTACTTCATTCAGTGACAGGGAGCACCGAGGACCAGGTACAGGTGAGGCATGGTGTTTGGTCCTCTTGATTCCAATTTTCCCTTAAGTCTGACAGTAATTTTCAGGTTCATGTTGGCATCCCCACCTGAGGAGGAATAGATTTACTCTAGTAATAAAGGCTTCAGCATCTGGAGTTAGCCAGTCTTGGGTTCAAATCCAGTTGCGTTGCTGCAGTTGTCCCCACTCACTCTGGAGGGTACATTCCAAGACCAGTGGATGCCGGAAACCAGGGATAGTACCGAACCTTATATGTACAGTCACGTGTCCCTTAATAATGGGTTACGTTCTGAGCAATGTGTTGTTAGGTGATTTTGCCGTGTGAATATCACAGACTGCACTCACACAGACAAGGTGGCACAGCCCACTACACACCTAGTCTCTGTACAGTATAGTCTATTGCTCTGCGCTGCAAACCTGTGCAGCATGTTACTATACAGCGTGCCGTAGGCAATCATAACACAATGCCAAGGACTTGTGTATCTAATTGCATATAAACATAAAAAAAGGCACAGTAAAAATACAGCATAAAAGGTAAAATTGGTGTACAGTACAGGGCACTTACTGGGAACAGAGCTTGCAGGACCGGGGGTTGCTCTGGGTGAGCCAGCGAGCGAGTGGTGAGTCAATGTGAAGGCCCAGCAGGTCGCTGTGCACCACTGTAGACTTTATAAACGCTGTCCCACAAGCCTCCCCTGCTTCCTTCCAACTGGGTCAGAAATAGAACAGTGAAGCTGTCAGAGCTGCTCCGTGGACAGAAAGGTGTGCAGATTGATTGGAAATGTAGAGGAGAGACTGGTTGAAAAAGGTGGAGATCACCAAAACTGTGACTGTCAGGAGGGAAGGAACGGAGGCCGGAGGATCAGCAGGAATAAGAAACAACACAGAGAGGTCAGGGTAATGAGGGTTGGGCTGCTGCATGTTGAAGCTGTGGTCAGATTAAGAAACCTGTGGTATTCACTTTTTTAAAGGGAATTTCACATGGATAGGATATAGAACTAAGGTCTAGTATTTTGACTTTGGAAATCTGTTTTTTGGTTCCATTTACCCTATCTAGCACAAAGGGTTCTCTCTGGCATTGCATTGATGGAAGAAATAAAACTTACCAATGCTTTACATCATTAAAACCTAAAACCACAGAAAGCTTCTACTGAAGCGGCACTGGCACTTAGTGCTGTTAAGGCAGTTCCTGTAGGTCTGTGTCCTTGCACAGGTCGCGGGCGTCCACCCAGGGTTACAGCTGTGTTCCCCGAAGACCACCACGCCGGACCGGGGCGGCCTGGAGTGCCCGCTGGTTACGCAGCACTCGGGGTCAGGCTGCTGGTCTGAGACAGGTTGGTGGCTGACTGGGATGTGCTCTGCACACTCCAAATCGAGGTGTTGTGACTGAGAGGGAGTCTATTACCAAGCCCCACCTGTAATGCTCCTGTCAGAGGGAAAAAAATCCTCCTGACTCTCACAGCCTTGCATTTCTTGCAAGAACTTTAGCTCCACTGTAATCTTAGGGGACAGCTGTGGTAGAGAGGGTTTGTCATTGACCAAAAATGGCATTATGCAGCACACAGCTGCACTGTTTTTTCCCATGCATGCACACCTAGTACAAAGTTTAATTATAAATTAAGCAATTTCATGGACAGAAGATTCATTCTTATGGTATATCTTAGCAACCTCAGCTTCTGATTTTTTCCTTTCCTTATTAGCTCGAGAACTTTCACCGTTTCACTTAAAGGAAGTACCTAGCGGCTTCTCTTCAGCGTACTCGTGGGCTTTGGGGGCGTCATGAAGTGAAGTAGATTAAGAATTACTTGAACACAAACACTGAGCCACCATGACGGTGGATCTAAAAACCCAGACGATGACTGAGTGACGAACCGGCAGGTAGCATGTGGAGTGTGGACGCCCTGGACAGAGGGATGGTTTGCCGGACAGAATGGGGCAGGACAGCACGACAGTTCATCCTACAACTCAGAATGGCGTGCGGTTTAAAACGTATGCATTGTTTATTTCTGAAACTCTCCATTTACTATTTTTGGACCACGGTTGACCATGGGTGGTTGAAACTGCAGAGACTGAGACCTTGGGAAAGGGGAGGCAACTGGACTCAAAATCTGTGCAATCTTGAGAAAAGTCTCCATTGGTGGGGGTGGGGCTGGTCGATTGGCCTAATTCCCGTGAGAGAGGGGGCTGGGTGAAGCTCAGACCTGACCCAGCTGTGTGGCTCCGCGAGAAATGTTGTCGAGCAACCACACATCCCAGATTTTCTGAGAACATCCCAGCTCTAGATACGGTGGCCTGCAATAGGGAGAACTTCATGGTGATTCTAGGGAGACCGTGAGACTCAGCAGAAGTCACTGTGTTTGGACAAGTTCCGAAGGGTTAAACGCACTGACACCATGAAACCGGTGAGAGAAGGCTACTGGGGCCTCTTTGCAGTCAAAATTTCAAATAAATTGTTTGGACCAACAGAACAGTTTCTTTCTTTTTTTTTCTATTGTTTTAACCCCACGGATGAAGAAAATAAATCAATGTCTAATTTTTTTTTAAAGCTTTGGTAGCTCAGCTCAACACAATATATAAAAATGAAAATAATCATTTGTTTGTGGGGAGAAGAGAAAGCCAATAAAGCTCATAGTAGCGTCTTTCTAAAGCACACATTGTATAAAAGATAACTTTAGAGCTATTATTCCTCTTTTTGATCTTCCCCCAAAGCTAAGAGGTATACAAATTCTACCCACATAGCTGCTTTCCAGCTGTCATATCTTAACTAGTATCATGCACATACCTTCCAAGTTTTGAAAAGCCCATTCAGTGTTTTTATATGAAGGCTAGTTACCAGAAGTGGGCAGAGATCACATTACTAAATACAGCAACCTAATTACTGTCCTGTACATTATTTTCTCTATACTGTGCTAGAACAATGAGGCAAAAGGTTTATCTTGACAAAGTTTGAATTGATTCACGATATCTCTACCTTCTGGGTCCACAGACAGTGGGGGTGCGGGGGTGGCAGGGGAAGGGAAGAGCTCCTTTCATTTCAGTATCAGCAGGTCCTTCCTGTTCATTTGCATTTGGGGAGTTTTTCCACAGTGTATTCACTTGCTAGTGAGATCATGTGTCCCTGCGCGATCAGATAAGACAGGGATAGAATTACTAATGATGAGAGGAGGCAGCACCAGGGCAAGAAAGCAAAGCAGCCCTTGCTTTTCTCACCTGATCTGGGTAGATCTGAATTTCAACCATCTCATTTTTTTTTTTCTCATGGCGATGGTGGGGCCATTTTCCAAAGCTGGGTTAGGATATTGCAAACTGAGCTCTACAGATTCTTTTTTTTTTTTTTTAGTGCTGTTCAAAAAAGGAAAGTGATGTCATCATGCTGACTGGCTGTTCTATTCTGGTTATTTGTACTTGTCGGTTAATAAATTGAGGGCAATTTAATTCATCCATCACTCAGTACTCATCAGCTATTTTCCAGGTACTATGCAAATAACAGAGAGGTCGTGTCCTTTTTTTAAAAAAAAATCTGAATAGAAAGTTAGAAAATGGTGATTAAAAGGAATGTTGAACTTAATGATTAGAGCAATGGGGTATTTCTGGTACCAGAGCCATCAGAAGAACATAGATGAAAACACAGGCTAAATTTAAGAAGTAGAGGTGATGTCTTATCCTGTGCTGTCTTTAGGTTGTTAAAAAGTAGAGTTCTTACTGAGGAAATTTAAAGATTAAATTGGCTTCATTCAGGGGTTCCTGAGTTGGGCCCTATCCTGTCGAAGGGACAGAAAGTAGCTCTGGTGAGCTGTGGAGGAGGAAAGATCTCTAGAGGTGGAAAGAGGGTAGGAAACGTGAACGACTGGAAAAGCATGCGTTGTCCATCAAGTGGATTAGCTCACAAGTGCTGACCAGGTCATTCCAGTGGACTGGCTAAAGGTTACATTTTGGGGAAGGCTGAAAGTGCAATTCAGCTGAGTATGAAAGTTTAGCTTGCTGACATGGGGCCTGGCACAAAGTGATTCCATTTGGGACCCATTGTCTCTTTTTTAACAAGGTAAATGTAGGGATTTACTCCTTATGCTCCGTGAACTGCGTGCGGCTCAGTATTTCCTAGGGCAAGTCACAAAGCCAGCACGGGCACTGGAGCCAGGCATCTGCGGTCTGCAAACCAATGAACCTGGCCGCGTTTTCCCTTCCTGTACGTTTCCGAAAGTCTCCAGAACAGGAAAACTATGTCCTTTTAGGATAAATATGGTGATGCAGCAGCATGGTGATCAGCATTTCTCATTGACGTAGATGAGATAGAGACCAAGTTCAAACATCCTGATGCAATAAAAAGGGTATAATGACACACGAGGAAAACTATTTTGCTTTGACTTACATAGGAAACTTTTTTTAAGAAAAGGTTTTATTTATTTTTAGACAGAGGGGAAGGGAGGGACAAAGACAGGGAGAGAAACATCAATGTGTGGTTGCCTCTCACACGCCTCCCCTCCCCCACTGGGGACCTGGCCCACAACCCAGGCATGTGCCCTGACTGGGAATCGAACTGGAGACCCTTTGGTTCACAGCTCACACTCAATCCACTGAGCTACAGCAGCCAGAGCTAGAAAACTTTTTAAAGGTAGCTTGCAAGCGTGTGGCACTGAATTGGCTGACCCATCCTGTGAAGGCTCAGCAACTTTTTGCCTGTGGCCTGACGCGAAGTACCTCCCTGGGAGACAGAGAGTTCCAGGGTGAGCGACACGCCAACTGGAGTCGCTGTGTTATAGGACATCCCAAGACGCCAGCACTCCAAGCTGGCTGCTGTACACGCTTGCTTCCTTACACCAGCCCAGGGCGATTAAGCTGTGTTGGAATAGAAATCCACCAGGCTGAATAATGTCATCCAGCGCCTTGTCACTCACAGAGAACGAAAGGACCATGACACAGAGTCTTATAAAAAAAAGTGTTTCTTTAGTGGAACATTGGGGTCCACTGAACAATTGCTACAAATGAAATGTAGCTCCTACAGTGGGGGAGATTTTCCCAGAGCTATTTGTCCAAAGAAGCAGTCTAATAACAATAATCCTAAAAATGAGAATATAGCTGTGATGGAATCCCCTGCAACCCTCCACCCCCACATTCTAAATGTATTCATTTCCCCCAAACATTGGAACGTATTCTAAATTCAGACTATATCCTAAAAAGAAGCATCGTGCAGCTCTTTTTAAGCACTGCACTAGCTAGCGCATTACTCAGCCATATTCCTCGGCCCCCTGAGCCCAAGCCCGAACAGGGCAATGACAGAGGAGACAGAGAGAAGTGAATGGAGGAAGGACGGACAAAGATGGATTTCCGAAGGGCAGGAGGTGGAGGGTGGAGTGGGGGGATGGGTGGAGGAAGATAATGATAGAAAAGAATGTATCAAAGAAAATCCCTAAATGTCTGACTAGAATGATGATATGTTTATTGAGATAAGAACCCTGGAGGAAGACTGGATTTGGAAGCAAAAGACCAGGATGGGAAGGAATCAGAAAAGAGGAACATCCTGGAAACAGAGGAAGGGGAGGGACTGATAAAGAGAAGTTCGTAAGGAACAAACTCGGCAGATAGCCCGAAGAGATCACCTTAGAAAGAGGAAAGATGGGCGCTCTTCCTTTGAAGTAGGGGACACCTTGCTCTAGGCTAGGAAACTCCTTCCTTTAAAAGAGGGAACCAACACTCACCGAAGGCTTTGTGTGTACCCAACGTGGTGTCCCAGAACTCTCTCAGGCCTTAGGATGCCGTGAAAAGATAACAGGCTGTCCTGTGACAGCCTTTACTCTCTCTGTGGTAACAGGGCAAGGATGCTAGCTAAGATTTTAAACAATAGAGATTAGATTTTAAAAGAGGAATATATTGGTGGTATGCAGTGAGGGAAGTGAAAGGAAAATGACTAGGGACTTGGAAAAAAAACAGGGAATGTCAAATACCACTGAACACTGAGAGCTGGATCTGCATTGGTGAGCGTCTCAGTTATTTTTCAGACAAACTAACTGCCACGTTGACATCATCCAGGGTCTCTAGCAAGTAGAGTGAAAATCGTTTTCTTCATTCTTAAAATGCTAATATTCTTTAAAAGCTAGGCTGGAAAAAAACCCCAGAAAGAACAGAAAATTGAAGCTGCTAGCATATGCTGAGCCACTGCTGGAAAGTATGGAGGATTCTTAAATCCATGCCCTTCCCAGGTCAATAGGTTAAACGCAAGTCTGTGTTACATGGGTTCAGAGGCCCTGCAGCATTCCCAGGGGTTTAATCGTACAAATTAGTAACATGCTTGCGTAACGCACGGGCTCTCAACAGGTGTTTTGTGAACTCTCTGAGTGGTATGGTGCAAGTGAATAAAAGCCAATCCATCTAACTCCAATTTACTGAAAATGTTACATAGTCTAGCAAGAGCAGTTACAATAAACTCTCTTTTAATACCCAGTGGAACCAGGAAGCTTATTCAATTTCACAAACATTTCCTGGGCGTCCCTTGGTGTGAAGCGCAGTGCTAGGCACTGGGGGTGCTGTGACGATGATGATGACCACCTTCACGGAGGGCCTACTGTGCACCAAGCAGTGGTCTAAGCTCCCAAATGCATCCGTCCCAAGAAGTCCTACAGCAGCCTTATGAAGGAAGTCGAACCCACTACTGCAGAAGTGGGAACTGAGGCACACTGGCCACCCTCTCTGTCTCCCTGAGGCTCAAGGCAGCGAATGTCAAGCCTTGAAGGAAAGCTCCTTGTCCTTCCCTTGCTTCTCCCTCTCTCACTGTGAAAGTCTCAGCCAGGAAGTCGAGCCAAGAAGTTACCAGACATGGACATGGGAAAAACACAATTAAAAAACAGAAGTTCCAGGGAAATAGACTTTTCTATAAAATCTAGATGTTGAGAAATCTCTTATTTTCCTATCAGAGTCTATTAAATATCAGTATAATAATATCAGATTATCTTGTCCTAAACATATATGTAGAAGTGTTACAGCCCTGTCAAAAATTGTCTTTCAGTAGCTGGTTGTATTGGTGATGGGAAAGGGCTGAGGGCAGCTGGAAGTGGCCACATACACAGGACAATCTTTAAAAAAACACCTTAATAGGTTTGACAGAGGGTGAGCGATTCCAATGGGAATATGGGATTGAGTGTGTGAAAAAGCGTGTATGACAACATTCTAATGTGATGATTCACGTTTTATTTGATTCTCTCTAATTTAAAAAAATAAAATTATATCTGCCAAGCAACATCCAGAAACACTGTTTATTTATGTCCTAAGATCGTTTTAGGAGCCTCTCTACCACCAGGGTGTTTAAAAATAATTTCCATATTGGAACCACTCTTAAAACATCTATCAATCATTCCATTTAATTGCTGACTTCCGTTTAAGCCCACCAAAAACATGTCAGCTACTAGTCGCAGCCTCGAGAGTATATTTGCTATCCTATCCTTGGAGGAAAGCTTGTAAATTTTTAAGTGTTTATGCTGAGTTTATTAACATTATTTAAATAGTGATATAACCAGTGCTGGGTTGCCACCACTACCTTGAAAATATTTAAACATTTTTATAACTTAGCTCCATGTTCCAGTTTTATCTCTAAAATTCATGCTTTTAGGCTCAATTTATGCCTGTCAACAAGTAATGATCATAGATGTGAGCTGGCTCATAATCCAGAGGTACTAGGTTACAATGTGTTACCATGGAAACTATGTTTTATTGCATTTTCTCTTCTTGATTTAAGGCATTTGACAATCATAGCAACTGTTTGCCAGTCTTCCCACATCATAAAAAATTCAAACCCACAAACAACCAATGTGGGGGGGAAGGAAAAGAAAAGAAGTGGTGGAGAGGGGGACGTGAGCCTCTACTCTTCTTGGGCCTCACTAGAAAAATAAAAAAAGAAATGACAGCCTTATATTTAACATGGACCTTTTGTGAATAGTTTATCTCTCAGAAAGTCCAGGAGTGTCGGAAAATTCAATCAGTGGTTAGTCATGGAATGGACCTGTCTGCCTGTGGTTCATTTTGTTTATTGCATCATATATCTTTTATGATCGCTGGAACTTGAGCCCGAAGCAGCATTTTCTTTAACAAGGGCCATGTTTCCCTTAACGTTGTTTATTGCATGGGAAATACTACTCTTTGAAATCTTGGTACATTTTCTATCCAGCAAAAGTCTGCAACCGAATCTTGCATGAATGTGTTTATTCAGGATCTAGAGGAAAAAAAAAAAAAAACTAGTCCAGTTCATGTAACATTAATCACTTTGCCAGTGCTCAGCTGAGGTCATTGCCACATTCCTAGCAGTATTAAGGCAAGTCAAGATTAATCACGTACATTAAACCCTGCAAGGGCAGCACGTGAAAGGGATCTCAAATTAGGCATTTTCTAAAAGACAGAGAAGGGACTGTAGCCAATGGGCTTGCTCTGCAGCAGCTTGTCTTTCCACCCTGCTGGCTTTTCCTGCCTGAGGTCCACACAGCCACTGCGAACGTGTAGGCTTCCTTTTTCCTACTTCTGGAAGTGTATAGGTCAAATGTAAGGTCTTTCTGAGCATTCAACAGGAAGACTCATTCATTAAACTTTGCCGAGTGCATGGTAACCACCAGGCCCTGGCTGGGATCTGTCCATACAAAGATGAATAAGGCACAGTCTTTCCCCGCCCACCTCCGAGAAGAGCGTGATCTGCCCTGGAAGGCCGTTTCCATGTGTGCATAGTCTGAATGGGGGTGGGGAGGTAGGAGTCATTAACTGTGATGGAAAGTCAGAAAAGACTTCACTGAAGTTTACTTTACGGGGGAGAAAGGTGAGAAGACAGCCCAGGCAGAGGGAACAACAAAGATCTAGTGAGTGTTCTCAGCTCAGACTAAGTGGTGAGTAAGTGTGGCTGGAGCAGAAGGCTGCTGGGGCGTAGCGGAACAGGAGCAGCAGAGGAAGTTGTATACTAAGTTGGTGCCAGATTTCAGCATCTACTTTATTCTAAAAGCCATGCGGGCCCCAGCCGATGTTGCTCAGTGGACGGAGCACAGGCCTGCAAACCAAAGGGTCACCAGTTCAATTCCCAGTCAGGGCACATGGCTGGGTTGCTGGCCAGGTCCCCAGTGGAGGGCACATGAGAGGCAGCCGCATACTTGTGTTTCTCTCCCTCTCTTTCTCCCTCCCTTCCCCTTTCTCTAAAAATAAATAAATAAATATTTTAAAAATAATAAAATAAAAGCCATGCAAAATCTGTGAAAAATTTGAGTCATGACATTGTATTAGAAACTGATTATAATTTGGGTTGAGGGCAGGTAAGAAACTAGAATCACTGTCATGAAAGAGAAAAAGAAAATCATCCAGGAAAGTGACAACAGATGAAATTTGACCATAGAATAGAGCGAGAGACATATATCATGGAACCAGATGAGACAAAAATAGTAAATTGAGTTCCTGGAAGAAGCCAAAGGGCAATCACGGAGCGAGGGAATCTAAGACTATCCCACAGGATCTGGCTGGGCTGAATCTACAGAAGATGATGCCCTTAACCAGAGCATCTGGGGTCATGGGAACACTGACATGTGATTTCTATTAGGATGTTGGGCAAAATGTTCTGGCACAATAGCAATGGACAAATTAATTTGAAGGTCATTAACTTACACTCGGTTCTTTAAGTCACAGGAGAAGATAAGAATGTCTCTAAGAGCAGAAGGTAGAGAAAGAAGGATAGTCTAGGGAAGAATGACTGGGAAAGAAACGATTTTTCTCACTTCTATGATAGTTTTTACATTGAGGAAAAAATACTAGCCCTGGTCGGGTGGCTCAGTTTGTTGAAGCATCGTCCCTTAGGCCAAAAGATTGCTGGTTCAGTCTCTGGTCAGGGCACATACCTAGGTTTTGGTTCAATCCCCAGTCGGTGCATGTGTGGGAGGCAACTGATAGATGTTTCTCTCTGTCTCCCTCCACCTTCCCTCTCCCTCTAAAATCAATAAACATATTCTCAGGTGAGTATTTTTATATATTAGAGGCTTGAGGAATTGTTATGCTTTTCTCTGTCTAAATGAAAATAAGCTGGACACATTAATATTTCTAAAAGACAGAAATTTAATAATAAATATTAGATTAAAAATATTTCACCGTTGGTTGATATGTATGTATGATTCAACCTGTATTTAAGTTGCTATTGGGCTTATATTTGGAGACCAATGTTTCATATAAGAGGCTAACATTATTTTGAACCATTGCAGCTTTCAATGTTCATAATATGTGTCTCTAAATATGTTCTTATACTGTCTGTGACAGATTTACATACTTCCCATGTCACCATCGTACACTTCCATTAGATTTACTTATTTAAAAAAATACTTTCTATACTCCCCTAAAAAGGAGAAATTAAATCATGAAAATACAAAGTTAGTGTATAGTCTAACCAGTACTCTTACAAAAAGAAAAAAGAAAAAAATCAGAGTTTGTGGCTGTTTTTCTGTGTTGAATAGAGAGAGAAGAGCTTAGTTTTTGGTCATGGAGCCTTGCATTTCGAAGACTAAATTTTCCTAACACCTAGATATAACAAATGTGAGAAACAAAATGTCACTTTCTAATAGACCAGAAAGTTGAAACTGTGTCCATTTATGCTTGACCTCACCTTTTATTAATACTGAAAATGTAAGAATCAGTTATCATCCAGTGGCGAGAAGTTATTGGAAAAATCAGGAGTATGTGTAGAACTCAGAAACACCATTTGGGGAGGTTTATGCATTCCTCCTCATTTTCTGTTCAGTCATACAATAACACATTCATTCAGCAAGAGCTTGCCAAGCAGCCATAATGTGTCACGCCCGGTGAGTGAGTATGAGATAGTGACACAGTCGTTGCATGGAAGGAATTAATGCTTTTGCTGGGGAGATGAGATAAATCCCCAGGTTACTTTTGTGATAGGAGATGCAGGCTGGGCTCGCGCAGCCCCAAAGGGAGCCGATCACACCTCGGCTGCAGTGCAGCCCTGGAGCTGCCCCAGCCTAGCCAGCAGGTATCCCCGTCTCCCTAGACACGGCGATTAGTTCAGAGATGGGCGAGTGACCCAGTCACAGCTGATTAGATGTGTGTGAAGGGATGTTTGCTGGAACCTCTCTCTTCCTGAGAAGCTACCAAAAGGAGCCCATCTTCCTTCTGGACGATGAGGTAGGAGGCTGAGGTCAGGAATTGCCTCAGGTGTTTTGACACCGTGAGCCGTGAGCCTGGGGTTGTTGGACTCCATCATACGGAGCCTGAAGATGAAGGTAGCAAGGAGGTGGACAGAATGCCTACCTCTAAGGGGCAGGAAGGCCCTGGGTCCTTAGAGACCTCACAGGAGCCTCAGAGAAAGCCTCTTACAGAGCCAGGACCAATGCAGTTGCGTAAACCCATGAACTCCCCTTTTGGTTGTTTGTTTGTTTGTTTGCTTCAGCCAGATTGAATGGGATTTGTGAGAAACATGTATTTATGTGTGTACTTTTAATTAAAGTGTAGTTGATATGTAGTATGACGTTAGTTTCACATGTACAGCATAGTGTTTCAGCACTTCTACAGTTTACAGTATGACCATCACCATAAGTCTAGTAGTAACCATCTGTCCACCCACTTTTTTATTGCTATGGTGTTGTCAATAATCGACTGAGATTTCTTGTCACAACAGCAAGAATCCTGACATAGTCACCAACACTAACGTGTCCTCTCTATGTAGGTTTTGTGCCTAGTCAGGTCATGCTCTTTTGGAGGTCCATTCTAGTTTAGGGCAAGATGGATCTCAGCAGAGTCAGGGAGAAAATGGGTAATCCCAGCCTCGTTGAGAGCTTGACCTCTAAGTGCAGAGGGGGAGCCAACTGCTTCCCAATCCATCAATTCTCATTCAACCTAATGTGGAGGTGGTGGCAAAGAGGGTGGATATTAAATGGAAGTATTTAACACTCAAAGCTAACCTCCCAAGGGACTCAACACTACACTCCTAGATTTGGAGGCTTTTTTATTTAATATCCCCAGTGACACATAGGGTTGTACTTAGCATTTCTGCAGTGCTTGATAAAGTTTGCTTTAATTTTTTTGTTATTATTATGGCCAAATATGCATAGCATAAATATACCACCTTAACCACTTTTAAGTGTACTGTTCAGCGGCATTACATTTATTCACAGTATCGTGCAACCATCACCACTGTCCACATCCAGAAATGTCTCATCATCCCAGACGGAGACTCTGTACCTGTTTAATGACCCTCCCCCCAACTTCTCCCTGCAGCCCTGGTGACCTCAGTTCTACTTTCCTCCCCTAGGAATTTGCCTATTCCGGGTACTTCAAATTAAGTGGAATCACGTTATAATTGTTCTTTTATGTCTTATCTCAGTTATATTTTCAAGGTTCATCCATGTTATAGCATAAAGTTTTTTTAAGTATATCCCTCCCCCTCATGCCTTTCAGAGTATTTAAATTCTGCTATATAAAAAAATGACATAAACATTGGGATGTTTTTTTAAATAATTAGGATATAATTCTGGAACTGACACGTATTTAGGACCCATGGGACCCAGGTAATATACTAAACCCTTTACATACATTACATTATTTAGTACTTACCATCCTAAGAGTTATGTCGTTTTCAAAGCCCCCAAGTTGCAAGCTCATCTGGCATTGTAACTAGGATATAATCCCAGACTCCTCTGACCCAGGGCTTATACTTTCCTGTGTGATCACATTGTAATGGTCCAGACACTCCAGATCAGAGAAGGTCTAACTATAAACCTATTTCTAGTTTTTGAATAGCTTTAAATTTTCCAGGATATTATGTTTATCCTCCCAACTACATTTTACTTGAGCTGACATAAAAACTAGTTCACTGTAGCTGGGTTTACTCAAATCTTTGGCTTGGGGCTACCCACTAGAGACCTCCTAAGTAACAGTCTTACCTGGGGACTCAGCTTTCTGTGTCCACGCCCAAGGTCACTACACAGCCAACACACACACACACACACACACACACACACACAGATTGCCATTTGTCTGAACACCTGCTGTGCTTTGCACACCCTAAGTGCTCAACATATTTGCTCTGTGCACATGGTATCCTTGGCTTCTCAGAAAGGACCTAGGCTCCCTGAGACACGAGTGCCAATGCACACCCATGACCGTTCTCCACCAACGGACAGGACCAGGGAAAGTTCAGGGGTGGATGGAGTTTGTCTCTGCCTCTTTTGCCCTCTCTAATCCCTTCAGATTCCCTTGAAATGTAAATAAACGCAAAGTTACTTGTGATTTTCTGGATGCTTATTGTTATGACAGAGTTCACTATTCTTCCTGCCCCTCGATGCTGCCATCCTGACCAACCCAGAGGAATCTTGCCCGCCAGCCCCAAGAGCAGAAGGCCCAGAGCAACTTCCGGGTTCCAGTCCTATGTGATTGTATGGAGGCTTCTAAAACAGGGTGGAAAAAGTCATTGAGCGAAAAGATATTTTGTCTTCCAGAGGCAGGAAAGAGTGGGTCAGGGGTTTTTTGCTCCTAATTTAAGGCAAACCTGGATTCCGGTTAAGGACTCTGGAAGAGATTGTTCAGTTTAACAAGCAAACTGCACTGTCAGTTCTTCTGAGACCATTTCCCTGAGTTTGGGTCATCGCTAAACGTGCAATTACACATTGCATTCTTCACTCACATATAATTTAACCTGGTCAATGACTCTTCTGGGATGCTGGGGGAAGTAGTGTGCGTGCTGGCGCGTGGACAGGCAGTGCAGTTAGCAGCCCTAGGTTGGAATCCCAGCTCCGACACTTCACTTCCTGGGACGTGACCAGCAACTCTCTGAACCTCCCTCTGGCAATTATTTACTTATCACTGTGCAAAAAAGCAGCCTCGAATTTAGCAGAATTTAAACAATAACTTTTTTGGCTTATTATTGTATGGATCAGAAATTTAGACTAGGCTCCACTGCGCAGTTCTTGTCTCTCCTGAGTCACTACGCAGATAAAGTTATACAGTGGCTTGAATGGGCTGGCCTGGTCTAAGGTAGGGCCACTCACTCGTCCGTTTGTGGCGTCTCCGGTCCCCTCTTCATCACCATTCCATCGGGCTAGCTTGGGCTTGCTCACACAGTGGTCTCAAGTTGCACCCACAGCCAGAGGAAAGCAAACCCATGTGCAAGTACTTTTCAAATGTCTGCGCACACTTGTGGTGTCCCATTGGTCAAAGAAATTCTCACAGCCAAGCCCAGACTGAGAGGGTGGAGAAGTAAACTCTACCTCTGGCTGGAAGGAAAGGCAAAGCCACATTTCAAAAAAGCCCGATTACTGCAGCCATTTTGAAAACAGACTCCCTTCTTTCTCTCCGAAATGGAGACAATAATATAATATGGAATATAACATTATTGTGAAAACTAAACTTATTCCCTTCCCTTTGTTAGCTAGGTCAGTGGGGCATAGAAACGGAAAGAGTGTGGGCTAAACTAAATTCAGACTTCATTATGGAGAGTCAGAATGCTCAGTTGAGGCATTTGTTTGTATTTACCGTAGTCGGCAATAGAAACCGCTGACACATCCTACGCAAGCTGAACAACATGATCTGAATCTGTTCAGGGAGTGATCCCTGTCTAACGCTATCTGCTTCCTTTGTTTATTTTCTTGTTTATGATCTGTGTGCATCTATCCACTAGATTGTAAGTGCCATGAGACAGAATAAGGACTGTGTAGTTTTCTACTCTGTCTGCAGCACATACAGCTTCCTCTGGCTTGGGAAACACTTGCTACATGATGAAACGCGCTTCAGGCACTTTGAACTTCCTCTTATAGTGTGACTTCCAGGCTTTCCAGTGCACTTCGCCATATCTAGATGTGTGAGGTCCCCTTGTTCTCCACACAGCACACAGCCCCCTTGGCATATTCAATGGCAGCTAGAGAAGGATAGAAGTGTCTCCTGGTTTGGTTACTTCACCTTTATTAATGCAAGATTGAATTTCTTGGCTCGTATGGAAACTGTAGGTAACTAAAATTCCCAGGAGGTTTCCCTATTAACTACTATTAATCCAAATCTTAGTCTTACCCAATCTCAAAATTGTCACCAAAAATAATTTTTTATGTAGCATAAATAAGTGTTGCCTTTGTTCAATCTGATCTGCAGTTTCCGGCTCGTCATTCTCATTTGCCAAGATTTTTCTGAATTTACATTATGCCATTACCATTTGCTTGCCTTCTCAGCTTTGTACCAAAATTCTGTTTGTCAATTACACTTCCTTTGTCTTCAGATGGTAGATGGTAAAATGTTGGGCAGGGAAGCATTAATATGGAGACCTGCCATTGCTACACCACTAGGAATCTCCCTCTTGGTGTAACCAGCCACACGCCCACTCAACTCTCCTATTCTCCACTTTCTGTATTTCTACCCTCTCTGAGCATTTCAGTAGCAGTTTGTCACATGTCTTGCTGAAATGAAGATATCTAGTGTTTATAGCATTCTATTTCACACCTACCTATTTAACCAATCTCATTCTTAAAAAGAAAATAGTGGGTCATGGCTTGTTTTCATGTTCCTTTTGACCCATCTGCAGCCTCACCTACACTTGGATCCGCCTTCTTTATCTTACCTCTAAAAGGAAGGTGTGTCCAGGGGAAAATATCCCTAATTTAATCTACGTTCTGGCCCTCTGTCAGGATCTCCTGAAATCTTCTTGCAGAATTCAGGCATTCCCTCTCTTCTGCAATATGCCTTCCTTCTCTTTTAGATCATAGCCATTACCACTGTGGTATTGGTTCCCAAACCTGACTTTGTATCAAAATCACCCAAAGAGCTTGTTAAAACACAGATGGGTGAATTTGGGTGAATTTCTTATTATGCCTGGGGTAGGAGCAATAATTTGTATTTCTAACAAGTTCCCAACTGATGCTGTGACTGCTGGTCTGAGGACCACATTTTTGAGAACTACCAACCTAATATATCGCACCTCATTAAAAATATATATAACGATGGTGCTCTCTTCCTCCTGGGAGCATGGCCACTCCTTTCCCTCCACCCTCTCCTTCCCCCACAGGCACGCATCTCCTAAACTCTAAGGGAACCCTAAAGACTTTCAGGGGAGCAATGGGCAGTGGCAGCTCATCCCAGGCTGACTCTCTGAACCTATCCCTAAGGCCTCCTTTTTTCTCTGACTCTCCAGGGAGCTGACAGCAACACCACCTTGGCTGGCTTCTTTCCCGTAATGTTTCTAGAATGGCAAAGCAGGCCTGCTGAGGCTCTCGCCTATTGCTTCTTCTGTGCCCTTCCTTGCTTCACTGTCTCTAGCTTTAATAAATGTACTCTCAAAAGACAAAAGCTCTCCTCTGATTTCACAAATACTTCCAAAGATGGTGGGCCAGTTCCTTCTTTCTCTTCATGAACAAACTTCTTCAGATTATTATCTAATCTTATAATCTCCATTCTTCTCACCTCATATTCACTCTGACATCATGGGGACATCTTTTAGCAAGTTCGCCAATGGTTTTCTTTCTTTCTTCCTTTTGTAAGATTTTATGTATTTGTTTCTAGAGAGCAGGGAAGGGAGGGAAAATGGAGGGTGAGAAACACCAATGTGTGAGAGACACATCAATCAATGGCCTCTTTGCAGGTCCCCAACTGGTGACCTGCCCCACAGCCCAGGTGTGTGCCCTGACTGGGAATTGAACTGGCAAACTTTTGTTTCACAGGTTGGCATTCAATCCACTGAGCCACACCAGCCAGGGCACAAACGGGAGTTTTTTTGTTGCCAAATCCAAAGAACAGTTCTCTGCCTTACTCTTATTCTGTCTCTCTACTACATTAAGAATGGTTTCCTTAAAATGCTTTTTTTTTCTTACTGGTTTCTCAGATACTATATTCCTTTATGCTTTGCCTCCTAATTCACCTGCTGCTTACTCTCTTTTGCTGGCTCCCCCTACTCTACCCAAACCCTAAATGTGAAGTGCTTCCAGTGCTTCCATGCTTGGTTCTAGACTTTCTTCTCTATCATATTCTCTCCCTTGGCGATCTTACCTAGTGCCATGGTTTTAAATAGCACAATTTGTACATTTGTACCTGTCAGCCAACACCTCTCTCCTCAACTTTAGACATATGTGCAAGTGGAGACCCAACATCCATCACAAATGTCTCTCAGTCTTCTCAAAGTTCAATCTTTATTTATCATATTAAACCTAGTTCTTTCCCAATTATCCCTGTAGTAGGAAGAATTAGGACCTTCCCAAAGACCTCCACTTATAAATTCCTACAACCTGTGAACGTTACATTAGGTGGCAGAAGGGACTTTGCAGATGTGATTAAGATTAAGGACCTTGAGCTGGGAAAATCATTCTGGATTATCTGGGTGGACCCAGTATCATCCCAAGGTTCCCTAAAAGGCAGAGAGGATAGGACAGGCAACAATGAAAAAGGAAACTAGAGATGTGGCGGTGTGATTATCTGGGCGGGCCCGATCTAATCCTTAAAAGCACAGAAACTTTCCCAACCAGGGCTGCTCCCTGCAGCCCCTAACAACCACCAACCACCAATTTACTTTCTGTGTCTATGGACTTACCGATTCTGGATATTTCATATAAATGAAGCCGTACAATATGTGCCTTTGTGTCTGGAACCTTTGCTTAGCATAACATCCTTGAGGTTTATCTACATTGTAACATGTATCACTACTTTGTTTCTTGTTACACTGAATAATATTCCTGCATGTGTGTGTGTGCAGCAATTAGTTTTTTGTATTGTATTTTTCCATTACTATTTATCTCCCTTTATTCTCTACCCTCCAAAATCGCCACACTGTTGTCAATGTCCATGAGTCCTTTCTCCCTTTTGCTGAATTCCTATCTCCCTAACCTCCTAGCCCCCCACACACCCCCACCAATAGCTGTCAGCCTGCTCACTATCTATGAGTCTGTCTCTATTTTGCTTGTTAGCTCAGTTTGCCCATTAGGTTCCACCTATGAATGAAATCATATGGTATTTGTCTTTCTCTGACTGGCTTATTTCACTTAGAACGATGTTCTCCGGGTTTGTCCATGCTGTCATAAAGGGTAAAATTTTCTTCTTTTTTATGGCCAAGTAGTATTCTATTGTGTAAATGTCCCATAGTTGTTTTATCCACTCACCTACTAATGGACACTTGAGATGCTTCTATACCCTGGCCATTGTAAATCATGCTGCAGTGAACATAGAGGTGCTTATGATCTTTCGAATTAGTGTTTTGGGTTTCTTTGGATATAGTCCCAGAAGTGGAATCATTGGGTCAAAAGGCAGATCCATTTTTAAATTTTGGAGGTATCTCTGTACTGCTTTCCACAGTGGCTGCACCAGTCTGCATCCCCACCAACAGTGCAAGGGTTCCCCTTTCTCCATATTCTTCTAGCACTTTCTAGCACTTGTTTGTTGATCGGTTTATGATGGCCATTCTGACAGATGTGAAGTGGTATCTCATTGTGGTTGTAACTTGCATTTCTCTAATGATGAATGACATCGGGCATCTTTTCATATGTCTATTGGCCATCTGATGTCCTCTTTGGAGAAGTGTCTGTTCAGGCCCTTTGCCCATTTTTTAATTGGACTTTTTTGGTTTTTGGTGAGTTTTCTAAGTTCTTTATACATTTTAGATATTAATCCCTTATCAGATGTATCAGCAAATATGTTCTCCCATTCTGTAGGCTGGCTTTTTATTTTGTTGATGGTTTCCTTTGCTGTGCAAAAAACCTTTAAGTTGGATGTAGTCTTGTTTGTGGGTTATTACCGCTTTTCCGCTATTGTGAACAGTGCTGCTATGCTATGGAAAATCGTGCACATTTATGTTTAACAAGTCCCACGGTGGCATTTAGGATGTCGGCCGTGATTTCTAGAGCATGAGCCGTATTTAGTTCTTGCCTGTTTCTGATGGTCTGCATATCTCTCTCACCCCAAGATTTTTCAGAGTCATTGAGAGTAGCTTTATGATCATACCTGCTTAATCACCATAGAATTCCTAATTCAATTGTTTACTCTATAGATTCATACAGCAGTTTCCATTCTTAATAGGGCTGGAGACAGAACTGGTGGTAGGCAGGAAGAGAGTAAGAAGAGTGGTAGGTGTAGTTAAAATGATGATTAAAAAATGCACATTACAAGATAATCAATGTGCTCATCTGGTGATAAACTCTGTTTCCCTGAGAAGTGCTAGTAGCTGCCAATATTTCCTGAATTAAGCACTTGGAATCCCTTGGTGGTATGTTCAGTGCCATCTCCATTGTTAGGAAATTTTAATCTGCAATTAGATATATATTAAGCCATTAAAATATCATTGCATTTTAATGATTTGAATCTACAAAAATATGTAAATTAGTAATGGCTTATTAAACTTTACAGTTTCGGGTTATTTTACAAAAAAGATCTGTAGATATAAAATGTTAGGGGTGAAAGTCTTTTGTGTATTTCTTTACATCTCTCTTCATTGAGAAGGACAACAATGAGAATGTTCGTGCGATTAATAGTTTTTTTAATACATATATTAGTTATTATGAATAGGAATGATTTCCCTGAAAGCTGAGTAGCAACAGTTGTTTAGGTCTAAGCACCCTGTCTCGATCCCCGGCACTCTGTTTTGTGCTTTGGAAAGCTCTACTCAATTCAAAACGTGAATTTGGAAAAGGCTTCCTCCCCGGCGCCCTCCGAGAGCTGTAGTGGTGGTGGTGACTTCAACACTATTTCCATAGCTACGCTGGCTTCCAGGCACAGCTGAAATGCATATCAACCAGCTTGGTGTGAAAATGGGAAGGGAGGGGAAAAAGAGGAGACAGAGGACACTAATTTTCCTTCTTTGGAGTAGGAGGTATAATGTCTTTATAAGTAATAATTAAAAGAAAAACAATTACTGGAACCTTATCTGGACCATGCAGCTGTACTTCCTCCTTCCGCATCAGCCGTGTTTCTAAGGTTATGACAAACCATGAAAATTGCATCTTTAGAGGAATTTTATTCCTTTTCCTATGATTTGATTGAAGCAGACAGCTACATTTTGTGTATATATAATTAGGCAGTAAAATAGGCTTTGAAGGCAGGTTTCCATTTAGTATGTGAGTCACACGCTCAACAGCCTTTCATTCAACAGCCAAAGACTGATCTTTTTAATGCCTCCGCTCGCTCAACATGTTTTCTGAATGCTACATCTTGCACTGAGGGGGAGAAAGAGGGAAAGGGAAGAAAATCTGCTTTTGCCCATCTTTCTTGTTTTGTCTTCTTTCCAAAGGAAAAACAATCTGAAAAGCCAATCTAGAAAGTCTTTGGGGATGTAACCTCACAACAAACTGATTTTTATCGTCCTTTTCCCAGATTGTTGTCGGGGGCACCAGTGGCTGCCGCACCGGCTCTTGGCGTGTCTAATCCCTCTCATAAAAGGCCATTGTGGCAGCAAAACTGAGACCAATGGCTTTTTCATTCTCCACCTCTCAGTTCTCCACAGTAATGGCACTGGGTCTCCTCATCGTGTTCTTCTTTCAGATGCACAGTTTCCCCCCTTAACAAGGTTTTTGAAAAGGGAGGGGGACCAGAGAAGAAAAGGAACACAATCCCATTTTCTTAGTGCTGTCTCCCTATGCGGCACTAAGTACTCCCCCCGGCCCCCCGCCCACCGCACTAAACTCAAATTAGGAAGAGTATTTGAGATGCAGCCTGTTTTATGAAAGAGATTTTTCCTCTGAGGGTTTGAGTACACTGGGAACGACCCTGGGTGTACTTTTTTTTCCCTTGTAATAGAAATCAGGCCTATCAACTGCGCATCCTCAGGCCTTATCTGATTAAAAAAGCAGTCGCCTGTTAATCTCTACCCTTTCATCTCACTATATACCATTTGCTATCTCCTGTCCCATTCTGGCAAACCCAGAGATGGAGAGAAATAATATCCAGCCACTTGGCTGATGTATGCAAGTGATAGTTCGTGTTTGTAGAATGCCTTTCATCTGAAGACCTCAAAGGGCTTCACGAACATTATCACAGTGCCTGGGCCCAGCTCCAACATAAAGAGCCTCGGACGGCCATCATCATGTAAATCTGAGTGTCTAGAGTGATTAGTACCCTGGTGACCAAGAGCAATGAACTGGGGTCCCATTTTTGATGTGAAATTCGATGTCCATGCAGGAATTTCCATGTCCAGTCCAGGCCCTGTCACAAGGTAAACCACTCAGTATCCAATTGACCCACTGAGGTGCGCCCTTGGGGAGTCTGCTCCCCAAGATGAAGGGTTTACATGACAGGCAGGTGTATATATTTCTTCAATTGGCCTAACCTAATAAAGCTGGACGTGATTTATATGTGCAAAATGTTGCCGTGTTAAATAATTCAGAATGAAACTGCCTTTTCTAGTTGTGCTACAAATAGATGTCAATCTGCATTTGATGATGCTTGTATCCCACAGAGAATTTGGACAGACTAGGAAAAAATATATGCCTCGTGCTGGTCCTGAGGAAAAACCCTGGGGATAGCACTCCTAACTGAGCCCCAAGAGTCTGGCCCAACCCCAGTGACATCTTTCAAAGGGGGCTCTCCTTTCTGGTTCTGTTTGTGTGACAAATAGGAGAAGCTTCCATGGAAGACTGGGGTACCTATCAGGATTTCTATGTAAATCTAACACAGAGACTTCCCTTATTGTAAGAGATGTGTCTGTTCATGATCAAGGCCCCAAGGATAATCAGCACCACCTCCTAAATTTATATTCCTCTTCACGTTTCTCCCCTATTTCCTAACTCACATTCCCTCCCCATTTTAATCCCATTCCCCCAGCCTGTGGATTTCTAAAGGTTTTTTTCAGACAAAAAAACAATATCTTGAGCCAGTATTTTTTATTGTAGCTTCTCTCAAATAAGATTATAAAGTCTGCATTCATCATTTTCATATTAGTCTTACAGACAAAATAGGGGTCATCGGGTTGTAAAAATAAGACATCCACATTTCCACAGCATTCTGCTTCTGAACTTCAGTGATGGTGTGCATTTACCATAGTCCTCTCTTGTCTGAGGGTTCACATTCCACAGTTTCATTATAAACAACCCAAAAATATTAAGTGGAAAATTCCAGAAATAAACACTTTTTGTTTCATATTGCATGAGGTTCTGAGTAGCGTGAGGAAATCTCGTATCACCCCGGGCCGTCCCCACCCATGATGTGAATCATATGCTTTCCCAGCACGCCCACACTGTATGCCCACGCCCCGTGCGTGAGGCACTTAGTAGCCAGTTTGGTTATCAGACTGATTGTGGTGGTATCACGATGCTTCTGTTCGAGCTGCCTCGGGGTATCTACGTCACTCACCTCACTTCCTCTCATCACATGGGCATTGCATCATCTCACATCATCTCAGAGTGTCACAGGAAGGGTGACTATGGCACAGTAAGGTATTTTGAAAGAGAAAAACCACATTCATATAAATTTTATTATAGTATATTGTTATTGTTCTACTTTAGCATTAGGTCTTGTTGTTAATCGCTTACTGACACTAACTTGTAAGTTAAACATTATCATAGGTATGTATAGGGGAAAATGTATAGGGGAAAATGTACTATATCTAGGGCTTGTATAGGGGAAAATGTACTATATCTAGGGCTTGGTGCTGTTTGAAGTTTCGGGCATCCCTCAGGGACAAGTGGGGTCTCCTGGGTTTCATAAAGTGTAACAGGCATTATTTCCCAACTGGAGCCTCTTTGGTGATGAAAATGAAATGGCAGCATTTAGGAAAATGATTCGGCCAATATCGGGAGATTTTTGATAACTTCAGAACACCAATTTATAGCATCAGCTTAGCCTAATTTTATCAATGGATGTGGTAAACCAAGGGAATATGTATCCTGGACCTTTATTAGTGAACTAACCAAACCCAGCAGTCAGGTGTTCATCCATTGTTAGTAGCTGACCAGACACCCAGCCTTGTGTTCCACGGAAGAGGCTGCAGCCGGTGGCTGAGGGGAGTGAAATGTGCCCGTGAGCCTCACTCTGTGGGTCCCGTGGTAACAGAGAGCCAAGAGAGGACTTTTCTGGGGCTGGCTCTGTTCCCAAGGGCAGTGCTTAGTTATTATTCCCTTTAATGCAAGCCCATTTTTTGTGCTTATTTTCAACAAAATTTAGAGGAATATTCTACATTTGGGAAAGGAAGATTTTGTTACTTTTTAACGAAGGAGTGAGGACAGTCAGTATTAAAATTGCTCCTACCCCATGAACTTCCCTCATGTCATCCTTTTCTATTTTCTCCTTAGCATTATTTTTTTAGTTTCAATCTGCTGTAACATTTATTTTTTAAAGTATATTTTATTGAGTATGTTATTACACTTGTCTCATTTTTTCTCCCTTTTATCCCCCTACACCCTATACCTCACCTTCCCCTCCCTTAGTTCATGTCCATGGGTCATACATATAAGTTCTTTGGTTTCTCCATTTCCTATACTATTCTTAACCTCCCCCTGTCTATTTTGTACCTACCAGTTATGCTTCTTATTTCCTGTTCCTTTTCCCAATTCTCCTTCCTCTCCCTCCCCACAGATAACCCTCCATGTGATCTCAATTTCTATGATTCTGTTCCTGTTCTAGTCATTTGCTTAGTTTGTTTTTGTTTTAGGTTCAGTTATTGATAGTTGTGAGTTTGTTGTCATTTTACTGTTCATAGTTTTCGTCATCTTCTTTTTCTTAGATAAGTCCCTTTCACATTATAATAAAGGTTTGGTGATGATGAACTCATTTAACTTAACCTTATCTGGGAAGCACTTTTTTAAAAAAAGATTTTATTTATTTATCTTTAGAGGGGAAGGGAAGGAGAGTGGGAGAGAAATATTGATGTATGGTTGCCTCTCCTGTGTCCCCTGCTGGGAACTGGCCTGCAACCCAGGCATGTGCTCTAACTGGGAATCGAACCACAGTCCTTTGGTTCTCAGGCCCGCACTGAATCCACTGAGCTATGCCAGCCAGGGCTTGGGAAGCACTTTATCTGCCCTCCCATTCTAAATGAAAGCTTTACCAGATAGAGCAATCTTGGATGTAGGTCCTTGCTTTTTATGGCTTTGAGTACATCTTTCCAGCTCCTTTTTGCCTGCAAGGTTTCTTTTGAGAAATCAGGTGATAGTCTAATGGGAACTCATTTGTAAGTAACTAGCTCCTTTTCTCTTGCTGCTTTTAAGATTCTTCCCTCATTTTTAATCTTAAGTAATTTAATTATGAGGTGTCTTGGTGTGTTCCTCTTTGGGTCCAACTTGTTTGGGACTCTGGACTTGCGTGTCTATTTCCTTCACCAGACTGGGGACATTTTCTCTCATTATGTTTTCAAGTAAGTTTTCAATTTCTTGGTCATCCTCTTCTCCTTCTGACACCCTTATGGTTTGGATGTTGGAACTTCTAAAGTTGTCCCAGAGGTTCCTAAGCCTCTCCTCATTTTTTTGAATTCTTGTTTCTTTATTCTGTTCTGGTTGAATGTTCATTTCTTTCTTCTGTCCCAAATTGTTGGCTTGAGTTCTGATTTTCTTCCCTTCATCGTTGGTTCCAATATATTTTCTTTTTTTTCACTTTGTGTAGCCTTCACTTCTTCCTTTATTTTGCATACGTACTCAATCATTCTGTGAGCATCCTGATTACCAGTGTTTTGAGCTCTGCATCTGATAGGTTCACTATCTCCTTGTCACTTAGTTCTTTTTCTGAAGTTTTGATCTGTTCTTTCGTTTGGGCCATATTTCTTTGTCTCAGCACACCTGTTACTGTGTAAGGGGCAGAGCCTCAGGTGTTCACCTGGGCAGGGCAACCCACTTTACTGCACCCGTGGTGCTGTATGTGGGGGAGGGGTCAGAGAGGGAACAATGCCACTCGCTCGGCTCTTGCCCCACTTTTAGTCACTCCCCTCACTCCCCTCAAGCAAATGATGCCCTTTGAAGTGCTGCCCTGGTGCTGAGTCCTGGGTGGGTACGCTTGTGTATATTTTAGGACCCTGTGGGCCCCTCCAGTGGACTCTCCTGTGAGACTGGGAGTCTCTCCCACCACTGCAACCCCCACAGGTTTTTACAGTCAGAAGTTTTTTAGCTTTATTTTCCTACAGTGGAACCCTGGGTTGTGTGGTTGCTCCCCAGTTATTCCTTCTGGTTTATTTGCCATGATTGTGGGGATCACCAGGTCTGCCAACCGCCACCTTGCCACACATCCTCTCTGCCCCAGCTGCCCAGCTCTGCCACTCCTACCTGTCTGAATGAATGTTTCTTCTTTAACTCTTTGGTTGCTGGACTTCATACAGTTAAATTTTCTGGCAGTTCTGGGTGTTTTTTGTTTTTAAATTTGTTGGTATCCTTCTTTTGGTTGCATGAGGAAGTGAAGTGTACCTACCTACGCCTTCATCTTGGCTGAAGTCCACTCTCTATAGTATTTCTTATTACCTGAGATCATATTTATTTACCTGTTTACTTACTTACTTTTAAACGTCACTAGAATATAAACTATGAAAGCAGTGAATTTGTATATATAACAGATATACCTGGGTGCCTGCAACAGAGCTTAGAACACAATGGATGCCTAATAAATATTTGTTGAAGGAATTAATCAATGAATAAATATTGGTAATATGGTAAATATCTAAAAATAGATTCTACTAAACAAATAGATCAACATTTAATAGATTTCTAATTTTTTAATTCTATTAATATTTAGTAGTATAGAAATGACCTTTATTTTGGTTGTTTTCTTATAAGTATCAACCCACTAGAATTAATCATAAGCTAATGTCTATTAATTCTCTATATCCACTTTATCATATCCACGCTAAAAATGAAAACTATTATGAATATGAATGACACCAAATCATGCGACATGCTCCTGTGAAGTTATAATTCTGAAACAAACTTTAGATGTAGGTTCTTTGTAGTTTATAGTATTCAAATTTATTGATTTTATTTTATTTTTTTGTGGAACTCATACACTGAGCCTCTTTCAACTAGCCTATGAATGAGGGACTGGTGTTGCTAAAGCCAACACATGTCCTCATACTGTCCCTCCCCTTCTTTGTAGGTCACGGACCACAGCAGTTGAGCATGTGGACTTGGACTTGATGCAGGCCAAGCTCCAGCTCTCCCACTATGCCTCCATTTCCTACTCCCCACAGTAGGGTAGTAGTTCCAATTGTAATTATATGTGTGCATATGCATATATGTGAGGGAGAAGGATTTTTAAAAAAGAACTATGTACAAAAACTAGCATTGTGCCTGGCACATAGTACTCCATAAAAGTTAGCTATAAATAGTAGTAGTGGCAGTGGTGCAGTCATTATTATCTTATCGCTTATTCCCAAACACATTTTGGCTAGCCAGTCTTAACTTCTAGAACAATTTCCCACCTTTTCCATCTCAAGGCACACATAAATTAATTACAAAATTCTGCAGCCCACCAAAAAACATGTATTATATTTTTTGCCTACCTTACTACAAAAAATAGGCATAATTTGGATTCATTCATACCGGATGGCTATTGTTGTGTTGGCTGTTGTCATGTCTTTCCTTGGAAGTCTAAGGAAAAGAGGTCAGTGCCCCTGATTAATAGTCAGGTATTGCAAGTTTTAAAAAAATATTGCAGTGCACCAGTTTGAAACCATTGTTCTAGAATCTACTCTATATCTACATTTATCTGCATCTCAAGGTCTTCCTTCAAATAGCCTGCTCTTTCCCTTGGAATTTATCCGGCCCACTTCTGTTCTTTTACTGGAATGAATTAGTTAGCAAAGGTATCTTTATGCACGGTTGTCCACGAGCTTCACTTAGCCTCTTAACTCTGCCATTGTCACCAGTGTCATCCATTTTGCCCATCTCTGGAATCCCAGATTCTTTAGCCAGACACCACCTTGAGCCAGCCTCTCACTCTGATGTTGAGAAATGGTTTTAAGAATAGCCTTGAGTAATCATGCCACCATCTCAGACGTGTGGTCTTGGGCAAAACATATGCAAGCTGAGTTTCTATGTTTTCAGCTTCAGAATTAAGGGAGTTGGATTAAAATAGCCTCTGAGGTCTTTTCAATCCAAAAACATTTGATTCTGTCTATGTAATATTTTCTTTACTCCCATACCTGCTTGAGTTAAATTTTCAAAGAATCTGTACTGTAGTAAAATGTTCAACCTCATTTTATTTTATCAAATGTTAAGCTAACTGATCTAGATGGCATATTCGCTATTATGCCTTCATCTCAACATGTCCCTATAGCTACCAGCTTCTAATAGATCAGTGTCCTAGGCTCATGTGTATACAACTTTTTTGACTCCTCTACCAATTCATCCTGGAACTAAAGTTTGAGTGTGTGGTATTGGCCCACTGATTATACCCACCTGTAAGATCCACAACAGTCAAGATGGAATATCACTCAGCTACAAGTTTATTTGATAGTCTCCCTAGTCAAGCTACAAGGTAAAAATGCATTGCATTTACAGATGGTTTTATGGTTTGTAAGTATATTCATATACATTAGCTCCTATGACCCTCTCAAGAAACTAATGAGGTAAGTAGATCAAGCCTTATTGTCCCAATTTATAACAAGAAAAACTAGGGCACAGCAAGCAGAACACTTACGTGGCTTGCCCTAGGCACCACACTTGATTAGTGACATCTAGGACAAGAACTCAAGGTTCTAACTCCGAATCTAGAGTTCTTTCCATGGTGCCCGGCCCCATTCTCAGCCAGCTCGCTCATTCCACTAAGTGCAAGGGCAGATCACAAAATGGTCTATGGCTGCGAGACATCTGTTACTCACTAACCACAGTGTTTTGTTTGGGCAGAGTTAGTCAAGGAATTATATAAAAATAGAAAAGCATATATATATTCATTACATATATGTATGTACATATATATGAATATATATATGAATATATATATATATACACACACGTCTAGTCACAGCTTAAGCCCTGTGAAAGAAACATGAGAGTACAAAGTACCATCTGTCCACCTGAAGTCTTGAAAGGCAGCTACATGTAATGAAGCACCAGAGAAAACATATGTGTAAATCTATGGAGCACTAGATCATGCAGTACACAGTGCAAAGAAATCATCAAATCAGAGACATAAAGATTTATTTGGGCTAGAAACTATGGTGTGTTTAGGCTTACTTTTTAACCTTGGAAGAATTGCATGATTTGGATTGAGGAAACCAGTGAAAGGAATAGCGAATTTTAGGTAGTCAGAGGGTGTTGGTTTTAGGAAGACAACTTGGAATCATTTAAAAAAATGTCAGGAGGAGGGGCTTTGGACTCACGTAGACCTGGGTTCAAATTCAGGCTTGATATCATTCTAGCCTCGGTAATAGAAATGACCATTCAAATGTCTATTTGTGCCAGGTTTTATGTTACATGCATTATTTTATTTAATCCTGTAAGCAACCTTGCTACTCTCAATGCCTGAGAGAATGCCTGGCACATAGCAAGAAGAGCTCAATGAATGTTTGCTAAATTATTTAGTACAAGAGCATGGTCCTTATCTTATTTATAAGAAAACAAAGGCTCAAAAAAGTTATATTACTTGCACTAAGCCACACAGCTAACAGAGAATAAAAGTGGGACTTGAACAAAATCTGTCTAATTTAAAAATGGGGATAGATACTCTTCTGGGTTGGTCATGGGTTAAATGAAATACTCTGGCAGAAGGCTGAGTACAATGCCTGGCACACAGAGAGTGCTTAAGTAAATATTAGGACAAAATATCTCGCAGAAGTAAACTGATATGGGCTAAATGAGGAACAATATGGAGGGCAGTTGCACAACTATTTTTGGCTTTTCAACAGTTTAAGGCAATGTGTTCAAAGTTGATAGAATTTCAAATGACCCATGTAAAGCAAATATTTGATAAGATGTTTGCTTTCGTGCTCAGCCATGGCCATTGTTACTTAGTTTTTTCTGCCTAACAATTTTAACCTTAAGCATAAGAGAGACAACTGAATGACTTTTCCTGGAATAGTCTCCATTTTCCATATTTAATAGTGATTTAAGAATATTTCCTATAGTGATATAAAGTGTCACTTGATACTTCCAATTCATATAATACCTTAATAACTCTTTAAGGTGTTGAAATTAAAAAATAAGCATCTTGTAGACAACATACATATACAACATTAGTCTGTTCAGGCTGCTGTAACAAAATACTGTACCCTGGGTATCTTATAAATAGAAGAAATTTATTTTCTACAGCTCTGGGGGCTAGAAGTCCACGCCACCGGATTCATCGCCTGATGAAAACCCACTTCCTCACTGAGACTCTTCTCATTGGTGGCTGTCTTCTCACTGTAACCTCACATGGTGGGCAGGGCAAGCTAGCTCTCTGCCATCTCTTTTATAAGGGCACTAATCTCATTCATAAGGGCTCCACCTATGACCTAAGCCTCTGCCAATGATCTCATCTTTAAACACCATCACATCAAGCTATAGAATTTCAAAACATGAATTGGGGGTGGGGAGGACATAAATATTCAGTCTACAGTATCCATTGATTGGAGAATTGACACAGCAATATAGTATTTCCGTCCTAAATATATTATGCAGCCATAAAAATAATGAAATAATTTATATGTACCAAACTTGGTAGATCTTTTTCATTTATTTTTAGGTGAAAAAGTATTGACTAATTGCAGAAAAGTTGCAATAGGGCAATTTCAGTTGTAGCAAGGCAAAAAAAAAACAACCCCAAAACTCTCTATATATCATGCACATGATTGTAAATTCATGGGGAAAATGTGTGGAAAGGTACATGGTAAACTATCAGGAGAAATAGCTACTGGGGAAGGGAACATGCTTAAGAGGAGGTTGACAGACAACACATGGCTTTTTGCTTTAGACACCTGTATTTTATCCTTAAAAAATTTTTTTGAAATGACCATGATTATTTTTTATTTCTTTCATTTAAAATTCAATAGGGATTATATCAATATCATGTCCTAAGCATACCTGTGTAAAGAATATAATGAAGAATAATTCTTGCCCTGGTTGGTGTGGCTCAGTGGGTTGAATGCCGACCTCTGAAACAAAAGGTTGCAGGTTTGATTCCCAGTCGGGGCATGTGCCTGGGTTGCTGGCCAGCTCCCAGTTAGGGGAATCCGAGAGGCAACTGATCGATGTCTCTCTCACGCATGATGTTTCTCTTCTTCCCTTTCGGCTCTCCTCCTCCCTCTCTAGAAATGAATAAATAAAATCTTTTTAAAAAAGAATAATTCTTTATATAACTCCCTTTCACCAAAATGTCATTGAAATGACAGAAAATCACCTTTAAGAGTGCTACAAAACATGGGTTACCGTATATTTTGAGAAATTCCTGGGAGATAGAAACCAGTAGAGACAGAAACCAGGGATGAAAGCTACTGCAAAGGTAAGATTGGTAATCTCAAAAATGGCTAATGTGTGTAAGATGCAACGAGGGTTCCAGTGTAACCCTCGACGCACCTGAAAAACCACACTTGAACACGTTTTTCTAGTGGGGCTCATGACCTTGTTCCTTTGCCACATCATCTGAACATCCGGAAAGAAAGGTTTTCTACTTTCAGATTAGGACCCTAACAGATTTTGAAACATAGTAAGAAATGACTGCGTTCAAGTTGGAGAGAAACCCTATGAAACACAAGGTCTACTGCAGGGGGGCATATATGTTGAATTCAGTTTCCCTCCTTTCCTTTTATATAACATTTGCTCCTAGGATAAAACCTTGAAAATGGGCCTCTGAAGTGGTGGCTCTTGTAGGTGTGCGTGGAGGCAGCCCCCCAAGGGACTCACAAATGCTAAGAGGAGCTCCCAACCTAGAAGATAAGCTGAAAATCCATTCTTCCTTCCCAGATAGCGCAATATCACCAAACATTTGAAGAAAAATACTTGGAAAAAGAGGCTCAAAATTTAGGATGCAGAAGAACTAAGTCCTGACAGAAAAGTCTTCAATTATGGAATCATGTATTTAAACTAGAAGAAAATATATTATTTTGAAAGATTTGTCCTGGCTGGTGTGGCCTAGTGGATTGAGTGCAGGCCTGCAAACCAAAGGGTCACTGGTTTGATTCCCAGCCAGGGCACATGCCTGGGTTGTGGGCCAGGTCCCCAGTAGGAGGAGTGTGAGAGGCAACCACACACTGATGTTTCTCTCCCTCTCTTTCTCCCTCCTTTCCCCCTGCCTAAAAATAAATGAATAAAATTGAGAATATTGTATATACAAAAAATGGCTGATATTAAAAAAGAAACATTAACATTTGGAATTAAAATTTATGATTATATTGAAATGAAAATCTTCAATAAGAGAAAGAGCAAAATGGATATGTTGTGATCTAATTAATGAGCAGGAAAATTGAACCCAGTGTTTTCACCAGAATATAAGTCAAAAGGACAATGTAATGGCTGAATTGTGTTCCCCCAAAATTCATGTGTTGAAGCCCTAACCCTCCACACCTCAAAATGTGGCTATATTTGGAGATAAGGTCTTTAAAAGAGGCAATTAAATTTAAACTAGGTCATGTGGGTGAGCCTTAATGAAATCTGAAGAGTGTCCTTATAACAAGAGGAAATTTGGGCACACAAAAAGAGATAGCAGGGAAGCATGCCCGCAGAGGAAGGGCCATGTGAGGACATGGCGAGAAGGCAGCTACCTGCAGGACAAGGGGAGAGGCCTTGACCATGGACGTCTGGTCTCCAGAAGGGCAAAAATAAAGTTCTGTTGTTCAGACCACTAAGTCTGTGTTATTTTATTAGGGCAGCCCTAGCAAAGTAATATGGACAAAAGTCTGGAAAGTATGAGAAAATAGTTAAGATATATCCAGAATTTTACACATTTATTCAATAAGATTTCTAAAGAGACAGAACAGAGGTAATGGAAGAAAGAATATAATCCATAGTGATTCCCAGCCCCGGCCGGTGTAGCTCAGCGGGTTGGTGTCACCCCACACAAAGTGAAGGGGTCACTGGCTGACTCCTGCCAGGGCACATGCCTGGGTGGTGGGCCCAGTCCCCAGCTGGGGCGCCTGTGAAAAGCAGCCGATTGATGTTTCTCTCACATGTCAATGCTTCTGTCCCTCTTTTTCTCTAAACAATAAACAAATAAAATCTTAAAAAAAAGAAGAAGAAGAATTCCCAGAACTGAAGACAAATGAGAGCCTGATCATTAAAAGACTTGCAAGTTTGCTGAGCAAGACACGTTAAAAGAAGACGCACAACGACACACATTTTGAAATTTAATAAACGAATCAGAAATAAAAAGTAGTGTGAGCGTCCCTGTACATGGTAATCTATTTGTAAGCTAAATGCACAAGGAATGTTGCAGCCCAGAAATCATTCTTGATGTCTTTACTGACTCCCACTGAAAGAATCAAAGTTTAGAAATGGATCAGAATCTAGAAGCTATTTTCTAAAAATCTCTTATTTCTTTGAAATAAGGAAATTGAGTCTCAAAGAGATTACCTATCTGGGTATTTTTTAAAAAATAGTTTCAAGTGCTCCCTTTGGCGGCACATATGCTAAAACACAATTTTGAGTTCTTTAATGCCCTCCCATAGACCCCCTTGGGGTGGGATCTATACTCTCTCCCCTTGAATCTGGGTAGGCCTGTGGGTACTTCTACAATGTTTACCACTGTTCTGGTGTTCCCAGGACTGTCCTGGACTTGGCACTGCAAATCCCCAAGGAAACAACTCAGAACCAGACAAACCAGGACCAGGATCAAAGCGGGTTGCCAGAGAGGTGACTTACGTGTCTTCCAATGTTGGATCATAACAGGCCAGAAAGTTAGCACTCTGTTTACTGCAGCACTCACATCCGGAGTCTGTTGTGAGGCCACCAGGCTGGACTGGCCTTGTGTAGCATTTTAGTTAGCAGTCCCAGGTGAGCTCAGCCCTGCGGGCCTCTCCCCAAGGTGTCAGAAACGTGCCCAAAGAAGTCTTCCACACTGCAGACCAGCCCATGCGCTGTGCCACCACAGGGCCTGTGTTGACACTACGTGGGACAGAAGGATTCATCAGCAGGGCCTGATCTTATTACTGACCTCCAGAGTCATGAAATATATGAAATCGGTTGTTATTTTAAGCCACTAAATTTGATGGGCTACTTGCTGAATAGTGATAATTAGAAGACGGGTCGAAAAGATCAGGATCCTCAGGTGTCTTCAGTTCTGGTCCAGGGACTGGTCTGCCATAGATCAGCATTGTGATTGTTTTCTCTTTCAAAATTAGTATATATTCTCTTCTTAAGTCGAGCCATAGCTTTCTAGGGATTAGATACAATTATTGGTCTATATAGTAAGTCAATATTAAAGTAAACTGTCTTTTGTTTAGGATATGATTATAAAGATTTTTTTAAAAGCAGGCATTTCTGGCTCAGAGTGTATTTTTATGAGTCTGCATCTAATCAAGGAAAGAAACCAAATAGTAAGTTGAACACAAAAGGTTTAATATAAATATTATTAAGTATAACAGGGGATTACAGCAATCAGAGACTGGCTGGTAAGAAGGTGAAAGGGTTTTTAAGAATACAGGAATAACAGATACAAATATAATATCGGAATAACAATATAGTGTAGCCACTATCCCCGGTGTGGAGGTAAAGACCCAAGGAAGAGTGCCCCCCACTCACTCAGAGTTTGGATGCAGACCTGTCTGGAGATGACACAACCCTGGCTCACTGGATGGCAAAGAAGCCATTGTGGGGCCCTGCCAGGAGAGCTTGTAAGAAATGGCCCCTCAGAAAACTGCAGGAAACTCACCCACGAGTGTGTTGGAGAAGGCTGTACCCAGGGATGTGCCTCAGAGAGGCACGAAGCTGTGATATGGTCAGAGGAAGCCCCTGGTCACTATACTCCACAAGAACGGTGCCGCACTGCAACAGGGCTGTCACCCCTTTGGCATCTCTGGGCCACCCTGGAAGAATTGTCTTGGGCTACATGTTAAATACATCGTGACATGTAATCACAAAAAAATCTCATAATATTTTAAGTAAATTTATGGTTTTGTGTTGGGTCATGTTCACAGTCATACTGGGCCCGGGGGCGGTGGGTCTGCTGCAGGAGCCCAGCAAGTATCTCTGCTGGAACCAGGATGCACGACCCTCTCCTTCCACAACTTCTCTCTAGTGCTCGCCACTAACGAAGTGTAACATTGTGGCCAGTTGGCAAGAAAAAGCACTTACCAGGATCAGATCCGTTTTACAAAGCAGGCAAAAAGTGCAGAATCAGAGTTGAATGGCAAAACAAACAAACAAACAAATAAATGTGTCATAATCATTAACTATGTACATAAGGGTTTTACTTTAACCTATCAGTCTTCTCATATGAGATTCTATAAAGGATTAACCAGATGTTTCCAAAAGGTGAATATTTTCAATGGTAACAGTCATGTTTAAATATCAAGCTAATTTTCTGATCATAACTTTCATGTGTACTGAATCATTAAATGTTGCTTCTAAAATTATTAAAAACCCCATTGGTGACTATGCATAGGCACAAGGCTACTTCTTACTTTTTAGAATGATAGAAATATTATAAATTAGATATGATGATAGTTGCAAAATTCTGTAAATACACTAAAATTCTGTAAATACACTAAAATTCTGTAAATATACTAAAATTTATGTTTTTTAAAGGATACTAGACCACTTTCTCTTTTTTTTTTGGATTTTATTTATTTATCTTTAGAGAAGAAAGGAAAGAGAGAGGGAGAGAAATATCAATGTATGGTTGCCTCTTGTGAGTCCCCTGCTGGGAACTGGCCTGCAACCCAGGCATGTGCCCTGACTGGGAATCGAACCACAATCGTGTGGTTCGCAGGCCAGAGCTCAATCCACTGAGCTACACCAGCCAGGGCTTAAAATGTATTAAATTTTACTTTTAAAATGGGTAAATCTCATGGTATAGAAATTATACCTCAGTAAAATTTTTCTGAAAATCAGGTACTAATTAGATGACAAACTTTTCAAATGGGAAAATGGATATATTTTTACAGGTCTGATTAAAACTTTAGGTAACCTGTTTTCCACCACTAATTCATTTAATAGTTTTCATACTGTGTTCACACACTTCATGCATATCCAGTCCCTACATTTTTCCCTTGTATATTTTTCCACAGCTACAATATTTCATGACTTCCGTAAATCTTTTCTGATCCTTCTTGATGATAATACACCACTCCCAATTATTTTTTCCATTAACATACCTGAATGTTTAAGGACAGATTTTTAGAATATTTGTATAATTGTCTTTAACATACAGTTTAATACTGTTGGCAGCAAAACATTACTTATCATCCTAGGAAGTGTTCTCTAACTATTTCTTCTTTTGAATTAAAATACATTTTCTGACAATGCCACTGAGGCTACAGATTATTTTTATTTTGTTTTCTCCTCGAAACAGTCTTATCCTGGAAGTTATCTGTGACCTGGGGTTACCTGAGGTTTTGATAACCCAGGTCCTGGAACCGGACATCCTGGGCTCTGGTTTCTGATACAGACTTACGCCCCAGCTGGGCCAGCAGAGGTGTCCAGCCCCTGGCCCACGGGCTGCGTGTGGCTCAGGATGGCTATGGATGTGGTCCAAGACAATCGTAAATTTACTTCAAACATTATGAGATTCTTTTGTTTTCGTTAGTGTTCGTGTATTTAAAGTGTGGCCCAAGACAACTCTCCTTCTTCCAGGGTGGCCCAGAGATGCCAAAAGGTTGGACACCACTGAAAGGGACACCAGAAGTCTAGTAATTCTTTTCTTGTTCATAGAGTAAAAGGTTAATGACTTTGTGGAATTACGTTCATCTTAAGTGACTGTCCAACTTTAAAATATATAGTTGAACGTAAAGTATAAAAAATGAGTCCTTTTCAAGATTTAACCAACCTTTTTTTTTTGTATTATCAAGTCTAGCATAGGGTCTGGAATATAGTTGGTGTCTATTATATGATATTTAAGTGAATTAATAAAATAATAATACAGAATAAAGTAGTGAGGTTTTAGTGTGAACAGCTCTACTTTGCCTCAAATGTGGATCAATGACAAACTCTTACTGTATTTTTCAGATTATAAGATGCACTCCTCTGCACATTTGGGAGGAAAATGAGGGTGCATCTTATAGTCCGAATGTAGCTTACCTGGCTTGCTGTGGAGGGAGGTGGCAGTGGTGGAGCGGGGTCACAGGTTATTAAATATTTTACCACATTTTTTGCTTCAAACTTTTTTTCTATTTTCCTCCTCTAAAACCTAGGTGTGCCTTATAGTCCTAAAAATACGGTACTTTCAGTTTACAAGTAGCTATGGGGGGGGGGCCCTTTACTTTAGACAAATATAACCCAATGAGATGTAAAGTTGGAAAGTAAAGAAAAGCCCTAAAGCTCCTCCTTACATTTGTCATCTAAACCCTGTTGAGAAAAGGAGAGACTAATTTACATCAATACACCCATTAATTTTCATGCTTTGACAAGATAAATCTAATATCCCAAGTCAAGTTTCTTTCTCCTTTACTCAACAGCTCCCCAGAAAGTTACTGAATATACAGAATTATTAAGAGCTGTAGGTGTTTGAATAAAACAATTCTAATTATCTCAGCCTCTATTCCTGTGAGCTATCTCACTTCGATGGCCTGCTGAGACTGTTCTGAGTTTCACTGATGTGGGTACAGGGCTGCTGACTGAGGGGCAGTCACCTGGAGGAAGCAGCTCCCTAAGTCTCCATTCCCTCGCTCACGTTTGAGTTTCCGGTGCTAGAAATGACTGAATGGGCCCCTTTCCAAATGTGCTCAGCTAGGATCTTCATTTGTCAATGATCCACTTAAATGTCATCTACTCTCTCTACTGACTCCCTTCTCTCAACAGGTATGTTGAAGGCTGTTTCATATTAGAAAAATACAAAACAACAAGACTTTGTTCAAATTACCCTTCTTGATTCCCTTTCAACAACAAACTTCTAAAAAGAATAAGCTGTATTTAATCTGTTTGCTCCGCAACATTTCAGTTTTAAGCAGACTTGTTTTTGCTACCATTTTACTTAACATTTCCCCCTCTATGATCAGGAAGTCTTTCTCCAAATAAAAACTAATGGAGGCTATATTTACTTGATATCCTGGTGCAACTGGAATTATTGATCACTCTCTTCTTTTCAGAGGTACCACTTCCCTCTAGTTGTTTTTTAGTGTTTGTTTTTTAATCTCTCTGCTCAGTCATTCATCATTCAAACAGTTATATTTTCTACTCCAGACTTGGATGTCGGTGTTCCCCAGGGATCCCATTTTTGACCCTACGTTCTATTTGTTGACATTCATTGTTTGCTTCAATCAACATGTTTTTGTTCATAAGACCTATCTTTCAACAGGTTTTCCTTCCTAAAGACCTCCTCCTGCTCTGGATAGTTTATTTAATTTGATTTAGACTATTCTTGTAGAATTTTTACTTTCTAAATAGAAGTTTTCTAAGTTCAGAGTTGGTTTAGTCCATGCTTATTATTATTGTTTGTTCCCTCTAGACATAGTCGGTGGCTTGAATATTATCTCAGTGCACCCTGAGCTGCCAATTAACCACTATTGTCCCCTGAATTTGGGGGAAATTCTTTCTCCTATTCTCACACGTAGAGGTTCAATGTAAGTTCAATAACTTTACAAACATTTTGATCACTACAATTTCCAAGAACTCAGACAGGTATGCATGATATAATCTACTTACTTCTTTCTGGACCTTCACTCGTATATGTATGACTGTAAACTAACTTATAAAAGATTCAAGCATTTTCCATTGAATCTACTAGAGCTAGTGTTTTCATTGCCTTGTGATAAATTCAAACTCCTCATTACAGGGGATAAAGGCATTCCTTTAGTCCAGCCTGGCTGACTGCACCTTTGTATCCATTACAAAAGACTACCCTTTCTTTCGTGGATACAGCACAGGGACAGAGCACATAGCTTGGAGAGCAGAGCGTAAGCTGGACGCCAGCTCCCATTGTTCCCTCACCAAAACACCTTTGTGAGGGCTCATAATGGCCCTACCTAAAATACATCTTCTACGCACAGCCACCATTGCTCCCCTCCAGGGTCCCTGTGCTCTCGCTAAGCTGAACTAACACTGCTCTCCTCTTCTGGTTTTGCCTCTATGCCTGTGCTCATTGTGTCTCCTGATTGGCATGACCTTCCGTCTTCATCCTAACGTGGCACAATTTAACCTTTTTTTTTTTCTTAGACCCTATAACTGACTTCTTATATAAAGCTAGCTGCTCTTCTTCCAAAAAGTAATATTTTTTGTATGTATCATCACAAACCCTTTTTGAGTTTGTCAAGTACCTTACATCAACTACAAAACTTGAAGCATCTCAAAAGCAGAGATGATGTTTTCTTTTTTGTATCTTCTGTGAATGGGTAAACACCGTAGAGTTTTGTGGAATGAGTATCTCAAACTTAATCACAGAAAATGAGTTAATATTTGTAAAATGCTTAGCATAGGAACTTTCACAGAGTAAGTACTATACAAATGTTTGTTAAATAAAATGAAAGGTTGATAGGACGTGAGTTCGGGTTTGAGAAGACTATTGTTATTATAATGAATGATAATTGAGTCCATAATTTATGAATATACTCAGAAATATTTTCCTCTTTTATCACTAGACTTTTAGTAATGTGGAACCATGGATAGAAACATTGCTTTCTTTTTATATTCTGTTCGTTTTTCTAATTATATCACATTTCTCTCACAGTGATAGTTAAATCTCATTATATTTAATGATTTATCCATTTTCTGCTATAACAGTTCTATCCGTGACTCCTTGTGCTATAATCTCATTATTTCACAAAATTATATCCTATTTGTTAAGAATAGTGACTATTACCAAGATTTCATCTTCTTCAAATACTCTTTTTAGTCTCAATGGCATAGCCTTTTTTCTGAAAAGATTAAATATTTCTTCTCTTCAGTTAGCTTAATTCTATTCAATGTTGCGTATGTCATATAGTATTTTTTGCTGTATGTTGCCATTTTATATAAAAATTGAAGTCTGTGTCTGAACTGTTGGTTCCGTTTTTACAACTTTTTTTGAATAAGATAAAAAACATGCACCAAAGAAATCTAAATCACTTAATTTTTTCTTCCAGTGTATAATAAACCTATAAAAAATATTGAATTTTTATTCCTTAACTTCTACATGAGATTGATTTTTTCCCTTCTTGATTGAAATATAGTCTGTATAAAAAAGTTACGAAGTGTTCAATTGAGTCTCCTAAGTGCATGTTGAAAATATAAATAGAACATTATAGATTTTCACTATATACGACCTAGCAAATGAATTTTAACTCAAACAGATAAACAAACATGGTAGGAAGCAAGTGGAGTCTGCCCCTTGTTTTATGTGCGCCACGATGTCAGTGGGGACCACTTCACCCTGGTGGGTTAATACCCCAAACATTAGAAAGCCAAGGGATAAACTGTGTTTCTGAACAGCTCCTTCCCCATCTAAGACCTAACAGCTCTTCTCTTTCAACTTTTAATATAGATATTTCCAAATATATGTGTGTGTTACATGAAGAATAATATTAGGATACCAATGTACATACTTCCAGTTTCAAAAATGACCAGTCATATGTGACTTTTAACCTCATTCTGCCACCCATTATGGAATCTTTTTAATGTTAAAAATTTTCCAATTGAATAGTAACAAAAACTTATTTTTAAAAAAAATCCTGAGTCTTAGGTGCCCCTTCTCTGCTTGGCATAATATTGATCTGTGGTGAAAAATGACCACATAGCTTTTCTTTGATTGAAAAGCATAAGTTCATTATTCTTTTGGGAAGAAAAGTTGTCAGTCTAGTGCAGTGGTTGAGCATCCAGGCACAAGCTAGACTTCCTGTATTAAACCTTGGCTCTAGCAAGATTCAGCCATAATACTCGATCAAACTAATTGTCTTTTATGAGTCTCAGTTTCCTCCTCTGATGATAATAGTACTTATTTCGTGGGCATACTATAAAGATTAAATGAGTTAATATGTATGAAAACGTAAAAAAGTTCCTGGAACATGGTAAGCCACACCTATATTTCCCATTATTGTTCACTTTCTTGAATTAAAAACCTCTTCTAAGTTTGAAAGAGTTGTGCATCCGTAAGGCAGGTGTTGTCTTTAAGGATGATGATGTAAAGTTTTAAAACACCTTTTAAAATAATAGATAAACAGTAACATCTTAATTATAAAAAATAATACTTTGTCTCTTTTGCTCCTGAAAAATAGTTCTACATGACTACTTTTCAGGATTAAATTAAAAGTGCTTTAATTTAATGTTTTCATTTTTTAAATCTCAGAGAAAAATTCTAGTCGGGAGAAGTAATGTGAAGAATACTAAAATCAAAGCATATGTTAGAGCAATTTGTTCATTTAACTTTTATGGGATTCTTCTAAAATCCAAGGAAATACCATGAGAGCCCAAATAAACCAAAAAATTAAAATATGGTCAGAAGAAGAGTCCCCAGCCATGGCCAGGTAGCTCAGTTGGTTACAGAATCATCTCTACATGCCAAGGTTGTGGGTTTGATCCCTCCCTCGGGGCACACACAGAATCAACCAATGAACGCATGACTAAGTGCAACAGCAGATCCATCTCTCTCTCTCCATCTCTTTCTCCCCCCCTTTCCATCTCCCTCTCTCCATCTTTCCTTCCCTCCTCCCTCCCTCACCCTTCCTCTCTAATTTTTTCTTTTTAAAAAGAAGAAATATCCCCATGTATTACATTCAATTGTTAGCAGATTCCCAACATGCTCATTATGCGTAAATGTGTTTTAAAAAAAACACAAGGTGCTTCTTTGGCTGATTTTAAAAATCTTAAAAAGGGAAGACAGAAGGAAAGAGAAGAGAAAAATGAAGGAAAAGAGAAGGAAAAAGGGAAAAACAACAACAAAAAGAAAAGTGCTTAAACTAATTTTGGAAGTAGAGGGTCACAAAGCAGGCTGGCATGGAGTGTCCTTAAGCTATAGAAACCTTAATATAATGGCCCAGGAGTCAGCCAATCAGGACCCTGAGAACCACATTTCCATAATGGTGATTGGCTGGTGGGCCAGAGGCTCAGCTGAGCTGAGTGGATGGGGAGGAAATGCTAGGCTGAGAAAATAGCAAAACAACTTTCTGGCTTTCTGTTGTTTATTACATATTTTCCAAATGATTGTGGTGATTCATCCTTTAGGAAAGTTTGTTTTGAAAACAAAAGAAGCACAGTTGTTCACAACAAAAGTGATATTCAGTGGCCAAAAGAGCTGAATGTAATGGTACTCCTTTATTTTTCTTCAAGTTAAAGTTTAGTCTCCTGATTTTTTCCAACCAAATGTGTTAAGACCAACTAGCAGATTTATAAGGGTTGATTTAAGTTGCAAATTAGACAGGGGTTACTATTTCTGATAAGCCACTTGGCTTTATTAATGTGTTGGCTTTGTGAAATATGCGTAAGTAGAATGAAGCTTGTAAAGTTGCAGGGAAATCCTTAAATTCTAGCACCAAGAATATTCAGGTACTTCCACAATTAAGGGGGTTCTGCTACTCTTCCACTCTTCCAAAAGAAGCCATATTAGGATTTTTTTCTTACAGCTATAGATATGCGAAAGCTAGATCCATTTATCCATACATTCGGTATTACTCTCACAATTTTTAAATGTCTATAAATCCACTGTCATTAAGTCATAGAGATTTAAAAAATGACAAAAGGGGTACAGAGAAAGCGAGGAAGAAAGAAAGAGCAGAGCAGAACGTCCCCACCCTGCAGCCCTTTGGCTCACTCCTGCTTGGTGATTATATTTGCTTGTGGCTGTTTTAATGCCACCCAGGGCTGTGACAACATTTCACCTACAAGTTTTAGAATTTCTTTTACAATCATTCTTTCCACAGACCATCTTTCTGGAAATGAGAATAATTCTGTAATGCAGATTAAGCAGAAGTATTTTTCAGTCTCTCCCAGTGACCATTCCTTGGCTAGCTAACAGACCAGCCATTCAGAAGCAATTTTCTTCAGGCTGAAATTATGTGCTGACCGTAGCAGATCACTTCCCATAATAACCCTTCCCCCCACCCAACGCTAAATACAATCTGTCTCCTACTCACTGTAATAACGTGCAAATGACTGTAATTTCGCAGACAAGAAACAGCCCAAAGTGAAACATGTCTAAACAGAGGTCGATTTGAAAAATCAGGGCTATTACCTAAATCTGTAAAATACATATTGTAATAAAACCAGCAATAGCAATCTCCAATAAGTAGTTTCAAAAAAAATGTAGCTTGTGTTTTGATCTTCTTTATGCACCCAGTCTCCACTGGCATAAAAGAAAAATCCTTTTCCTGAAATGGTTTCATTAGAGGCGATGTAAATTGCCTTATTTCGCTAACCAATTTGCAGACCTTGCTTGGGCACCTATTCAGAAATAGTAGCCCACACCACACCACAAGGGCCTGGGCCAAGTGGAGGTAGGATTTCAGACACTTAACACTGACCTACATTGCAGTTCTCTCAATGTGAGCAGTATACAAATGTTTTCCTTTAGAAGAATGTGCTGGTTTGCAATATTTTGCTGGGTTCTCTAGAACTGCAGGGCATAAAAGGGATGAGATACACTGCTTTCCCTTGATTATTTTAATGTTGAGGATTGGGACAGAGGGAGAAGTACCTCCTTTCACTTTATAGTTCTTTACTATTAAAATTCATTGTAGCCTTAAATCAGAACAGGGGAAAGTTGCTTTATGTCATTTCAATTTGTGTAGGTAAAACCATGTTATAAAGATTTGTGAAGACATTCATTATTTTCCTTCCCTTGGCTGCATGGTCTCTTTGTTACACTCTACAGAATTTAAATTGAAGATGAGCTAATAGGGCATAGGCATGACCTGAAAAGTCAACACAACTGTGTATAACAGTGTATGTAATTGTCCATATTCACAAAATGTATATTCGAATGCCTTCCATGGCAGGGTGAATGAACACTCTGGGTGTCTTTCTTCTCCAACATGCTCCTCCCACCCCCAACCAGAAATGTTTCCATGTGCAGAGTTCTCTCTCTTCACTGGACACCTTCTTCTTGGTACTTTATTTTGGTCCAGTGATATTTTAGGATGCTGCAAAAAATGTCCAATGTTTGATCAAGAACACTGCTCTCCTCTTTTTGGTGACACTTGTCCAGAGATGGATATTGTTACAAATACTCCAAAGAAACCTGAATTGGAATTAATAAGCAATTGTGAGAAGGCAGAGAGTTTTCTTCAAAGTGCCTTTCAGAGGCAGGAAGTTAGGATGGTACCTGTAGCTAAAAGCAATGAAAATCTTCTAGTGTTTGTGTGGGTGTTTAATAAATCCCCAATTCTATATTCCCAGGGTGGGTCTTTTCATAAGCAACCCTAGACAGATAAGAATTTTTTCTCCACAATCTTTCTTGAGCATTCAGAAAGTTTCTCATGTTGTCTAAATTAAGTTCCTCTGCCCATAAATTAAGCCCATATCCAGGTGGATTTTATATGTAACTTTATTTTCCCCCTTTTCTCCTTGACCTTAAGTAAATCTATGTTGATGTTAGCATAGATTTAGAAGAGCTAGGCCCAGGTATAGACAAAAATAAAAATCCCAGAAATGGTTTCTTATCCTTAATAATATACCAAGAATCAGAGGAAATAGACACACACGCACACACAAAGACAACAGGGTTTTCCTGTGTTACTGCTTGAAGCAAAGGCCTCCTCAGCATTATGGAATTCTGCCCTTAAAAAGAATAAAAGTCTTGTGCCAGGACCTCCTGATCACCTGGTAACGGATGCTGTAAGTGCATGGGCAGAGCTGGTGGTGGTGGTTATTGGAGATGAAATAACACTCTTCACCTGCTCATACTCCTCCTAACCCTCCTAGACTCATTTCCAGACAGGTCCTCCCCCTTGAGCACATCCTTTAGTGTGTTGACACACACTAAAATGTAAAATTACAAAGTGCACATGTTACAGAACAGTGTAGTAGGTATCATCAAATATGTGCTTATGGATATTAGTAGGGAGACAGGAGTTTTCTGTTATCTTGATAAGAGATAAACATAAAACTGTCTTTTCTAAAATATAATTGAGCTTACCAATTTTGTGGAGGGGGTGGCTTCGATTTTCTACGCTGGTAATTATCTTAGTGTCAGTCATCAATTAGCTGATAGCCCTCTGATGTCTCTTGATTGGCCCGTCTGTCAAACAACACAAAACAAACACGCAAACCTAGTGTAACAACCGTGGTTTATTCAAGTCTCTTGGAAGAACTTGGAAAGCAGGAGGTAGGGGTGGGTGCAAATGGAGTGTAGAGCTGTACTGGGAGGAAAATGCATGAAGTTATCGAAATGGTTTGGTTAAATATGTGACTGAGCTGGGTGTAAGCATTAATCATCGACCAGCTGGGTTTGTCCGAAGGGGTTAGGTCAAGATCATTTGAGTATTAGGAAGCCTACCATTGTTTTTCCCAAGGGAGTAGGTTGGAGGAATGCTTTTATCCTTTTCCAACTTTACCAGGCCTTATTTTCTATGCCTTTTGAAGTGTAGTTGTTTTAAGAGCTATTGATTTTTCCAAACTGATATAACATATGGGGTAGCCAAGGACTTCCAAGGCTAAAATGTAGGTGATATTCCAGGGACACAGAAAGTGTCCAAGAGTGATCTGGTCCTTTGAGGAATCAACCTTCCAAAAGAAGAAAAGTCGGAAACCACTATATGGTGCTGTGTTACTGTCAACAGGACCTACACAAATTGTAAACGCTGTACATTAAAAAAATATAAAACAAACAATCAAAGCTAAAATGGAGAGTTAGTGGATATCAGATATCTAATTTGCCCCATTTGATTTGTTAATATACAGCTTTGATTTGAATACAAATCTATTTAGGGAGATCTACCAACTATTATAATTTGCACTCCTCTAGTTAATGTCCCCCAGAAAAAGGTGGAAACTGCTCTTTATTATCGTTTGCAGCACCAAATCTAGTTCCTGTTGGGTTGCGAAACAACTAATTGGCATTTGTGTGTGTGTGTGTGTGTGTGTGTGTGTGTGTGAACTAAATATACTGAAACGTAAAACAGTCAATAGACATTACTTAAAACATGACAAATATTTATATTGATCTACAAAGTTATCACTGAATATTTACATCATAAATGATCTTTTGCTAGCAGTAATTCACTCTATAGGTCCATTTGACTCCGTTAAGACAACTCTCTTAAATTGTAATTGTCATGTGGAAATACACAATCCCAATAGCTCTGGGATCTTCAAGGCTTGGAATCCTGATGCTTTCTATTAAATCCAGAGCACTGTTTGACTTCAGAATTTCCATATTATAGCTCCTTAAGTACTGGAAAATAACAATAAAAATCAATAAGTGTTCTAAAGGCTTAATATATATAAATACATTAGCTTAAGTATATTAGCTGTTACAGTACAATACTGAACTTATTTCATACTAACCTCTCTCATCCTGTGACCTCAGAGTCCTATTAACTTGGTCGCTGGCATTTGTCCCACAATAAATTCTAAAATATTTCTGTATTCCTGGTGGATTGGCCTCTGTCAGAGGGTTCTGACATCCCCCCTTCTCAAGGCAGGGTTACAGATTTGGTGGAAGATGCACGCTGACAATCTGTGGGGTTAAAAACGCCGACTGGAACTGTTTAATAGGTTAATCTTCCTAGCATATTTTATCACCCACAAATCGATTTAAAAAAATGAGGCTGGCCCAATGTGTGAATATGGTTGGCTGGGTCCTTATTTTATTTTGTATTTTTTTGGGAGCCGCCTAGGGCCAGGTGGGAAAGATTTGTTACTAATTCCAGGGAAGAACCATTCACTTAGTGGTGGTTAAATGGTTGCCAGCTTTCGCACTCCGGTGCTGGTAGAGCAGAAGGCTGGAAACAAAAGGGTTACTTGTTTCCCCACCACCGCCTTTACCCCCAGATCGATTTTTCTTATTTAATCAGCGAGTAAAAAGAGAGACACCGGGAGGAAAAAAATGGAAGAAGGGCAAAGTGGTGGGGGAGGGTTGAAAGCCAGAAGCTGCTATACAGAAAAATAAGTCTTGGGAGTTCACGCTGCCGAGTCCTTGCAACAAGGAAGGGAAGCCAACAAAACGCTCGCAGTCATTTCTACACAGCCAGCCCCCCTTTTCTCCTCGCTACGCGCTAGTGGCTCATTTGGCTTCCCTCTGCCACCGAGAGATCACATACATTACTTCCCCCAAGATAACACAATCAAACTCGTATTTACCGACATCCTCTCCTCTCAGCCTGTTTGAGATTTATTTTAATAAATAAGTGTTTTACGTGAATGATGTAGTAATTGAAGCGGGCGCACCATTTTCCCCCTTCTTACTGCAGGAGGCTCCTCTACCCCAATCTGGATGGAAAATAAAACGCTTTGTCTCCACAACAACCCCCCACCGCACCCCCACCCGCTCTCAGTGTGTGTTTTATACGTGTGTATTTCTCAACCCCCTACAGTAGCCAAGAGAAAGCAGCTAGCCAATGAGAGAGCCCAGTTTCATAAAAGCTGCTCTCTGATTGGCCCGATGCGAAAGGGCAATGGGAACAAAGAAAAGTCCCTTTCAGGTATAGAGGCTGAGAGCTTCTTTTGCTCCACTCCCCCTGTGTGTGTTGTGTTTCAGTCCTGATTTCAGTGTTGCAGAACAAGCTTGTGTGTGTGTGCACCAGGGGGATTTTTGCTTTCTTTTTATTTTAATTTTTGCTTTTATAAAAAATACACAGGACAGTCTGTGACATTTGATGGTCCATCTTCTTTAATAATAAATTTGTTGAAGAGATTATAATTTCCAAAATAAAGCGGCTGCAACCAAACACATTCAATGCAGTTAGAAGGAAAAGGTCAACTCGATCCAATACAGACCGTAAGTACGGTTGCGTGGTGTGTCTCTATATAGCACTTAGCGGGTACTTCATGCAGGGGAATGTGCGAGTTTTATGCATTGAAATGAGGAACTAGTTACAGGGTTTGGCTTTTGCATTGAGAACAACCCAAGAACGGTGAATTTTGGCCAGTGGAGGGTGAAGCATTTGTAACTTCACACAAATTAAGCTTGACTGGGCACTCGGGGTAACTTAGAGTAAATTACCTTTTGGGCTCTAACCCAAGGAGAATAAAAGTGACACAGTTACATATCCTGATCTGCAGTGTCCATTCCGGGGCTCACCTCACCTCCTCCCTCTCCTGTTCTAGCTGGGCAAGACCTTCTTCCAAACCGAGCCGGGAAAATGGGGGCAAGGGCAAAATAAGACGATTGCAGTCTCCTGTCACATCTAGTGTTCAATAACTTAATATTAAACAAGAAAATAGTCACGCATTACACCTAATGGTTATAATGACCATTTTCCACCTCCTTAAAAAAAAAAAAAAACCAACAAGCAGCAAAAAAACCATTAAGAAAAGAAGCCCCACCCAACCCAAACAAACCCACAAATAGTAACGATGGTGTGTTTATTACAGGACCTGGCTTGGGAGATAGTAAAATATTTTTCTTTGTTTAAGACAGGAGGGGTCCCCCCAAACCAAAGTAGCTTAGAAAGCGCCCTCCGCCTTCGACTATGCGTCCCTATCCCTGGCCCCTTGGGAAAGCCTACAAATTGGAGATAAGTTGAGGAAAGGTTTATAAGGTGTTTCTTTAAAACATCTGCTTGCTCTTGTGCTCATTACATTTCACTCCTTCCGAACTTCCGAGAGCCTAGGTCTGGGAGAAATGTTTCACATTCATAACTTGTAGCTGCGCCCACGGCAGGAGGGTGGGTGGGTCGGCGGCGGTGGGGAGAGTGTGTGCAGGGGGAGGGGAGACCTTCAGCTTTTTTTTTTAAGACCAGATCAGTATTTTCTTGATACGCTTGTCACCATTTTTGTTCTCACGACAACCAATTGAGCCCTTGATCCTCACGTGATGTGAAAGGCTAGCACTGTAACAAAATCGCTCCTTTTAGATGGTTGGTTGTTGCTAACTCGCCCATCCCCCCTCTCCCAGCCCCGACATTTCCAGCAAGGCGACTCTCCACTTCCAATCCATCAACAATTCATTACTGCTTTTAGCTTCCAAAACGCCAGCTAATTAAAAATACTAAGCCAAGCTCTGGGGCCATCTGACTAAACACAGGAGGGGGTGGGTGAAAGGAGGAGAGAAAAATAAATAAAAGGGAGACGCACCGTTTGCTGCGACTGTAAACCGGGAAAACTGTCCTGGAAAAGGTCGCCTTAAAAAAAAATCTTTTTTTGACTCTAATTATCGAATTACCGCCTGACTGATTGGCTTGAAGGACAGCGGATTTTCCCCCCTCGGGGACTATACTAGGAAGTCGGTTCCTTTTTCTTAAAACAACATAAAACAGGAAAACATCACATCCTTCAGGTTTCGAAGGCTGAACCAATTTTAAACGCCGTTATTTTCCCTTCCCCTCCCCCCGCCCCCCGCCCGGAGCGAAAGCTGTTATAACTGGTTTATCAGCTCGCTGGGTCCTCCGCTCCCCTCCCCCTCCGCGCCCTCCTTTTTCTCCGCTGGCTCCGCTTCTCCTCCCTTCCTTTCTTCCTCCTCCTTCTCTCCTCTTCTTCCCCCCTCCTTTCCTCTTAAGTTAGTTCAAGAAATCAAATCTGTCAGGACGGCGGAAAAATGCCACTTCCCGACTAACAGGCGGAATCCAGCCCAGATTTTCAGTCCTTTCTTCTTATTCTTTCTTCCCTTTCACTAATTTATCCCGATGTTAGCACATTCTGTCTTGTTACTAGCGGACGCCTGTAGGTTTGCTACATGGGATCATTACTTACTGATCACGGTGACTCTCAAGTCTGGAACTGAAGGCGGAATGAGAAGTTGGGAAAACTTTTTTCTCTAAACTCGCTCTTTAAAAAAAAACTATTATTCTCGATGCTTGTTAAGAGGAAAAAAAAACCTTTGGTGCTTCTGTTGTGAATGTGAAACATTATCTTCCAGCTGTACAGTGACACATTTTTTTTTTTTTAAGGAGAAAAGGACTCCTGATCCGTTTGCCAAAAGGGGGGTGGGGAGGTGGAATAATGTTATCGAGTGATTATTCTGGCTGAGATGTGTTGTTTGGTTTCTTCCTTCTTGATCATTTGGTGTTTAAGTAAAATGAGGCACAGGCTTGTTTGCCGAGTGGAGTGGGAAAGGCATTTTGATTTGCTGGCCTAATTAAAAAATGATAAAGGATTAAAGGTAAGCAATGTCTGTGTGTGTATGTATATTTATTTATTTTTCTTGACAATCAACTGTTAAAAAGGGGCTGATCCCTTTAAAAACCGTTTTAACTGATCTTTGTCAAACACACACTCATTTGCGGTCATTGAGGCCACCTCGGCGCAGATCACTTAAAGTGTACGTCTTAATCAGCCTCCCCGAACAGTCAGTAGCACCGTATGTAACAGATTGAGCAAGTCTGTGACCTAGGTCTGTGGTAGAGTTGTTTAGATGTATTTTTTTAATCGAAAGGCAGATACTTCACTTTTATTTAGCACTGTCTTTTCTATAGAGAAATGCTCTTAAAGACGTGTATGTATTTTTTAAAAAATTGTGTAAACTGTCGGGGAAGAAAAGATAGGAGGGGAGGGGATGTATTGGGGGGGGGTAATTATTGCTTGTTTTTTTCTGTTCCTTACTGGGAACAAAAACCAGATTGCCCAGATAATTTGTAAAAAGAAGTAATACATTTAGACATAAGGAAAATTTAGCCACCTCATTCTTAAACTAGCCTCAGAGAACTTCCAGGGTCTGTTTTTTAAACCGTAAGATCTAGGACATGTTCAGGGATGTTTGAAGCTGTGTCCTCCCTCTCGCCTGGGTGTTCAAGCTGTGTATCCGGGGCTGAGATACCACTTGTGTTAGACAGAAAAATCTTAAGCTCTTTTCTTTCCTCTTTTTTTTTTAAACCTTTCTGGAACTGACTCAGATCCTTAGATATTTAATCCCTTAAAAAGTGATTATCTCTGTGTTGTCGCTAAAGGGACTTTTCTTCTTTAGCTACTGTAAGATGCTTACTGGCGTGGGTATGTTTTGGGGGTTTGGTTATTTTCCTTTAGACTTGATATTGGACTGTGGAGACAATACATGAGCCACCTTCCTCTCCATCCTTCCCTGTACCCTTTACTGACTCCCCAGTATTAATCGTTTTTTATTCTGGTAACACCCAGACAAGAAATATTCGACTTTTCCCCCCTTCACAGGAAAAGGTGGACCTGGACTGAAGGGTGTAAAACCCCTGGACACATTCCTGGGCAGGAAAAAGAAGAGGAAGATTAGAAGATTTTTTTTTTCCCCTAAGAGAAAGCCCAGCGGAGCTAAACGAATGTCCCCTCATCTCCAAAGGAAAGTTCATCGGATTTTTATTCTAGAGAGCTCGTCTTCAGGATGTCAGTGAACATTTCTACTGCAGGAAAAGGTGTGGATCCAAATACAGTTGATACTTATGACAGTGGCGATGATTGGGAAATCGGGGTTGGAAATTTAATAATTGATTTGGACGCCGATTTGGAGAAGGACAGACAGAAATTGGAGATGAATAATTCCACCAATACCACCAGCAGCAGCAACTCCAAGGATTGTGGAGGTCTGCCTTCCAGTGGGGCCGGTGCTACCGCAGCCTTAGCTGATGGCCTAAAATTTGCTTCTGTTCAGCCTTCTGCTCCCCAGGGGAATTCACACAAAGAGACCAGCAAATCAAAAGTGAAAAGGAGTAAAACTTCTAAGGATGCTAATAAATCTCTGCCTTCTGCTGCCTTGTATGGGATTCCCGAGATCAGCAGCACTGGCAAGAGGCAGGAAGTCCAAGGGCGCCCTGGAGAGGCAACTGGCATGAATTCAGCGCTGGGTCAAAGTGTGAGCAGCGGCGGCGTCGGCGGCAACCCAAACAGCAATAGCACCAGCACCGGCACCTCCGCTGTCACCGCAGGGGCGGCCTCCTGCGGGAAAAGCAAAGAGGAGAAGCCAGGTAAAAGCCAGAGCAACCGAGGCGCCAAGCGGGATAAGGACGCAGGGAAATCCAGGAAGGACAAGCACGACCTGCTTCCGGGCCACCCGAATGGCAGTGGCGGCCAGGCCCCTTCTGGGGGGCACCTCTATGGCTTTGGGGCCAAGAGCAATGGAGGTGGCGCGAGCCCCTTCCACTGCGGGGGCACTGGGAGTGGCAGCGGCGCCGCTGCAGGGGAAGTTAGCAAAAGTGCCCCGGATTCAGGGCTCATGGGAAACTGTATGTTGGTAAAGAAGGAAGAGGAGGAGGAGGAGAGCCACAGGCGAATCAAGAAACTGAAAACGGAGAAGGTAGGATGAAGTCGCCTTCTTAGATCTCCCACTTTCCTCTTTGTGTGCGTTTGTGTGGGTGTGTGAGGGGTTGTGCCTTTGTGTGACTTTCACACTTCTCAGTTGGGTTTTCTGATTGATTCCTTGAGAGATTTCTATTACATGGGTCCTTTCCTTGAAAATTTGGTGTCGGGGAATTTACTTGGGCGCAGGGTTGAGCTCCTGCTGCTGCTGCTGTTTCTGGTGCTGCTGCTTGTGGTGCTGGTGTTTGGGTCCCCGGCGGGGAGGGCCTGGGTGTTCTCAGTACCTTTTGCCCGGCGGAAGGGCTCCCGGCCAGCCAGCCAGTGGTGGTGTGCTTTTAATAGAAAACCAGTGCATGTACCCACTTGACTCTTGTACTGGTTTCTCCCCTAAGGAGAACTGTCTTCTGTTTTAATTTACACGTTCCTAGTATTTCTGGTAATGTGTCCTTAGGTGCAGGGTTCACCGTCCCTCCCTGGTGAGGTGTGTCATGGATGCTCACTTACAATCCACCCCCAATCATTTATTTTTTCATCCCCCCCCCAAAAAAAAAGTCAAAGGATCTCTTTCTTGGATGGGTTGCTTTTATTGGTCCTGAATTAAGCCCCAGCCTTGGTGTTCCTAGGTCATTGGTTTCACCACTGGAATGAAGTAGAAGGACTGGAATGATTTTTTGGTGGCTGCTAGGTAGGACTTCAACCTTGTTCCCTCACCCAGTTTTTAGCTGGAGATTTAAGAGTGTTATCATTTGGATTTCTAGCTTGGCTGAGAGCCGAAAGGTTGCTTAAAAAAAAAAAAGTGACATAGACTTGGCAGATTGGTGTTCCTGAAATGTGCCCACATAGCCAGACGATACTAGAGTCATACGTTGCATTTAAGCAGTGGGGATTGTGGACTTTAGGCGATTTGGACCCTTCCTCCCATCTTTGTTTTTGTATTCAAGTCCAGTTAGGCACTGCCTTCGAAAAATCGCCCCCCGTGTTCTGCTGCTTGGTGCTGGATGCCTGTGACTTCCTGGTCTGGTGATGGTTGTGCGTTGAGTAATGTCGCAGGACTGAAGGTGTTCTGTCCACTGGGTAGGTTGGGAGTGTGCTCAGGGTGTGAGTGATGTTTCTATAAAACTTATCTTAAGATCAATTCTGCAGGTTGTGTTGAATCAAAATTCCTATCAAGTGTTTGTGGCGTGGTTATTTGGAAATACGCTCATTAAATAATTTGATTTTTGCTATTTCTTACTTGACCAGAATTGTCAGATGTCTTTGGGTACATTTTCTTGTGTATGGTTATTCGCTGCTTTCTACTTAAACCACTACACTTGTGTTTTGTGTGTGTATTCAAGACTTAAGTTGGAGTACAGGAATGAAGTTTTGATTAGATGATTTTAGAAGTTGCTGAAGGTACATTGAAATGTAGATAACGCCAGAATCGCAAAAAGGCTCTGAACGCTTCTTTTTATTCATGTCCCCTTGGTCAGACAATATTTTTACGTTGATGAATTTCAATGGAATTTTTAAATTTCAGGTTTTAATTTTTAAGTTTAAATGTGTAGTTTCACTTAATTTCTGCTAAAAGGCGTTCTGCAATCTTCTTATTACTTAGTACAGTAGGGCATTTACTTTTGTTGCCAATAGTCTTCAAATTGCAGTTCTAATCTGCTCTAACTATCTAGATGAATTGCCCTAATCCAGTGCTCACAATGGCTGTGGTTAAGGAGTCAGAGCCATTTGATTGGATTCACTGCTGCGTGGAATGTGGGAGGTACTGCCCTTTTGCATTCCCCTTAGCCTTTTAATCTTCCAGCCAAATGTTCACATTCAACAATTTTGTTTAGCTGGCAATCGGAACATTTCAGTATCGCAAAGCCCGCTGTCATGGCAACTGAGATTAGAGCGTGGTGTCCGCTCTCCAGTGGTTTGTGTTCTTTTTACTTTCCAGTCACAGAGGAAACTGGATGAAGAATGGGAGAATTACATTATTCATATCCATGTAACTCATCTTCAGTCAGCGCAGTGTAAATGTGGTAATATGAATTACATAAATGAAGAGCAAACAAGTCACGAAGGGCCTGCGGTGGAGGAGGGGAGAGAGCTCAGTGCATTCGGTTCACTCCACTGGCAGCCGAGGGCACTGGTGTTGGCGCTGGGCGCTTCAAGGATGGCTCCCGGGGGCTCAAATCCTGCACTGTCGGCCATTCTCTGTCCAACTGGGGGGCTGGCTCAGGACCACCATTCCCGCAGGCTTTCCTCCCCTCCCCCACGCCACCCCACCCCAGAAAGACTTTTCTTAAGAATGCTCTCTCATCCTTGGCACACAGATATGGCACTCCCTGCACACATGCTGCCCAGGGAATGGACACTTCATTCCCCTAACTTGTGGTTGCGTAAATTAGACTTCAGTTTAGAGAATACTAGCTCCTGGTTGGAGGGATACATATCTAGGAGGTTAGGAGGTAAAGATTTAGTAGGGCGTGTGTCACCTGACAGATATTGCAACACCCAGGCATCCTGGAGACAGGTTTTTTGATACTACGTGTGTAGGGTTTTAATTTTGGTCTTGCTTGATTATCTGAATTTGTGGAGGGTCAGTGCCTCAGAAGTGGAGATGACTCATTTTCAGCAATCAGATGTGCCTTGTGATGGGCCACATATGAAAACCAAAGGGTGTGCGTGTGCGTGCGCACTTTTTTTTTCTCTTCCTGGTTCACAGGAGACTCATAAGACTGGCTGTCACTGGTTAATTTTCACGGCATGCTTAAATGTCTATTTTTGGTGTGTTTATTCTGTTTCTTCACTGCACAAAGTCATGTAAAACATGATAAATTGGACCTCATGAAACCTAATTAAATCAATGAGTGTTCTACTCCTTTATGTGGAAACCACAAGTATGTTGTAAAAGTCGCCACTCCCTTAATACGTGAACAAAATCAAAACATGCCATAATTCTAAGATGTTTGAGCTCTATTTCTATAGCCCATTTTGTGGTTAAGCCACCAGTGACATGTCTGAATAAGCAGATTTGACGGGTTGGCTTTTGGTTGTTAAAACCTGCTTCCCCACCTTCCCCCTCCTTTCTTTTGAAGCATAATAGCCCGAGTTGAGGCTCTTCTGCATGGATCCTCCTTGGCTGTCTTAACAGTTTTGACTTATCAGACACAGGCATTTAGCTGGGCTAAATGGTTAGCATTACATAGGTTTATTTGATCGCTGGGAGATTCAGAAACACACAGGCGACTTTTTCAGATCAGCAGATACTTAGACGTGGAAGGCAAAGGAGAGCTTATAGTTGTGTCTTAGGGTTCTGACTACTTCGTGCATGTCTAGAAAGGAGAATTGTTTCTCCAATAACACACTACTTTCACTAAGCTGGTCCTTAACAGCCTAAAGGTTGTGTCTGCAAATGAATCTGTCTATAAAGGATATCATTCATCGTATTTTATTCTCTTGTAGAGGCCTTTTAACACTTCACTAGGGAATTCTGGCACATGTTCTGAGTGAGTGTGAGCAGTTTAAGAACGTATTTTGATGAATGAGTTTTGTGGACAGTATGCCTTTCCCCCCAAATATAGTGCCCCCTACAAATTCTGCTTAGAGAGTGCAGTTTATCTACTGTGAAATAAAAGGGCAGAAAGGTCACTTGCTATAATTGGAGAACAAAGGACATTTTTGTTGGACAACAAACTGTTTTGAAAGCTTCACAAGGGATTTGGCTGTTAAAAACGTTGGTAACTAAGGGTGGTTCCCAATCAGCATTGATCTGGCTCCTTTTCTCTGGGCTTCCTCCAGGGTGATGTGGCTTTTGAGGTGGGTGCAGAGGGGCTGCCCTGTCCCCCAGGGAAGTTTTCTGTGAGAACCCATGCAGCTTGGAGAATGTGTATGACTTAGGCACATCACTGAGTTCTGAGCAGAGTGTTTGAAGCTTGCTAGGTTTAGAGAGATTTTAAAAATCCAGGCAACTGATCACGATTGAGCTAAAAGAAGATAAAAGAACATTTAGCAACTTTTAATAACTTTGCAAATAGTCTGTAAAAAAGGGGTGGGGAGGAATTGATTGTCCAGATGTCACAAGGTTAAGAATGCTCTTCAAGTGGAATTGCTTGGCTGCAAGATGGTTTTAATTAGAGTGTTATAAAGACTTATTTTTCCTAAGCAGCATTTTATAGTTAGTAAATGAAATGTATGCCGAAAGTGCTAAGCAGAAATCTCCCTAACCACAGAGGTGTTCAATAACCAGATTCTAACAACATGGAAAGTACCATCTGTTCTTCGTTTTCAGCATGAAAAACAAGGATTGAATGGCTGAGATTTGCCCCAATTTTGACTATGTCTGTGTATGTTTTTTTTTTTTAATTTAAAAAAGTTCACCTGGTACTTCATAGAAACTTGAAATTGCTGTAATATGAGCAACACTGTGAAAACACATGTTTCTACATTTATTTTAACTAGTTCCACTTTTATTTAAAAAGCTTTCCAGAAGCCCAGCCATTGAACATTTTCTAATGGTTATTCAGTTCCTGCAGGCAATCACAATGAGGGGTCAGTTCTTCAAAGATCTAACCGTTTAGTCAGTACCTGAATTATTCTGTCAATTTTCTCCCTGGAGGCAAAGGGCGGGGGGCAAAGGCCCTCACGGGGGAACTCTGGTCAGCATTTATCGGTTAATCTAATTGTAGGTGATAGAGCTGTGGACTGGTGTTTACTGTACCGAGAACCTCACTCTCTTTAAGAGCTGTAGTCTAGGACTGTTGATAAGGAGGACTATATTCTTTTCATGGTGATAACTTTTTGAGTCCTTGACTTTTAGAAGCTGAGCTTTTTGGTTCTGGTTTTAGTAAGAGCCCTGGGTAAAACATTATTGGGCCTTTGTTTGAGGTCTGTTATAGAGGCTAATGACTGGGCTTGTGCCTCCCTGAGATAAATGACATTATCTCCGAGAGGGCTGACAGGAAACAGACGTGTTAATGGTGAAGCTGCAGGGAGGATCTGCCCGGGTTCTGACAAAAGAGTGGAGAAGGGACCCCTGGTTGTGGTCATTAACACATAATGCATGCTTGCTCTTCCTAAGAGGCCCTTGATAATCGGAAAGCTATTTTAGCCACAAGCACTTAAATCATAAATCTACTATTCCTAGTTCCTCTACATTCTTAAAAGTAGCAGAGTAATGTGTTTTTTTGTTAACAAGTGTGCTTTTTAAAACGGTGGCACTTGTGGGCTGGGCGGTAGTGACATCTGGGGGAGCTGTGATCTTGTCTTTATCAGATGGGATCTCTCTTTAGTCTTTCATCATTGCTCAGTCATCCCTCTGTTTTAATAAAGAAAAAAGAAATGAGCCCAAAAGCTAAGAAGAAATCACTTTCATACTTGAAGATGTCTCACAGGAGAGGGATAAAATCTATTTTTGGTAAGTAGGGGGGAAAGATTTTGCTCAGTGATTTGAATTTGATGAAACCTGCCTTTTGAAGTGTATGTTTAAAAAGTCATGGGTATAATTGAGTTTCTGTGCAGTTTAAACTCTGCTTCTTGAACGGAGATAATTGCCACGTGGAACACACTCCAGAGGTGTCGAAGAGGTGGAAGGATCATGCTATTCTGTTCTCTAACATTGAACACTGGAAGTTTTTCACAGTAATTACTGTAGCGCAACGTAGTTTTGATTGCCAGTGCTCTTGAACTTGCCAGGGATCTGAACATTAAGGGTTTTGCTTGAATGCTAAACAGTTTACTCCTAAATTACATATTTTTAGTGTAACATTCGCATAGAACATGGAAGCCAAAACTGAGGAATACCTGGCTGTCCTTCATAGCAACACTATGGTGGAAATAACCTTTCTTCACTAGGATTGTTGTCAATAAATAATAATTTCCTCGTAATCTGTATGTTTAAGGTTGTAGGTAAAGAGAACAGGAATGACTTAAGTCATCATTATAGACTAACATAGGGATCATACTGGTGCCATGTGATCCTGGTATTGCATAGGTGTGTGTATATAAATGTTACAATTGCATATATAGATTGCTGGGTTGGGAGTGGATTGAGAGTATTGCATTAGTGTGGGCTTTCTTATTATTATTCTTTTAAAAAAATATCCCTGTTGATTTCATGTTCATCTTGCTGCGGGGTAAACGAGTCCATTTGTGTCAAATTCTCTCTCCCACCTGAAGTTCCACTAGTGACTGTTCTCTGTTGCAAATTCTTTTTAATTTAAGACAGAGGTTTTGGTAACTGTAACAAAGTTTTTGCAACTGAATGAAAGATTGTTAAATTATTCAGTCCATTGACCAGCAGTTGGGTTTGGTAATGTTACTTTGAGAAGTCTAAGGATATCAAGACGGTGAGACCGACACATTGCTTCTGAAGTTGAGATCTGGGTATATCTGAAGGTTTGGTTAGAACTACTTTTGGGTTTTGCCTGAAAACCTGAAGTGGTTACAAAGCAAATACTTCTTACATTTGGATAGGTCCGGTGGGCCTTGAACTACGTGGTGCTCATCTGATCATCAGAAGACTTCTCTCCGAGACCGGCCCACCCTTTCAGTGAAGCTAAATGACAATTTAAAAGTATATATGTATTACAGTTGTGAAAGAGAAAAGAGAAGCACATTTTGGTTACAGCAAATGGGGTTTGAAGGGATGATGAATACATAGTACTTCTGATTTTTCAAAGCTGCTCTCTCCTTTCTCCTCCCCACCCCCGCCCCATTTGATTATTATTCATTGTGACATTGTAGCTCCACCACTGATTTTTTTTTTTTTTTTTTGCCTCCTGGGAATCCTCATTGTCAGCTAGCACCTTAAGAAAAATGTGCCTACAGGGACATTTAGGCATATTCCAATAATGCCATATGAATGTAGCTTTTACAGTTTAAAAATATATTGATTATATTTTGTGTTGTACATAATGATTTTAGAAAGCAGATATTTAGGTTGTGGAATTGGCTTATTATGTTAACTGGAGAGCAGATGGCATGTTGCCACAGACGTATAATTTTACTTAAAGGGACTTTTAAGGTTTTGATGTGTTTTCTTTTCCTCTTATTTCCCTGATGGCTTCTTTTTATTGAAGGGTAACTTAAGGAGACCTGGTAGCAATTTTACTGCCTTCCCCTGACAGTTTGAAATAATAGCTTGGTCTTTGGTTGCACTGATCTTCTACCAGTCGGCTTGATTCTGGTTTTTGTCATGTGGCAGTGAATTCAAAAAAAGAAGTGTTTGTAGTATGTTTTAAGAAATGGACTCTTTTATATGCTTCAATTAGCAACAGACGACAAAGTCACGATTGGTCACACTTTCATAAACTCCTAGAAGTCACTGTTTGTGCGTCCTTTTGATTAAAGAAAACGCCTGGTCGGTTTCTTGGGAAAGTACATCTGGCCCTCAGGCTGCTTTGGGTACACCTTTTTTGTCTTTCACATTAGTCACTGAAGGTGCAAAGGTCACATCTACATCGTTCCTAGTTAGGTTAGCAAGCCTTCCCCAATTTGAAGGGCTGTAGTCTTTGGTTGCTACATGCACCACAAGTTCGGATACACTGGTGTAAAAGCATCACTTGTTTCTAATGCCTGGATTTTACAGTTTTACTCATTCTTCCCTTAGAACATCATTAGGATGAGTTGGAAAGCATCCCCTAATTTTTTTGCAAAGTGTGCATGAGCCAGACCAGATTACTTTTGGATTTCCTGTCACCTCCTTGGCTGATTTTATGGATGGCTCATGTTAAAAGCAACAATAATGTTTGAATTGGAAGGGTTGAAGCCTTGGGTTTTCATTCTCATGGAGAACTGTTTATTTGTGTGTGGTTCACCACAGTACACGGATAATGCTATCAAATCTGCGCTTTATTATAGGCTTATGCCTAGCACAGCAGCACTTGAGTTATGTGTTTCTGCGTTTCGTTTTTTTTGCCAATCCTTTTGTGATGGAAATGAAATTAGAGCTGAATCTTTGCAGCCAAGGGGAAAATAGGCACAACAAATAGAAATTGCCCCTCCAGCCAGTTCAGAAGTAAGCAGTGGTGATTTAAAGAAACATTTTTTTTTTTCGAGGTTAAGCCAAACATACAGAAAAGTGCTTCATTTAACTTTCCTGTGAAGATCACTGGAAGATGAGCCCACTCCAACAACTAGGCTTTATCCCTTTATAGTCTTTCATATCTTAAGTAACTGATTGAAAAACAGTAATTCACATTCCCAAACACTGCAGCCACTTTGAAGGTGGAATCTGAGTAAGTAATATTGTTTGCTTCTGCTCCCCAAAGGGAACAGCATGATTTTAAAACGGAGCAATGGAGCTTTTCCGCATCGAACTCCATTTGGCCGATTGCATTTACATTCCTTGCCCAGATCCTTCACCAGCCTTTCCAGTGATGCCGCAGCAGATGCCAGACACTGAAGTAGAAAGCGAGCAGCTGTTCCCATTACTCCATTGCTGTATTATCCTCCACAATCTGCTTTCTTTTGCTCTCCCCTCCCCCACTGTGGAAATAAAGAAACCTCTCCCTCTGACTTTTGTGTGCTCCAGTTTATCAGTCTGCAGGTTTATCTTATCTGGACCCCTGGTTTCTTCTGAGGGCCTAGTTTATTGTTTCCCAGCAGGAGCCTAAGGAGCCCCCGGAGCCCCGGGGGTGCAGCCCCCCGGGAGTGGGTGCAGCCGCAGGGCTGTGCGCTCCTTGTGGGGGGGGGCAGTGGGGCGCGCCGCCCGCAGCCGGGGCGCGCCCTCCTTCCCTCCCCAGACCCGTTTATAGCCCTGAGCGCTGTAAATCTGTCAGCTCTTCACGAAGCCCTCACCTCTTTCTTCATTTGCTCCAGCTTCTAGTTTGACAACGTTCCCCTGAGGCGGAATTCTAATCTGCTTCCAATTAGTCGCAAAATGTGACTGAAATTTCCACATTATGACTGCTGTTTTACTTGCACGCACACATCTAGAAACAAATTAATGCTCTTGAATATTTATTTTCTTAAGCCGTTGGATTTGCTTTAAGAGGAAGAGTTTCCAACTGTTGTGGAATAACTTCCAGGACTTGTATTTTCCCCTCAAGCCCCTGTTTTACTGGAAGTATGTACCAGGCCTGTCCATGAAGTATCCATCCACACTGTGAAAAAGAGACATTTATTGAAGAAATTAAAAGATACAAGAAACATTAAACGTAGGACAATGACACTCATTGTCCCCTACCAAGTAGGCACCTTGGGACCTCACACAGTTCTCCCAATCGCCATCAGCTGCTCCATCCTATTTTTCTGAATCTCGTTGGTGATCTGAAACCTCTTCCCTTTCAAAGGTCATTTTAGTTTTGGGAAAAGCCAGAAGTCGCAGGGAACCAAATCTGGGCTGTAGGGGGGCTGAGTCACCAGGGTGATTTAATGTTTCACCAAAAAAGTGCAGGAGAGGTGATGTGTGAGCAGGCGCATTGTTGTGCTGAAGCTGCCAATCCCCAGTTACCCATAGCTGCGGCCTCCTGAATCATCCAAATAATCTGTGTGGAGGAATGTTCAAACTTAACACAAAACTTGATATAGATTTGTTGCTCTACTTGCCCAGTCATTTTGAATGCCACAGCCACACAGTACAGAAGTTCACTCAATGGCATCTGCCTCCCCCACTGATGAGTACAGTGAAGTTGTCGTTGTTCACACATGCACATTCCGGTCCACTCTCCCTCGGGTGTTGTGCAGACCATTCTTAAGTGAAGAATGGCTGGATTTTTTCAGAATATAGATAAATATGTATCTATAGACAGAATAAATATGTATTCTATAGACAGAATATAGATAAATATGTATCACAACAACTAGGGTGGGGTTCCCCCATTTCTCAATAAGATTGTTCCATTTTTTCAGGATTTCTCAAAATGTATTACACACATTTAAATTTTGTAGTATTTCTAAAATAAAATGAGGATGTTTGACTTGAACAGAGGGATCCTGGTGTAGTGTTTTAAGAGAACACAAGTGTACACAAATTAACTTCTAATTGTAGCTTAAATATATATGTCTGAAACAAAATACTTGTTGTCCAATTGTAAGTTCTTTCATTGGATATTCGAAAGCTGTAAATTCAAATAAACAAATTGGGTGATTAACTGGCTTAACATATACAAGGGCAGCACACTATTAAAGATGTCGTGATGGGCTTTAAGTGTGTTTAGCTAAAGACCACATTCTTTAGAGTACGCCCTTCGAAGCTATTGGAACGTTTGGGCTGCAGTAGTTATGGTGACTTGTATTCTCTCAGCAAAATGACTGGCTTTCTGTGACTTTACATAATCCACTGTTGGGAGAATGTGCTGGGCCCTGGGCTTTGGGGGTCATTCAACTTTGAGGGAGATCATTACCCAACTCTGTTTCCTCCTTTTCAGTGATTTAAAAAAATACAAAGATATTGAGCCCTGGCTGGTGTGGCTCAGTAGATTGAGTGCCCCTCTGTGAACCAAAAGGTCACCAGTTCGATTCCCAGTCAGGGTATGTGCTTGTGTTGCAGGCCAGGTTGCCAACTGGGGCGTGTGAGAGGCAACCTATCTCTTGCACATAAAGTGTTTCTCTCCCTCTTTTTCTCCCTCCTCTAAAAAAGAAACAAATAAAATACTAAAAAATACAGGTATTGATCTGCCTGATTATATGTAAATATTAGAGTTCTTTAAATCTTGGTTGCTGAGAAGGTCAAGTTTAGCTGAATTTATTACTTGTCTTAAAAACTTTTCTTGTACATTGGCAAATTTGAGTGCAAAGGCAGTGAGTCTGTGGCTCAGTGTTTGCAGAAAGGGGGTCCTCTTAAGTTGAAGACTGGAAACATTCCAATTTACTGGTGCATTTTGTGGTAGCATTCAGTCCTCACCATCTTGGGAGATTGATATCAACAGTCATAGTAGCCTCTAAGGAGGTGTGAAGAATTTTATTGATGGTCAAGTGGTTATGTTGATCACATTACTTTGTATTAGTCTCTAAATAGCACTTTCCCATGTAAGTAGATCAATTGTTTTTTTCCCCCAACATCACTGTCACATTTCATCATAAAAGCTCTATAATGTTTGATTTATTGTGTCCTTTTTTTACATGCTGCTTTCAACCTCTGTAACTCAGAGGTGTAGCATTTATGTCACTTCATGTAAAACAAAACAGTTTACGTTATATTTATTATATTTAGTATTTAAATTAAATTACTTTCTTTGAAAACTTTTAGCTATGCCAAATTCCACAAAAGATATAAATCAGAGTTCTCTTTGTACCACTTCCTTTCTTACTCAGTGACGTGTAGTAGAAAAAATAGCCAGATTGAAACCCTTAAAAAATTTAAAATGTGGGCCTTTAAAATTGTAGAGACCTCCTAGGTTTTTTAAAAAAACGGAACTTGTTGCCCCACAGTGAAAAGCTCACAATAGGCACAATTGTGCTCGCCCCACAAGTCCTGGGGTTCACTAATTATCCTTTAATGAGGTCAGTCTGTCTAGGCCTTTTCCCTACCTTGGGAGGAAAATCACACAAGACAGTTGGAGTTCAAGTGGATCTTGCTGTATTTGCAACTTAGCGTAACTGCTTTGAAGGTCCCCAGGGTGCTTAATTGGGGCTGGGCATTTTTGTTTTGGGGGAGACTACACACAGCTCCCCATTGTGCAAGTAGAAGCCACTGTGCATCTTGGGAGCATCACGTGCTTTTGTTGATGGTGCATAGCTTTATAAACTCCAAATGAGCTTACTGCCTTTTAACCGTTGGGAGCACTAAATAATGGAAGAACCTAGAAGTCTCTGGGTTGGGTAGCTGCCAAGCAGTTTAAAAAAAAAAAAAGGAATGAATGGTTTAGTTGTAAGGCGGGCCATTTGTTTACAGATTAAGATTTATTCTGTCACCAAGTCCTATGAACCAGGAGGTGAAAGAAAGAAACTGTAAGGTATAGGAACTGAATGCCCAGTGTAATGTTTTGTGATCCTGCTCAGCTGTTTTACCCATTTTCCACAAAAGAAGAAGGAACGAATGGTTTAATAGTGAGAACTGCCTGGCCAAGTGTACTTCTTAGGCTGTAAGAAGAGAGGGAGAGGAAGGTGGAGGAGGGTTGTCATTTCTCTGCTTCCTGGTCAGGAAGCTAAAAATGGAAGGCTCTTCCAACTGAGAGAGGGGCAATGGCTGCTGTTGCATTTTCCTGTTTGTTCAGAGGATGGGGAATGATGGTGGGGGGCAGTGATGGTGGTGGGGGCAGGGAGTAAAAAGTAGAAGGAAGATATGCGGCAAAGAGGGTGGTTGGTGGGAGAGCCTTTGTTAAAATGGCTCTAGACAGTGCACTTCTCTTGAGTAACTGGCGCCCTTTATGGAAATTCTTCACTGTTTGTTAGTGAGGGGCCATGGCACTAAATAGAGAGGAACTCTCCAAGGAGGGCTGTGAAGTTGTATAGCGTGGGGGTGGGGGGGTGGGGTTAAGCAAGGGAGGACAGTTGCCAGGCAGCCAAAATTTCAGGATGCCTTTTTTTTTAAGGGCTAGATTCTCTCTAACAGTAGAAGACCAAAAGGCGAAGCGCTTGTTCCCATTGTAGTTGGAGTCTGCCCTTCCAAGCCTTTCATAAATAACAGGTTTAAGGAAATCACTAGTAAAGTGTTGTTTTCTGAAAGTATTGTTTTCAACGTGCCCTAATTTAGTTTTTATTTTTCCATTAATCTTGGGGATGAAACCCTTTATCTCAAAGTGCTCTTTTGTGTATGAACCGTCACCCTAATGATAACTCAGGATGCTTACAAGTATTGTTTCTCCATGATGTCTTTTATTCTCTTTGGCCATAAGAAAGCAAAGCCCATTCCTTCTGTAACACTAAAATTACTTGTTTGTCGCTTGATGCATGTTAGATAAATAGAATGTTTTAATATGTTAAATTGCCTTGACATGATCTCATTTTGTTTTTCTCTTTGCTAATCTCTGGTCCTGTTGTTTGGTATCATGGTCCTTTTGAAATGGCTTAAGTTTTTCATCTAAATCTTGGCAGATAGCTTCATTTTATAGACCAGTTTTCTTTTTCTTTTATTTTTTTGAGGCATGATGGTGAGCAAGAGGGTGGCTAAAAGGAACAGGGGAGCAAAAAGGGTGTAAAGATTTAGGTTTAAATGGATTCAGCCCTGTCAAATGAGTGACTTTTTAATGTGCGGTTTTCCCTCCAATGCTTTTTTTTATTAATATTTTCTATATCAGTGAAGAAAGAGACTGGATTTGATTTGTGAGCATCCAACATAATTTTTTAAATTTCAAACTTTTAAATCTTATAAGATTTAGCACTTTTATAGCCATTAAGTAGGCTAAATTTCTATAAATATATTTTTATAAAATCATGCAAATTTTTTTTTTTTTACCACATAGGAAAATCCCTGCCAATGCTCACCCAAATCTGACTCCTTTGGGTGGTGTTTGACTGCTAGTGTGTGCTCAACCTAGGTTTCCTTAGCAAACCAAAACAGAGGTGCCTAGATAGAACACATAGCTCCCGTTGATATTTGGAGAGCCTAGAGGCTTTGCAGGCTTTTTACCGTTTTAATCTCTCTGAGAAAGGAAGTTTTTGTTTTGTTTTGCTTTTATCAAGTTGTCAGTGTTTCCACAACGTGAATGTTTCTGAGGGTTCAGAAAACCACGTAAACGTGCCGTATTTGCGTGAGTTTAGTCCTCCCTTGCCCACGTGCACATAAAGCCCAGGGGAATGGGTGCTGAGCTTCCTGCATGTTAACAAGGCTTCCACTTGGGTCTGGTTCCTCCTCTCTAAACTCTCTATGGGTGCTATTTAAGGGGATGCTGTTTATTGCCCACATAAAATGTGAAGGGAAAACTGCTAACCGTATAAAGATGCTCTGAAAATGATTTTTATAAACCTGCTTACACCCAAGTCTAGCACTTTCTATCTTAGCTCATATTAAAGGCTTAGTTAAAGTCTCCTTTCAGAGGCCAGCCTAGGAACCCATAAGCCTGCTATAAACGCATGTGCATTATTTTCTGGTGAGCACCAGTGTTTCCCACTCACCCAGAGTTAGTGCAGCTCTGGAGTTAACTTCCCGCAGAGAACCCCGCCCCATTTTAGATTGATGGCAGTTCTGTGAGAGCTACTGTTATTTACCGGTGAGTAGATGACAACAGGAAATCACTTGCCCGTGGATTTCAGCCCTGGATGCATATTGAATCTTAAACATGTTGAATTTCCCTTTTCTGATACTTACGGTGAAATCCAAAGATGTTCGAACATTTCTGTACTTGAAAAAAATCTAGAAAATGCCTAGTTCGTTCAAATGACACTTGTACTGGTGTTCAATTCTTATGGAATTGAAGAGATACAGATCTCGTCAGATCACCACCAGGTCTGGCGAGCACACTCTGGAAGTTAATTGGTGGTGGGGAAATAGGTGCTGTTTTATCTTCTGTGTGTAAAATAAATTCTGATGGTTTTTGAAGAATTTCATTTTTGATCTGCTGCGACTCACTTTGGGATCTAGAGTGATATGAATTGTACAAATGTTCTGTGCAGTGAGGTACAGTTGACTCCATGCTATTTGAGCCTGAATGTGCATGCATAATTGGGGAGATTGTTGGAAAGAGAGGGTTCGACTGTGGTAGATGTGGTTTAAATTCTAGCACTGAGCATGGCGTTTACTTTCTCAGCTTACCCACAAAGTCTGTGACTAATTTGGTGAATGTGAAGATTTTAGTCCAGATGGTTAGGTTTAATTGTAAAAACTGGAAAAATTTCAAAGTACCCTTTGGGGGGAGTGCAGGAAATACCAACTAAACAACAAAAAGAATGGAAAGTAACTACAAGTTACTAAATATAGTGTATTTGTATGTTATGTGTTTATAAACACACATAGACACTTAGTGTATGTATATATACCAGCGACTTTCAACCTTTTTCCTCTCATAGCACACATAAACTAATTACTAAAATTCTGCAGTACACCAGAGAATATATTATTTTTTTTGCCAGAGTAACCAAAAAGAGGTATAATTTTGATTCACTCACATTGGCTGGTTATCGTTGTGTTAGCTGTCGCCATTTTTTTATTTTTAAAACTTGGCCATCTGAGGGAAGAGAGGTCAGTGCCCCGACTATAGTCGGGGATTGCGCCTTTTACACATTCCTGTGGCACACCGCTGTGCCCTCATGGGGCGTGGGCTGAAAAGTACTGATGCGTACAGAAGTCAGGGAGAAGCTGGGAGACTGGGTTCTACTGGTTTGTATAAGCAGATAGGATCAAGAAGAAAGTGATTTTTAATGTTTAATGATCTAGTATGCCTGTTTAAAGTGATTTGGCCTTTCCTAGGCTCAACATAAGTTTCCTCTCGGGTGTGTTGAGAACTTGCCACTTTCCTGCCACCCCCTCTCTTCTTGGCTAGAGCGCTGGCAGTTACCTCAGCAGACCTCAGGGAATACCACCCTTGCCCAGGCCTTGGCTCATGTCCCCTCTCTGTGGTACTCTCTGAGGCCTGGGCCAGCCTGTTCTTGTGACACCGCAGCTGTGCAGCTCAGTTTGCAGAGGGGATGCTTAGATGGTGATTAGTGCTTTCGGAACACCAGCCTACTTTTGGGCACACATTTTGTCTTCACAGTTCTTGCATTGGATGGCCATGCCAGAATGAGTACAATGATCCCAGTTGATGCTTTTAAAGCTCTTCAAGACCCTTTGCTGGTTGCTGATAGAAATTGGGCCCTCACCCTGGCTGGTGTGACTCAGTGGACTGATTGCTGACCGTGCACTGGAAGGTCGAAGGTTCAATTCCCAGTCAGGGCACATGCCTGGATTGTAGGCCAGGTCCCCTGTTCAGGGTATATGAGAGGCACTGGTCCATGCTTCTCTCGCCTGTTTTTCTCTCTCTCTCTCTTTTGCCTTCCTTTTCCCTTTCTCTAAAAATAAATAAATCTTTTTTTTTAAAGAAAAATTGGCCCCTTTTGTGTTTTAGATGGGGACACCACTAACCTGAACCTTGGGCCAGTGAATTAGCTTTGAACTTGGTGGCCTAATAGGGGTCTGTACTGAACTGTATTTGTACTACCTAGAATTATAAAATGAAATGGAGGGAAGAAGAATAAATGTCGTGGACAGGAGAAGGTTAGACCATGGGGCTGTCGGTAAGATCTGCTTTATTCGAGTGGAATGCCTGGGGTTTATGGCACAGTGACGTTCAAGACCAGCATATGGATACATTTCTTACACAGGAATGGGAATATGCCCAAATATTTATACATAAACACATTTCATGATATTCAGAAAATGTAGAGAAATGAGTGAAATTTATATGTGTCGTATTTACCATTTACGTATTGCTTTAATATTTGGTTATCGAGTTCTGAGCATTTGAAAATGGTACAAAGAACGAGCTTGAGGCTGTCTCTCATGGTAAGGAGGATGAGCAGCGGGCCGGCTGTACCTGCTCGTGGCTTTCAGATGGTGGACGCAGTGTAATCTAGGCCAAGAGCAGGTGCTTCCCGAGGAGCAGTAAGTGTAGCTCTGGGAGGATGTTAGTGTCGGGAGCAAGGGAGAGTGAAATACACAAAAGGTCAGTTGCCCCAGAGCAGACGTGATCTTTGCTTTGATCCCCTTGGCTAAGTTCCTTTTTATAAATATCTTTCTTTTACCTTCTGATATGCCCCTGTCTGCTTAGGCCCTAATTTGTATCCATTTATCAAGATCTTTGCCCTCCATTAGCAGTTTGTTGAATGACCCTCGTGGTGATTTTAAGAAGGTGCCACTGCCTCATTCGCAGTGGACTTTTGAAAGCTGAAGGAACGGAGCTCAAACATGGGGACTCTCTTGGGGGAGAGGCAGGAGTGCTTTTATGGTGTCTTATATCACACTCTTTCTGCACCAGAAACCATCGGTTTCTTTGTAAGCTGGTTTTGGAGAGAACCTTTTCTGTAGATGTTTCTTAAGATCTCTGAAGCTGGCAGTAAGGTGTAAGTGATGAGGTTGAAGCAGGTTCTGACATCGTTCTTTTTTTTTTCCTTTCTAATTTTACAGCGGATATTTTAAGGGACTTATAACTAACAGAAGGAATGAGGTTCCAGTAGGGACCAAATAGGCAAAGGAGCCCCGGAAGATTGATGCTGCTATTAAGTTATGGGATGAGTCAGCCTTGAGACTGGTATTATTGTCATACATTGCTATTTCCCTTTTTTATTAATACATATATGTCATATAATATAATATAGACATAGACATTTATGTGAGTTGTTTTCTTCCACTGCACATTTCTAATATACCTAAATAATTTGATTTGAAGAATAGAAATAATAACAATGTGTTAACTGAGAAGATTCTGCAATTCTGTGAGTGCACCTGTCAAGGTCAAGGTGGAATTTCAAGGATACAAGTCATAAAGAGAATGGGTATGATAAACCCACTGGTGTGCCTCTCACCTCTTCTCAGTTCACAGCAGCCTGGAGTTCCCGGCAGCAAAGGAGAGGGTTGTAGTGCTGAGAGAGCATACAGTTGTATATTCTTTGTTTTGGAAATCTTGGCACATGTTAGGTGACAGTGGAGAAGAAGCTCATTGGAAAAACAGTAGAAGATTTTGCCTATTTGTGATTTTCGGTTGTCTTTTCTTTAAGACCTTGAACACTAGGAACTGGGTATAACAGGTAGGGTTGAAACAGGGTTTCATATAGCTGTGGTTTTGACGTCCAATTATAGAGTACTGAGTCAAGTGTAAACCTGAGATGATGGAGGAAAAAATAAATTGAGCAACTGATGCTGACTTGAGGGGAATCAAAGCCTGGACTCCCAACTGATTGGCTGTTTGGGCTTTTTTCTGGGCGAGCTTCCTAGGCTCCCTCTCGGCTGACCACACACACCGTTCTATCCATCCAGGTAGCACACTTGGAATGTGTTTTGGACAGGCCATGTGCAGATTGGATTGGGGGTTGGGTACAGGCCAGATCACGCAGGGCCTTTGTGGCCATGGAAAAGACTTTGGATTGTAGTTTGAATATGATGAAAAACCTTTACAGAATGTTGAGCAAGGGAGTGAGTGACATGATGTGGTTCATTTCTGTGCACTTGCTCTTGATTGCTGTGTGGAGAATTGATAATGGAGAGGCAGGAAGAGAAATAGGGAAGTCAGTTATAAGACTTCTTCAGTAGGTCCCAGTGAGAGCTTGTCAGGAAGTTGGTGAGAAGGGCTTAGATTGTCTAAGGTCATGAGGACAGGACTTGGTTAAGTGTTGTGAGAGAATGAGAGTTAAGGATGACAACTCCAGTTTGGGGAGTGGGTGGAATCAGCAGTTGGAGCACACTTTAGATACAGTCCCTGGCTGCCAGGTGACGATGCCCAGGTGGATGGTGCTGGGGGCACAGATTGGGGGAAGTGGGCCTTACAGCTTTGGGGATGGGAGAGGTCACTTGGAGAGTATTGTGGGAAAAGATGGAAACCCAGGGCTGAGCATGGGGCACTGGGGGAGCCAGCACTGAGTCCACTGCGGAGGAAGAAACCCAGCCAGTCTGGTGTTTCTGGCAAGCACGCAAAGAAATTCTAGCAAGAAGGGTGTGATCAGATGTGTCAAGTGTTTCCAAAAGTCGGGTTAAGACCAGACTCAGAAGACTGTTGACTTTGGACAGATGACTGTTGTTGTTGATCTTACTTAATGTAAGTGGTTCTGGGTGAGAGGTGGGGGTGGGGACAATAAAAGTCTGATCGGAGTACTTGGATTTTACATGGGAGGTGAGGAGAACAGAAGATGATGTATGACACACATTTTCTATAAAAGACAACATGAGGTCACGGAGTATCTATGTCATTTTTTAAAGCAGGTACTCTAATAATAGCCTATTTATATGCTGATGGGAATCATACAGGAAAGCCTTTCATACCAGAGAGAGGGCCTCAGGTGCCCTGGAATAAGCACAGGGTTTGGAGGGGCCACCCTGGGGGCCTCTGCAGCCAGGATGGGCCCTCTGTTCTTAACAGGAAGAACGTCAGAAAATACGACCAGATGCAGGTTTTGTGGTGGAAAAATGAAGTTTCCATTTTTATCAATTTTATCATTTTTAGGATATTGTTGCTATGGTAAGGGATTCTTTGTAGTACAGATTTGGGGGCAACAATTGAATATCCATTCCTTTGTGTATCCCCTGCCTCTTCCTGCAGTTGAGGGTGCTTTGACTCTTTTGTGGTCTCACCATAGACATGTTAGAAAGAGGTAGGTGTCTGTGCAGGGCTCAGTTCATTCTTCCTTCATCCCTTAGCAAGTGCTTTTTGAGTGCTGACTATGTGCCAAGCACAGTATGGGTCTTGGAGATACAATAGTAAAACAAAGTTTCTGCTCTCATGACACTTATATTCTAGTTTATTCAGGAGAAATGAATACATTTTGACTGCAGTTAAGTGCTGTAAGGGAGAATCAAGCAGGCGGAGGAGCAGAGAGAGATGGTGGGAAAGGAGAGTTTGTATTTGTTCATGATTGAGCGGGAACCTGGTACTCAGTTAGTCACGTGTCAGGGGTGCGTTCTGCGAAAGGCGCTGCCAGGCAGTTCCAGCGCTGTGCAAGCTACAAAGACTGCGCTTGCGCAAACCCAGGCGGTACAGCCCGCTCCTGTGGTTGCATGTATCGTACCTTTTCATAGGACTGGCCGTGCAGTAGATTTTAGATTTGTTTACACCAGCACCACCACAAACACAGCAGTGATGCATTGTGCTGTGATGTTAGTACGGGTACAGTGGTGTTGCTAGGTGACAGGAATTTTTCAGCTCCATTATAATCTTTCAGGACTACTGTTGTATAGGTGGACCGCTGTTGACCCGAATGTTGTTACGCATGCCTGACTGTACGAGTAAGGAGGCATTTCTAGACCCAGGGAACAGCCTGTGTACAAGCCTGGAGTAGGGCGTGTGCTTGGTGTGTTTGAGAAGACGTCCGGGTGGCCGAAGCTGAAAGAGGGTGACAGGACAGTTCTGGGAGATGAAGTCCAAGGAGGAGCACGAGGCCAGGCTTCAGAACCCTGAAGGACCCAGTACACTCAGGTGGGAGGGACTGGGCGATTTTGAGCAGGGCAGCACCAGGCTGCCACTGATGGTGCGGAAGGGTCTCAGTGTGGGGAGCCTACCCTAGGCTTTCCTTCCAGCTCAGTCCCCAGGTCTTTTGATTTCCTTTGAGTTTCTAAGTGGTTAATGGTGATGGGGGTGTTACCTTGTGTGAATTATATCAACTGATTTGAGGTGCAAGGTCATAATATTTTCTTCAAAGACAAAAATGGTATCTTCCTCAGAAAACAACAAAAAACAGGCTATTACTTTCCCAGAATGATGTTTTCCAGGTGTCTAATTGTGTATATAACACACACACACATGTGGGTGCATGGGTGCTATTGTATTAATATAGTTGATTATTACTAAAATTATGGACAATATAAATGTGAAATGATGGGGTGGTAGCATAAACAGAAACTTCCCCTTTTCTCTCACCGCACTGGAGCTCTTGGACAGTCCCGAGGCATTTAACATGTCTCCTGCTGTGGAGTCCAGTCCAGAGTCCTGAGAAACTAGTTGCATTGATCAGAACACTTTTTATTTACCTTAAAAAGAATTTTAAAAGCAGTACATAAATTGATAAAAGTTTAAATTAGACTAAAATATTATATAATGGAAAGTCGGTTTTACTTCCCCCTTAGAACTGCTCCCCAGAGCCAATGACTTTTAACAGTTTGGTGTGTCTTGAAATAGTCTCCATATGTTCAAGCATTTATACTGATATTTCTTGTATCGTTTCACAGATCAGAGCGTGTTAAGGAAACATCTGTACCTTGTGTTTTTCCTATCACTGTATGTCTTGGATGTCATATGTTACCTTTATACCTTTGCTTCCATAATTTATTTAACTGATCCTCTACTAATAATATTTAGGTGTTTTCCAGTAACAAACTATTTTGGTGAATATCATTTTGAATTCATTTCAAAATTTAATTGTCCCTCAACCTGATTCCATCCATTGCATTCTCACCAGACAATGGAACATGAATTGCCTATACGTCTACAGTCTAATACTGTGAATTATAATACTTTTGGCTTTAATTTGGGCTAATCTGAGAGTTGTCCATCTTTTCAGTTTTTCCTTTTCATGTTAACAAGTCACTATTTTTTAATTTTCCTACAAGTTGACAGTTTCTAAAGTCTAATTTTCTAGTGAGTTGTTGGCCATTTCTTACTGATTTTAAAGTATTTCAGTATATATAATTAAATCACTTTTTCATGTTTTGCAGATTTTCCCTCGTATTTTTTATTTTGATTCTGTTTATGCTAGCTTTCCCTGCTATGTAAATATCTTAAATTGTATAATCAGGTTTTACAATTTATTTATTTTTATGGCTTGTGGGTTTTGTATTGGTATAGAAAAGCTTTTCTCCAAGACTATTGAACATTTTTTCTTGTACTACTTTGATGTTCGTTGACTATTTGTATAGTTTTCAACTTGGAGGTGAGTATGATTTTTATCTCAGTGGCTTTGGAGTTATATTTCAATACAAATAATTTTGACCCAGTCTCCAAAATCTCTGAACCCTTAGTTTAAAGCATTGCTTCTCTGCATCTGAATCACTTGAAGAGTTCTTACATTTTTCCTTTCCCCAGATTCCCAGTCCCAGGTTCCCTGCCCTGTTGTGGGGGGGGGGCGTCTCTGCTCTGCAGGGGACCTTCTTTGTGTGCATTTGGAAAGGTGTCAGATAGCTCATCTGATAGCTCATTTTTCTCTGTCCCTCAAAGGCAGATGTTAGGAATAGTTAGTAGAATTTCCTGGTTTTTTTCTAAGGTGCTTTATAGAGCAGTCACCACCACATTGCTTTAAATATGACTTCATTAAGTGTTTTACAGGTGGTTAATTAGTGTACTCGGTCAAATGGGAGGTGGAGCAGGAAGGTCTAATGATTTGCAGCTCCAGCCCTAGGAATATTTACAGCCAGATAAGTACCCTTAGTAGTGTTTCCTAGAATCCTAGAGCAGAGCTGTCCTGCACTGTGAACTGCTGAAGTAGTAAAGATGAGCAATGGCTTTGCTTAGTTAGCCATTTGGTTTAGTCGCATGTAGATAATTGTCTTGGAGGCAGGCGGAAATGTTCGGGAGTACATAAAGCATGAAGCTTTTACATATTACCGCCATGGGTCTGAACTGTGGAGGTCATCTCGTCTGGTCAGCTGAACTTCAGAAAAATTGCCAGTTTGCAATTGTTCCCTCTCGGTGGGCAGACCAGGGCCAGTGCATCCTGCTAAGGCTGGTCACTTGCGGCCTTCAGGTAGATTGGTTGGTCCTGGAGCAGACCCCTGACTTGTATTCCTGCCTCAGTTGTGGTCCAGGGGAAGAAGCTCTGGAACTGGGAATAGAGTGGGTGTTCTGGCTTTAACTTCTTTTACAACCCTGGGCAGAAGCCCCTGTTTCTACACCTCAGTTTCTTCTTGGACTACATTTTCTGAGTGTCCTTTCAATTTCAAAAAGAGTTGCAGTTTTCCCCCACTCCCACTTATTGCACTGGAGACAAGTATATTGTATATCTACATCTCTCTGGTTTTGTGCTGTTCTCTGTGAATGCATGTTTCCCTGCCAGACAGAGACCCTGCAGGGCATGGGTGCTGTCTTGTTTATTTTTATCTCCCTAGCACTTAGCCCTGTGCCTGATTCTAGGTAATGCTCAGTAATTAGGTGCTGTGTTGCGGGGAAGGGAGGGCTTCAAGGCTGCCTGCTCCGGGCCCACATCTTTTGTCTTTCTGCCCTGTAGACATCATAGGCAAGAAGCATTGCTGGGAATTATCTGGATTTTCACATATCTTACATTTATGTGGCATTTTAAATTCTTTAAAGCATAATTGGTTATGTCAGACCTGCTTTCCTGGGTCTGGGGGAGCATGTCTGTTGAATTTTAAAGAATTAAGATAAAGATGCTTTATCCAGAAGGGTTCTGCTGTGTCAGAATAACAGAATGTAATGGCATCCTGTTTGTGGCCTGATTTTTGTCTGATGATTTCTCTGCCACCCACAAAACCCTCAGGGCTAAAGTGGAAGGCTAGTCTTGAAAAAAAAAGTCATTACCCAAGTAAGGGAGAAGTGCCTATTATAACTTACAGCTTAGGTGTGACCTTGGGAAAATTGTCTAAGCCAAGTTAACAATCTAATTTGTTAAAAAAAAAAAAAAAAAAGCAGCCAGCTCAGGTGTTTGGCGTATAATGAGATCTTAGGAACTCAGGGATGGAATTTGGCCCCTTCATCTTTGGCGGAATTTGTATAAGAATTTGGAGTGCAGCCCATTCTGACAGCTCTGGTCCATAGTCATTGATTGCAATCATATGTCATTAATAGTCATAACTGTTGTTAAACACAACAGCGGTTTGATTTTTACCTTGAAGTGGCCCATTAAACTCAACATGTTATTAAATACATTAAAAAATACACTTGCCAATATACATTTACTAGATTGAAACTCTGCGTGTTTATTGTGAAAGTCTTTTTCACCCGAGCTGGTGCTCGCTGTGTGTGATGGCTGGGGTGTGATGGCGGCTCCTCTAGAGTCTCTGGGCACAGGCAGCAAACACACGGCCCCGCCCATGGGCCTAGACTAGCCCTCCACATTGTCTGGCCCTGCACCTTGTTTCTACCTGGCGGTAGCTCCAAGCTCCTTGTCCCGAGTTAAGGAGCAGTTACACTTGTACAGTCCTAAAATTACGACCGGACCTTTGAAGGCAACCACGAGGCTGATGTGGCCCCCCGGTGAAAATGAGTCTGACACCCCTGATCTAGCGAGTCGTGTGCTTTTCTGACATTGAGAGAGCTTTTGCTGGGGAAAAAAAGTAGGGAAAAGAAATCTTAAAATCGGATGAATTGTAGAAGATGATGGTGGTGGGTGGTGCCCATTAATGAGAACTTGAAGATTGTTGGGAGGGCACCGCTAGCACAGCGTCCACGAAGCCTGGGAACCATTTCCTTTTGCGGTCACCCCCCAAAGTAAGTTTCCTGGGTTATTTGCTCCGAAGGCTATTTCCTTTCTAATATAAACAATGTAGTCAGTAATTACTAATCTAGCCTCTAGCTGCCCAAGGAATGTTTGTTGAATTCATTAACACTGTAAATTATGTGCAAGTGTTTCCAAAGCCATATCCTGTTGATTATCACTTCAGCCTTCGAAGGTTGTCAGAGAACATGTTGTTGCTCTGATTTTACAAGTGGGGAAAACGAGGTGTAGAACTAATGCCTTTACTTAACAAACATGTATAGAGTATGCTGTACGATGAAAGAGAGCAACACTCTGCCCTGGACTTTATCACTAGGTCCATGCTTCCTAACTCTGTTTCAGGTTAGGATTTTATTGAGCATCTATGCACTCTTTCTCTCAGGAGAAAAGAAAAAAGAAGTATGCCTGTTATAAAGCTTTGCTTCTATAATTACATGGTTCCTCAGACTCCACAAAGACTTTGAACTCTGGTAAAGAATCTTTGATTTAACACTTGCTTGTCAGCAAGCCCTTGAATTAAGTGACTTACTTAGGGGCTAAACAGCTTGACTACTGAGAAGCAACAGGAACCCCGTGCTTCTTTTTCCTCCCCGAATGTTTTTCTCACGACCCCGTGCTGATTTTGAAATTGTGAACAACAAATGAGATATTAGGAAAACACTCTGTGTATAGCGTCCTACAAATAAAAATGCAAAGAGAGCTCCAAGTGTTAGCAGGGGAAAACCCAGGCCGTCGTGCACTGTGCAGTGTGGCTTATGTCCATGTCACAGGGAACCTGCTGGAGCCCTGTGACACCGCTGGCACCAGCTGTTTGGTGTGACCAGGTCGTTTACCAAAACACAGCAGTCCTCACTGGTGTGTATGACATGAATGCTGTGCCTGCGGCACATATTGTTGCAAGTGCTTTCTCTATGTGGGTTGTGAGAGCTGGTTTAATTCTGATTACAGAGCTATCAGTGGGATTTATGCCTGTTGTCCTGAGATGGTTGGAAAGAAGGCGTTTAAGTACTTAATTTAAGGTTACAGGTCACACATTTTGATTTTTGCTCTACGTTGGCACAAAACCATATTGATTTGAAGAAACTCGTTAATGTTGCAGGTTAGTACTCAGTTACTTTTCGCTAATTAAACTTTTCTGGGTAATGGAAATATAAGAAATATGTGAGGCTTTATAAACTTTCTGCTTTTGAGGGTAGAAACAAAGCCAGTGTATGTTTATTTTAAAATAATTCAGTATATGACTCCATTTGTTTCATTCCAGCATTAAAAAAGGGGTGTGAGGAAGGCTTGCCTGTCTTTCTTCACCAAATAGCAGTTTTGCAGACCTTACAAGTTCCCATATGTTAGTGAAAAACATTTTCCAAGAAATTGGCAGCCCTGCACTTTGTAGCTGATGCCAGCTTCTTCCTTGGGCCAATTCAACAGAAAGGAGAGGGAAAAAAATGCCTTGTTTTAGTGGCTGAATTACCCTGACAAGCTTTCACATCGCCCCTCCTCTTATTAATATTCTTTTTGATGTGAGCTTGTAAAACAGAGGATTGGCTGTTAATCTCCACGATCTCAAGGGCTTTTGGCAGTGGCCCATAATTGATGTGTTCGCATGGCTGTTGTCTGACTACTAATGATTAGACAGCACTGTTATCTACCAGCTACATCAGTGTTGCTTATAAATCACACTTGATAAAGTGCAGCTTCATTTCTTCAAAGAGTCCGTACATGTCTACACACTTTGATAGAACTGCCAGAGGCATTTCATGATTCTGTGACAGCTTAGATTAGGTTTATTTTTCATTTCTGTTTGACAAAATATTAGACTTTCTAATGCTTATGAAAGAATTTTTTTGTTCCTCTAACAAGGCACTTGGAGAATGATAGGCAGAGAAGGATCACCTGCTCTCCACAGGCAGGTGTGCAGTTGGCCATACCATTCTGAAAGAGGGTGGAGGCCGCGGGGAGGAAGTCTGGAGAATGTGGGTCTGCACTCAGCTTGTGACAGGGCTGGGACAGGCCACCTAGAATCCTGAAACTGCAGCAAATGTTCAGTCACACTGTGAGCTGAACCCATGCATCGGGGTATGACTCCACTTCACAGAAGGGCAAGGGAAAGCAAAGGTTTTACAAGAGGAGGTGGTAACAGCCCCAGAAATTGTATCTGTTGTCCTACTTCCGTGCCCACATGGGGACACTTCGCTGGCTACAGACCCATCCATCTGCCCAGAATTCTGGGCACTGCAGAGATGAAACCAGGTCACACATTGCATTTACATGGTGGGCTTTGATTGGGAACTGCTGAGTCTCGGGCCTTTATTCTACTGTCAACACTGTGTCCTTGAGCTAACTTTCCTCATCTATAAAATGTACACACAGAGAGAAAATCATTCTGCTGCTGATCTCCTTGTGCACTTTTGCATAACCTTGGAGTGTGTTATCCCAGAGCCCCTCTGTCTTCTTGCTAACATTAGTTAATAATCTTTAATTATTTTTTTTCTAGGCCAAATGGCAGATGTCAAAGAAGTGGTTACATTATTTGATTTCAAGAACTGGAAGTTTTCACCCTGGCCTGGTGTGGCTCAGTTGGTTGGGGGGTTGTCCCAACCAGTGGGCTGGCCAGTCAGGGCACAAACCTGGACTGCAGGTTCAATCCCTAGTCAGAGCGTGTGTGAGCCAGCCAATCAATGCTTTTCTTTCACATTGACGTTCTCCCCTCCTCCTCTCTCTCTAAAATCAATAATAATAATAATAATAATAATACCTATCCTCAGGTGAGGATTAAAAAAAAAGAAATAGAATTTTTTATTAGGTTTTGCATATTGCTTTCATAAGATGTTCATATATTTTAAGGTATGTCAGAGGTTAAATATTTTATCAAAATATACAACTTTTATATAGAGTAAAATTATATGGCAAAGATCGGTAGTCTTGCTAATAAATTGTTATCATTATGAGTTCCTAGAGTTGTAGAATATAAGAAAGTGGATACTGCATTAACACCAGGGTTATCGGAAACAAATGCCCTCCACCCGCTCTGCCCAACCCGACAAAACAGAAGTTACAGGAGATCTCAGAGTGCTTCCCAGTTTTGATTTAAGACTTAAACTTGTTAGTCAAAACAAATGCTTGCTAGATGTGCCTTTTTTATAATATTGGTCTTCTATATAAATAAAACTGTTTTTTCCAGTTTAGCTGGTTACTTGTATCCTCACTTCTAGGTGCCAGATTGATTCCTTAACTGCCTCATAGTGTCTTTGACATGAGTATTCTTTTCCCCTAGTAAATTTTAGGGCTGTAATTAAAATAAGCGCTGTAATGAAGTAATAAATATTTATTGATAAGTATTAGCATTGAAGACCAAAGGTACTTAACTAAGCTGCTTATCTTAAAATGATTTGTGGTTGAAGGAAATGCCCTCCCCCCTTTTTTAATTAAACAACTATTTAAATTTAAGTTATATTTTGGTTATGGTTATTGGATTTTAATGCAGTGTGGAAAAATATTCATGATTAACTTAGAGAAGATAGTCTTTAAGTGATGTAAATGGAATCTTCATTTAGTTTTCATACATAAAGCAACTGTATTAGAGTTGATCATGTAGTCATAAAATATAAAAAATCTATTAAAAGACTGAGTATGGTTTTGATTTTATAAAGGTTGAGTGGTACTGTTAGAAATAAAAAATTGGAATACTTAAAAAAATTGTTTGCCATCGTTAAATAATGTTTTCTCTAAAAAATACTATGTGTATATATGAGTTTTATGAATTGTATGACCATCATGGCAAAAATAAGTACGCAGTCTTCAGTTTTAAAGAGATACCAGTTCTTTACCCACGATTTAAACCATGATACAAATTAAGTTAACTTAAATTTAGCTTAGCCTCATGCAAACACTGTTTGCAGTTGTTTATTCACTAACAGGAAATTACTGTAATATTAAGGGAAGCACAGTAAAAATATTCATGTAAATGTGGAAACTTTTGCCTACAGGATGCATTCAGTTTGATGTTAGTATATAGAATATTTATTTCCTCTACCATCTGCTTTATTTATTTGTTTGTTTTTTTGCTACATCATAGAAAATTTATTATTTATTGTTTAAGAAATTTCAGACAGGTTATAGTGTCCATTTTAAAAGTTGTGGACACCCATTTATTTTGGAGCTGGCCTCTTACATTCTATGTGACCAAGCTTTAGAGCAGGTTTTATTTGATAAGTATGGGATTGGGTGAATTTCCCCTAATATCAGTCTTAATAGTTTGTGACAGCTGTCTAAAATCTATTCTGAAACAAGACAGTTAAATTAGATATTCTGGAAATAGGGGTGCCAAGAAAGTGTGGCCTGTGTCTCACCCCATCCCCACGCCAAGCCCTCATTCCTTTTTGACTCTAAAGAGTGAATAACTAAAAAATCGCCCTGGCTGGTGTAGCTCAGTGGATTGAGTGCGGGCCTGCGAACCACACGATCGTGGTTTGATTCCCAGTCAGGGCACATGTCTGGGTTGCAGGCCAGTTCCCAGCAGGGGACTCACGAGAGGCAACCATACATTGATATTTCTCTCCTTCTCTCCTTCCCTTCCCCTCTAAAGATAAGTAAATAAAATAAAATAAAAATAAAGGGTGAATAACTAAAATGGATTGATGACTATATAGTAGAAATAGTCATATTCATTTTTATTTACTTTTGTGCATTCTTTTGACACCATTTTCACAGTGTTTAAATTCTTGAAATAATCCCTATGAAATAGCTAAGACTGGCATTCTTTTTTTAAAAAATAAAACAAAGAGCATGTTTTATATTTTTAGGAGTTTTTATTCTATTACAGTTTTCCCAGTTTTTCTCCCTTTAACCTCCTTCGCCTAGCCTGCCTCTGCTCCCACAGTCCATCCCACACCATTGTCCATGTCCATGGGCTCTTCGTGCATATTCTTTGACTAGTCTCTTCACCTTCTTTCCACCATTAATCTCCTCCTTCCTTCTCTCTGGTCACTGTCAATCTGTTTTATGTTTCCATGTCTCTGGTTCTGTTTTGCTCATTAGTTTATTTTGTTCATTGGATTCTTCTTATAAGTGAGATCATACGATATTTGTGACTGGCTTATTTCACTTAGCACAATACTCTCCTCTTCCATACACAGTGTCACAAAAGGTAGGAGCTCCTTCTTTCTTTCTGCTGTGTAGTATTCCATTGTGTAAATGTACCACAGTTTTTTGATCCACTCATCTACTGATGGGCACTGAGGCTGTTTCCAGCACTCGGCTATTGTAAATAGTGCTGCCATGAACATGGGGGTGTGGGGTGCACTACTTTCTCTTGGATTGTTGTTTCAGGATTCTTAGGGTGTATTTCCAGCAGTGGAATTGCTGGGTCAAAAGGCAGTTTCATTTAAAAAATTTTTGAGGAGATTTCACATGCTTTCCCACAGTGGCTGCACAAGTCCGCATTCCCCCCAACACTGCACGAGGGTTCCCTTTTTCCCACATCTTCGCCAGCACTTGTTTGTTGATTTATTCATGATGGCCATTCTGACCAGTGTGAGGTGGTATCTCATTGTGGTTTTAATTTGCATCTCTCTGATGGCTGGCAATACTGAGCATCTTTTCATATTTCTCTGGACCTTCTGTATGTCCTCCTTGGAGAAGTATCTGTCCAGTCCTTTGCCCATTTTTTAATTGGATTGTCTGTCTTCCTGGTGTTGAGTCATATGAGTTTTTTATATATTTTGGAGATTAAACCCTTGTCCAAGGTATCACTGGCAAATATGTTCTGCCACATAGTTGGTGCCCTTTAATTTTGACGATGGTTTCTTTAAGTCTGGCATTCACCATGCCATTGTGCAGGTACTGACACTAGGTGATACTGATCTCATTCTGAGGGTAGGATTCTTCCTGGGACACCAGCTTCTGGAGGAGGAAAAAAAAAATCATTGTTTCCCCCAAATAAAATCTTGCTGTATACCTGATTCTAAATCAATTCTAGATCCGGATATTTTGAAGTTTTCCATTTTATTTGAAAACCAATCTATAGTTTCCAGAGACCATAGTGGCATGATTTTAATGTGTTGGTTTAGCCATGTGACAAGTCCAACAAGGCCTGTGAACACGTGCTGTTCAGGCCGGTGGACACAGTGCATGCTGGAGATGATGGTCATGGCTAATGTTTGTTGAGTACCTATTATGTGGCTGGGAAAATAAGGGCTTTATATGGATTATCTCATTTGATGTGTCTCATTTATTACATTAAATACAAATCAGCAATCCCCACTTTGGGTAAGGAAACTGAGGCTTAGAAAATTGTAAAAATTTAAGATTATATAGCTAGTAAGCTAATGATCTCGGAGTCAAATACAGAGACTGCCTTCTTCTTTTTTACACACTGTTACCCGGTTCTAAAGCATTACCGGGATATGTGGCATGAGACATTGGCCTGTGTGTCATTACTCTCTCTGAGAATGAGCTGCTGGGACTGATGATCTTAGTTGTCCTATTTATGACTAGACTTCTGGGTGAAAGAACTCCAGGTGTCTGGGAGTGCTTCATTTGCTTATAAGGGAATGGAAATATCCCGGTTTTCAAGGTTAAAATGTTACGCAAAACACCCTGCAGTTACACGGTATGCTTCAGTTTCATCTATTCATATAGGAGCAGAGTTATAATTTATTGAAAAACATGTTTAAAAAAAGTTTGTGTGTAAGCTCTGTGAAGGCAGAGATCTTGTCTGTCTTGGTTATCGTTATCTTAGTGTCAAGCACAATGGCTGGCATTATAAAGAGATATTGAATAAGTATTTATTGAATGTTTTATGTTAGAATTGAAATATGCCTCCTTCTGTCTCTTTTCCAGGTTATCACTCCTGGGTTTTATTGGGAAAGCTAAAAAGTAGTGGGTAATTAATTTTTTTCTCTTTCCCTCAATCAGAAATGGATATGTATGCTTACTTATTTCCTATACTCCTCCCCTCTCCCTGCTTCCTTCCCTCCTTTCTTCCTGCTCTCCTCCAACACCCCTCCCCCATCCTTCTCCCCATCTCCACCAACTTACACTAGAGTCCAGGGGTGGACCTATGTGAGCTATTGAAAGTAGAGTTGCCCCTTGAACAACATGGGGTTAGGGGAGCCAGCACCCTCTGTGCAGTCAAAAATCTGCATATAACCTTTGACTGCCCTAAAACTTAACCACTAACAATAGCTTACTGTTGACTGAAGCCTTACTGATAAAGTCAGTTAATACACCTTCAGTATATTTATTATATACTGTATTCTCACAGTATGTATATTTACCTTTGTGAGAAGGTAATTATACACAGTATGTGTATTTATTACATACCATATTCTCACAAAGGTAAGCTGGAGAAAAGAAAAAGTAATAGAGACAATCATAAGAGAAAATACATTTACACTATTTTTTGGGGAGGAAAACCTTAAGTGGACCTGCCCAATTCAAACCGATGTTGTTCAAAGGTCAATTATATATGTATTTTCCATTAATTAGACCAGGGGTCAGCAAACTTTTTCTGTGAAGATCCCATAGTAAATATTTCAAGCTTTGTGGGCCCAGATACAACAAGGATATTATGGTAGGTACTTATATAATGAGGGAGAGAAAACAAATTCTACAGCTTTTGATGAAAATGAAAACCTAATGATAGAAATTGAGTACAATTTGTAATATAGGTCTTCTAATGAGAAGAATAGGATTTTCTTTATTGGGGGATGGTGATATCATTTCACTGAATATGGGTTTGAAGTTAGTGGTTGCTATTATTAAATGATTGAAAAGATTCATTTGTAGGAAACATTCTTAGCTTGTGGGCTGTATAAAAAATTGGCAGTGGGCTGGGTTTGGCCCAAGCACCTTGGTTTGCCAACCCTTGAACTAGACCGTGGGCTAAAAGACATCCCAAGCAGGTTAAACTGCCTTTAATGTTCTTCCTCAGTAAAGGCTCATTGCTCCAAGACTGGGAAGGGAAGGTGTTCACATTTGATGGAAATGGAATATGAACCCTGGGAACAGGAACATGGAGAACGAGGGAACATATATATATTTATATTTTAAGATTTTGTTTTTCTTTAGAGGGGATGGGGAGAGGCAAAGAAATATCAGTGTATGGTTGTCTCTCATACGTCCCCTGCTGGGAACTGGCCTGCAACCCAGGCATGTGCCCTGACTGGGAATTGAACCACAATCCTCTGGTTCGCAGGCCCACGCTCAATCCACTGAGCTATACCAGCCAGGGCGGAACATCTATTTTTAAAAAAATATTTTATTTATTTTTAGAGAGAGGGGAAGGGGGGAGAAAGAAAGGGAGAGAAACATCATTGTGTGGTTGCCCTCCTTGCACCCCCAACTGGGGACCTGGCCCACAACCCTGGCTTGTGCCCTGATTGGGAATGGAACCAAGGACCCTTTGCAGCCCTGCACTCAGTCCACTGGGCCACACTGGCCAGGGCCCAGGGAACATAATTTTAAAGGTACAACAGTAGCAAGAGAGAAAGGAAGGAGAGTATCTCTGATCAAGGCCTGCAGTGATTCTGCAGGGGAAGTGCCGTGAACAGGACCAGGTGAGGTCAGTTTGAAAAAGCACATTCAGGATGCCCGTTGGTTTTGCGATACAGCCCCCTTAAGCAAAGGCATCATTTTCTTATTGGATGCCCATCACATAAAAAGGTGGACGGAGCTGGCATGCGTGGGTGGAGTCTGGATTCTCAAAGATCAAGTCAGCTAGTGAAAAAGATGAATCATTATTTTTTCACCTAAATGGAAGCAGAGAATTCCAGGGAGGTGTAGGGGCCACACTGTGAGGCTAAGGGAAACTGCAGGTTGCATTAGGAACTACTAGCCTTTAAAAATACCTGCTGTTCTGGTGGGTAGAGAGTAGGCTGGGGCTCTTCACCGCACTATTTGCTGCTGACCTGTCTGTGGCGCGGTGACTGCACTCTCCCAGTCTGTCGGGACCTCAGCAGCCACCCTTCGCCACCACTGCTGCAGCTGCAGGGTTCTGCGTCCTCTCCTAACACCCTCTACGTTTCCCTGCGCCATCTCTTCGCTTCTCTACGCCGGGATGGCCCTCTGGCCCAGATCAGTGAGTCCCAAACAGTTCTTCCCACCTGCCCGCAGGCGCTCCCCCACCCCCACCCCCCGTGGGGGGGGGGCTGTCCCCTCACCAACGGGAATGGAACCTGGCTTGGCCCGGAGTTCACCTCCCTCCCCCACCCTACTGCCCTGCCCTCGCTCCCACCCCTTCCCAGGACGCCCACCCGCAGCCCTCTCCACCCCGCTCTCCCCGAGGCTTGGGACGCCCTGGCCACCTGACCCATCTGGTTGCCCCGCGTCCCTGCGTTAACACCTCCAGTGCTCCCTCCTAACCCCACAGTTACCCCCGAGGACCCGGGCCCTGGTGAGGGCTGCATTCACTGGCCCCAGCTGTCCCTCTTGTCCCTGACCCCGCCGCCCTGGACCCCGGCCCTTCCCGGAAGGGCTGCGTGTCGAGGCTACCCCGGCCGCTGCCCGCCCGGTGGAGCTCCCACAATGCCTCGGGCCCAACTGCCGGCGCAGACCTGAGCTCAGCTGCTCCCAGGCCGCAGCTAGTCCCCGCCGACGCCTTGGGGCCCGGCCACTGCTCCGGAGGCGATGCTGGGCACCTCTTGGCATCTGGTAGAAATTTGTTGGATGATGAACCAACTTCCCGTGGTGAGGCGTCGTTAGGCAGCAGCCCTAAGAAAGGGGAGGACATGGGATCAGCACACTGTCCGACACCCTCCTCCCCCAACAACTAGATCCTTGCAGTTCCTTGGGCGTGTGGATTTCAGGGCCTTTGCAGAGGAATTGAGATAATAGTCTTAATAACAGGTCTCCTTTGTGCATTAGCATTTGTGTATTCTAAAATGGACTGGCTTAGCATCTTTTAATTAAAAATTAGTGTTTAAAAATGATGGAAGTAGCCCGTGTTCATGTTAAAACTCATGCAGCACAGAAGGCTGTAAAATGAAGTGATCCCTTCTGAGTGGTTTTTATGGATATAATTTCTAGAAGGATGAGTAAGAAGAAGCGGTTAGAAGAGAGGTTCTCCCTGGAGAATGAACTGTATTGGCTTTTGCAGTCCACTCTGTTTTCAGGAGGGAAAACAGAATTCTGGATCTGCACACAGCTTTTTGGGGGGTTGGGAGCACACGGGAAGAAACTTTCAGAAGTTTGACTTAGGGTGCAGAACTTGGTAGAGGTCATGGCAGTTCCTGTTAGGGTATCCTGTGACCCTGGGAAGTGATTTCTCTCTCAAGACCGTAGTTTCTTCGGTTGACAAAATCAGATGAGAAAACTCACCCTAGCCTTTCATAGAGCTGTGATAAAAAAATGAATGTGTCTCCAAGGTGTCCTTGAAAATAGGTATGTAGATGGCTGTAGGGCCAGGACCTCAATGATTTTCTTTTTGTGTAACCTTTTTTTATCTTGGTGATAAACTATGGAGATCTTTACTGAGTTGTTTGGTTTGTTATGAAATTAAAATTTCAAAGCTTTCTGTAATTTGTACAGAGATTGATTGGTATTTAGGATCAGCATTTCGGAGGTCTGGTGGGAAGAGGGACAAGATGTTAGTTAGGAGCTTCTTAGACATGCATTTATGTGAGCGATGTTTAGATTTCACAGGGAGAATCAATGGTGGCAAGACAGTGTGCTGGGCAGAGGGTCAACATTGCCTCCTTCTGTGGCTGACCCACTGTGCTTTGGAAGGGCAGGGTTTTTTCCCTTTCCAACACCACCTTCGATCCCACACAGAGTGACTCAAGTACTTCTTGTTATTTGTGGGACCAGCATGTATTGTGTTGATAAATCAGATGTCTAAAGTACTCCTTTTAGCGGGCTCTCCCTCTTGCTGCTGCCTTTCCCTTTCCTCAATTCCTACCCCGAGGTGCCTAACCTTTGCCTTTCTCTCTCTCTCTCTCTCTCTCTCTCAAGCGCCAAGGGCCCTTCTTCTGCCTCTGTAACTTATTTCCTGAGCCTAAGCAGCCCAGCTGGCTCACTTACACTACCTCTGTAACTTTCTAAGTAAACATTCTCTTATAATTTGAAAATAAACAAATAAATAAATATCCCTCCTTTTAGGTAGTCACAAGATTTCATAGTATAAAGTAAAGAAGTTTCATTAGTAGAGAAGATCAGGAATAAGGTGATTCTGTTGCCTTGACCCCCCACTCCCAACCACCAAACAGGCTTTTCTTTCCTCTTCTGCCCTCTTTTCTCCCTTCTTAAAATCATGCCTGTGTCCAGAACAGTGAGGATGAAAGGCCTCCAGTCTTTCCCTAATTTCAGGAGAAATTTAGGGTCGTGAAAGACCCAGCAGTATTTTGATGGCCAGGCTCTACAAAGATACTCAGTATTCAGAGGTTATGAAATTGATTTGTTAGTATCATTGCACCCGTGTTAAGCCAGGTCCAAAGTTAAAAATGCAGTTTTACCATTGAGCTTCTTTTCTAAAAGTTACATTCTTAGGGTTTGGGGACCAGATCTATAGAAATGGGGTTTGTATGGAACTTTGAAGGAGTCCCCTTTGTGCAAAGTAAAGAGACTCATGAAAATGATTAAATTCAAGGAGCCATGTTTTGAGTACATTTATGATGGTCTCCTTTATTCGTGGCTTATTTATTTATTTGTTTTAGTGTTTTTGGAAGTAGGATGAGAGGAAATCAGACAACTCCTATGAACAAGATATGAAAACACTGACCATTTACTGCTGCTATTTAAAGCACACCCAGCTCTCTGAGCCCTGGAGGATGTCAGCAGCACTTTGGAAACAGGTGAAGAGTCTGTGGCTCAGCAGTAGGACAGGCTTTTTTCCCCAAAGAACACAAGCGAGGCTAAGTATGTGATAACTGATGTGGTCTGGTGGAAACGTCCCCTCCGCCTCCGTGTGCCACTTTCTCTTGGAGCTCTCTACATAGTTGAGGGCCTTCTAGGGGAGAACTAGTTTGGCTTCAAAAAAAAAAGAATTAAGACATGGAATTGAGCAGATTCATCATACTCTTATCTTTACATACGTGGTACATTTTCTTCTGCTTTGAAAAGCTGTCACTATTAGAGAATGAAATGAGAAACAATCACTGCTGTTGACAGCACATTTTATGCATGTGGCTGGCCTGTCCGTGCTTCTGCTTTGGGACCTGCGTGTAGGGCTGTTTCTGGAATGATGCACTGACAGTCAGAAACTCCCCTCGGCTGCCTGCCCAAGCAGCGCCGCAGAGCCCCTGTATTGGCCCTTCTGAGATTTCAGGGTGGTAGGAGTCCTGGCTGGAAATGGAAGCATTTGTCTTGGCCCCGCCGGCCTTGGGGCCGGAGCCCTGGCCCATCCCCAGGCCAAGCTCTACCAGGTCAGAGGCTAAGCCTTTTAAAAGCACTGGAGCAGCTACTTTTATTTAGGGCAGTCTCTAGTCTTCACACCTGAGAATGAGAAAACAACATGGTATGATTCCCAGTCATTGTACGTAGTTGTAACTTTTGGAATTGGATGCTTTAAAACAGTAACAACAAAACACACCCGAGTTTGGTTTCAGCAAAGTTTTTAAGTGAGGCTTCTGAAGGGATGGCAGCGTTTGCTTGGACACTTGTGATGCATGGCTCTGCACCCTGTGCCAGAAAAGGTGTGTGTGGCTTCTTATGTACAGAAAAGGGTCAAAAAAGTACCTTGGAGGGAAGGTTTCTTTCCAACCTGTGTTTTGTTTTATATATAGAAGAGTTTGCTTTTGCTGTACGTCACTGTGGGTTTAAGTTCTGGCTTGGCCACTGATCCTTAAATGATCTTGTAAAGTTACTTTTCCCAAGTTTCTTATTTCTTATCTGTAAAGTACTTTCCTCACAATCTTGTTGTGAAAATTGATTGAAAGAATGCAGACTGTAACCTAACTCCTCCTTGCGGTGTTGCGTGTGTTGAGCAGTGAGTGGGTTGCTGATCTTGTTACTCTTTACAAGAAAGCTCAAGCACTTTGGACTCAAAGGGCTTTGGCATTCAGTTTCAGCTCCATAGATAGGTTGACCATCCTCTGAGTTCTTACAGTTTCTGCCTCTATAAAATGTGGGGATATTGTGAGAGCTAAAGGACATAGAGAATGTGTGGAGCCTGGTACATGACCCTCCGTAAAGGTGTGCCCATGTCCTTTCCAAAGTGAGCTGTAAAGCACAAGTCACTTTGATCACGGTTCTAAAGGGGAGAGTTCTCCCTGTAGGAAAGGCAGAATTAGAAACAACTGAATACAGTTGTTCCAGGTTTGTTTTTCAGGGATGGAGAAAAGATCAGTGCTTAAGGAAAGAGGTTTTAAAGAAAAAAAAATTTAAAGATTTTATTTATTTTTAGACAGAGAGGAAGGGAGGGAGAAAGAGAGGGAGAAAGAGAGGGAGAAAAACATCAATGTGTGGTTGCCTCTCACTTGCCCCCAGCTGGGGACCTGGAGTGCAACCCAGGCATGTGCCCTGACTGGGAATTGAACCAGCGACCCTTTGGTTCGCAGGCTGGTGCTCAGTCCTCCAAGCCACACCAGTCAAGGTAAAACCTCCCTTGCTTTGCTAATGAGGCAGTGATGTTAGGCAGGAAAGGTGGTTAAATGCACAGTGAGAGACTGCCGCAGCGGTCACCTTTGAAGGGCTGTGATTTCCCTACATGAAGTGCAGTCTCCGTCTAATGCTTTTTGAATTAAAGAGGTGACTGTGGGCAATCTCCTAAAACAGCCAAACACCAGGATATAAATAAAGAAAACATGAGCATTAAGTAATCATGCTCCAGTGTGCTCATAGAACATAAAAATACTGACTAGAAAAATGAAATGCCCTTCCCATTCTGGTTGTTGGTGATCTGAGAACCCCGGGATTGAGAGGTTAAAATCCAGAGGTGTGTGGAGATTTGTGGCCACAGACAGAATAAACCTGGGCAAGCCCCCACCAGGGCTCATCCCTGTCTGGGGGTGTGGGCAGGAGGCTTTCCTTAGGCTTGCCTGTCTCCCTGGCCGGGAGCACTTCCGGGAGCACTTCCCCATCTCCTTCGCCTGGCAGCACTTGCCCTCCTGGGCCACCTGACCATCCCTTTGTTGGGCCTGAGCAAAGCGGGAGTGCCCAATGGGAGTGCCCGCTGGAGACCCCCAGCCTGGCCTTGGTGACTCTTCCATTTTTGCTGTCCGTGTCTGGGCACCCGAAGAGATCACTGGCTGATAGAGTCCCTGCTCAAGTGACGCAAAGCTGCCGCCACCAGCACTCCAGCTTTGGAGCTTCCTTGACTCATCATCACTTTGGAAAGCCCTTGAAATAAGGTGAACAGAAAAAATATCGCCAGTCTCTCTGCAGACCCCCCACCCCCACCCCAGCCTTCTGATTACACACACCCAGTGCTGCTATCTGTGTAAATAACCTTTTCTTCTCTGCCTCTCTCACCCCTCCCTGCTCCTCCACTCCCATGCTCTTGGGCTCTCTCTAGTGATAAATAGCCAGGCTACTGCTCAGCATGCACCAACACCTGGGAATAATCATGCAAAAATAACAGTGAGAGACTGCCTCGAGTCTGTTCTTGACATTAACTTTCTTCAGTTTGACAGGCTGCCGCCACCAGCTGTGAGACTTATGGGTCTTTTTTATTTCCCTCCCCCACCCCCATTGGAGATGGCTGCTTTCCTGCTTTCCTCTTTGGGGCTGTAATAGTTACATCAGTGTCCCACAAGATGACAGAAAGAGGCTTTGACAAAGGAACCATTGCTAAAACTGTCCAGTTCTCTGTTCTGATCTTTTATTCCAGTTATTAGTGTTAATTGACTACTAATTCTCTACTGATTTCTTAAAGGAATATCTGATTATTACTATTCTGGGGTAGCCCCGAAAAGGTATTTATAACTGCCTCTTCCTTCCTTTTTCTGCTTCAGCTGTTTTTCTTTTTTCAGTTGTTATTCTATTACATTGGTCCCAGTTTGCCCCCCTTTACCCTGCCCCCTTCCTGCTCCTACCCACAGTCCCTCCCCACACTGTTGTCATCCATGGCCGTGGGTCGTTCACGTGTAACTGCCTCTCTTGAATTGCCTTTGAATGTAGCAGAGCTCAGCATTTGGCCTTACAGGACCGAAACACCTATTGATTACCTTTTAGTTCAGGTCTCAGTATGTTCATACTAATGATAACATTGACAATGACAATGGCTTTTGTTTGGTGAGTGCTGCCAGTGGCTACTCTGTACCAGGCCGTGAGCCAGCATCGTCTGCATGGTCTCGTGTAGCAGTCACGTTAGCCAGGAGTCACTTCCGTGTTGCAGGTGAAGCCACTGAGTCCCCCAGAGTGACTGTCCTAAGGTGTCGTAACTAAAGGTGGAGCTGGATGCCAGCTCCAGAGACTGACCCCGCGTCACACTGTCTGCCACTGCATGTTGTCCTCAGGCCCCCAAGGACAGCCCCTCGGGTGTGTTTTCTGCAGTAACATTTAGTTTTCTGTATTGGTACGATTTTATTTGATTAGTGCCCAAGTTTTGCCCACTCTTGTTTGGCTAGCAGGGCGCACAGTGCCTGGCACTCAGCAGGTGTGTGGAAATTATGTATTGGCTGGCTGTGTGAGTGCATTCAGGGGAGTAAAAGGAGACTTTGGAGGGAGCAGTGTATGAAAGAGGTGCACTGAGAGGTTAGTGGACGGGGTTTTGTAGAGTGCAGGGCTCATCTGACCCATGGCCAGGTGCCAGTGTGCGAAAGGAGCACTTCCCCAGGCTGAGCTTCTCTGGGTCAAGTCCTTCTTCTTATACTTTTAACACACTTTAAGTGCACTTAACCGTGCATTTGGAGGGGATTACAGATTTATGTTAAACATACGAGGATATAAAAAGGAGCTTTGTAAGCTTGCGAGAAGGGTTAGAGAACTGTAATATTAGACCAGGGACATTTCTTCCCCCAAGCCATTGTTAGCTGAGCTAAGCACTATACTGAGCCTTCGCGGTGCATGCGTTACCTCGTGGAGTCTACACTGTGACCCTGTGTGGGTAACGTTATTCTTTTCCCACTTCTTAAACCCAGAGCAGCCAGGTAACTTGCTTAGGGTCCCACAAGTACCAACAGGGTCAGGAGTTGAGCTCCACACAACCTGAGGTCCACCACTACCAACTCCAAGTGTACACTGCCCCCACTCCTGAGGGAGTCCGCCTGAGAACTGTTGCTACTTTCTGTCTTAACTTCATTAGTTGAAGAAATTATGGTTCAGTATAGGGGAATCAGTGACCTGAGAAGTCAGGGTACAGTGGAGCTGGTCTTCTATATAAGGCAAAAACAACTATTAAAAACCCTCTGAAGTCCTGCTTTACATATGGTACATGTGGTTTTGTGTTAGACACCATGAGATACACAGGAGAACTGAAACCTTTCGGGGGGAATATCTCCCACTGGGGGCATTCGCAGCAGAGAGAGTTGACTGGGCCGCGCTCTGAATTATTTCCCATCTACCCTCCCCCTCTCTTTTTTGGTTTCTGGGCGTCTGTTGAAACCCTACTGTTAAGTTTCTGCTTGTGGGAGGCTGCTCTTTCGTTTTCACAGGGGCTGCCGTAGCTTATCTCCTTTGTACAAATAGGGGCCACTTTTTTCTCTAGGATCAGTAAACGGGGGCTAAAGGGCCTGCTCCCTAACACATTCTGCAGTTGTCTCTGGGGGAGCCGAGAGCCCAGACCCAGCTGCCTGTGCCTGGCCAGGTCTCTCAGGCTGAAGGGAAGCTCGGCGCTGTCAGCTGACGCCACAAGGAATACGGGCCCAGCATAGCACATTGTTCAAGTATTATATTAAGAGATGGTAGAAATTCAGACATTTTCCTAATTTTTTGTGCTGACAAAAAAAAAAAAAAAAAAAAAAGGAAATGTTTTAAAAGTAGCCTACCAGCTCGGTAAAACACCTCTGGGATGTGATTGCTTACCTCTCTCCCACTGGTGCCCTCAGGGAAGAGGGGCTTCCACGGCGGTTGTGTTCTTCGCTCCCAGCTCCGGAGCCCCCAGTGGAGAAAAGCGCTTTGTTCTCCCCTCATTGGTCGTGGGGATCCTGTGCCTGTGAGAATGAGAAGTTTGAGCTACTGTGAGGAAGCCAGTGCAGTGGAAAAACTAAGAAAAATTCCCGTATGTAACAAAGCGTAATCTTTAAAATTATATTACATACTGGATTTTCCTATCGGTTTAAGGGTTTTAGACTGTTGTCACGCTGGAGGACTGTTTATGATTAAGCTCACGCATGTAGACAGACTCTCTGAACTGTATGTAGCTTTCTCGTTTGGAAATACGTGCAGACAAGGCTGCAGTGCCCCTTCTATAAATGTCCTCAACTGGACTTCTTCCATTGCACTTGGATTGTGTGGATGGAACTAAGCACAATGAACTTGCTGGTAGGTCCAGGGTACCATAGCCTCTCTTCTCAGGCCGTCTAGATTCTGAGGAAACGTAATCTTTGGGGTCACGTATGTATATCCCAATAGTGGTTGAGGGTGTGTATCTGTATGCAAATATATTTGTAAGCAGAGTTGCATGGAAGTAAGGAGTTAGTCTGGAGATTCCTTTTTGATAGAATTTGCCATCAATATTAGAAGGCCAAAGAATACATCTTTCAGTTGAGGAAAACGAGCTTCAGTGAGGTTAAATGATTCTCTGAAGTCATGAGCTTAATGAGTGCGTCAGAGTTGGGCTCAAAACCCTGGTGTCACATGCCCTGTCCCTATAACTTCTGGTACACACTTTGTCCTGTTGTGTCCTGATCAGAGAGCTGATGCTGAGACTCCTCACCTCCTATTTTATTTCATTTTCTTGTTTATCTAGTTGAAGCTATGTTTCTTTCCCTTGAAATTAATGCAGGCTGTCCATCCAGTGATACAAAGAACAGTTTGGAATATTGTTGCACTTTGTCCAGGTTATATGTGTGGCATCAAGTTTCGGTCACCTCAAAACTGTATAAATAAAGGGGTTGTTGGGAAAGGGGCACGAAAAAGTATAGTGGCTGGTTTATAACTTTTCTGTAAAAAAATTCTCGAAAGGGATTCCAATCACACACAATCTTTTAGTTGTAATAAAGACTACAAAGTAGCACTGGTTCCCCTCACCCTTAAATTTTCCCCCTCAGAACCTCTTTCTTCATTTGTCAGCTCAGTTTTAAAATAGGAACTATCAGTGTGAACTTTGATCCACATTAAGCTGCATTTACACGAAAGCATAAATCACCAGATCTGGGGCTTGGGGCTGTTAAGTGCTTTACTTTCTTGGGTTCTGTGATCAAGAATGAAGAACAATAAAAAACCGTGGAGCAAAAGAAGTTTTATGGCAGCTTTGAGAGCAGGAAATTAAGTTTCTTTAACATGCAGTTGGATGAAGGGCTGTTCTATTGCATCTTGAATCACTCAGGCAAGTGAATGTCAGTTTATCATTTTAGTGAAATGCAAACTGTAGAAATAGTTCCTACAGTTATGTGAACAAGGAGCCCACACAGATGACTGCTTCAGCTGTTTAACCAGGGAGTACACTTCCTCATGTGACTTCTCTTGAAGTGTGCACTCTTGCATTTTTTAAAAAACAACAAAGACTATTTAATATTACATCTGTAGCCAAGTGTTGGTTTCTTACAAAGGTTAACTGGGGCTGTGTGTACAACAGACCATGCTGGCATTTTACCAGAGCAACCGTCTACTTGTCCTTTTATACAGTTTGCTAGCCCCGCTGATAAAACATGCAGGGTGCTGTTCCTTATATGTAGATGGTGACTGTGTGCAGAAGGGACTTGGGGATCTGCGGTCCTGGTGCAGGCCTGCTTTTGCATTTTGCTCTTTGACATTTCACAACCTGTCAGCGGGGCCAAAGCTGTTGTGTAGCAGTCATAATGGTTGTTAAAATGGGTCCAGTGAGTGAATGAGTTGGTTGATGATCTACCTATTTAGTACGTACATAGCTTTTTGTTTCATTATGGCCAGACTCCTAACCCTTTCTGGGTGAAGGACTCCTCTGCTGCTCTTTTCAGGATAGGGGCGCAAAGGAATTACAGCACCACAAGTTCTTATGTTGACTGTCAACTTCATTTCCTGGGTCTAGAGAGAGGGCTGCTGTGTCTTGGTTAAACTCATGAGGGATCTTTACAAGTTCAGCCACTTAAGGACTTGTGCAGAAACTCAAAGTATGTTGATGTTGGGCACATTCGTTTATTTCTCCACTTATATGAATTCTGGTAAACTTTACAGTTGAACATTGAATTAGGAGTTGATACTTAATAAATACATGCTAATAATATCCAATTGATGGGTTTCAGTGTGTGTAATCAAGTTTATGTATTTTATATATTCAGCAGAATAAGGTAATTATTTTAATAGTGATTTTAATTCATTATGGTTTATAAAGTACTTTGAAAACAATTTTAGTCCATCTCCTGTTCTTAGATGTCCAATGGTGCATATATGGTGTTTATTCAAGTTTCTCCTTTGGGAAATACTGTAAATTTGAAAGTAAGATTTTATTACAAGTGGTAAATAGTCCTAATTTTGCAAAGCATCTTTTATTTACATCTACTGAGGCTGGAGTTTGTGTATGGATGAATTTAGAAGGACATTAAAGGCCTGGCTATAATTCAGGAAGCCAGAGCCCTAATACTTGCTTTTTTTCGGCATGGAAAAATAAAATGCTCATTTCTATTCTTCTTTATATTTTGGCACCATTAAAACACTCAAAGCGTATTATAATTGCAAATGGATTTGGGGTGGTGGTGTATTCTAGAAGGGAAGTAAACAGATTGCATTGCAAAGAACCGGCAGAACGCAGCGCCACTGCAGTAAGCCTGTCTGTCTTTCAGGTTGACCCCCTGTTTACAGTGCCAGCACCGCCACCGCCGATTTCCAGCAGCCTCACGCCTCCGGTTCTGCCCTCCTACTTTTCCCCGTCTTCATCCAATATTGCAGCACCCGTTGAACAGCTTTTGGTTCGGACTCGTTCCGTGGGTGTCAATACCTGTGAAGTTGGAGTAGTGACAGAGCCCGAATGTCTTGGGCCCTGTGAACCTGGGACCAGTGTGAATTTGGAAGGGATCGTGTGGCATGAAACAGAAGAAGGTAAATACAATTTATTTTTTATATATTTCCTTGTGCCCTCTTTCCCTATGATATATTTGTGTCCACCTGGATGGGGAATTTGCTTTGCGGTACTCAGAGAGGAAAGAAAAGTGGTCTTTGTGCTCTTTGGATTTTTGTCGAAATACTGTTTGTCTTTTGTTCATGGCTGTTTTTACTTTCAGAATGAATCAGGTGTCCCTAAAGGTGGTTTTCCACTTTAGGTGCTAACACGAAGGACTGTGAGAAGCACAGTGAGGGGTTACCCTTTCCTCTCGAGCTGTCATGGAAATCAGAAAGTAACATCTCAAGTTCATTTTCTCCATGGTGTACCAATGGATCTGTCTGTTTGCATGGGGTGATTTTTGTGTTGTTGAGGATTATATTTACCTTCTGAATTGAGCAAGGGCTCTTGCATTTAGTGAGGGCCATCACCATGATGTGGCTCTAGCTGTTTGGTGCTCAGAGGTAATGAGGCCAAGGTCAAAGGCTTTAGCCTCTGGAGCCAGTCAGTTCTCTTGTATGGCTGAGTGGAGACCCCTTAAGTCATCAGGGGTCTTTGGCAAGTGCAATGCATTAGTCACAAGAGAAGCAAGGTACAAGAGAAATGGATTAAGATTGATCTGTGATTGCTGTTGGAAATATAGATTAGGCTGTGGCTTACTGATAATGCATCCAGACCATGGCTGGCCATGTCTATAGAACGTGACCATAAAGTACTGTGTATTTCAGATGACCGGTGTCTTTAATGGAGGCCAATAGATCATTGAAAACTAAATAGAAAGGAGAAAGCTGCATTGCTCCTTTGGGGATGGTAGAATAGAAAAGATAAAAAAGATGCATGCCCCAGAGTGCACTGAGAGAACAAAAGAAAATGAAGAACACTGGGGAAACTTTTTTCCTCTAAGCGGGACTGGTTAACGGCAAAAGAGGTGACAGTTGTTAATATTCTGGTCTTTTGGGAGAGGAGAAAGGACGAGGATTAGGGGAACAAGAAAGATCTGAGACTTAAAGTCGTTGTTTAGGTTTCTCTGTAACAAGGCAAGAAGTTGAGGGCTGAAACTTAAAGGGAGAAAATAAAATATGCACAAAAGAGGCTGAGTGGGTGGGAAAGGAGACTGACTGTATTGGGAGGGATCACTGGGAAAGAAGTCATTGAGAGAAAATGGCTAAGAATCGTGACAAACTGGAGAAGAAAAGGAGAGAATACAAATAAAGAATGAAAATCAAGTGACGTGATTTTCTGTAAACATAATTATCTGAAAGTGCAAACATAATTATCTGAAGGCAGAAAATAGTTTAAGCTGTGATAAGGTAGAAAAAAATTCTTAGAAAAATTTTTTATCTTTACATATTGCATTAAATAAACTCTTGTAAGATGTATTTCATAATTAGATAAAACATTTGTAAATAGTATCAGTTAGGAAAAATAAACTTTAACTCTAACCAGTGGAACCATAGAAAGGGAATGAAGGCCGTAGATGTCGGGGTCTCTCTGGTTTGCTCAAATGGAAGTAATGGTTCAAATTTACTTTTGTCTTCAGAAATGTTGGCTGTTTGGGGGATCCGTCCTCTGTCCTTTTAACGGAGAAGCTGTCTCATACAGTACATGGCAACCTCATTGGGAGGGCTGGATATGAGAGGAGCCAGAATTATGATTTTCCCGATCTCTTGCTGGTTCAGACGCCATCCAGTGTGAGGGTTCCGGTGGGGCCCGAGCGTCTCTCTCACGGACTCTCTCGGGACTGTGCACAGTCGGCCTTCCTTTAGGTTTTCCTTTGAGCAGAAGTGATGTGGAAGGGCTTCCAACTGCTATCTTGGTATGAAATGTATAGAAAAAAACTTAAGACAAAATAAGGTCACAGTTAGTTAGGGTAGGTGCCAATTTTCAGGAACAGAAATTTTTCAGGAACAGAAAAAGATTTGGAAAGAGTAAGGGTTAATTTTGTAAACGTGAAAGTAAGATTTTCTTGTACTTGGATAATTCACTCATCAGGGTGAAGCACTATCTCCCATTTCTTAGCTGTGACTTAGTGCCGGTCCATTTATTGCTTGTCATTATTTTATTTATTCCAGTGTGGGCGAGGATGAAGTTCCTGCCGTGTGACCTCCCCGGGTGGTGGGTGTTGTAAAATTAGCCACAAACTTTCTGCAACAGCTGTAAGGCTGGGTTATTTTCCACTTTGCTTAGAAGTCTGATGGGTTTTGACTCTTAACCTTAGCCTCTAATAAAAGATGAGATTATTTAGAAAAAAATTCTGTGTTGAGAAACTTGGTAAAGTTGATGTGGAATTCTGATACTCTGCCCATAGCCTTGAAGAGCTGAACAGTGTTATTATTGCTGTTGTCGTCGTTATCAGGTCGTGATATACGTAAAGCCTCTCCACGTTCACCCTCTTATCTGAAAGTCAACCTCCTGAGTCTCATGTACCTGCTTTTCTATGCTGCGCCCCATCCCTCCACCCGTGGATGTCTTTCGCACATTCACACTGTGGGCTGAGGGCCTCAGAAAGAAGCTTTTCACGCTCAGTAGTGGAGCCTTGGGCAGCTCCCACCTTATTTTAACGGCCTCCCATTTCCAGGACTGGAATGTGTGGATGTTTACTGTGGTGACAAGAGGTGCCTGAGCTGTTAAGAGTCATTCTTGCCGAGTAAACTAAATTTCTGACCTTTATGGAAGGACTCGTCTCAGTAAAGCCCTGACTCCTAAGATGTGTTTAATGTGCAACCATTTTCAAGAGCATTCCATTTGCATTTTTTTCTCAGTACAGTGTGTTTTTAAGGCTCTCGTACCAGTTTAAAAATTAAACCCACTTGACTGTTAATTTTTCCCTTTGGGGAGGACAAAGAAAGAAACAGAACCCATTCGGAGAAACACGTTTAGAGAGCTGAAGAGGGGGATTTGGGGAGCAGGGGAGGAGAGAGTAAGCTGCGGTAGTTTTCTAGTGTGAGCTTCCATGAAGAAAGAGCAAGTCACGCGGTTATAAAGCTGGCAGTAGCCTTTGACTAATGTCCTGTAGATTGAGTTGAATAAAAATCTCTTTCCTGCTATTTTCATTTTGAGGGTATTGTATAACCTGGTAGTGTTTTTCACAAACCTAGTTTATGTGCATTCACGCGTGCGAAGGTTGCGTATGTGTGTGTGTTTCCAGATCCTAGAAATTTTAAGAACTCTTATCTTCAGTCTTCAGGGAATATTGAGTGTTCTTGCGATTTCTCTGGATGGTGGTGGGGCACAGCCAGGCGGGAGTATGGAATCTCCACTGAACACCTCGTGCTTAGGCTCCCTCGTTCAAGGAGGGAGCTTTCAGTCACAGACTTTCCCTTCGTGGCGCTGCTGGTCCGCAAAGTCTGGTTGCCTGAGAGCCGAACTGTGCTCAGGAATAACATGTTCCAGAGACGTTTCCTCTGGAAATAATTAGCGGGTTTCAGATCATACTTAATAGGAGAGAAAAACTATTACTGCATTTGGATGTTTAGTTATTCTACTCTGATCTTCCTGCTTTAAGGTGCATGCATAGGAGCAGTGATGTATTGTACAAAATTACTCGCAGATGTTGGAAAGAATTTCCTTAGCATTTCATTCCTGACATTTGGGACACACATGCCTATGTATAGTTATTTGTTTGAAAATTTGCTTTGGCGGGAGGGTGGATAAAACAAAACAGACAAAACATGGTGTATGCAACAGTGTGTGTAAATACATATGTATTGAACTTGGCTTTTTAGGTCTTGTGAATGTATTTTCCTTTTGATTTTTATTGAATCGTGTTTCTCATTGGGCTTTTCTTGTTTTTTTTTTTTTTGCTTCCCGAGAGTGTACTCGGTTTGGCGGTGTCCATGGTTCATTGTTGAGGCTATCATTTACCATCGCTCTGCTGCTCTGTCGTCCCCGTCCCCTCCACTCTCCTGTTGGTTAAGCAAAGCCACTGAAGAAAAGGAAGTGAGAGAAAGAAAACTAATGTTTGCTAATGACAACTTTTAAAACATCTCTCAGGTGCAGGACAGTGGATCTCCGCTCTGTGCCTTTGAATTACCTGGGGAGCTTTCAAAACATACTGGTGCCCCAGCACCGCTTTCAGGCATTTCCTGGGTCTGGGTGGGCAGTGTGCCCTGGTTTGGAGACCTGACGTTGGTATGGTTTTTCAGAGCTCCGCCAGGGGCTTCTAATGTGCAAACAAAGTTGAGAACATCTGTCTTGGAGGAAAGAGGGGATGTCCTGGTCGTGTGCAAGCTGCTTGGTCTTCTCCCTTTAAGGAAGTTATGTGTGTTACTGCCTCATTTTCTTGGATATGCAATGGACAGAGACACCTGTCCTGCTTACCTCTCAGGTACATAGAGCCAGTCAAGATGCCGCAGCATGGTAGCGAGCGTGGTTGTTTAATCACGGTGCTAATGAGAAAGGGTCCCGCTTTGATCCTGAACTTGAACTCCACTGAGGTTTGGTAGAGCTTAATGAACAGTTAAGTGGTTCCACTTCGTAATTTATCACTATAGTCAGGTGGACCTTACTGTTTGCTTCTCCAGTGAGCCAGACACAGTAGCTTTGTTTCTGTGTGGTCTCCAATGAATTATTTTTGAAATAGCTCAAAAACCAGGAGTATTAAAGGAGTTAATGAGGTAGCAAATAAAGGATTGTATTTAGAGAATCACTGGGATGTTTCAGAGGAGACAATGGAAATATAAATGGCAACTTATGATATAGTAGTGAAGTATGGTTTTCTTGAGAAGACTTCTTACTAACACCTGGTATGGAGGAGAAATGTCTTTTTCTGAGGTCCTTCACCTGATATTCTGTGTGTTTTCCAAGGGAAAAAAAGTGCTCTTAGGAATTAATGTGTTAAAAGTAATTAGTCAGAGAAGTAAGCAGGGACCTTTAAACCACCAGAGAGATTCTTAAGTTCTTTTGCTTCTCCTGCGTCTCTAGAATAGACAGAGGGTCAGTGTTTGAATGGGCAGGGTTGGGGGCTTCAGGAGAATTCGTTAACTGACAAATGGGTCTCTGTAATCAATGATAAATCTCACCGATGGTATTGTTATTCCTATTCTGCAGTATTTACTTAGCAGTCTTATTGCTTGAATAGAACTTTCCTTCTTAAATTTTCATTGGAGAAGAGATTAAATATCAACCCAGGCTCACCTGGTATTTTTAGTAACTGAGCATTGAGTTGGCACAAGACTTACTAAGTGACTTACTACTTATTGAAGTTTTTCCAAGTGATTGTATAAATTCAGCTTTGGCTCCCGAAAGGGGAGTAAGATGCCCACTTTTGCTTCTGCATTTCGTTACCTGCCACACCAGTGATGACTGTGTGGGGGCGGAAATGGAAATGAGCTGCCGGTAAGGATTTTGCTGAATGGGGATCAGTCAGCTCCAGTGTGGCAGGTGAGTGTGTTGTTAATCACGGTGCTGGTGAGAAGAAAGGGTCCAACCTCGATCCTCAACATGAACCCCACAGAGGCTTTGAGGGGCTGAAGTAACCAGTAGCTAGTGCTACTCCATGTGTTGGCCATGAACTTTGTCCTCAGCTTTCCGGGCCATCTTGCAGTGGTGGTTGCCAGTGAAAGAACAGATGTTTTTTTGAGATTCCTCACCATTGGTGATTCCTTGAGGTTTATCACTGTTGGTGGCAGAGCGGCCTGAAGGACGTACCATCCAGACTGCACAGGTGCTGCCTGTTTTCCCGGGTCAAGGGCAACTCACACAGAAAGTGAAGTCTGGGTCTTTGCTGACCATACACAATGTTCCTTACCACTGATGATTCTGTGTGCAGTGGCCACATTTCTTTTAATAAAAATAAAGTTGGTTGAGGATGTATATTGTAAATAACTATAAAACTGTATATCATGTAAGCATTTTCTTTTTTAAGGTCACTGAGACTAATGTTACTAACTCACAGAAAAAATCAGAAAGTAAAACTGGAGGATGGGTATTCACACAGTGGACACTCAGAAAAGATTTCTTGGATGAAGGACAGAGAGAGGAAGGAGCTGGGGGAGGCTTGTCTGTGTCATTGTCCAGGGATTTGCTTTACTTTTACCTGATGAGGTCATACGGCCAACATTTAGATGTGATGAGTGACCATGTGCTGTACTGGAAAACCAGAACATGGGCAGTCACTTCATGTCTTGTCGGTTTGAAAAATAAGCTGCTATTAGGTAGGATTTGGCTTGTTTTTAGACCAAACGTTTGTTCTTTTGTGTCATTTGTGTGTATATTTTGGTGGTGGCATTAAGTGTTAAGTGATGAAGCAATAAGTTTGAAACTGCTGTGTTTTGTTGCCCGGTTTGGTTGGTTGATTCTGTAGCTAAACTTAGGAGACGTTTAGGCTTGACCGGTGTGGCTGAGTTGGTTGGGCGTCTTCCCGCAAAGCGGAAGGTCCCCAGTGTGATTCGAGTCAGGGCACGTGCCTGGGTTGCGTGTTCAGCCTTGATGGGGAGCTTCTGAGAGGCAACTGATGGGTGTTTCTTGCCCTCGTTTTCTTCCTCCCTTCCCCCTCTTTAAAAATAAATAAATAAAATCTTTGAAAAAAAGAGTGTAAGGCATTTAAAACTAAACTTTTCTTCAGACTTAGATGTGCTAAAAGATTTCAGAAGTTCCCTTGTGAGATTTGTTCATGTAGTATTGTTGTGTCTCCTTGTTCTTTTCCCTGTAAAGAAATTGGTAAGAAACTCTTCCTGAAAGACCTTTAATATACTTTGCACTGATAATATATTTTCTAATTACAAAATGCCAGTGGTCTTATGGTTGCAAAGAATAGCTGTTGGCTCACCTGAACGTATTGATTGAAGTATTTCATTGATCTTTTTTATAGCATTTTTATTGAGATGTAATTCACATAATATACAACCCAGCCATTTAAAGTATACAATTCATTGGTTTCTTAATGTGCTCAGAGATAAGCAGCCATCACAATGAACTGTAGAACATTTTTGTCACCCCAGAAGAAACCCTGTCCCCATTTAGCTGTCACTGTCACAAAACCCAACCCCACATTTCATTGATTTTTACATCTTTCTTCTTACTTGATTCTTCACAATTTTTATGTGTAAACATGAATATTTCAAGAGAAAGGACAGATTGATTCGCCGAGCACTTTACTCTGTGGCTGGCATTGTGTGGGGCTTGCTCACCAACTAATGATTTTCTCAAGCATAAAAAGCTCCAACATAAATCATTCCCATCCATGTTTTAGTCAGGAGGACTCAGAGAGGGACTCATCTGTGTGAGGCAGGCAGCACACCTGGGGAGTGAACTTGAACCTGCGTTCTGGATTTCCGTCTCTCACCGCTCAAAGGTTCATGCATGTTTCACAAAATGCTCTTTGAAAAGAGGCAGTGAGATGTGGCATAATAACTGCAGTTTTTATAAGTATGATAGGAAATTCTTTACAGTTCTAGCATCTGATTTTGGCAGGAGTAATTGAATCAGCTTCTGCTGGGTTGATGTATACAAACCCCCCCTTTCAGCCCACTCTGCTGCAAGCTTCCTAAGTGCACAAATCCCATCTGTTTTACTCACTTTTGGATCCCTGGCGCCTGGCACAGAGTTAAGGGTGCCATACATATTTGCTGAATGTTGAATAAATTCATGGAACAAAGTGATATGGTTTTATACCTGTTTAAGTTTGAGGAGTGTAGCTTTCTAGTCAGGAATATGTTACTTTTAAATTAAGTTTGGCCAAGACAATCTGGAAAATACAGTTCTAGAAATCTACTTTGTCGTTGATTTTTAAAAGCCATTATAAAATCTGATTGATTATATTTCAGCTTCCAGCCTTGTTATTATTAGCCCCCAAACCACAAAAAAAAGTAGAAACAAAATATTTAGTATGCTTTTTTCTTGTCATTCCTAACTTCAATATGGTTTTTATTTGCTGATTATAAAGAGGATATATGGTCATTTAAGGACATTTTGCAGTGGAGTGGGAGGGGGGCAAGTAGAAGGAAAAAATCATCTATAGTTTCATTGAATAAGCAGTCACTTTAATTCATTAGTTTACTTATTTCTCTGCTTTTTTAATATGCATTTAAAAAATTAGTTGAGATAGCCCTTGCTGGTGTAGCTCAGTGGATTGAGCACAGGCCTGCAAACCACATGATTGTGGTTCAATTCCCAGTCAGGGCACATGCCTGGGTTGCGGGCCAGTTCCCAGCCGAGGACGCATGAGAGGCAACCATACACTGATATTTCTCTCCTACTCTCCTTCCCTTTCCCCCTAAAGATAAATAAATAAAATCTTTAAAAAATTAGTTGAGATAATTTGTTAGATAGACTTTTAAATATATATATTTTATTTATTTATTTTAGAGAGATGGGGAAGGAAGAGAGAAAGAGAGGGAGTGAAACATCAATGTGTGGTTGCCTCTAGCACACCCCATACTGGGGATATGGCCTGCAACCAGGCATGTGCCCTGACTCGGAATCAAACTGGCAGTGCTTTGGTTCACAGGTGTGCGCTCAATCCACTGAACTAGATAGACTGAGCCAGGGCTGAGTTAGATAGACTTTTAAATATTGCTTTCTCATTTAATCTTAACATTAAAACATAAGCATCTCTGATGTTTATAACACTTTCTAAGAAGCATTTTTCACTGATAAATATTCCATGGAATGGACACAAAATTTAATTTAAGTTCCTCTACTGCCACTGGTGTGACTAAGTTGGTCATGGTCCTGCAAAGCTAAAGGTTGCCGGTTCAATTCTCAGTCAGGGCTCATGCCTGGGTTGTGAGTTTAGTCACTGGCTGAATGTGTACAAGAGGCAACTGATTAATTTCTGTCTCTCACATCGATATTCTCTCCCACTCTTTCTCCCCACCATACCCTCTTAAAAAAATAAATTCCTCTAATGATGGATACACAGAGGCACTACGTAGTATGTCTGGGTGCATGGAGTTTGTGTAGTGTTTGTGAATTTGCCATCATTATGCTAGGATCAGTTTTCAGGGCGCGGAATTGCTGAGTCAAAGGACACACACATTTTTAATGCACTGGAGCACATACCACTTAACTGCTCTTCCTCTGGTCATGCCATTTTCTACTGCCCTGGGTGAGAACACCCTTCTCACTTACCCTTCCTGACATGCGACTCACTGACATTTTGATGCCAAAGGGGATGAGATGCTAAGTCTAATACATAGCTTGAAATGTTCATAGCCACGGTAGAGAGAGAGGGAATGAGACTTCCCCCTTAGTAAAAGTCAGAATGGTTCAGCCAGAGAAAGCAAGCGTGCAAGCGATATTCTCAAGAGAGCACGTGGCAGGGGCTCTGCCCTGGTGGGGACTTTGCTCTGGGTGATAAGGTTTAGATTTCTCTCCCACTTGTGTCTACAATGACATTTTACAGCTTTCCCCCCAAGTCAGAGAAGTTAGAAGAGACTTTTAGATGTGAGGAATTCACACACCCAGGGGAGGAAATTTGTCTGTTAAGCATCCATTCTGAACTGGAAGAAATCAAAGCCACTCATGTTTCTGTCTCTGCAAACATCTTTTTATGGGGCTTCTGCTCCTTCAGAATAAGGACTGACAAAGACAGGATCTTCCGAGAAAACCTTTGTGCCTCATAATTTGTTGATATATATATAATTTGTCACTTGACATACTCAAGCAGTTTGCAGCCTTTTCCCTGGTACCCCCCAGCCCTGCGTCAGCCCCGCCCCCAACATTTATTTCCTCTCCTGGCCTCTTCCCTGGGCTTCTTCTGTGTAGCTGCAGCAGGAGGAACTATCAAGGTAGTTTTTAAAAGTAATATCTACCAAAGCATTCCCATATGTACCCTTCCCAGCCCTTATGTTCTCAAATAAGATTGCCTACTATTTCCCTGGCAAAAAGAAAATAAGCTATAAAGTGGGAGAAGGCATACCGCAGGTTACAGAAAGCCATTCTCAGCAAAGAAAGTTGGGGGAATTAGGCTCAGGGGCACAATTGCAGAGTATCCAGCCAAGTCTGATATAACACTGTCAGGAGACCCCAAAGAGGTTGGATAAAAAGCGATACGTGAGGCAGGCAAGACCCGTATTGCTCATTTGATCATTAATTGCTTATAACTGAATAGTAAATTGAGCAATTATATAGACACCACACCCATACATATTCATTTCATAGTTAGGCTTTCTGGCCCATACCTGTATTTCAGGTACTTTCTCAGTATTTCAGTCCTTGGGCCTTAGAACTATGGCTGTTTCCTTTACACGACCCATGGCACAATTTGGTGTGTCTGAACAATGAAACAGTTCATCCGGGAAACTTGACGTTGCCCTGCCAACACCGTCTGATTCGCATCTTCTCATTTATGGGGGAGATTCCTATAACTAGCTTTATTACTCCATGGAGAAACTGAGGTACAGTGTACGTAAAATGCCTGTGTGTACTTTGTGGATTTCTGGTTTCTACCTAAAAGAATCAACCTTTCCAGTTTTTAAGTCTGTGTTTCTTTGTGTGTGTATGTGTATGAATATAACCAGTTCTTTGAAAAATATGATGAAGGACAAATAAACATTGGCTTGTCAATTTGAAGTTCTGACTGAAATGTGGGAACTTAATTCAGCTTATAGAGGGAAATTTTTTTTTAATTTAATATTCACCAAATAATTTTACAAAAATTACCCAAAATGTTGTTCTTAACTACGTATTTCATAACAAGAAAAAAAAGACAGCCAACTGCCCGATTCCCGGGCTCCCAAGTCGGTGCCCCGGGTTCTTCTGGCTCGGTGGGCAGCCTGTGTCCCACCAGCTCTGCAGGGACTCCCACGTACATGGCACAGTTTGTACGTTGTCGTGTAGGTGTCTTCTTAATATCCACGTTGACAGACAACTTTTGAAGTAAGTCAAGTTGAAAGAGCTGACTGAGGACATTTGATGTGTCTTACTTCGCCTGAGCAGCAGCACAGGCAACTTGTTTAAAGAGAACCAACAAAGACTGCTTTCCATTGCGTCCCTCAGCTTCGAGAGAAGGCCTGGGAGCTTTTCAGAAGGTGAGAGGCCAGCCAGTTCCAGACGGCACTCACAGTGAGCTGCTTCTTTCCAGCACCTTGAGCACACGCACGCACGATTATTTCTTGTCTAAACAAACAGGCAGGGGTGGATACTGGAAACACAGAAAAACCATGACTGGGCTTGGGGCTTGGCTTGGCATTCCGAACCTGGAACTGAGCTGGCCGTGGCAAGCAGGCATGTGAGAGGTGCTTTGAGTTTATTTAGTAAGCTTTTGAATAGTCACTTCAGGGCGGAGAAGTTAAGGGGCCGTAGACTGAAATTGGCAGTCTTTAGCATTGGCACCATATTGAACTTGTCTCTTCCATAACACCTCTCTCTGCTTGGTAAGGTGACTGAAAGGCATTACTACATTCACAGAGAGTTCTAAAAAAAAAAATATGTGAAGTTCTAACTTGATAGTGGGACAAATGACCCAGTGGGGTTATGGGAATAGCAGGTCACTTTTTAGAGACCAGAATGTAGTGAACTACTTAAAATCGTATTGACTGCACATTAATCTTCAGAGATTCAGAAGGAGATCATTAACCACAAAGTCTTCGGTCACCAGAGACTCTCTGAAGTGTACACCCTCGAGGACATCTCACTGTATATCTAGCTTTGGAGTTAAGTATCTCCTTACAATAAACATCATCATTCATCCCAGTCCTCCTGACCTGAATTTTCTTGCAGTAACACATTTCCAAGGATGGAATTTCAACAAAGCATGACATATGTTGAGTGTGACTGTTAATAATTTGAGACTGTGGTTTACATCACCCACCTTACTTTCTCTAAGCAAGGAAGGTGAAGTACGGGGAATTTATGACTCAGGTGGAATTCAAGGCAGAGTCTAAAGGAAAATCAAATGCTACAACTTTCTTATAGCCTTAGGGAAGGCTGGAAGGGATCTAGTTGGGATTGCGTTGTCTTGTCCACGTTTGTTCATCTCAGGGATTCAGGAGAGGGTGGGCTGGACCATACTGGCTCCTCTGAGGAGCCACTCAGGCCTGGCAGCTAACCCAAATCCCCTGGGGTCTGGGTTCCTGATTATTGATCGGTGTCTCCACCCCGGCTCAGATTTGACTCCCAGCCTGTCATTCTGATACACTGAGCCAGAGTTTACACTGCACTTCACTGAAGGGAGTACTTAGCCAAAGGGTATGCACCCTCGTGTGCATTTACTTACAGTAAATTGTTTGCCTACTTCGGAAATGAGAAAATAGTAGTCTGGAGTTTACAGAGGACTATTAGGGGCCTGTCAGGGAGCCTAAATTTGCATTGTTCTTTCACTCCACAGGTTTGGGCAGCTTCAACTTGTTATGGTTCATTGTTCGGTGTCATTAGCCCATTTATTTCACTCTGATCATGAATACAAAATGAAAAGGGATAGCAAGAGTGCCAGGCCAGTTGGTAAGCATAGTATGATTGATGAGACCCCAAAATGGAAACATTAAAATCGCTCAAAGGCAGCCAGAAGCTCTCCCCCACTGCACGTGAACTTTTTTGGTTCCTTGAAAAGTGAAAAGTATCTGGAATGACAGTGTCTGACTGAAAAAGCTTGCGAGGAGCTCCGCACCTTTGTAGTCAATCCCCTATGCTAACTAAGCAAAGGAAGCATTTTATATTTCATACAAACTCTTACGTTTATTAAGTCCTAGAAGGGCATGCTTGCATAAATCAAGAAGCACCTGTATAATGTTTTTATTAAAATTTATCCTTCATCCTTTTGGTTACAATTTTCTAATATTTATTCATCGAGCAGATTTTTAAAAAATGCATTGTCACAGAATCCCCAAGAGTTGTTGGTATTCTGGTTCTCACTGCTGCTTGACAAGCTTTTTGAGAAAAGATGCATAGCTGCACCCTGCGAAAAACCAAATTAAAACAAAATTATGTGACTGCTGTGACTTTGTGGCTATTGTTGTGTACGGACGGTAGCAGCAGAGGAAGGGGAGGCTGGCTGAAGACAAAGGAAAAGTGTGTGACCATTAAACTTCCGTTGGGCCCTCCCACCCCCAGGCATTCCCACTTGTTCTCAAAATATATGTGTATACATGACCTAATAAGCTCTTTCGAATCTTCAGCTTCCTCTGCTTTTGCTGACATCATCCCTTGTTCACTGTGAAAGTGAATGTATTTTGCATAAGCTAAATGATATGACGTAGTTCAGAAATGCCTTTGGGTGATGGGTAGGTTTGATAAGGTGCAAGGGAAACAAGAACCCTAGGAAAAGGCAGCAGGCTGATGTAGAGAGAGGGAGGCTGTCTTCCTGCTGAACCCAGCTATGTTTTTGTGGCTCTGGGCCTCGTTTTCCTCATGTGCAAAACGGGGGTGGGGGTTTTGAACACATAACCTCTTGAAGGTACCTGAAGTTGCGGGGGGCAAAGAAGTATGAAGATCCTAAGGGTGTTTTGCCAGAATCCTTTAAGACTTAAAGTCAGCCTTGATGGCGTTACCCTTTATATCTATCACCCTCTGGGTTAGTGCCAAGTTCTGTTGAACAGCAGGTAAGTGTGCCTTGAATATCTAAAAAATGGGTCAATTTTTGGAATTCTTTGTTTACTCAAATCACATACTGACCTAGGAGCAGCTGTGCAGGTGAAGTGGAGGCTGGTCTTGGTAGGCTGACGTTGACTTTACCCTCTGATCAGTCCCAGGAAGAAGGAGCCATTGGAGGCCTTAGCTGATGGAGGTCCCTGAAATGGAGAACTCCGAGTCTCACTGGCAGGTTTTCAGACCCTCGGTCTAAAGTCCCTAAGCAGGCTCCGTGATTTCTCTGCTGCTGTCTCTGTCTCGTGTCGAGGCTCGTTATTCATACAGCGTTATCCACCAATGTCACTAATAAAGTTAATTTAGAAAGACTCACTAAGATCTCTCTAAATGCCCAGAGATGACTGAAATAGAGAATTGGTTGCACAAGACTTAACACACGAGTGTAGTTTAAGAAGCCACAGAATTCTACAAGTTCTAACAAAAAATAGTACTTTCTTATTCCACCTTTCCCTTCTCCCAGTTCCTACTCCCTGGAGGCAACCAACTTCTTTAAATTCTTTTAGCTGCTATTTTTCTCTATATTTTGAAAACACATGTTTATATGGCTATTTCTTTGTGTGCGTTTTCAGTTTTAGGTATTTTATGTTAACTTCTTGCTGTGGAAAGTGATGATTTAGCTCTTTCACTCTCCTGTACAACACACACGTATGTCACTGCCTCTCGTTCTCTGAGTGCAGTTAGGGGTTGTCTATTGCGGTGTAACAGAGCACCCCAAAATGTTGTTCCTGAAAACAGTATTACCATCTCAGCATTTCTGCGGGTCAAGACGCTGAGAGCAGCTTAACTTGGTGCTTCTGGTTCAAGTCGTCCAATAATGTTGCAGTCAGGCCACAGGCCTGGTACCGCAGGTAGCTGAGGATTTGACTGCAGCCGAAGGATTCACGTTTAAGTTCGCCTAACATGGGTGTTGACAGGCTTTGGTTATTTCACGGGCCCTAATTCCTTGCTGTGTCACATGAGTCTCTTCCCAGGGCTGCCCATGACCTGGCACTTTGCTTTCCCAGCAGGATCCAAGAGAGAGCAAGCCCAAGGTACTCTAGAGTCTGTATATAACTTAATGTGAGAAATGACAGTCTATTACTTCTGCATTTACTTTATTCATTAGAAGTCCTTCTAATCCAAACTCAAGGTCAGGAGGCCATCACACCAGTGTGTGAATACCGAGCAGCAGAGGTCATTTGGGGCCAGCCCAGAGGCTGCCTACCATAAGTAATTTTTATTTTTATTTATGTATTTTTTTTGGGGGGGGGGAGGGAGGGAGAAGAAAAGCAAGGGAAACATTGTTGCAAAAGAGAAACATTGATTGGTTGCCTCTCGTACATGCCCTGGGTGGCCGGGACCAAACCTGCAACGCAGGCATGTGCCCTGACTTGGAATTGAACTGGCGACCTCTCTCACTGGAGGACAATGCCCAACCAACTGAGCTACACTGGTCAGGGCCCTAAGTAAATTTTAGTTTGATCAATATTCAGTGTTTACATTATGACTCTGTTGTTTGTATGAAACATAATACAATAATTAATAATAGTACAAAACTAAATGAACTCTGTCTTGCACAATTATAAACCTACATTTGCCCCACCCTGCATTATTCAAAGGTATTATTCATCCATATACCTTTCCTTCTCATTCAGTTTTCTCCCTAGAGTGAATAGTGGCCTTTATTTCTTGTTTGCTTAGTGTTCTATATATCCATCACTAGTTGACCATAAACTATCATGCGAGAAATACAAAGTGCTTCTCAGTTTGTTGAAATGCACCAAGCGGTCTGTAGATTGTAGCTTTTGAAGTCGTCTCTGTGGGGTCTTCTGATCTGCTCCCATCTGGACCCGTAGCTCGGGCCGTATGCCGAGCTGTGAAACTCTGAGCTCTCGCGTCTGCGTCATCCTGAAGACTCCATTTGCCTCTTACGTTGCATACCCTATTTCCTGGAGCTGCCTCTTCTTCCTCTCCGTCCCTTCATTTTGGTGGAGCATATCTTCCAGTAGCTTCCTAAGGTAGGGTTCATGGGAAGTGAAATTTTTGAAATCTTGGATGTTTGAACGTGTTTTTCTTCTACCTTCACACTTGATTGACAGAATGACTAGATGCAAGAATTGGTTAAAATTGTATTCTCTCAGGCTTTTGAAGATGTGTCCATTGCTTTGACGAGTCCAACACCATCCTGAATCCTGATTTGAGATCTTGTGTTAGTTATGTGCTTCCCCCATCTTCCAAGCCGTCGCCTTCTCTTCGTCCCCAGCATTCAGACATTCATTTCTCAGTGACGCCCTTTGCTGCGGTCTTCTTTCATCGTTTGTGCTAAGCCTGGTCCTCTCGTTGGAAACTCGGTCCTTGTAGTGTTGGAAATTTTGTAGGTGTATTTCTTTGGAAGGATATAATTTCTGTTTCCATAGTTTTCCTTTCTGGAGTTCCTTTTATTTTTAGAAGTTGAATCTCATATCAGTCTTCTGCTTTCCTTATCTGCCCCATCCCTTCCTTTTTTAAATCTCTGGCTTATAGGTTTTCATACATTTTCTGATATGGAGAGAGTTTCTCAACTTTATCATTCAGTTTTTTTCATTGGAGAACATTTGTTCTCATATAGTTTTCATTTTTGAAAGCTCTTTTTGTTTTGGGGATTGTTTTCGTAAAAACAAACTAAGCAAACAAGCAGAACAGAAAGAGAATTATAGGTATGGAGAACATTGGGATGGTAGCCTGGGGGAATGAGGGGAAAGGTGGAGGAATTAAGAAGCGTAGATTCGTAGTTACAGAACAGGCAGGGGCATGTTAAGAACACTATAGGAAATGGAAAAGCCAAATAACTAATATGCATGACCCATGGGCATGAACAAAGGAGGGGGGATCCCTGGAGGGAGTAGGGGGTGCTACGAGGAGGGGGCAAAGGAGAAACATTTGGGATAACTGTGATGGCATGATAATAAAAAAAAAGTAAAATTGAAAACCTTAAAAATAAATTTAAAAATTAGTCTAGTTTCATGAGTACAGTGTCTCCTAATTTCCACAACCATGTTTTTCCTCTTGGCGCCTCTCTGCCTCCCTCTTTACATCACTGTCTTTCTTTTTCTCTCAGCATTGTTTCTAAGTTACTTTTTTTAATTGTGTGTTTGTTTTGGCACTTGTCCGTGGTATCGGAGGCTGTCCTCAAATGCCTGATGATCCTTGGCTGTCTGCATCAAAGTGATAGTATGCTGGTTTGAGGTTCCGCGTGCTTGGGTGGACTATTTTAATGGTATAGGGCCATCTGGGTGGATTATTTCTCTGGAGGGTCCCCCAGCTGGGCGTTTCCATATGCCCTTTCTCTTGCTTTAATTAGTTTCCCCAGAAAAAGCATTCTCTGATTTCCTGGCCACTAACATTTTTATTTAATTCTGGGGAAAAAATAGGAAAAGGTTTTATTCTCCATTGAATAAAGAAACTTATTTTTTTTTCATTAACCATAATATCTCCAATATGAGAAAACTCCTAGAGAGCCTTAATTTCCATTGTTGAGTTTTCTTGGTAGCTACCATTGATTTCATGACCTGAATTTGAGATGAATTCAGTTGATTTTGAATAGGCACTTTACTTCTACAGAGAAATCAAGTCATTACTTTATTATTGTAATAGCTTATTTGGCCTCTGTTTTTCCAAATTTGGCTTTAGTTGTGCTTGGTGTTCCGACATAGGATCAGCTTGGGAATTTAAAACAGTAGCATATAAATGAAACAACAAAACTGCCTTTTTTGTTTGGATATTGGTTATCTGAACAGAAGAAATTTAGTAGCTTTTGGAATGGACAGACTCCCCTACCTCCAGCTCTGCTTGCCTCCCCCACAGGTCCTGGCCTGATTGTTATTTTGGGTTTGAACTCTGTTTCTTTTTATCTTTACTTAAGCAACATGAGTTGTTCACCAAGCTGGTTTTTCACAAATTCCTTTCAATGTTTCTAGCAAAATGCTCACCCACTTGGTTGTTGATACATCTTTTAACACCTGCATCTTTAAGAAGGAAGTTGAGACAAGTCTCACAGACACTTCCTTCTACAATATAGAAGGTCAAGAGAAGCATTGACTACACCTCATTAAAGCCAAGGTCTCTTCACCTTGTTCGGTGGTAGAATCAGGCCCTAGGGCAGGGTGTATCTGGAAGTATTCTGCTCACTTAACCAAAGGACAGGCAATTACAGTTGACCCTAGAACAGTGCCAGGGTTGGGGAAGCTGGCCCCTGACGCCTAATTTATGAAGGCCCTAGGCACCCTGCACACTGGGATTAACAACTGCGGGTCTGTTTTTGATCTGAAGTTGGTTGAACCCTTGGATGCAAAACCCAGGGCGTACAGAAGGCCAACTGTATTTTTCTTGCTAACGATCCCCATGCATAAGTGAACCTGCGCAGTTGGAACCTGTGTTGTTCTAGGGTCAACTGTACTTTTATTTTCAAGTTTTTCTTTTCAGCCTAGAAGCCTAGAAGGGTGCTTTTTCTTTTATTCCAACTACTTTAGTTTAATAGAGGATATTTACCTTCCTTATTACATATAAAGATTGTAAGAAATGCTTATAAATAATAACACCGATATCTTATTCTGAAGCATGCCTGTCTGTCTGATTCATGCATGTATTGCCCGTGCCAAGCACTTGGGCAGCTACCAGTAAAGAAGTGCTGGGTGAATGGGTGAATGGGTGGGTGGGTGGATGGTGAAGGGAAAGGAGGTCACGTTAGTTAGCCCACGACTTTAAAAACTACTGCCCCTCCTCCTGTCTGGCTCCTCAAGTTGCTCAAGCCCATGTTGGTGCCCAGGGAGAGCTTGTGTGGGTTTCCTGCAATTTTGTCGATGAGATCCATAAGATGACAGGCAGTAAGTTGAAGGGAACTTATATCCTTAAAAGTGTTACCTGTGAGGAGCACAGTTAGTATTGCTGGAGTGGAAAGAAGCCTCCTTTCAGATGGCCCACTTGATGCAGGAAAAGCTGCTAATTTGTTTTCAGCCTCAAGGAGATTTAGAGCCTTGGCTGCCTTGGCAGTAGCTCGCGGTGGAACTGTTTTCCTGCTCCTTCATCTAAGCCTCCTGCCCAGCATAGCAAAGGCTGGATGTTTGCAGAACTGGCAGCACCAGGTTCTTTTGCAGACAGACGTGGAGTTTTGTTGCCAGGGACTTTTTCTGACTTAATGGTGTGCCCTTGGGAAAACACACCAATTCTTTTTCATATCTGAGTACGACCACAGAACCTCCCTCGGGAAGGCAAACCAGAGTCCAGTCACTTACCTGCCGGGAAGGGAAGTGTCAGAGCGAAAGTTCCTGCCTTGCTCGCCCGGGCAGGGCTGTCACCGATGACCCTGCCTGAAGTAATCAGCGGACAAGGAGAACACACGTGGCGGCGAGAGCACGACCCCAGAAAGTGCCAGTCAGATTCAAACCCGTGGCAGGTGGTACTCCCGGCTGTCCTGCCAGTTGGAGATATGAGCATGAGAACCGAAACGGCAGCCCATTGTGGTGGGGGTGGCCGTTCCAAGGCGTCTTTTCTGGTCTCTGGTTAAGCCCCCAGCCTGTTTAGACTACATTTACAGGAACCTGCCAGTGGCATGTGTAAGGGGAATGCAGAAAAAGAAACTCTGGTAGGTGTTATGTTTGTGCCTTCTTGGTCAGAACTTTCATTATTATGTAGATTTCCATAGTTTATTAGGTTCACTTTGGTCTTTTACAGTTCAATGGGTTTTGTCCCAAAGTGGAGACGTTTAGGTGCTGGGAGTTGAAGTTTTCACATTTCCTGGTAATGCCTGGATCTACGTTCTAGGAATTGCTTCATTGCCAGCTTTTCTCCTTTTGGCAATGGAAACTGCATGAATAATGCCTTCTTTGAAGCTCTAAGGCACACAATAAGCTAAGAACTCTAATTGAACTTTACAAGCTGAAGGGGCTGACTTATGGGCAGCATTTGAACAAACTTCTAGTCACCATAATTTAGTAAGGGTTAGCTGCCAAAAGCCAGGCAAGGCTTTATTTGATCCATTTATGAATTAAGAGCCTATAGTAAATTAATTACCATATATTGGGGCTAATAAAATCTAGCAGGATGAGAATGCCTTTGGGTCTCTCTGCAGAGCAGAACCAGGACAGAGCTGCTTCCTGGTATCTGAGTGTTTCCTGGCCGCAGGCCGTCCACAGCGCTGGAGAAGGATGGTGTTCACGCTCTGTGTCCATGGAAGAGGCATTTGAGCCAGCTTTTGGCCCAGGAACTGCTGGAAGGCTTTGCTTTATTGATCATAATAAGCTGTTCGGTCTTATTAAAGTTGCATCATGGAGTCTGGTTTTCAGGAGCCCTATTGAGAATTAGTTGCAGAAGAAATGATTTGCTTGTGTTTTCCGGCAGTTAGCAGGCCAAGCAGATGGGAGAGCAGGCCTGCAATAGGTGGGCTGGCTGCCTGCCACTGTTGGATGAGTTTTGGTGTGCACAGATATGTCATGGTTTTATTTTTCCCTTTTGGGGAAGTTCTTGCCTAGGAACCTTGGGAGAATGGATCCTTGGTTTTCAGTAAAATGCACCCCGGTGAGCCCATGTAGCTGTAGTGTGCCTCCGAGACCCCCGACCTGGTGCTGGTGAGAGCAGAGGGTCGCACAGACTCCATGGTCTGTCAGAGCTCCGAGGAGGGGCTCCTGGCTCCCATGGCTTCACAGGGAGAACTGTTTCTGTTCACAGTGTGCCTTGTGTTTTGAGGTTGTTTCCTTCTCTTCAGGCTGTGTTCACCAACGTATTGGATAAATGGAAGAGAGGGTGTGAAATTTATGATTTTAATAAAGCATTTAGATACAAATGTGACATAAGACAGACCAGCTTTTGGGTGAAGATCTGCGTTCTCCCTAAGTCAGTTTAAAGGTTTGTTTTCTTGAGTATACACAAAGTGCTATTTTAAACGTACGTGTAAGGTGTAAAGAACAACATGAAAGTGGGCATAGATTTCCCACCACCCAAATGAAGAAACGCAGTTACAGACCAAGACCTTTGCAAACCCCTGGGGACCCCTTCTTCATCCCATTCTGCTTTGTACTCTCCTCGATGAAACCAGCATCCTGGGTTTGGGAGGTTTTAGTCCCATGTTCTACTGCGTGGGATCTCTGATTCCTAAATAATTCATTGTTTGTCTTGCCTGTTTTTGAATGTCTTATAAATGGAATCATACAGTATATTTTCTCAGCTTGCTATTTTCACTCAACATTAAGCTGTAGTTCATTTTCACCTCTGTATCAGGTTGTTTGAATCACCATTATTATTTATCTATTCTTGTGCCTACGGTCTTTTGGATTGTGGCCAGTCCTTGGCTATTTTAAACCTTGTTCCTGTGAACATTCTTGTACATGTCCCTTGGTGTCCAGGCCCGTTCTCAAACAAACTAATCCACTTTAAACAGTATGCTGCTTTTTTTTTTAACATTTGTTTTGCTAAAGGGTACGCCACAAAATATGTCAGGAATTATAGATTATAAAATGACCACTTATTACACACTTGAAAGAAAGGCCTATATTTACACAGCAATAGGAAGGAACCGTAGCCTGGTTTCTCTGCTCTTAATGGTGGTCCAGATAAAAGTCATCACTGCTGCAAAATGCGCTTCATGAACGTTTGTTAAAACGACAGCTTGAAGAGTCACGTGGGATCTTAAGATCAAGAAGGTAAATGTTAAGAGAAGGAAACCTCCAACCCACAGTGCCTGCCTCCTTTCTAGGCGCCCATTCCCCTCCCCTTCTGAGCTCACAGAGCATTTACTGTTCACTGTGTGCACTTACCACGAGGTGCGCCGGCTGGGTTTCTCCGGTGGCATTCACTGGAGGCCTTTGATGGCACCTCTTGAACTTCATGTAAGTCGGGAACACACTAGACTCTCCGTAAATACGCACCACTCTTGGAGTTGGTCTTCTAAGGCTTATTGGGCTGACTGGTGGTATGTATCCTAGTAGAGACNTCCAGATAAAAGTCATCACTGCTGCAAAATGCGCTTCATGAACGTTTGTTAAAACGACAGCTTGAAGAGTCACGTGGGATCTTAAGATCAAGAAGGTAAATGTTAAGAGAAGGAAACCTCCAACCCACAGTGCCTGCCTCCTTTCTAGGCGCCCATTCCCCTCCCCTTCTGAGCTCACAGAGCATTTACTGTTCACTGTGTGCACTTACCACGAGGTGCACCGGCTGGGTTTCTCCGGTGGCATTCACTGGAGGCCTTTGATGGCACCTCTTGAACTTCATGTAAGTCGGGAACACACTAGACTCTCCGTAAATACGCACCACTCTTGGAGTTGGTCTTCTAAGGGAACACGTGTCGAATAGTAGAACTCGACGTGTCTCCTGCAGCCTCATCTTGCTGCCCACAGCCCTGCACCGGCCTTTTTCCCCTCTGCCCGGTGCCCCCCGATGTTCTGCATGGCCAGCAGTATCCCATCTTCCAGGTCTTGGCTCAGATATTACCGCCCCAGGATTCCTTGATTCTCTCAAACTAGTTTCTCTCCTGTCACTTCCTAAACCCTTACACTACTTTATTTTCTGCAGGGACTTAGTATTTAAAATTATAGCTGCTTGCTTGGCCATTCTCTGCCTCGTCCCGTATGGTATGTGATCGTGGAGTCTATCTTGTTCACTACTGTGTGCCAAGCACCTAGTGGTACCTAGCACGTGGCAGGGGGCACAAAAATATGTTGAGTAAATGGATTTTCCTTAGATAACAGATAGATGAAGGATATTTTAAAATAAAGGATGGCTATAGTCTGGTGGTATGTATCCTAGTAGAGACGAGAGACTTTCGAGCAAGACATGGAGCACCACAGACCTTATTTTTCTCATCTGTTAAATGGCATTATGGATGTAGTAAATATAAAAACATTAATGGGTATACAGTTGCTTTTACATGTTGTTGACATTATAGAAACTGCCCTTACCATTGTTGAAGGGAACTTGGATTGAAAGTGTCTTAGAATGTTCCTGTCTTTGGACATAAACATACCGGCCAGGTGAAGAGGCTCCGGGAGACCCCATTTCTCACACCGGTGGCTCCACGTCCGCTACAGTAGGTTTCATGAAGAATCTGCACACATTTGAATGACGTGTGCGCCTGGCTGACATGAACTGGAAACATGCTAAGAACATTGGTGTTTTCTGCTCAACAGTTAAGCATTCAGAATCTGTAAATTTACCCTTGCTGATATCTTATAATAAGATTCTCCTGTTCTTTCATTATTTATCTGATCAGCTGAGTTGTAGCCTTCAAAGGACTTTTGTTTTTCAATTTGTTATTCTATTGGACAAGCATAGTCATGTGCTCGACAGAGAAAGATCATTTGGATAAAACTTACAGTTTTTGTTAACTATCGAATCTCGTAGACCTGTTTTTCTCAACCCAGACTGCACGTTAAAATAACGGCGGGAACTTTGGGGAAATGCCATGGCGTTTCCGGATATTCTGACTCAGTTGATTTAAGATGGAGTCCAGACATTTTGTTTGTTAGTGTTTGTAACTTCGTACAGGTTATTCTGGTCAGCAGTCAGCATTGAGGAAGCAGTGCACAAGAATAGTTCGCAAACGTCCAGTGGGGTCATCTGGGGGCGCTAGAACATCCTGGTGCTGCGGCGCCATTCTCAGGGGTTCTAGTTTAAACTGGCATCGGAATCTTTAAAAGGCCATTCAGGGGATTGTAGTACAGAGCAGTTTTGAACAACGTGGGCTCCTTGGACACAGCAGGACACAGAGAAATGTCTGTGCAGTGCTGCCTGTGGCTGCTGTTTGTCTGGCCTGCTCACTGGCGCGTACACCCAGCTCCAGAGTCACCGAGGAACTTGGAGCTCCAAAGATCATTTTCCTGACCAGGCAAGTTTGGGGGACACGGCCCTAGGCCAGTAAATACTCCATTTCTTTCTATATTATGTTTGTGGGTGAATTTTCTCATAATCTGCCTGGTCTGCCTGTGACCAGAGAAACCTGCTTTATAGGCACTCACTGTCTTGTGAATAATTTAAACAAAAGTCTTTCACATTTAGGAAAATGTACGTGAGCAGCAAAAGGTCTCAATTATGTCCTTTCAGAGAACTATAACAGTTGCTCTCTTTCTGTAGTTAAGTCATCATAAACTACATGCTGAGTTAATCTTGACATAAAAAACCTATTCAGAGATAAACATTCGTCCAAAGAAATGTAGCAAATTCTCAGCTGTTTATTGTAACGAGTAGGGATATCACACCTGTAATTAAAAGCTAAAACCAGTGAACAAGTCTCATTGTGCTTGAGGGTCTCCTTCTCTCCTCCCTGTCCCCCCGCCCCCCCCTGCCCCGACATGGTCTTTTTACACTAAGGGGGGCGGGCGGGGCAGGGTAGCTATTTCTGGTTTGTGTTTCATTTTCATGATTTTGATCCTGTGGAAATAATCAAATATAGCAGTATATTAAAAATGAAACGAACGAGCAAAGGTGAAAAGCTGAGGCATTGAATAGAATTGACCACATTCTTTTCAGTGCCTAGTATTGTGTCAGCCACTAGAAATGAAAAGTGTCCGTTTTGTGGTTGGAGGATAGATGTGAATGTGTCGCAGTGTCTGAATAATGCAGAAGTTGTTTATCTGCTAATTGGTTAGTCAATTGCACAGTAATTAAGCAATGGGGTATATATAACATTGTACTGCCTGGTATTTCTAATCATTTGTAAGAAGCTCCCAATCATTTGCAGGGGAAGGACCTTCCCCACCCCCACCTCAGGAGACCGTGTTTAATAATGACAGGCATTGCCAACTTGGTGCTGACTCCATTTGAAAGGATGCACAGGCTGCGCTCACAGTCCTGGTAGAGGATGGGGCATCGGGTCCTTTGTGAGAGTCCTGTAAGGCCATGTTCAATGGGTATTAGGGGCTGCATGAACGTTAGGAACTGTCTGTGCCCAGTCTGTCATGTTGTATTTTTCTTATGCCATTTGAGGAGCCAGTCCATTGCATCCCTCCTTTCTCCCTGGTGTATTCATAGTCACCTTGATTTAGTAGGACCTTTCTGTTGTCACCGCGTACTGACTACGAGCTTGTAATAAACAACTTGGGTTCCTGCTTCTTTCTAATGAAAGAATTTTTAGGAGACATACTTGTTTTCTCTGGGTTTCCTCTGAACAATGTCAACATCTGAGATACTTGCCTTTTAGCATTTGAGATGCTAACATCAAAAGGCTGCTCCTTCAAAGAACTTCATGTTGCCATTTTAATGGTAATTACTTTTCCTCTGGTTTAGCTCTGGGCTTGGTAAGTTTAACAGGCTCAGTGTTACTCCGTTGTACTTGTTGTACTTGTTGGTACCATGAGATGGGAATATGAATCAAAACCACAAAGTTCTGGTTGGGAAGACAGTTAAACGCCTAGGTGGGAGATCTGTTCCAATGTGGGTTAAAATCTTAAGTAGCCTCTGTTCCAGTGAGAAGAGATACAATGTGTCAGTTTCTTAGCCACCGTTTCTGGTTTTCCATTTTACACACGTTTTTCCTTTAGTCTCTGCAGATATGGAAGATAGTTTTGGTTTTCCCAGTCAACATAGCCTACAGATGTTATTGAGGGAATGGTCTGATTAACTTTTTTGCAGCTTCATTATTTTCATGAAGAGTATTAGAGTCATGTTTTGAAAAGAGTGGGGGACCTGGAAGGCAGATCAACCAAATCACAGTATTTAGGGGCCAGAGCGTGGTAGGGTCCCCCAATTCTAACGTGTGACAGTACTGGCAGCCACTGATGCAGACAATCCAATTCCGCATTTTATTTTTTCAAGAAAGAATTATGTCGCGCTTACTTAACTAGGTGTCTATTAATGTGTTGCATTTCTCAGAGTTTTTACAGAAAGAAAGTCTTTTGGCTTTTTTATAGTTTTGCTTGGTAATTTCTTGATTCATTATTTGATCCTTTCCCTGTAAAACTGGACTTATACAATATGAGGACTGTTACCTTTCTGTGCACCCTGTGATAAAAGAGCCAAAGGACAATACAATGTGTCTGTTTCTTAGGCACAATTTCTATTTTCTTATAAAATACTTTTGGTTAAGGGCAAAGAGATAAATTTGACTATTTAGGTCCTGTGTGAGTGGAGGCATTTGGGAGAGAAGGATGGAAATTGGATGTGTGAACCTCACCTGTTGTGTAGTCGTTATTACAAGCTTAATGTGGAATGAGATTTGTTTTTGTGGTTTCAAGTGACCTTTTGGTTACCAGTTATTTAAAACCCCAGGTGGCCAGGTATGTCTTGGCATATCACCGACCTAATAATTGAGCAGGAGACATACAAGCCAAAAAGACTTTTCTGGGCTTCTCTTCATATTGTGTATCTCTATCTCCTGACCATTTAGTTAGAGCATCCTTTGAATATTTTATTATCTACTGGTTTATAATCAAGACCACCCACCAGATTTTAGCCTGCTGACTTTTTTTTCCTGCCTTTTTATTCCCTCAAGCCCACAGTGCATGTGTATTCATGTTTTTGCTTTCCATTCACGGAGGTCTCCAGCTGGGAAAATATAGTGTGTACAATACTCTCAGCCTTCAACTGACATTGCTCATAAATTGCAACAGAAACACTGCTATCAGCAGCTTAATAGCAGGTAGAATAGGGCTCTGCATATCAAGTCTCAGCAGGATACAGAAACTATGGTTACCGAATTTCCAAAGGAGAAGGGGAGGGGATAGAAAGTTTTCTGTCTGAGAATAACTGAAACAGCATTGAAAATAGATTCACTGCAAGCAGCTTTTTGGAAATGACTTACCAGGGCTGACTCAGTGGTCGCTCTGCTGTCGCTTTTTCCTGAACTGTTTTTTGAAGACCTCACCGGAGGGTTTGTGTTGGAGCAATGTCGGAAAGGCAGGCTTATTTGCTTCTCTCTCTTCCTTTCTTCCTTCTTTTCTTCTCTCCCTCCTCCCTCCCTTCCTCCCTGTGCCCACCTGCTCCTTCCTCCCCATCTCCTTTTTCTTTCCCCTGCAAAAAAGAAAAAGAAAGAAAGAGAGAGAGAGAGAGAGAGAGAGAGAAAAGGAAGGAAGGAAGGAAGGAAGGAAGGAAGGAAGGAAGGAAGGAAGGAAGGAAGGAAGGAAGGAAAAGAAAGAAAGACTCTTTGATAAACTAAGGAGAAGGGTACTGGTTGACCCTACCTCAGTGATTAGGTGGAGCTGGGGCACCCGAGGGCGCACTCCCGGACTTACTGGTGACCCCGGCAGAGGGATCCTGCCTGTGCCATTGCAGAAGCCAGCCTTGCTGTTAGTCTGGTCTCTGGGACACAATTGATGTTGTCTTGCAAGTGACCTGTTCAATGATTTGGCTTTTGGTGCAAGTACACACAATTATGTAAATATCAAGATGTTAATATTTTTAGCTAAGATGTAAAAAAGGATACTTTTATTTTCAGATCTTTTCTGTTAAAAAGAAAATAGCTAGCTGTTCCAGTGTGAGACTCTCCAGTGCTTTAGCACATTATCTGATCTTAATAAGAGAGCTTATATTAATATTGGGAGAAGCCCCTAATTCCCCTCTACTTTTGTGAGTGGCCCTGGCAGAATTCTGCCTCTTACCAGAAGAGATTAGTGCACATGGTGAAATAGTTCTCTCTTCAAACCAGGCTAAGCTGCTGTGTTAATACTCCTGTCAAATGGCTCAGGTAGATGAAAAGTTCCCAGCCTCATTCCAGGCTCCGTGGTGATTTTTCCGAAAGGAATCACATACTGCCTTCTTACCCACCCCCCACAGGCCCATCCCCCAGAATGTTGCAAAGTAATTAGTCAAAGTCTTTATTTCCCACTCCTTTCCTGGGAAAAAAATCAACATGGTTTATGTATGTCTTACCTCAGAAGATGTATGTTTTTCTTTAAAGTCCGCTAGCCTTGTTGCTCTAAGAATGGTTTAGGTGCCTGGAGTAGAGCTTAAAGGCAGTATTCTTAGTAAGCAACCAAGGGGGTTTTTATCCCCCAGCGAACGTGGGGAAACATTAAGAGTCGGATAGGCCTGGGTTTGAAAACCACATATACCATCTTCTTAGGGCCATGCACGTCTTTGAGAAAAGAGCTTCAGATTTCTCTGTAGTTTGTCCAGGAACCAAGGGTCAGAAACCTGCCCTATGTTTCCTCACAGTTGGAACCCTAAGTCATAACGTTCAGCAGAAGCCGGAGCCTCAAGGCCTGTGGGTTTGCTGCTGGTGTCACTGCATCTGGTTTGGGTGGTGTGCCTCTTCAGGCCGGGTCGCTTGGCCATGTACCGTCGCCGCTGGGCCAGGAGGACCCGGTGACTGAGCACCTCTTCCAAAGCGAATGCAGCTAGTGCCTGGGGATGCAACCCCGGCCTTTCAGCCAGCGGTGGCTACTTTTTGAGCCTCGTGATAAAATGCAGCTAGCAGACCACGAGGCTTACAGGGCCAGATCAGATAAGCTCTATTTTGTAACGTGATTTCTTACAGTGCAGAGATGCGGGTGGTGTGTCTTGGGGGTGGGAAGAAGGGGAGTCACCAAGCTCTTTCTCTTATCACCTGCACCTCTCTTACCAAGGTGCTGTCCCAGGGTGTCTGTGGTCATTCAAACTGAAGGCCATCAGAGTACTGATTCATTCCACTTTCTTGTTATTGTTTTGTTCTTGTTCTTCTCAGTGCAGGAAGGAAAGAGGAGGCCCTGGTTCCTGTGTTTTCTGCCACAGGACTCTGGTTATTGCTCAGTGCTGAGCTCTTGTTTTACCCAGACGGCAGAGAAGCCTTTTCTTGGTCCTCCTCTTCTCAATAGCAACTTGGGTCACCTGGATGTGTGTGAGTCTCACTGGGGAAAAATGCCACAAGGACTTCTGGCTGTAGGCCAGGCCTCCCAGCTATGTGGTGAGCTGTAGGGAACTTCTTGCTCATTGGAGAAGCACTGAGAGACTGTTCATTGCTGTCCTGGCCACCACCCACCCTGGGTGCCGCTGTGCGCATAAAGGATCATTGGAACTCCTGCAGCCTGGGATGCGTCATTTCATCTCTCTGGGCCTCGATATCTTTCTCGATAAAGGTAGTGAGTTTAGAATAACTGATTGCCACGATTCTTTTGTGCTTGAAAATTACATGACTTTTAATGTGTTTTTTTAATGAGAATTCTGGATATGATATGATGAAGCTTATCGTGTGAATCATGGACCTTGTCGTCTAGATTTAGTACCCTAACATGTTGCCCTAACAGAGGGCAAAGGGCACACGTTGCGTGGATGGCCAGATGTGTGTGTTCTCTTTGGCTGGTGTACATGGGAATCCTGAGTGATTGTCACAAACTGGCACCGGACCCCCAGGCTCCAATACCCAGTTACAGCCTGTGTGACCTTCTGTGGTAACTTACAGCCTGCTTTTATGCCTCCGCCCACTGTTGTAAAATGGAGATAATATAGTACCCCCCCATTGGATTGTTGGGAGGATTAAATCAGTTAATGTTTGTAAGACATTTTGAATACTGCCTGAGACATAGTCAGCGCTAAATGTGCTTGTTAAATTAACACACGACGCAAGTACCATTCCCAGTGTTCTACTACTTGTTCTAGGCAAAGATAGGAGTGCTTTTCATTGGCTTGCCAGTCTATTCCCTATAATTCAGGAGACCAGCCTGGGAGATAGGAAGATGCTCATACTTGTAGATACTCTTGGAGTTACGAGTGGTGTGTACGTCCTTTCTGAAAGCCACACGAGGCTGTCTTGACTGCAAGTTCTTCCCACAAAGGTGCCCATGAGGGGAGGGGGGATGAATGCATTGCAGGATCTGCAGTGAACGAACATGCGGTCCCAGGAGCCCGGTGCAGTGTGTGTCAGAAGCCGCTTTCCTCTGAGGTCACAAGGACGGTACATGGGAGGAAGAGGTGTACTTGTGAACAGGGCATCACATGTAAATGCTTTGTAGAAACTATTTATCGGTCCCTCTACAATCCCCAAACCCACCCTGGTACATTTCTTTCTTTTATTGGGTTGACCAAAAGGTCTATACAGTTGTTTCCATAAAATAAAAGACACATTTTTCATTTTTAACCAGTAACTTCATTGATTTGGATATTTTGAGTATATTGACTATACCATGCTGTCCCCCACAAGGTATAACATGGTGATTGTTTTCACATCCTGTGTCGATTTGATCACTATCAACTTCAGCTGGTCTGCCCGACCGCGGAGCGTTGTCCAGCAAGACAGCTCCAGCACGAACTTCACAAACCACTTTGGACGTGTTTGATCAGTCACAGCACCTTCTCCGTACACGGCACAAATCTTTCTTTTGGCATTTCAGTTGCTTTTTTACCTTTCTTGAATTAATAAAACATAATAACTGAAAAGGTCACTTATTTTCTTCCATATTCAATGTTAAAATGGAAGAAAATCTGCCAATTTTGATAAGTTTTTTTAATGCACACTGATACGACCACTGTCAAAATACAATCCAACAAAATTGTTATAAATGAAGTTAAAGAAAACTAAGTGCTATTAGAGCCATTTTAGGAAAACAAACAAACAAACTTTTTTGCCAATCCAATATTTTTTTTTTACTAGATGCTTGGGGTTGGGAATGCATTCTAAGTAGAAGTAATCTTGGATGATTGATCCTAAATTCCTCATGCGCTCAGGCAACTCGTTTTTACTTTCCGCTGAATTGCTAACTTGTATTAAGTGAATGGACATTTACGTCTCTGCACTCTCCTGGCATCCATATTAACCGTATTTACTTCCATATTGATTACTGGCATTGACATTGTTGCTGTCATGGCTATGTTTTTTTAGAATAGGAATTTTTATAAAATCTTTTGACTCTTTCTTATACCTTTTAGAATTAATAAAACATACTGTTTGCCTACACTGTGTGATTTATGCATATTTAGCACATTCCTATTTAAAAATATGCTATAACATAAAATTAGATGAACTTAATCAGAATTAAACATTAAATGCCACAATTTGTTAAATGGATTAAAATACTCAGGCACAGGAAACACAGTTGATATTTTGATCAGTTGAGTTGTGCAGAAGCTACTCAACCTGAATTACCAGTCCTGTGGGGAAAACAGTGCCTTTACTACATTACGAAGGCAAGGGTGTGAAATGGTGTCCTTCCCATCTCCTTCCCTTGAATTAGGAGCCAGGTACGTGACCTTTAATAGCCTAAAGTCCTGACATTTTTAAAAAACGAATCTCTTTGTTATTGGGAGAGCATGAGCTATTCTAAAGCCCATGGGGAAAGAAAACCTTCCTGCATTTCAGCTGGCAACAAGAAAGGCCTGTTAGAGGTCCTGGCTGGTGTAGCTCAGTGGATTGAGTGCGGGCCTGCGAACCACACGATCATGGTTCGATTCCCAGTCAGGGCACATGCCTGGGTTGCAGGCTAGTTCCCAGCAGAGATGCATGAGAGGCAACCATACATTGATGCTTCTCTCCCTCTCTCCTTCCCTTCCCCTCTAAAGATAAACAAATAAAGTATTTGGGAAAAAAAAAAGGCCTGTTAGAAGTCACAGGCTACTTGTTGAGGGCAAGCAGTAAATGCTCCTGCTTCCAGTAATGCCAACTTCCAGTCAGTGTGCCACTAACCAGTACCAGTTCCAGCCCTAGCACACATCCAGGGCACGTCAACCAAAGGGCAGGTGAAATAATCTGTGCCAACAGAGGTCACAAGAAAACATCACTTAATACTTCACCCGAGTTTTTCATGGTTAATAATCAAAAGTATATCACCTAGGATTTGCATTGCTGAGCACTGTTAAATAATTTTGTATCTCCCCAAAATCAATTTCTGGTCATCACACATGCAGATTGAAAACTGTGGCTTTAAAATTGACATTGAGCAAATAAAATTTATGTTTCCTGAAAGGCAAAGAAGGCTGTCATTTCATGCTTCCTAACCTTCACTGTCTATTTCCCTTTGGTACACACAGGCAGCCTAGGACGCACAAACGGACGTGGCCATTATGGAGAGATAGCTTTCTGCTCTGTCAGCTTTGTTTTATAAAAGCTCTGATTTCTTTATTGCCTTTATCTATTACATCTGTAAAATTTATTTAAGCAATGACAAATCTCTCTTTGGGGCCCAGAGTCTGGGAGAATAACCACGGGCAGGCAGTTGGGAGGAGATTTGTTGGATATGACTGTTCATTAAATTGCAGCGTGGTGAGAGAGGCCAACAGTCTGGATCTGCCATGGCTGGACAGGTTACTTTCTGTGTTCAGAGCTTCTGCATCAGGCGAGCAACAAATGTACCTCACCAAGTGCTCTTGTGAGAGTTCCATGAAAGTGGATGGCTTTTGCAATCCCAGAGGAGGGTTCGTGGCTTTTGTAACTTGTGAGAGTACTTATTTTGTAAAAATTTCTAATAAAAAATAGAAGATACAGAAAACAAAATTGCTTTCATCTGTATGGTTATCAAGTTATTTTTAAAGTGGAGGGAATCAGCTGAGATGAGCACCTTTTACTTAGGAGGTATCAAAATCAAGTGACAACCTTCTGCTCCACAGTTTTTTCTTTTATATTTTGATTGGTGTGCATAATTGTAATACTGAAGTTCTTTTAGAGTTTTATTCATTTTAATATTTTATTTGCCTCTAAAAAACCATGTATTGAGCACCTGCTCTTTGCCACACACTTTGAAAGACATGCTGCTTGGTCTGCTGTGAGAGACTGGCAGGTAAGATCAGGTGTCCAGGTGTCCTGGATGTTAAGGTAAGTCCTGTGGTGGAAATATGCACAGGGGCATTCAGGCACCCTCAGGGCCTCCTGGGGTTCAGCACCCCTGAACTCGGACATTTAAAGGCACTTTGAGGAGTGAGACAGGTGAAAGTTAAGCCATGAAGGTAGAAGCATAACTGAGGCCTGACTTTGGAGACCAGGGGAATGGAATTGGGAATTTAGTAAGGAGTCAAAAGAGGCGTGTTTTTGTGCCTGCTTGGGTGTGAGTGCTTAAACAAAAGAGGTCTGGAACTGTGAATTGTGTCTTCTTTAAAACAACAACTAAAATCATAAGAAGTTGAAACTGTAGTCTAGTGAATTCCAGAATCATCCCTCAGTTTTATACCGTGGATACCTTCTAAGCAGTTAGATATAGATAGAGGTTTCCAGGTTTCACGCTTTTCCCAGACCGCTGTTTTCTCCTACAAGACACATTACGGGAGAGAAGACGGGTAATTCAACAGATTTAGGTGTTCCGGTAAATAGTTAACAACTGGCTCTCAGGCGGAGCTGTGGGGTCAGGGAGGAGGGGAACCCTGGTTCCTGGTGTTTGCTGTTTTCTGTGGTGTATGTAGTATGCTCTCCATGGCTGGTTCCAGGCTTCCAAGGTGGTGGTCTTGGATGTGAAGTTGGGAATAGATGTGCACATCCATAGCACATGCCCACCTGGGTCGTCGCTTAGAAAGTGTTACCTACGCTTGGGGCCCCCCATCCCTGCCTGTGTAGTAAGTAGCTCTTTCACGAAACTGTGCTATTTATAAATTCAGGTTTATGGAAACTCACATACTGCATTTAGGAACATGGCATCAGAAATCAGACCCCCGGTGTTCAAATCTCTGACTTTGTAACCTGGGGCAAGTCAGTCAGTCTCTTAAGCTTTCTTGGAGTTAATTTGCTCATCAGTAAAGCAGAAATAATAAAAGAACCTGGCACGAAGGTGCTGAGAAATGAAATAATCTTTGTAAACACACTTTTTCTTGTCACCTGCACGTAGTGAGTAAAGCACTCAGTTAATGATCCTTATATTTATTTTCTGTCTGCACCCCCTGGGGACGGTAACACACGTTAGCTGCCTGTTGTATAAAGAAATGCTTATTTTATTTGTTTTGAATTGCTGCCTTTGAAGCATAAGAGGAGACCCCAAATTTAACAATTTTACCAAGATTCAGTGAGCAAATCTTGAGTCCACTTTGTCCACAGTCATAAACATTTCAGTAATACCTATTTTGGCCCCTTACAGCTTCCGTCTTTGTTGGCTCAAATCTTATAATTTGTAGTCTTTGTATGCAACAACTACTTGAATATTTTAGATGATTTTCTTTGAATCTTTTACTAACTTATTTCTGTGCTGTAAGAAATAGGCCTACCCAAGGAAGTCCTTTTATATAAGAATAGGCTACACATTTAAAAAATTAATTTACAAAAATTAATTTACAAAAAAATTTAGGCCCTGGAAACCTAAATTTATGAGTTTAATGTGCTTTAACCAAGCATTCTCGGTTAAATTAGAAAGTGCTAATTTCCTTTCATATTAAAGGTGAGTTGTATTAAGTTGCATCAGAAAATGTCATGCGCTGTACCTTTTGAGGGTTGACAGCATAGTTTGTTCTCAGAATCACCACCCTGATGGGAAGCTTGTCAATCTAGGATTATAGTCACATACCTCGGGGTCAGTACACTATCAAACACACACACAGAACAAAATTTGGTTGAAAAGGGGCTTTCTATTTACGTGTTTGGAAAAGTGTATACTAATTCATATGCTCGGATGCGTTAAATAAAATAGCATAATCTCTTGGCTAAACGGCAAAGGATTTTATGGCTCAAAATTTTCAAATCAAAATCTTAAGTTAAAAAAAAAGCCATTTATTTTTTGAGCCAACCCCATACCCTCCCACCCCCACAAGTAATTTAATTTCCGAAATGTCAGCACATGATTTCTCCTTCGAATCATTCAGACCTAGCCTGTTGCTCCACACTTTCAACAAGTGTACTTGGAGGTGAGGGCTTGCTCAGTGGCTGGCAGGTCTGGACACCCCTGGGTGCTCTGGTGCACCAGGCCACTGCCTTGCCACCCCCCCCCCCTTTTTTGAGAGGCCTGTTTGGGTAAGAAGAGACAATAGTTTGCCCAGTTTTTCTTTCAAAGGAACCAGAAAGTCTTTGGACCAATAATTTTGCAACATTTTTAGAGTGCAGAATTCTTGAAACAGAGTCTCAGTGGAATTTTATACTCTTTACCCTGGGGCCATCTCATTGGTTGTTGGCTGCTCACAAATACAGTTACTAGTTTCAGCTGAGAAAATCTTCAGTTAGTTTAAGCAAAGGACAGCAGAAGGAAATAATAGGTTCCTACCTCATTTCTCTATCAAACGTTTTCCTGCCCGATGTACTAACCCCCAAAGGTATTTGCCAACTGCCAAGTGTTAGCATTGGCCAGCCAAACATTCTGTGTTTGCATTAGTATTAGATTTAGCAATTCAAAGACTGATTGGTACAAATCAGATTTTTATCCACAATGTTTGTGCGTGTGTGTGAACTCTTGAGAGTGTTACAAGGCAACCTGGAAAGATGTTGAAATGTTGAGTTAGCTCTTCTTTCAGTGAAAAGCGGTGAATAAAAACACACCCTGATGAGGAGCTGCAATTAACAGTGCATTACTTTCTGGAAAAGACTTCAAGCCGGCTGCCCTGCAGGTCAGAGTCAATAAAGACTGAGTTACTAACAATAGCCTTTCTCTCTGGCCGAAGCCTTGGACTTAACCCTAACTTCATCAGGCTGGAGAAGAAGAGAATAAAGTGAACAATAGGAGTCTTGGAGGTTGACTTGGGCCTAATGCTCAGAGGCTGTAAAAGCTGTCAGAGAGCTTGATTGATTGGCTCTCACGCCTTAGTCCCCAGTGCAAAGCACTAATGTTCTAGCCTCTTCTGAGAGGGCTGCTGTGCCACCTGAGGTCAGAACATACCAGCCTGTGGGGCTAATGTTTCGGATGAGGCCAAAGTGCAGTCAATAATTTATACAGAAATCTGTGCTTAGAGTCACAAGGAAAGCAAGTTTTGACTTGAATTCCAGTCTGTCCAAAAAAGAAATCTGGGTCAACCTCAGAGCTTCCCGCTTACATTGTAGTGTGTGTTAATAGCACTTAAGACAAACTTTAAAGTCATCCTGATATAGATAGTGTGGAAACACTATCAGGAGGAAACAAATTTATCGTGTGGAAACAAATTTCAGGAGTTTCAGAATTGATAAGTGAAACGGGGAAAGGAAACATCAGCGATTTTGAATTTACTAAAAAACGAAAGTGAATAACCTCTGGAATGTAAGAACCAGGTCAGGTTAAATCAGAGTGACTTTGGAAACTGACGTGTTCATGGGGAGCATCCTGTTACAAGTTCTGAAATCGAGGTTCGCCGCACTGACAACATGGAGAGAAATGTTAGGTAATTCCAAGGACTGGAAGGGATACAAGTATCAGAGAGGAGGAATTGGGTTTCACTTAGATACTTGGAACAACAGTTCATCATCAGGTTTGCAGAGAAATGCAACCGAAAGTCTGCTTAGGTGGCTGAGTGCCACTGTATGTGGGAGTGTGTGTACAGAACATCTCTGTGTCTAAATAAGCACATGTATTTATACACACAGTGGACGGAAATAGACAGCCGAGCAGTTGCACCCAGCGAGGCTGGTCAGTCAATAACTAGCTAAGTTTTTGTTCTGCTCCAGCGCAACCAGACCTGCTCCAGTAAGTGCTAACAAAGCCCCCTTTCCCTCTGCCCTGCTCTTGGAGAGCACTATTAGTCATGCTTCATTAGGCTTGTTTACAGAAAGGGGCCGGTTTCTAAGCAGTTATTGAAATACTTGTAACTCTGTTGGGCTTTTTTTTCTTCCCTGAAAGATAAGAACTTTGGAATGTGGGGTGGGGGAGGGTGGGAAGGCAGCCTCTGACCATTGTGACGAAAACTGGTCTGTTCAGATGGGAATTGCAAAGATGAGTTTGCATTTAACCTCATCTGCGACCCCAGAGCCTTGCTGCAGGCTCTCATTTTCTGTTGCCCAGGTACTGGGGACCTTTCATATTGCCCTTTGTATTTTAGACAGATGTCCGGTGTTCAGGTCAGTTTACTGTTCCTGAAAACTTGACTGGAGGTTGCCTTACCCCAAGTCTCCAGAGAGGAGGCTTCAGTGATTTGGAATTGCATTTCTCAGGTGGCTTTATTATGGAGTGGTGACATGAGGGAATGTTTGCTTTACACAATGGGTCGGTTGGGAAGGACAGCTTTATATTGGCTGAAGTTGGTGTTGGGTGTAGAAATAATAAAAATCCCGAATGTTGGAATTTGCAGCCCCGAAGATACTAAAAGATAGACATGCCAGATGCACAGTTAGCCTGGTGACCAGGAATACAGGACGATGAGCGCTGGTGTCCGTATCTGTGGGTACCCTACCTAGAAGGAATGCAGGGGCTTGCGCTGGCTGGCTGTGTTTGGGAGCTGGGAATTCTTGGAATTTTGGCACCTCCCTCCATTCCTCAGCTTGTGACCTCTTTGATGGGGGAGTGTCAAAGATGAGGAAGCTGAAGTTCATTTACTGAGTGACTCATTTGTGCCAGTGCCTGTGTTAAATGTTTTACATAAATCACACCTTATTAGATGGTGATACTCTCCCTATTTTATCGATGAGGAAACTGGGGCTGAGAGAGGTTTAGTTCAGGGTGAAGCAGTTGTAAAGCAGGCTGTGAGCCAGGTGAGTGTGTCTCCAGAGCCATCTTTTCAGGCACTTGGGGGGCTCCTTTTGATCACCAGTGGCATTTTTATTACTTCTTCCTCCCTAGTCCTGAAAGTAAAATTGACTGCAGACTGAGCTTGATTGGAGTTAATTCCTTCAGCTTTCCTTATTATGTTCTGAACCTGAGCTGTAATTATGTGGCTTCACTGCCAGGGTGTGTGAACTACCTCCCACACTGCTGTAGGGCCAGGCCACCTTCCAGGTGAGAACAGAGCCTTACCAAGGACAGAAACCTCAGTCGCCCCATTGCCTTTTATTTCAAGGGTCCCGACTCTGGTTTCTTTGACACCTATCTCCCTTCCTTCTTCTATAGATTTGCAAAGATGGGGACTTCCAGGTGTCACACAGAACACACACCTCTGTGCGCCATATACACGCAGAGCCTTCCCACACACACACACACACACGCAGAGCTGAGAGAGGCTGTTCCATGTTTTTCAGATGCTGTCATAAATTGCTGTTTTAAATTTCAGCAAGTGAAGTAATAACAGAGTGATCATCTCTAGTAAATGCTGTGGCCTTTGTAAAGAATGGCTTGTTCCGAGGCTTTATGATTTTCAGGGACACAGCTGGGGGCCAGCAGAGCTGTAGGAACGAACGAACGTGTGTTCTCCTGGGCCTGGTAGGGCGAGAGATGAAAGGGGCCCAGAGCTGGCACAAAAGCAAATAAGCGCTCTCGCTTTAAATAAATCATCATAATTTATAGAAAGCCTGGTCCTTCGGTCCCAGTGAAATACACGCATCAATAGCAGCTTTTTGATGTGAGCTTATGTCAATTCATTCCCACTGTCCCCTTGTATCTCAAGGACTGGGGATGATGAGAAACTACTTTAAAACACGGTCCTATGATCTAGAGCTATATTGCACATGTTTTGACAAGCAGTTTGCTAGCATTGAAACCTGGAACTCCGCTAGTCTCCCCTCCAGATTGCTCTACACTAGGTTGGTGAGGAAGACCAGTGATAGAGGTGTAGGGGGCACTGCTACCTTCTCCATGTTTTCAGAGCCTACCCACCTCACCCAGACATTTTCCATTGCTTTTAGATAGGGAGGGAGGGAGGGAGGAGGTGGGGGGAGAGAGACAGACAGGCACACACACTGATGCGGGAGAGAAACATTGATTGATTACCTTTTTGTGTAACTGGCGATCAAACCCGAAACCTGGATATGTGCCCTGACAGGGGATAGAACCCATGCTCTTTTGTCTCGGGATGACGCTCCTATGAACTGAACCAGCTGGGCCAGGCCTCCATTGCATCTTTTATTTTTCATTCATCTCAGTAATTACTTTGCTTCCTGGCTGCACCCCACTCCCTCGGTCCTGCCGTGGGGGGAGCATTGGACAAGCAGCAGATTGCTGCCTGAACCGGGAAGTAGGGAGGTGGCAGGTAGTGGTTAGATGACTTTACAAATGTGGTGTCTCATCCCCTTGCTCCCCCTTTAGCCCTAGAGTACTTTCATGTGGGAGGAGTGGTACAGAGGAGATTGTGCCCTAAGGATAGCTGCCCCCCACCGCAGGGTTTGCTGTTCTCTTCACCCATTTTTCAAGGTGAAAGTTGTTAGCTCTCATAGTTACTATCAAGCGCAGGACAGGACAGGGTCTGGTGGTGTGAAGGCTGCATTCTCTCAGCTGCGTCTCTCAGCAGCATGCAAGTCTGAAAGTGCACAGAGGCTGTTTCCCCTCTTCTGGGGGTCCTGGCCGTGTGCTTCGTGCCTGGGCCTCATGTACTGAGGTGTCTCCAAAAATGACACTCTCAAAGGAATGACGTGGTAGGAGATAATAAGTATGTTGTTACCATGGCTCCATAGGAGTCTTAGTTGAGTGAATACTTACCTGATACCTTTCCCAAGCTTTTGAATGTTTTTATTTAAAGGAAGAAGGAATCATCTCTAGTGAACTAATAACTAAAGCTTGTGAGGCTGGATTGGGGGAGCTGAGTCAATTCTGTTATTGTTGGTGTTGAACTCTCATTTGCTCATGAAGAAAAGAAGGGAAAAGACGGGGGAGGAGAAATCACCTGCTTCTCTAGTGAGGAAATTGCACCTTAAAAAGGAGAGAGGGCTTGAGGAACCTGTTGGCACTAGAAATCGATCATCCAGCGCATCATAGTTCAGATAAACTAATAGGTGCAGAGAAGACTCAGGTTTACAACTCCGCACCAGGAATCGGAGTGGGCGCTGTTGCTTGTCTCCATGCCACCAAGCCTCAAGGGAAATGTAATCAAAGGCAAGAAATGAAACCTCTGTATACAAACATAAATATATATACATATAGTCTATATATACACACGTTTCATTCATGCATTTAATTCACTCCAGATGTCTGTCTCAGAAGGCGTATTTTTTTTCCTGTTCTGTCTCCCCTTGTCCCTCTCTCTCCCTTCCACCTTTTTCCCTTCTTCGCCTTTTATCCTTTACTTGAGCGCATTGCCTCATCATCTTGTGTGTTGGCTTAGCGTCGCTGGACCATGCCCTGAAACACATCCCCTGGAAGGTGCTGGAGCTGACTTTGGTGCAGCCTGGGCTAAGTGCCCATGACTCGCTGCTCTTGTTGAATCCAGGTCAGGGCGCTTGCCCTCCTCCCTCTGCCCACCCTCCCAACACTAGCACCTTAAACCTGTCCTCCTTCTTATTCCCGAGGGGGCACCCTAGGCACCTCAGCAGAAACTATCAGAGGCACTGGCGAAGCACTAAGGGCTATGAGATTGGGCTGTATATTTTTTTGAAAACTAGTTCCAAGCCATCAAGGACAATGTTGCTTTAGTGTGTGTATCTGCTTAACTTAAAAGCCAATGTTTTTTTTTTAATTACTGATCATGTTTAAAATTACTTTCTGAAGACCTATATGATGTTTTGTCATTATGCTCTTTGTTCCCCCAAATGTCACATCTGTTAACATCCTATAACTATGAAACTTACTAAACGTGTACTGATTATTTAAAAGAAGTAAAGCATCTCTTTCTACAGTAAACATTGAGCTCTAAATGATTTGTTTTGATTTGATTTTTTAAAAAGTTGTATCTTAAGCTATCAATGTTCTTGTTCATGTTTGAGCTGGTATAATAGTTGTTTGTGAAAATACTGTCACCACGCGCATACACGGCACAGGCTCCCATGCAAATGTGTTGGACGGCGTCGTAGTGTTCCCAGAGGTGCCTTACAAAAGCCTGATTTCCGTTCCCTCTTCTTACCCACAAGACTTCTTAACAGGCTATTGTATTTTCTAGAAGTGGGAAAGGATAATGTTACTAGGGAAGCAAGAAAAGAAAAGCAGCAAGAGCTTCTTTTCGCTGACCAGTCAACTGGATATTGACCACCTGTCTTCATGGGAAAGAAATAGATGGCAGTGAATAAGCGAGAGTCTAGTTTTCCAAGAAGCTCAATGATTTTCCCAAATCAATACAGCTCATCAGGCCTCAGAACAAAGGCTGCAGGGGAGGTGACAGTGATGGAAGTGGCTGTGTTCTTTTGTGTATTAAACCGTAAGACCCATGGGGAAACAAGGTTTCTTTAGCCATAGGTCCCCCCCCCTTTCTTTTTCTTTAGGACTTATTTGGTGTATTTAGAGGGGGAACTCCTTTCAGATTTTTTTAAAAAACATTTCCAGAGATCGTATCTGATGATCAGATGTACTTTTCAAAGAAATAAGGACAGCCAGTAAGAAAAGAATTCCGTCTTTTAATGCGTAGATTAGAACAGCATTTTGCCATCGCTTTTTGCTTTTTGGTATTGGTTTATCATACTTATTTGGATTAAGGCTTTAATTGTTTTTCTTGGTATTTCTGGGTAAGGATTAGACAGACCAAAAAGAAGTGCCTCGGTGTCCAGATTAACCCCTGGAAAATAAAGAATCATAACTCTCCTCCCCTAAACAGACCGTGTTCCTACTGTCCTGAAAAATAACACCAAACCCTAGTAGGAATGCTGAACTGTCATCTGAAAGGTTATAATTAACGCAGATAGAGTGGTGCCAACATATTCCAGCCGCCGACAGAGAACATCCATCCAAACCAGCAATTTTTAGCCCTTCAGTCCTTTAATCTTTAAGCTCACTGTGCTTTCATAAAGTAGTACATTAACACCAGAGCAGTGTGTCTCTGGGGTTAATGGCTGGGGTGGCGGCACACCAGGGCATAAAGTGTTTCATTACACTTCCCTTTGTTAGTGCTGCCCTATCTCCCAAGCTCCATTGCCGTGCACTGTTTGTTCAGATGCAGCCCAGTGTTCAGGGTAACTAATCGCAGTGCTGTGTTCCAGATGGTTTGATTGCAGGATGTGGTGGTTAAAGAGACTCCTCAAACATTCAGCCCAGCAGCAGGGCTCTTTTAAAAAGGTCTGTGTTTTCTGGTCACGTGACTACGCTTTTCTCGTCCTGGTGCTCCATGTGTACTTGGCATAGGTACGAGGAAAGTCCCTCCGTTTTTTGGCTGTCCGTTATTTCGGTGGCAGCCTTAGTTGTAAATTCAGAATTTCCCCAAATAATTGTAAACTCAGCCTCGTCCTATGCAGAAAGACCAATCTGAAGATTGGCAGGTCTGAAGTCAGAAAAATGAACAAGTGCCCTACACAAGACTCAGCTTTTTAAAAGCAGCCCCAGCATTGGATACAACAGAACCATTGGAGGGAGTTCAGTACAGAGGAGCAGTGATAAATCACATGTTGTACAATAGTCACATTGTATAAAAATACAAGGTAATGTGATACCTTAAATATATGGACTTTACCTTGTACTCATGAAACCAGCATATTGTGGCACTTTTATTGTTACTAATGTTTCTACTAGAAAATGTATAAGAGGAAAGAAACGTGTAAACTTTTTAAAAAAGGGCTGTGGCCTACGTGGGTTCTATTTCGTTGTCATTAGAACAGGGTTTCTGTTTTCTGCATGAGCGCGCGCCAAGCCCTTCCAGATGTGGCGGTCTGAATGGGAGTTCAGAATCAACTGTGCCTGCCTCCACTTTTGCATCAGCAGTGTCTGGTGAAGAATTTCTGTCCCAGGGATGAGGTTCTTGAAAGATTCTGAAACGGTCTTTAAACTGTAATACAAACAGAATGCCGATCTGCTGGGAAACCAGCCATTCGTCCAGTTCTTGAAGAAACATGGTCACAAATACCAGAAAGAGTAATTCATAAACCGTATTTATAACATTTGGAGCCAAATCTCCCTGCAGAGAATTTCTATCATCTATATGCTAGTGGAAGATTATGCTTATTGAAAAAGTATGGGAACAGTGAAAAGAAGTGACTGAGTAAGATTCAAATCTGGAGTCTCTTCAGTCACCACCTGGTGGTTCCTAAGTGCTGAGTGAACTCTCCCAGGTGCTGGGCACTATGCTCACGGGCAGTGGGTGCAGACACCGCTCCTGTTTGGGGGAGTATGGTTTAGTTGGCAGAGATGTACTGTGTATAAATGGTACAAAATGTTAAAGGGACCTAGTATTAGGTAAGACGGTCTCAATATTGTTTAAATGGGGAAGAGTTTATTTGCTGCTCACCTAAGAAATTAAGTCAGTGCTCCTGTCTGGTGAGGGCCCCCACTGTCATTCAAGTTCCAGGCGAAGGAGGCCCTGCTGTCTTCTTCAGCCCCCGGGGTTGCTGTAATCTTGCCCCAGTCATCCAGAAAGGGGAAGAGGTGAGGAGGTCACACGTGGGGAATTCTCACGGGCCAGGCCAGGCCTGGAAGTGGCACTGTTAGTTGACTCATTTTCCTTTCTTGGAACTGAGGCACAGGGCCACACCTGAGTGGTAGGGAGGCTGAGAAGTAGCCAGCTGAGGGCAAACACGGACTCCGGTGGGCATTCATTGGTGGGGGGACTGTGTGGGGTGCAGTGAGGAGCCAGGAAGGCTGTTTATTGATGGTATGCGTGGTCTCTGTGTGACTGGAGAAGATTTGATCTTTGGTACTCATTCAAGAGGAGCCTGAGCTTTTCTTGGGAATTTGGACTAGGATAGCTTTACAGTTGTCTTCATGGGAATGCAAAGTGACATGAAGAATGGTTGAGGTGACTTGTTTAAGCTGGATGGAAAAATATGAACTGGAGGTAAGAGTGTTAGCATGGGCCCTGTCCTTTCCGGGTCAAAGGCTGTCCAGTGGATGATGGGGGACTGTCTCTCCAGGGCATCAGAGGGCACAGCAGGGACCACAGTGGTCAGACAGATTTTAGTTCGGGACCAGGAACAACTTTTAAACAAGACGGCGGGAAACATGAGGGGGCAGCCCTGGGTGCCATTCGTGGTGCAGAAAGGGGACACACACACACACAGGTGTTGGCCTTATCGTTTCACAGGTGTTGCGTCGTCGGGGCCTTGGCCCACCACAGTCCTCTCAGCCTTCAGTCCGTGTGGCCTTTAGGTTTCTACACTTCTCATTAACTTTGCCTTCCATGTTAGTATTTTCAGATTCCCAAAGTAAGTCCCCGTTTAGTTGCCTCTGCCTCTGGTACCCCCGACTGGAGCAGGTTCGTGAGGCCAGGGTTAGGATTGCTGGTGTAGGAGCCTGTTCCCTGAGATCGCTGTCTGAGTGTGGACTGTGGGCAGGGCAGACACTGTGAAAATCACACCCAGGATCTAGTTTGCTGTGATGGATTAAGGAGTCTGCTCCCTAAGTATGGGTAATATGCCAACTACCCTTCCACTTTTGGATTACAGGGTATGGCCTGTGTTGGTTGTTACAAGTTTGCACACTCTTGCAGTACAGAATTTGGATGGAGTTCCAGCCAGAATATAATTTGATTCCACAGCACCAAATAAGTATCTACCATATACCCTGTAGATGCATAATAAATGCTTAATGGGCCAGCTCTCTGGGACCACTTAACTGCTAAGTATTGACAAGAGGAAATAACAGAACACTGTGACTATGGAGTCCTTATGAGAGCTCTGGGCTCTTTTGACTTGTACAAAGAAGGGGCTTGGGTTATAGAAAACAGACCACATTCTTATTAAGTGTCCTATCAGTAATGCACTTTATGGGGGCAGCAGCTTAGATTCTATAGCAGTATCTAAGTCAATGCCTTAATACGAAGAAGAAAATCCTATGTGTTGAGCACGCTGCCAGACATCCATTGTTCTCTTCAGCTGTGTCCTTACTTTATTGGTAGTAATCGTGAGATATTTTTCAAATATAAAATGTTACAGGGCAGGCATTATTAGAATTTGGGAAAGACCATGCCCAATCCATGAGTGGGAGGGGAGGGTAGTAAACCTGTTGGGACACTTGAGAGCATAGAGATGGTAAGGACTTATGTAGGTTGTCCCCAGCAGCTAGCTGGCTCATAGGATGGACGTTTGAAAGAGTAAGTGTGCATTAAAAATATTAAATCCTTTTGGAATAAATGTACACATATTTCCAATATATATAAAAATTAAGACAGAGATATAACTATGCCCATGCTTACAAAATTCAAATTTGTATTTTTAAAGGATTGATTTTCACTTGGGGCATTTATGCCTTTAAAAAAAAGTAGAGTTTGCTTTCTCTGACCATGGGTTACAAAGTGTTCAAGATGTTCAGCAAAATAATAAACCATGTGCATCTTTAAGAGCTGAAATGCCACCTTTATACTTGGCCTCTCACGATAGGATGTTGTCTAAACAGCTCACAGACTTCCTTACAAAGCAACAATACACTGTGCAGTTTATGAGAAGCATTCCGGAAGCCTTCATTCCAACCTAGAGCAGCAGATTTGGCCGTGTGAACATGGGCGTGTGAAAGGTCTCATGTGATTCTAGGTGGCTGTGAATACCCCGCGGCATTGTGATGTGGCTTGTACATGTAAAAAAGAACAGGCACGAGCACACATTGAACTAGCACTATGTGATGGCGACGGTTAAGAATCTCCCTGGGAGTAGAGCATTTATTTTGAGCATTTTAAATACGGAGAACTTCTAGAAAAATAAAGCCGACCTATTGAGGCCCTTTTAAATTGAAAAGGGACTTGAAGGATTTTTCCACCCACTACTACTACTACTACTAATATTGCTTGTGCTTAGAGGTCTACTCGTGTGGGTCTAGAAATAGCGTCCAGCGATGTGAATAGTTTTACAGTGTGAAAGTTGCAACTGGAGTTTAGTCGTTGTGACAGCTTCAAATAGTAGCCACTGATAACCAAGGATTCGCTTGTTTGGGGTCCCTGCCTTTTCCCCGGCCCCCAGTTTCCCTTTGTCCTTTTTGGAGACCGGGAATTGGGTTCTGCGGGTTTGGAACCGGCTAGTGCACCGCGTGTGTCGTAGTAGTTTGAACAATCAGAGACGTAGCTTTCATCACACAGACCAGGCCACGGTGATCGACCAAGCATGGTCGTGTGGGCAGCCGGCTCTGGGAAGCCCGGCTTGGCATGCAGGACCCCGCCTGGCTCACCAGCCGGCCACCGCTGGCCGCAGCCTCCCCACTCCGTCAATCTCCTTTATCCTCTGCCGCTGCCTAGCTGCTCCCTGAAGGAGCCCTGAGCCCAGCCAATCAGACTCGAGCATTCCCAGCAGGCGCTGGCCAATCAGTGGCCAGCGTTTGCTGGAACCGCGAAACCCTTAGGGGAAAAGCAATAACAAAAGCCTTTCACTGCAGACAAATGTTAAGTGTCTGTGCAGACTTTTCCTGTTTTTAATTTTATTACTGCAAGAATGGAGGGTTTGTTGTTTCTTTCATGTTTCCTTTCAAGCAATTTTAATTATACATTTGTGCTACATCAGGGACTCTGGAACGCTGTGATTCAGCCTATTGCATTGAAAGCTGAAATGCAGTAACCTTCTGGCAATACAGATATATTCCTGCACTGTAAATATAGCTGACATGCTAAAGAATTTTAAGCAGCTGCAAAGGTCTTTGACACCACACACAGTGCCCCAGAGAGCAAGCAGATGATGAGAAAACCAGCTTTGTCTTCCCCTTAGTCTCCTCTCCCACCCCCTCCCTTTTCCTGAAGGGATGTGCTCATAAAGAATCCTTTCCTCCAATTGTTGTCTTGTGCAAATTTTGGCCAAATGCCTAATTACCATTGATTCTCATCCCAATGTGAATTTTTATACTGTGTTTTTTTTTAAAAAAAATTTCCTGAGGAATTAGAATGAAATCACCCACGATTTGAGGAAATGCTTGCTTTGCTCATGCTAGCTTTCCTCTCTCCTGCTACACTATTGCTAGTGAGTAAATTCAGCTGTCACCTAAATAATAGCAACATGGACCATATGGGAAACAATTTTTAAATCTCTTTTTGGGACTTCTGAAAGAAATCCTTTCCCACTGCTTAAGTCCCAACCCTTCAAACATTTTACCTGCTCTTAAAATGCTTCCAAGGAAATGAGTCTTACCTTGTGAGATGTCCCTCACCATAAAGGAATCTAATATGGGTTTTCTGTAAAATTCAAAATGGCAATGAGCAAGAGAGGAAAACAGCTAGAAATAGACTTTGAGGTGATGTCTCTTGGTGTTTCCAAGAAAGAATGGGAGGAGAGGCAGATAGGTATAGAAAACAAAGGCTCACTTAAATATTGCATTTCCTTAATATTTTACATATGTCTCAAAATCTAGGTCCTTGGAAAAATACATTTTAAAGGAGTGATTTAAAAAATATGGCTCTTGTCCTCTAGTGAAATAAAGAGGATGTTATATTTTATTTCCCTATGACATTTGGTGTACTAAGTGCACTTAAGTTTCGTAATTCACAGATGCAGTGCTAAATTAAATTGTCTGTCTGCAAAGCAGTAGGGAAAAGCAGAATGGCTTTCAGGAAACAAGTGTGCTGGTTTGAGGGTTTTTTTCTAATCTTCTATGGCAAATGCTTACTAAAGTTGATTCTAAAGATAACCCCAAGAGCAAACCTATCGTGCACATTCATTTTCTTAAGAGGGCTATTTTAGGAGTCTTTAAAATGAAGCAAAACCAAACAGCAAACCAGATACTGTACCATGGCTGATTCTTGTCTTGTGAAGCCAGAGAGGAAAGGATTAGGAACAAGAAATCATAGCTAATTGCCTACTGTCTGGACTCCAAGCCCCTGCTTCCCTGTGCTATATGTATATTTGTACACCAACATAATTTTTTTCTAAGTAAAAACCACCATTATTTTATATTGTTGAATTAGAAACAAAACCGATTCCTTTCAGTCACCTTCTGGTTTAAGCACCGGTAACTGGCATGTAGTTTTGGTTGGCTGCTGGCCAAGCGAAAGCAATTATGTGAAATAATAGAAAAATTAAGAGGTGGGTGTTGCTATTTTACAGCAGGACATGGCAAAAACCATTTCCCCCTGTCAGCAGTATGCTGATTGCACTCTCTCACACAGCCGTACCCCTTGTACTGCATGCACATGAGCACTCACACACGTTTCCTGTGGGCTTTCATTTGAGGTCACGGAAACCAGAAAGAGGAAGGATGCAAACCACAGCTTTTAAAGCAAACGAGAATAGAACTTTGCTGGTAAAATAATAATAATAATAATAATAATAATAATAATTAATGAATAACACACTGGGCAAAGACTAATGGGTGCTAACCATGCTCCTCCTTCCTTCCCCATGCCTGCAGGTGTCCTAGTGGTCAATGTCACGTGGAGGAACAAAACGTACGTAGGGACCCTCCTGGACTGCACCAAGCACGACTGGGCTCCTCCTAGGTATGCGCAAGGCCTTTTATTTCAGGCTCTGCTTTTTCTCCTCCCCATCTCCTTCCCTTCCCCTCTATCCTCTCTTTGCAAGGAAACTATATAGAGAGATGAATAATACATAAAAGTCTGCCTGTAATTGAAACCAAGCATAAGGGAAATGAGCAATTCAGGATTGAACACAGTAAAATGCAGATGCTGGATTTCTTTTCTGTCAGGAGATTGTTGCTCCCTGCCCCCTTCTCTCTCCTTTGTTTTCTTCCTTTCTCAAAATGGGAATTTGAACTAGATTTGAACCTGGCTACCTGAGCTGTTTTTCTTTGGTTTTTCTGAGGAAGACTATACGCCTTTGGTAGCCTGTCCTTTTGCAGGTGTTGAAATTGTCAGTGGAAGAATAGGGGATCTTTTCCTTACCTGGGCTCAGCACTCAAGCTGTTGGGGTGGCGACTGCTCTTTGCGGCATTGTGTGCCTTGTGTTTTCACGTGGTTCTTTGGGGGCTGCTCATTTTGATGTCTGTTACTTGCTTCCCTAGGTTCTGTGAGTCACCGACAAGCGACCTGGAGATGAGAGGGGGCCGCGGCCGAGGGAAGAGAGCCAGGCCTGCTGCAGCCGCCCCAGGCTCAGAGGCGGGCTTCACCGAGTCCAGAGGGCTGCAGAACAAGAGCAGAGGGGGCGCCAATGGGAAAGGGAGGCGGGGCAGCCTCAACGCCAGTGGGCGAAGGACGCCCCCAAATTGTGCCACTGAGGACATCAAAGCCAGCCCCTCCTCCACCAACAAAAGGAAAAACAAGCCTCCAATGGAGCTAGACCTGAACTCCAGCTCTGAGGATAATAAGCCTGGGAAGCGTGTCCGCACAAATTCTAGAAGTACTCCCACCACCCCTCAAGGGAAACCAGATACTACTTTTTTGGACCAAGGCTGCTCCTCTCCAGTGTTAATCGATTGTCCCCACCCAAACTGCAACAAAAAGTACAAGCACATTAATGGCCTGAGATACCACCAGGCTCACGCACACTTAGACCCAGAAAACAAGCTGGAGTTTGAACCTGACAGTGAGGACAAGATCTCGGACTGCGAGGAGGCCCTGAGTAACGTGGCACTGGAGTGTGGTGAGCCAAGCACAAGCGTAGGAGCTTATGACCAGGTGAAGGCACCGGCCTCCCCTGGCTCGGGGAACCCCCCTGGGACCCCCAAGGGGAAGAGGGAGCTGATGACCAATGGCCCAGGTTCTGTTATTGGATCTAAAGCTGGGAAGAATTCTGGCAAAAAGAAGGGCCTTAACAGTGAACTCAACAACCTCCCAGTCATCTCCAACATGACCGCCACATTAGACAGTTGCTCAGCAGCAGACGGAAGTTTGGCTGCTGAAATGCCCAAGCTGGAAGCAGAAGGATTAATTGACAAGAAAAATTTGGGAGATAAAGAAAAGGGCAAAAAAGCCAACAATTGCAAAATGGATAAAAACCTCTCTAAACTGAAGACTGCCCGGCCCATCGCCCCAGCCCCGGCCCCCACTCCCCCACAACTAATTGCTATTCCCACTGCGGCCTTTACAAGCACCACCACGGGGACAATACCCGGACTGCCCTCCCTTACCACGACTGTTGTTCAGGCCACACCAAAGAGTCCTCCGTTAAAACCCATTCAACCAAAGCCCACAATTATGGGGGAGCCCATCACCGTGAACCCAGCTCTTGTGTCGCTCAAAGACAAAAAGAAAAAAGAAAAGCGAAAGCTCAAGGACAAAGAAGGGAAAGAGACAGGAAGCCCGAAAATGGATGCAAAGCTGGGTAAACTAGAGGACGCCAAGGGGGCTGGGAAAGATTTATCTGGGCATTTTTTAAAGGACCATCTCAGCAAGAATGAAGGGCTGGCTAATGGACTGTCGGAGTCTCAAGAGAGCCGAATGGCCAGTATCAAAGCCGAGGCTGATAAGGTTTACACGTTCACAGACAACGCCCCCAGCCCTTCCATAGGGAGCGCCTCGAGAATGGAGTGCAACACTTTGGTGAATGGGCAGGCGCCCATGGCCCCACTGCACGTGCTGACACAGAATGGGTCCGAGAGTTCTGCAGCCAAGACGAGCAGTCCCGCCTATTCGGACATATCTGACGCTGCCGACGATGGTGGTTCTGACAGCAGGTCGGAAGGCATGAGGTCCAAAGCCAGTTCCCCGTCAGACATCATTTCTAGTAAGGATGGTGTTGTGAAAGGGCATTCTTCAGCTGCAGCACAATCATCTCAGATGAAAGAGTCCCACTCTCCCTATTACCATGGCTACGATCCTTATTATTCGCCAAGTTACTTGCACCCTGGGCAGGTCGGTGTCCCTGCAGTTGGGAATGGCGGGAGCACGCAGAGCATGAAAATCAAGAAGGAGTCTGAAGAAGATGCAGAAAAGAAAGACAAGACAGAGCAGTTAGATGCCAAGAGAGTGGACCATGCTTCGGCATCTCTACAGCCTCAGCACCAGTCGGTGATCACACAGAGACACCCTGCCCTGGCTCAGTCACTTTATTATGGCCAGTATGCCTATGGACTGTATATGGACCAGAAGTCTCTGATGGCCACCAGCCCTGCCTACAGACAGCAGTATGAGAAGTACTATGAGGACCAGAGGCTGGCAGAACAGAAAATGGCCCAAACTGGGAGAGGAGACTGTGAAAGGAAAAATGAGCTGCCCTTGAAAGAGCTGGGCAAGGAGGACAGTAAACAGAAAAACATGCCATCAGCCACAGTCTCAAAAGCTCCCTCTACTCCAGAGCCTAGCAAAAACCATTCTAAACTAGGGCCGTCAGTGCCTAGTAAAACTGAGGAGACAGGTAAATCGCAGCTTCTCTCCAACCACCAGCAGCAGCTTCAGGCCGACAGCTTCAAAGCTAAGCAGATGGAAAACCACCAGCTTATTAAGGAGGCTGTAGAAATGAAATCTGTCATGGACTCTATGAAGCAGACAGGTGTAGACCCAACCTCGAGATTTAAACAAGTAAGATTGTGGAGCATGGCCCCTACAGGGAGTGAGCCGTCTGAGACTTGTACATGTCTGGGCTTGGTGGTTAGCGCTTCTTCGCAGGCAATAAGCCAGGGGTTCATTAGGGTTCATTCCTCTTCTCTTGAAAAATATTTTCAAAGACTGTCTCAGGAGTTACTGTGTACCTCTGAAATGTGCATTACTCACAGTTTCCTAAAAAGAACTGTGGACAGGTGCCTTTTGTGTTCTGTGATGCTGTTCACTGACTGAATCTGACATGGGCCCTTGATTTGTTACTGAGTCCAGAGTGGGGGAATCCTGCAACATGGCCACGGAGTTTCCTTCTGACGTAGTTAACGCTGAGATTCCGAGTCTGATCTCTAAAATATGCGTTGTTCTACATTTACACATTTCTACAGGCATTTTTTAGGAATATTAAAACTGGGTTCCTAAATTCACATTTCCCACTGAACTTTGCAGTAAAATTTGGGACCCAGATGTCTTTCCCATGGTGTCTGAGATGCCTGGATTTTGGTTTTACACCTGCGTCAAGTGCCCCAAAGTAGAGCTCAGTGCCAGGTAGATATGCCTCAGGCAGTCATCCCAAAGCCCCGTTACCAAAGGTTCCATGTGCACACACCTGGAACTCGGTCCCCGTGAAATCACACATGTGCTAGCACTTTCTGTCACGGTTCCGACATCCTGACTCTGCAGTCCTGTGAGTGTTGATTCTGGAATTCCCCAGTGCTCCTACCCCACGCCCGTGCTTAGACATCCTTGGTGAAGCAGAACAACAAAATCCTTTTTTTCGTGTTCATGTCTGCCCAAAAAGCCAGACCTCAGGCCCGATTTTGAATGTTCACTTCGGATCTAAGTGCCCAGTGGGTTCAGATCGTGAATGGGATGGGAACCACCAAGGGCCTTCTTGTGGCCTGACTCAGGCGGTGGCTTCACGGGGCTGTGTTAGAACTGCACAGTTTTGAGAAGGGGGCTTATAGATGGCTTTGTTTTCTAATAGAAAAAGCATAAGGTATGCTATTACTTTGAAACTTTGTTTTGATTACGGTATTAGCATGCAATGAGATGCGAGCCAATATACTGAGCCCCAGCTGCAGATTAAGAAAATGTATTAGGAAACCAAGACTTTTCCCCCCTAAGTGATATTAATTGCTGTAGTAATTTCTTAAATTTATTATTACTAGCCTGAGTTGTAGTTTTAAAAACTCTGTTTACCTATGTAAGATACTAGAGAGAAATGAGCATCAGGTTAAATACCCGTGAGGATGTTATATAATATGGAGAAGTGACATTGAGGGCCCACCTCTGAATCCCCTTGGACCTAAGTGTGAAGCCCACCCCCATACACGGGCAGCAGTGTGACCCTGGGGTTACGTGGAACTTTAAAAGATTTGGTTTTGTCTTATGTAAAAGTAATCGATAATAATGCCTACCCATTGCGTATTTTGCTGTGTGTAATGCGTACTTTTTTGCCCAAATTTTTGAGGGAAAGATGAGGATGTGCATTATACATGGGTAGTGCCTGAAATACCTTGTGTCTGTTCTTGTGTTTTGTAATTGTTGTTACATAAGATTTCTTGAACCCTAATATGTTCAAAAATAAATGCTTAAATTCCTTTATAATGCAGAAACAAATATCTAAACATAAATACAAAATTACATTGAAATATTAAAACAAGATTTTTTCCCCTGAAAGTTTGGGCCAAAACACGGGCGCGCATTATACATGGCAAAGTGCAGTGTTCAGTGTGGGAGGTGCAGCTCCGTGCAGCGCTGGTGTGCGGATGGGTGTTAACTTCGTACGGGAGTAGTAGTAGTGGTGCCGTCATAGTGGTTGATGGGTTTTTTCTTAAAAATCAAAGTTTTAAAACAAACCTTTTTCTAAAAAATCAGGATCCAGATTCAAGGACGTGGCATCATNGGGCGCGCATTATACATGGCAAAGTGCAGTGTTCAGTGTGGGAGGTGCAGCTCCGTGCAGCGCTGGTGTGCGGATGGGTGTTAACTTCGTACGGGAGTAGTAGTAGTGGTGCCGTCATAGTGGTTGATGGGTTTTTCTTAAAAATCAAAGTTTTAAAACAAACCTTTTTCTAAAAAATCAGGATCCAGATTCAAGGACGTGGCATCATTACGTTTACCAGCCCAAATACTTGGATCAGCAAAAGTCAGAAGACCTTGACAGAGAAAAGAAATTAAAAGAGGATAGTCCCAGGAAAACTCCCAATAAAGAGAGTGGCATGCCCGGCCTTCCTGTATCATTAACCAGCATTAAAGAGGAGCCCAAAGAGGCCAAGCGTCCTGACTCTCAATCCATGGAGGAGAGCAAGCTGAAAAATGATGACCGGAAGACTCCCGTGAACTGGAAGGACTCTCGGGGAACCAGAGTGGCTGTGTCCTCGCCCATGAGCCAGCATCAGTCCTACATTCAGTACTTGCATGCTTATCCTTACCCACAGATGTACGACCCCAGCCACCCTGCCTACCGGGCTGTGTCTCCGGTCCTAATGCACAGTTACCCTGGTACGTGTTGTGGGTTCTGACTATATTGAGGGGAAGAGGCTGTGTTTGAATCTTGGCTATTAAAAACTCAGAATACGCGATTAGACACTTCAAGAGGGCGATTTGTTTTGCCTGTTTTTATGCTGCTTAAAGTCCCCAAAGTGAAACTGATTTAATGTAATGTAACTCTTAATGTAAGAGTTCTTTAAGATGAAATGTCAAGAGTCCTCAGCTGGTGTCTCCATGGTCTCCGATAGGCCACTGTACTGTTAGACTGACGGATACATTATTGCCTGTGAAAACATTATAAGTACTTACTGTCATAATCATTATAGTTACTATTACTTTCACTTAAGCAGGCACATAAATGTATGAAATGGCTGTAAGCTCAATTCTGTTTATAACCTCCCTTCATCAGGATGAATTAACTGGAGGAAGAAAATTGGAGAACCTAGACACAGTTTAACAATGATGTAGCCCATTCTTAATGTAATCCCCTGTTGAGATCTATGATTCTTATCCCAAATTCATGTAATACAAATGATTTCTTTGAAGATGTAGCTCATAACTTGATGTGGCATTTGTTGTTTATCTGCAGGGGCCTATCTCTCTCCAGGATTTCATTATCCTGTTTATGGGAAGATGTCAGGGAGAGAAGAGGCAGAGAAAGTCAGTACCAGCCCCAGCATCAACACGAAAACCACCACTGAATCTAAAGCACTGGATTTGCTCCAGCAGCATGCCAACCAGTATCGTAGCAAGTCTCCTGCTGTAAGCCTCCTTCTGTTGTCATTTAAAGCTCTATGTTTTGAGGGGGCTGGGGGACGCACTGGAGAACAGCCTTAAATAGAAATGGTTTTGGACCCCAGCTGTGCTTTTTGGATGCTGGTTTATCCTAATACATAAAGAGTGGAATGTTCAAAAGTAAGATGGTTTCACACGCGAGGAAACAAAATTGTTAAAGTGTGTATAGTATCACAAGGTTTTTTCTGTTGCAAAATCTCTATCTTGCCTTCTCAGGAGGATGCCTATTTGGGTGGACGTTTAAATTCATAGGAAGCAACTTTTATGCAAAATATTTGTGATGCAAGATCTTTTGGTGCACTGGCGTGGCAGACTGAGTCACCCGGCTAAGGAGTGGTTGGCTGCGCCTGCTCTCTTTCAGCCTTGACTGACCATCCTGTCCCTGTAACTCCGCTAAGTAGCGCAAACGTTGTGAAACATGCTTTATCAATACCACTGCCCTGCACCCATCCCCAGCCCCCAGAAGGACTGTTGTGAAGAGAGACAAAAGAAAGGTTGTGGTTCTTGGCAAGAAAGAGAAGTTTGGACTAAAATAAAATGCAGGGTCTGTGATGAGAATGGTATGTGTCTTCAGTGGAACAGAACAGACAAAGATGGTTAAAGTTATGGGATAGATGCTCCCCCCAAAATGTGCATGAAATAGAAGAGTAATCAGAAGACTTGACTTAAAGAAGTTTCTACAACTACTTCTTTTCCTTGAGCCATATTTCAAAGTTGTTTCTGGAAAGAAGTTGGGGTAGATTCTAAACCTACAATTACGAGTGAATAGAGAGAGAAGTCTTCTTCAGTCATTTGAGGAAAACATTGATGCTGCTTTTGGGTGGACCAAGTCTTTCATGTTGACTTAATTCCACTGGAAACCGAAGCATTTCTTGAGTTGATCTTTAACTACCAAATAATTCCAAGTATCTGTGGTTACTCTTTAATCATTAACACATATTGCGGAAGGGGCAAAGGTGGTACTCTTACTACTCCCCCCCCCCCCCCGAGAATTAACGGGGAAATCCCTCTTTTCTGTTGCAGCCAGTGGAGAAGGCTACGGCTGAGCGGGAACGGGAAGCAGAAAGGGAGAGGGATCGCCACTCCCCCTTCGGCCAGCGGCACCTGCACACGCATCACCACACCCACGTTGGCATGGGTTACCCACTAATCCCTGGTCAATATGACCCTTTCCAAGGTCAGCAGTCTGTCGTTATGGTGCCTCTTCATTCTGCTTTGGAAAACAGTTGACCAAATTGCCTTTTGTGTCTTAAAAGATAACTGAGCTCTGAGTTAACAGTAGCTGGGCAGGACTTTTAACTCACACTTCCTAGTATTTCCTGGTGGTAAAACTAAGGCTATCCCACATCTTTGTATTCTACTGAGACACAAAATTGCTACCACTTAATAATTGTCACTTGTTGATGTTATCAGTGGCTTCCTGTGACCTCACAGACGGAGGGTGGCTGGGCACCAACTGAAACAGTCGGAAGATCAGATAGCTCACCTGAGGGAGGCTGTGGGGAGGAGGGAGGCCGGTGGGAGGCTTTGGGGAAACTCCTGGTCCTGAACTTCTGTAGGCCTTTTAACTTGCTCTTTTCCCATGGAAGTAGCAGAAGAAAAGTGATCAGGCTCAACACTTTTTATAACCCAATTCAGGGACTCTTCTTAGCCTTTTGCTGCTTTGACTCTTTCACGAAAGATGGAAGAACACCTTTTAAAACTCCGTAAGATTGACATGCAGGGGCCTTCAGTTCATGGTGTTTCAGTTGAACGTGTGCCATTTGTCATGACACCGTCACCTTATCGCAGGTGGGCCATAGCACCACTTCCACCAACAGATCACCTGCTGGGATCTTGCTTTCCTCGCTCAGGCTGCCATAACGAAGTGCCACAGCCTCTGTTGCTTTAAACAACAGGAATGTACCTTCTCACCGTTCTGGAGGCTGGGCGTCTCGGTCAGGGTGCCAGCATGGCCGGTTTCTGGGGGAAGCTCTTCCTGGCTTGCAGGCAGGAAAGAGAAATACCACCCTGAAATACCTTGACGAGCTGTGCACTCATCTGACCTCTTCTCTACATCTGGGCCGAGCAGGGAGGGGGAGTTACTCTCTGATGTCTCCTCTTATAAGGACGTAAACTCCGTTGGATCAGGGACCCACCTTTATGACCTCATTCATCTTAATGACTTCCATATTAGTCCTGTCTCCAAATACAGTCACATTGGGGGTTATGGCTTCCAACCAGGAGTATTGGAAGGACGCAGTTCAGTCCCTAGTGCTTGCCAAGTTTCCTCTTAGTCTGCCTGCGCGGATACGAGATGATATGTTCAAAGGTGCTTGCAGAAGTGGGGGATGCTCTCCAGATGGGAAAGGGTCGTTTTCATTTATTCAACTCACCTGACTTGGTGTCAGCTAGGGTGTTAAAGAGAGAACATAAAGGACTTAAAGGGAGAGAGCAATCTTTCCTAGGTTGTTTCCTCTATTTTTTCCAGAATTGTTTTCCATAGAATTAAAAAGAATTTTCTATTGGCAACCTCATGGCATTTGGAGCTGCCACATTCTCTGACTGTTACTGTTCTCTTACACGGTAAAAGTTAAGGCTATTTCTGAGTTTGGCATTGTGTTCCATCCCTAGGGAAAGTGTTAAAGTGATCAAAGTTATTACCAAAGTATTGTATTCTAAGCAAATAGCATGTTGCTTCTTTAACTTACGGTGACTTTTGATTCCTTTTGTTACCTGGTACCTATTATTTCTCCCGAGCTTCCTATTCAGGAATGCTTGGAAACCATTTGGCACCATGCAGAGCTAGACAGATGGAATGCTGTATTCTCTCTGAATAGCTGTTACGAAGACCACAGAGTATTTGATACAGGGGTGGATATTGGTTAGGCCAAGGGGTTTGCACTCTGTCCTTGCTGCATGAAATATTTTGTGTGTGTGTTCAGGAAAGGACATATCACCGCTGTCGGGTCTGCAGCCCTTCACCACTGGGCCTGTCTCTACTCTTATCTCTCCGAGTGTCACAGAAGCCCTGCTTTTTTTTCCCATTAGGCTTGACCTCCGCTGCCCTCGTTGCCTCTCAGCAGGTGGCTGCCCAGGCATCTGCATCAGGAATGTTTCCTGCACAAAGGAGGTAAACATTTTTTACATTTTGAATCAGTTTTTCAGATAGACATCTCGGTGGGAGGAGGCAAGTGTAGGCATTTTAGACCAAAAACTTAGGGCTGAGGATTTTATGTTAGTGTTATGAATATGCTTTTATTCCACACTATGCTTTACATGCAACTTCTGTTCCGTAAACCAAATTCTGTAGCTGTGCTGTAGATTACTATTTAATTGATAAGGTTTTTAAACAGTTGGAAAGTTTCTTACGTTATTCTCATAGCTCTGTTAAAATAATTTACTAAGGCTCCCTTTGTGTTCTTATGTTTAAAAATAGACTTGCAAATGGGGAAGTTTATTTTCATAATGCTAAAGGTAATATTGGTTGTTCATTTTAATTATCTCTCAAGTGTTTTGAAAAGGAAAATAATATATTTTCACGATGTGTATCATTACCCTTGTGTTGATTCACTTTCTTATGGAATTCAATTCCATGAATTGAATAGAACTAAAATAAGCCTATTGGTCTTATGGTTTTCAGATTTGCAGTGTCAAATGTGGATAGAACTCTATGCTAAGGTTGTCTTTTCTTTTGCAGAGAATAACAAGATTGGAAATGTACGTTGTCATGTGACTGGATCACATGGGGAAGCGCTTTATACAGACATCAGTTCCATGGTGTTAATTTGAAATGCCTTAATGGCAGGCAAAAACCAGTCATTTCATTTTTGTAAATTACAGATTTTATCACAGAGTAACAAATGTTGCTGTAATTAAACTTCTGTTTTATATATATATATACGTATACATATATGTATATATACATATATATATTCTTTACTTTTTGTATCAGTAACCAGGCTCGCACACACAGGGTCTGCTGCCAAGTTGCAAACCACTCGGTAAAGGAAATAAAAAAAAAATGTATTTGTCACGTTGAAAAGTGTTAGCCGCAGAAGGCTGCTTACTTTCTTTTCCTTTTCCTTTTAAATTGTAAATAAATAACGTTATGTATCAGTGTGCCTGAACCTTGCATATCCTTCATATATTTCCCGTAAGCCCCTCAGAAAGGCTAACTCTGATGAGGACACTTGGTACAATTTAGATGTCTATTTGGTGGCTCCTGTTAAAGACGCATCAGTGTAAAAACGTTTCTGTAGTCACTGTTTGTACTTGTGTATTGTGGAAAAATACTTTTGAAGGCATGGGGTTGCCAGTAACACACACAAAAAACTGTGTTGTACATACTGTAAAGATTAAAATGGGGAAATAGTGAGCATCTGTGAATAATGAGGTGTCATTTTTTGATAATCTTGAATGGCAAATAACCCAATAGCCTGCATACCAGAGACATCTGTGATTGTTGTATTACTTGAATAGTCCTGCAGTCCCCTTTTTTTTTTTTAATGTTTACAATTATCCAGTTTTAGAAGAGAGAGACTTTAATGCCATTGCCTGGTTACTTGTTTTATGCTGTAATCTAGTTTATTTTATGTAAAATGTATATTGAATGCTTTCCTTTTTTATACCTGCCTTAAATAATTTGGCAATCAGAATTAAAAAGGTTTTTTTTTATAATGGCTTCTTGTCTGTCTCGTGTTATTGCCAGCTGGCTGATAGTGATTCTAATCTTCATTAGAAAGGTTTCCTAGTATTAGGCATTTTCAATGCATAAGATACAGTCCGCAGATAACTTTTCTTATATGGTACACAGGTATGACAACCAAATAGTACATTTAGTTCAGCAGACATATGCATATTTTCTGAGCATTTACTCCAAACATGGAATATAATATTACCTGAAGTAGGTAGATACAGGTTTCTTTGGTATGGAATGATATTCCACAGGTGTAAGTCTTGTGCCATATGGACAGTAGATAAGATGCTTAAAAAGTGTCAGCTAGCCACTTATTTGACATATCATTAAATTGTTTTACTAGAATATTTTATGCAAAATGTACAGAATTAACTGGCTCCTTACTTGCTTTCTTCCTTTGTCCTTTCCTTCCAATAAATCTCAGGCCTTGTAAGATGCCAGCGTGTAGCAGTGAGCAGAGCAGACAAAATTTCCTGTCTCATAGGGTTTTCATTTTCTACTAGGTGGGGTAGACATAAACTATATTAGTGATAAGCAGAGTACAGCAGGTCCTCGAATAACATTTTGTTGAACTTCTTTTTGTTATAATGTTGATTAGATAAACTCTTACTTAATTAGCCTGTGGCAAAACTGGTTTCCCTCTACGTTGTTTCACTTAAAATCACAGAACCTATTGTGGGATGTTAAGTGGGCGCTTCTTAACTGCACATGAGCTGGTTGGTAACTGCTATGGAGAATAACAAAGCATGGGTGTGAGCCCAGGTAACGTGTGGGAGGCCTCACTGAAGGAGACAAGGAAGCGGTAGGCGCACACCTAGGGCCAAAGCATCGCAGTGAGATGGAAAGCAAGAGCCCAAGCCTTAAAGAAGGAGTGTGCTTCCTGTGTTTGGACTGGTTGATTTCAGTGCTTCGTTCCAGCTGTAAGTTTTTAGGATTTTACTATAATTGCTAATGACAGTCTGACCGCTTGGTGTTCTAAAAAGTTCTTTAAGTTGACAAAATTTATCTTGGTGTAATTTGCTTAGCTCCCCGACTTAGAGGACTGCACTTCACAAATGAGTAAATTTCTGTAATCAGAGAGAAATGCTTCCTGTGGTTTGGGAAAACCGCCATGAAGGGTTTGCTTCTGCTGCGTGCCTTGCGGGTCCGGTCCATGTTCTCAATGCATTTTCAGTGGGATGATGTTTCTCCTCATTCTCAGTGTGTTTTCTTTTGAATTTCATCCATGTTGTCATTTATAAAAATATTGTTTATGGGGTTTCTTGTTACACATAAGAGTATTTCACGTACTTTCATCATTTTTTATCAAATTTTTTCAGTTCTTACATCATATCCAGATGTGTCCTTGAAGACTTGGTCTAATTGCTCTTATACCAGTTTAAACAAGTATGTTTCTTCTGTTCAGAATATGGTTTCAAGTGTGTCTGTCGGTGTCCTACATGCTGACCCAACAATTCAATTGTTGAAACACAGGAGCAGAATTAGGGTCAATTTCCCTCTCCGCCAGCTGAATTACTGTGTTTCTGTTGGTGGCTCAGCAATACTGTGGATTCCTGTTGCCTTTTCTACTTTGAGTAATAAGTATTTTGAAAAATCATATAGAAGCCAATCTTGCCTTTCAGCTACAAAATGACTGGTTGTGTGCTTATTACATACCAGACTTGTACTCACTTCCAGTGCATGCCTAAATAGATAGTGTATGAACAGGGGCATTAGACCGTGCTTAACCCCGCTGCTATAATAAACAAGAGCGCTGATAAATATGGAGAGATATATGACCAAAAGGATGATACAATTTAAATACTGGCTCCCCCAAGGCTTTTCTGGAACATTATTCACGACTGGTTTACATTAATCACTAAATGGAGTTTTGTTTCTCCCCCTTACTTTTACGGTGTTTTTGCTGATGACAATATGAATTGCCAAAGGCCATAGCTTGTTTATGTTACGTGTGCCATTTCTGTAGCCAAGTACATAGTCAGTACTGAATAGCAAATTAAAGATTCCCAAAAGACAAGCATGCCTGGCTCCATTATATTACTATGATGAATCTGTCATTAATGCGGTTCTAATTGTTTTACTTTTATAGACATAAAATCAGTCCCCTTCGCGACTAATAATAGGGTTTATTGATTTTAGTGAACATTATTCATTCCAGGCCTGCTCCTATCAGCGTGTCCTGAACATATGCAGAGAGCCTGCAGTGATGATACAGTGCAAATTCACTTCGTGGAGACACGAGACTGAAGAGTTGTGTACAGCTGTAGTCCCATCGAAAACAGAATATTAAAACAAGGTAATAGGTGCCATACAGAACCGTTTGTTCCTAGATTAGGATCTCTGGTGGCTTCTTCATGGAAAGTTGCCACTGCTGGTCTGCCCAGGTCATTAACAGTGGCAGAGTGAAAATGCTGGCCGTGTGTATTCACTGGCTGTGACCCTGATTTAGTGTGGTTTCAGCCCAAGAGTCTGGGAGTAACCAGAATGAATAGCTCTGATTGATACAGGACAAAACAGCCATTTAAATGATCACTACTGGTCATTTCATTCCCTCCCTGACTCTGAAAAAAGAGAAGACAGGCAAAGCTATTTATTATTGTTTTGTCACTAACCACAGTCATCCATTCCCTGCTTCCTGCAGAAGCCCGGGTCATAAATGTGGTTTGCTTTCAGTTAACTTCAGGAGAGAAAACAGCGTGGTCCTCTATGAGCAGTGCTTTTGTTGTGTTTTTTTTTTTTTTTTAATTTCTTAACCAAATCACTATCTAAAGCAGAGGTTCCCACCCTCTGCACTATTGACATACTGGACCAGAAAATTATTGGTTTGCGCAGAGTTTGGGTGCTGTCCTGTGCACTGTGGGACCTTATAGCCGGTCTCCACCCAGCAGATGCCATTGGCAACTTCGAACCACAACCCCCACTCCAGGTTGTGCCTGCCAACTGGTCATGAAATTCAGATCGCCTGCCCGGCCTGTGCCCCATGGGGCATGGCTGATTTCCCCTCTTCTTTGTTGCTTTGGAAGATAAGTAGGCCACCAATGGCTCCCGGTAGCCCTGTGGAAGTACAGTATAATGGGGATGCTCATTTGACCAACATGGGTTAAGTTGAGCAGAATGTAGCTTTAAAAAAAAATTGGATGGACCAGATTTTAAAATAATAATTAGTAGTTTTTGCAGATTGAAAATGAGTTCAATTTGCCCTGGCTGGTGTGGCTCAATGGATCAGTTCGCCAGCCTTCTAACTGAGATGTTGCCGGTTCTGTTCAGGCCAGGGCACATGCCTGGGTCATGGGCGAGTCCTCAGTGTGGGGTGCTCGAGAGACAACCACACATTGATGTTTCCCTTTCTTTCTCCCTCCCTCCCCCTCTCTCTGGAAATAAATAAATAAGATCTAAAAAACAAAATAAAAGAAAATTCAAACCTAAAAGCCATGTTGCGGGGGCGAATTTATCTCACAATGTGTCAGTTAGTACAATATGCTTTGTATGTTTTGTTAAAAATCCTCACACTAGCTCTCAAAAATGGATTTTATTTTTCTCTGGAGTGAAGGTTTTTGTGTTGGAAAACCTGGAACAAGGTCATTCCTAAGTGAGCCTCTGGGACTGAACTTACACTTTTTCTAGCAGGGAGTGCCATTCGGGCCCATGTACATGAGTGAACTTGGGAGCTTCTCAGATGCACTCTATTTCCCTTAGACATTTGAAGATAGAATGACAGGAAGCGTGACAAACTTGGAGATTCACAGCACATAGATCTCTGGGGCCATCATGAGCACAAGGCACTGACAAAGCTCATGGGCATGTGCAGGTTCAGAGTCCAGGTTCATGGTCTGTTCCGACTGGCCAGGCCCTGGCCAGTCTCTTGTCACCCTCTACCTGGAATGGTAAGTACGTGGGGGCAGAACAAAACTTACCTGTGTCAACCTGAGAAACATCCAGTCCTGGAGAGAATGTAAGAGTCGATTTGAGCCACACTGATGGCTTGTGCTGGTGTGCCAGATCTCATGCTCTGGAGAAAAAGTTTGCAGCAGCTTTTATCATTTGAAATTAAAAAGGAAACATGAGGAAGATTACGTGGAAGTGGAAGAAAGCAAGGTAGGGATTGGATTACAGGATAGTTAAGATTACGTGCTCTCTTAAGGGTTGTCACTTCTGAAAAGGCATTTCAAAAGTGTGGTAACCTAGATGCACAGAAACCATGGACAGGGCTTGCTTAAGGCAAAGATAAACTTTACTAAAAAGTTTTATGCCTGGGGCAGTGACTACCCACTGACCTGTCCAGTTAGGAATTTATGATCATATCACCCTGGGAAGTTCCTTTCCCTTTTTTCAGTCACACCTTAGTGTGTAATAGAAATAAATGGCTAATCGCCGAAGCTCTCTCCAGCTCAGCCCAGCTCTGCAGGTGGCTACTAAAAATAGATCAAAGTTGACATGCAAAATGAAGCCTGTTTGACATCTTTGAAAGAAACACTTCTTGAGGAATGGAGTTACAACCTTGTATTTCTTTTTCAAGGGTATCAGAATTCCTTCATTTTCAAGTCAGGAGACTTAACATGGTATCATCCTTCCCACTATTAGGAAATTTAGATGTTATTTTATTTACCTTCAGCATTTAAAAAACAACTGTTACTCCTTTAGCCAAGAAAATTGGGGAACCAGAATCGTTATTTATCGACTCATCTTTCTATTAATTTATGGAGGTGTTTGCCTCCTTTTTTTTTTTCACTTCTTTGACTACAGCCCCTTTTACGTTCTGCCTCCCTCTTACGGGTACCCAGGATAGAAGTGGCCCCACCCAGATAAACCAGCATAATCTCCTCATTTCAGGGTCAGTTGATTAGCGGTCAATTCCACCTGTAATCTCAATTTCCCTTGGCCAGGTAACCTAGCATATTTACAGTTTCTAGGGATTAGGAAAAGGACATCTTTGGGGGGTTACTATTCTGCCTAGCACACCACCCGCCTCAATTTCCCTTCTGCCTGGGCAGTAGTAATTGCACAATAATAATAGCAGCTATTTATATAGTATTTATTATGCACTAGACACTGTTCCTCAACACTTTGCATACAACAACTCATTTCATTCTCATAACAACGGGATTACTATTCCCATTTTAGAGCTGACAAAGCTGAAGCAGTGAAGTAGTTAGGAAAACGACTCTGTCCCTACGCTCACCCCGCTTGGTAGGTGACAGCAGGCTGCATGACCCCTGTGCTCCCCTGCTTCAGAAGGAGACTGTAAACTCCCTGGGTGACGGACAAGACCTAGCCAGCTTGCCTTTGCTAAAGTATTTACTACTGAGGAGGGGCAACTGAGGGAAATACAGTGCATATCCCTACGTTGTATGAGACAAAGCCCCCTGGAGTTGGACATCGATCCAGACCCAGGAAACAGCCAGGAGGGTCCTGACCACATTACAGAAGGACAGAAGTTTCTGGAAGATTTACTTTTAAGAGATTGTCATAGTAGTCGTTGCCGCCTCTACCACATACATCTGTAAACTAGAAGCTCAGAGCACGAGCGCTGGGCTTGATGGGAACTTGTGTGCTGGTGTCAGGGACTAACAAGGAAACTGGATGCTCTTGTGATTCTGGAAGAGACTACCGTGGAGTCCAACAAAGCGTCATTCGTGTGTTCCGTCACGGGGTCTCAAGTTTGGACCCGGTTGTCTCTGCGTGGTGGTGTAGTGCCAGAAGAAGACATTCGCGCCACAACGTTAAACTCACTTTTTATGACCCAATCCTTTTCTAGTTCATTTTGTATGTACTGAGGGGTTGGGGGAAGATGTATGGAACATTTATTTGCAAAATGTAAACATTGAAACTATACTTCAATTCCAATTGTATTAGAATTACTTCTTTATTTTAACATAAAGGAAGCCTTTAAAAAATAACCTAGATTTGTTTGTTTGTTTTGCCTCTGAGAGGACTTTGTTCCAGATAACATGTGCTGGCAACAGGATATGCTGTTTGATTAAACAGTTCTCCCTAATATGGGCTTCCGTGGGCAGTGGCCCAAGGCCCCCCGAGCCGCGTGCAGTCCATTAAAGAACTTCGGTTGGAAACAGAAGGTGGTCCCATCTCCCCGTCACTCTCCAGAGAAGGTGGTTCCGTCACCCACCCCATCCTTGTAGGTCAGATTCCCGTCTTCCAGGGGCCTGTGTGTCTCAGGTGGCAATCGGCAGGTTAGGGCGAAGAGGGGCACAATTCGCAGCATCACAGGGACGGCCTCTCAGCGTGGCGATCGTGGAGAAAGGCAGCTTCTCTGGCAGGGTCGTTGCAGAGTTAGGTGTTTGCAGCTGCCTGTAACAGACACTGTGACTTAAACTGCCTTTAACCACAAGGAAGTGTCTTCCACTACATGAAGCCGAGCACAGTGACTTCCAGACACGGTCCCTCCATGCTGCTGGTTCTGCTTCTCTGAAACACTCTTCACTTTGTCCTGCTCTTGTCCCCTCATGTTATGGCCACAGGAGTTGCAGAAGCCTCATCCAGAGACACCAATGTCCCCAGGACAGGGCTGAGTGTTTTCGTGTCTCTCAGGAGGGAAGAAACCTTTCTCGGATGCCTCCGACCCACACCCTCTCCTATCTCCTAGGCCAGAACCAGGCAAGTCCTGAACCATCACGGGCAAGAGGAGGAGATGGCCGTGACTGCCCCTGCTAACAGAGGTGAGACTGTCCCTGGGCCACGCAGCAGAGGGGTGGATCATGTGTTCTGTTAGGGAGAAAGGAGGGGTGGGATGGTGTTTTGCTGCCTGAGAATAAACCTTGAGGTCAGTGAGACTTGGGAGATTCTCCTGGCGCACTCTCAACTTCTCCTGAGGTGTAAGTCTGCGTATGGGCTAGGGTGTGGGAAGCAGGCGGTTGTTTGCTGTTAGGGTGTGGGGCGGTACTCTCCTTGAGGAGAAAGAGAAGCCACACTTTAGCCCAGGGCTCAGAGAGCTTTAAGTTGACTCTAGGCTGCTGTGGCTCAGAGGATTGAGCCCTGGCCTGCAAATCGAGGGGTTGCCTGGTTCGATTCCCCATCAGGGCACAGGCCTGGGTTGCAGGCCAGGCCCCCAGTTGGGGGCCTGCCAAAGGCAACCAATTGATGTTTCTTACACAGATGTTCCTCTCCTTCTCTTTCTATCTCCCTTCCTCTCTCTCTAAAATCAATAAAATCTTTAAAAAGAGTAAGTTGAGGAAGAGCATTGACCTGACTGCTTAAGTGGGGGCTTAAGTGGCGGGGAGAGAAGAGGTGACTCCCATGGAGTTGGGGGCAGTGCGGGGCAGAGCAGTGGGTAGGGAAGGAGCTAAAGGGATGGCCCCGTGTCCTGCCTCCCCATCAGCCTTTACTGGGGTCCAGTGTGCACAGGCCCATCCTGCCGCGGGAGGATGGGAAAGTTCAGTGGCCCTGTGTAGTGGTCCCCGACTTGAAGAGGGGTGGGTGGGCTAGTGGCCCACTTACCTGGTCTAGTGAGAAACACTCCCAGTGGGATTAAAGTCCTTTGAAAGAAGGGATTCCGAATTCGCCCAGGAAACATTCCCTGAGTGCCTACTCAGGGCCACGTGTTTCCGGGGATGGAGCACCCAGACCATGCACTCACAGCGCTTCTAGACAGAGTGGGCGGCCCTCCCCTCTGTGGCTCAGCCACGTGTCTCTGCAGAGCTGAGCAAAGCAGAGCCCGCAGACCTGTGTTGATGGGGAGGATCTGATGTACAGACGAGCGCTCACTTTGGGGACTCTGGGACCACAGCTCATAAACCTCCAGGCCTGAGGTGCTCAGCCTCCGAAATCCCCAGGTGCCTGTGTGTCGGCCGCCTCTACACCCCCACCCTTCCCTTTGGTGACAAGATATGCAAAGACACAATAAAATATGGGTTTTGCGACAACAGGTTGGTGACTAGACAGTCTCCCATCAGGGCTGCCTCCAAGCAGGGGCCAAAGAGGGATGAGTTGTGGAGAGGCCCCCAGAGGCAGCTGTGACTGCAGCACTGTGGGCTTCGCCATACGGGCCGCTGGAGGGTGGCAGATGTGCCTGGAGACGGAAAGCTTGGGTGACTCATTTCAGCCCCCTGCTTAGATTCTGTCAAGCATCTTAGCGAGCAGCAGAGTCAGAGGCAAAAATTGCCACGTAGCAGAGAGAAGAAGCCCCAGGGCCTCTTCGTGGCCAGCCCGCACGTGGTTTCTATCTTGGGAGCCCTCACACTGAGCAGTGCAGCTTCTGGAAACCCCGTGTGACAGTCTAGGGGGCCCAGATATGTTCTTGTGACTGACTCTGGTGTGTGAAGCATGCTGAGGGCACGGAGGTGACCAAGCAGCGTCCCCAAGATCAGATAAAGAGGCTTTCTTTTCACATCTGGTGCTGGAAACTGAAGAATTGGTGCTTAAATATGAATGTGATATCCTCCTGGAAGGTCAAGGATCTCTAACTTTGTCTTGCTCCATGTAAGTGATTCCACAGACCTCTGAGGCTTCCCCTGGATATTTAGCAAGCTCAGCTGCGTGCTTCCTGCTAGCAAATGCCACCAGGCCTTCGTCAAGGAGTTCTAAGTTGTAAATAACAGAGACCTGTTCAAACTAACCTCAGCAAAATAGGATTTAATGCAGAGCAGAGAGAATCTAAGGGAGCCAGGGTAGGAAGTGCATACAGGCTTCGAGACGGCTGGCATTGGGAACTGTGAGATTTTCAGGTGCTCTCTCTCTCTCCCTCATCACATCCTCTTCTCTGCTCTTTCTCCTCTTCTGTCTCACTCTTTCTCTTCTCTTTCCACTGGTTCTCTCTGATTCTGGAAGCACATGGACAGCCTCGACTGGCCCTACTGTCTGGCATTTCTAATTCCAAATTCCCGAGAGAGAAGATCAAAGTGGCCGAGCTCGGGTCCAGTGAGCCAGCAGCGTGCTGCAGTTGAGAGTGAACTTGGAGCTAGGAATGGGGACAGAGTGCTAAATTACCTCCTAGGTTTGGCTCTTTGGGGCCAGCCCTGCATCACTGCCATCTAACAGGAACAGAAGTGCATTCAAATCAACTTAGTTACAGAGAGGATTTATTAATAGCCTATGAGTCAGTCTTATAACATCCAAGGAGCGGAAGGGCACTGGCAGACCATGGTGGTGGTCTCTGGAAAACCCCTGAATCTCTTGTGAGTGTCACGTAATCTCTCACCGCTGTTTCTTTTGGTGCAAGTGCCCCATTCTCTTGCTTTTGTTGACAGACTGACCGTTTCTACATCTTAATGGTTCCCCTGCTCCTTTTCTTAAAGATGGCTTGGGATTACTATGGAGGTCACTCTGTCTCATTTCCACCATCATTTAATTGACACTTTTTATATTTTTTTAAAATTTTATATATTTTAATGATTATACCATTACAGTTGTTCTCTTCCCCCCCTTCATTCCCCTTTACCCTGCACACCCCGTCCCTCCCTCCCCCCTTTAGTTTATGACCATGTGTCTCAAGTTCTTTAGATTCTATATTTTCCCCTATTATTCTTGCCCTCCCCCCTGTCTATTTTTTACCTACCATCTATGCTACTTATTTTCTGTATCTTCTCCCCCCTTCTCCTCCTCCCACTCCCCTGTTGCTAACCCTCCATGTGTTCTTCATTTCTATGGTTCCACTCCTGATGTAGCTGTCCTCTTGGTTTGCTTTTGTTTTAGGTGTGGTTGTTAGTAACTGTGAGTTTGCTGTTCTTTCACTGTTTATATTTCTTATCTTTTTCTTAGATTAAGTCCCTTTAACATTTCATATGATAAGGGCTTGGTGATGATGAACTCCTTGAATTTGACCTTATCTGAGAAGCACTTTATCTGCCCTTCCATTCTAAATGAAAGCTTTGCTGGATAGAGCAGTCTTGGGTGTAGGTCTTTGGATTTCATGACTTGGAATACTTCTTTCCAGCCTCTTCTTGCCTGTAAGGTCTCTTTTGAGAAATCAGCTGACAGTCTGATGGGAACTCCTTTGTAGGTGACTGTCCCCTTATCTCTTGCTGCTTCTAGGATTCTCTCCTTCATTTTAATCTTGGCTAATGTAATTATGATGTGCCTTGGTGTGTTCCTTCTTGGGTCCAACTTCTCTGGGACTCTGAGCTTCCTGGACTTCCTGGAAGTCTATTTCCTTTGCCAGACTGGGGAAGTTCTCCTTTATTATTTGTTCAAATAAGTTTTCCACTAGTGGCTGTTTCTCTTCCCCTTCTGGTACCCCTATAATTTGAATGTTGGAATGTTTAAAGCTGTCCTGGAGGTTCCTAAGCCTCTCCTCATTTTTTTGAATTCTTATTTCTTTATATTTTTCTGGTTGGTTGTTTCATTCTTCCTTTTGGTCCACTCCCTTGATTTGAGTCCCAGGTTCCTTTCCATCACTATTGGTTTCCTGTGCATTTCCCTTCATTTCAATTAGTTTAGCCTTCATATGTTCCTCTAATTTGTGGCTAAAATCAACCAGTTCTGTGAGCATCCTGATCACCAGTGTCTTGAATTGTGCATTTGAGAAGTTCGCTATTTCCTGATCGCTTAGAGTTATTGGCTCTGGGGCTTTGAGTTCTTCTTGAGCCATATTTTGGATTGTTTGTGCCTGTTACGTATGAGGAGCAGAGCCCTAGGTGTTCACCAGGGCCGGGCCACTCAGTCTCTGGGTTGTGACGCAGTATGTGGGGGCGGGGCCAAAGGAAAGCAAAAGCGGGCCCCCTCTGCCGCCTCTTGCCGCCACCGTGGGCCGTGCCGTCTGTTCCACTGCATGTGAATGTGGGACTTCGGTCAGCCCGCCGCTGGGTTCGCCCACTGGGGCCTGCGCGGTCCGTCTCACTGCTCACTCCTTTGCTGGTTTATCTGCGTGTGAATATGTGACCGCAGCCAGCCCGCTGCCCCAAGCCCTCACTGGGTCAGCCGGACTTGGAGCTGCCTGTGCGCCTGGGTCGGGGGATCTGTCCTGCCCGACCCTGCTCCGCTGCTGGCTCCGCCCCTCTTACCGTCCCTGTTGAACGGTTAGTTGTTGTCGGACTTCCGTATAGTTCAATTTTCTGTTCTTTGGCTCTGTCTTTGTTCTCCAAACCTTTGTTGTATTCAAACTTGGTTGTGGGAGAAGGCACAGTGTTTCCACCTATGCCTTCATCTTGGCGGAAGTTTAATTGACATTTTAAAAAATGTATTTAATTGTTGTTCAAGTATAGTTTTCTGACTTTTACTCCTGTCATCATTTAATTGCCATTTTGATTCCCGTTCCACATGTCTATGCTGAGGGCCATGGATTTCTGTCTCTACAGTTGAATGTGGCTGGCTAGACTTGGGAGAGGTAGGGTAGAGTCAGACAGCTAGAACCTGGGACCACGCCCTGTAGAGGCAGATCCTCAAAGACAGGAGGTGAGTCTGTGGCATCTCTGTTGTGTCCAGACAGGACATTTACTCACTCGTTGGAGAGATATTGAATGCCTGTTTTAGACTTAAAAGCTGTTCTGGATGCTGAGAATGGAATAGTAAAGAGAAGAGATCAAACCCTGCCCTCGTGGAGTTGATATTCTACTGGTTGGAAATGACTATAAACAGACACATCCACAGATGTATAATGGTAAGTTCTAGAGATGAATTAAAGTACAGTGAAGAGGATATGGAATAACTAGGGAGAAGGAGAAATTTCCATTTCTGTGGTAAATAAATAAATATGGAAATATATAAATCTATATCTATCTATCTATATATATATATATTTGGTTTTTGTCTAGATTCCTGCCACAAAGCCCCTAAACCTTGGAATCATCTAAGTGATGAGTCCCTTTTGCCCAAACCTGAATTGTACTGATGGAGAGACTCTTGGAGGGCTCCTAGGTAATTTCAGGATGAGGCCAGTCCCCATAGAAGCCAACCGTGGGATCAGAGGGTTGGAACTTGGGGAGAAGGACTGGAGATTAAGTTCAATTGCCTGCAGCCAATGATTTAACAAATCATGAATATGAAATGAAATTTTGATAACTTGTCAACAGCGGTCAGGGAGCTTCCCGGTTGAACACGTCAGCGTGCTGGCAAGGCGGCGTGCTTGCCTGGAACCCAGCCTCCCCCACAGCATGTCCTGTGCATCTTTTCCACGTGGTTGTTCCTGAATTGTATCCTTAGAACAAAGATAGAATCATAAGTATAATACTCACCTAATTTCTACGAACCATCTTAGCACATCATCAAACCTGAGGGGGATTGTGGGACCCTCCAGGTTTGTAGTTGGCTGAAAGAAGTACAGGCAGCCTGAGGACCCCACATGTGGCTGGCGTCTGAATTTGGGGCAGTTTTGTGGGACTGCACCCTTAACCCGCGGGGTCTGTGCTAACTCCAGGTAGTGTCAGATGTGAATTGAACTGTAGGACGCCCAGTGGGTATTGGGGAATTGCTGTTGTAAAATTACATAATTTTATATAACAGGTTTGGGGAAGAGCCACCCAAATGAAATGGAGGAGCAAATCATGTAGATAGATGTCAGGGAAAATAACACTTCAGGCAAGGGGGGAGAACAGTGCAAAGGTCCTGAGGTGTTAGTGTGCTTGTGTATTTTAGGGAGAGCAAGGGGAACAGTGTGGCTGGAGCACAAGGAGCAGAATGGTTGATAAGGTGAGTGTGGACACAGCCTGGCAATGGTAGCCTCCAAGTTCACAGCCAGGTGAACTATCCCATAGTCAGGACAGAAAGCTCACAGATTTCAGGTGCACACATCACACAATTTACTGAAGCAATTTAAACTAAAGCATAGAGTTAGAAGCCAGTGGAAAGAAATGGAGAGGATTAATACACTTAGGCTGGGGTATAAGCAAATGGAAGGGCCACACCACTTGAACTCTGTTACACATGTTCATTCATCTTGTCTGTCTCTGTGGTGCATCAGCCTTCCCTACTGACGGTGAGGTCGTGAGGGCCCGAGAGGAGGGGAAGGAAGGTGAAAGTGCCTGGTGTCAGCTGATGCTCACTCTGTTGGAGAGCCTGGGCGAGAGCTGTGGTGTTCGCTTGACGAGCAGCCGTGGCTTTATTTGCATGGCCAGGACAGAGCCGTTGGGGCTTTGCATGATGGTTCCTAGTGAGTGGCTGCTGTAAGACCTCATGGATATTGAGCGCTTCGTGCCCTAATGCATATGTAGTAGATAATGAATATTTAGTGCTTCATGTGTCTTATGTATATTTAGTGAGCATGAATATTTAGTATTTAGTTGGTTGTCCTGTTCCTTTCTATCTAGGTTCACACATGTATGCTCTTCTTGCTTTATCCGTCTACCATTTCTTCCAGGTAAATAATTTAATTATCCGTGCTTAACACATCTAATGGTTTGCACCACTCTTGTTTCTTTTCTTGTCTTTCTTGTCTTCTGAATGGAATAAGCTCAATGTGTCAAATGCACATTGCATGAAGTTCAAGAGATGAATGTGGGTTTTGGGTTAGAGAGGTGGTTTAGTATTAGGGTCTTACAAGCCATGGTTAGGACTTTATTTTTACTCTGAAAGGGAACAAGAAGCCGTCTGTTTATATGAGCCTAAAACTTCATCACACGTATGGAAGATTTTAGGAAAGTCAGGAGGTAAGGAAAATTGTAAAAGCAGGTGCCAACAGATTCTTTATAGAGAGAAGTAATTTAAAAGGTGCTGAGAATATGGAATGTGGGTTATCCAGGGGAATAACAGATATTAATTTCGCTTGTTTGCCTACTGGCTATTTTGCTTTTATCATGGTGGCAAGGGGACAATGACAGGCAGGACGAGGCAGCTACCCCAAGAGGAGAAGGGACACTGAGCATAGACTGCACAGGAGTTTGCCTTGAGAATAGATACAGCCCGCTCTGGATGGGTGTTTAATAGAAGCTTGCAAGGTGGTTGACCTAGCATTCTCTTTAAGATAGAGAGGCGCCCCTGCTTTTAACGAATCAGTCTTTGCGACCAGCTTGATTTGCCTTCCCAGAATACCCTATTCCAGTCATTCCTTACATGTTTCCTTTTGCCCATTAGAATAGATTTCGAGCGATACAGTGTTATATACTTAATTACCCCATTTCTGGAATTTGGGTTAGCTGGGGCAGAATACTAACATATTTGTTGCTTTGATAAAAGTGTTGTAGTATTTGTTTATAAAGCAAAAAGGTATACAATTTCAATCGTATATCATCCTCAAAAGTTAATTTAAGCTCCACTGAAACAAGTATTTAAAAACCACCCTGTGGAATAGAAGTGGTTTCGCTTTTTGAGAAGGGTCTCTTGTTAAAAAGAATCTGGGGATTATTTCTTTCTCGTGTTCCTCTAACACAGAACTTATAATCGCTTGTTTACTTTTAAATTACAGAATATGTTCATAAAAATATATACAAAAAATAAAATTAGTTTACTATTAATATTTCTGAAAAATAAGATTAATCGATGAAGACATAAAAGTAATTTCATCTTTATTCATAATAAAACTTTGCTTAACCAGCAAACATAGTATTTTATTGTCATAAGTATACCTTGATATATTGGTTAGCCACATGGAAAAAAAAATGACTTGGAATCCAACATAAATCCTTAAAAACAAAGTAATTTCTAGAAGAATGAAAGAAAGTGTTGATAATTTATTTATATTCTTGGAGTGGAACTGATGCATTGGTCCATACCATCAAATTCAGAAGCCATAAGGAGAAAGATCAATAGTTTGATTACATTAAAAATTTTAAAGGTGCATTTGAGGAGTAACATCGTAAATAAAGTCAAACAACAAGAAACTGGAGTACATATTTGCAAAATACACCTCAGGCAAAAGGCCAATTTTTTAATTCAAATTATTTTTTAAAAGCATTGAAGCCAGGACCTTCATAGAAAAGATAAAGAATGTGAAGAGCTAGTTCACAGGAAAAAACGTAATGACTGATAGAAATATGAAAAGATGGTCAGATGACAATGGGTTTTTTTACCTATCTGTGCAACAGAGGTTAAGTGATGGTGAGGTTTGGGGTTAAGGTACTGCACTGTGAGAAATACGTTAGAGGCAGACGTGGCCCTGCTTGACCCAAATATACACACACAAAGTAATTTCCTTTTTAGGATTTTTGCCTACAGCCAGTCTCACTCAGTTGTACAAGGACACTGTGCAAAATGTTCATTGTGTCATTTTAAACACCTGACAGCTAACATGTCCATCAGGGTGGTCTAGTAATGGCAGGGTCACAACGGACTGCGTTGAAAAGGATGAAATTCACCTTCACGCGTTCACAGGCTCTGGCGGCCACAGCGTACTCTTAGCAAAGCGAGGTGCTGGATATTACATATAAAGCAGGAGTATAAGCTTATATCTGCGAATAAATGAGTGATTATTTATATTCAAACGTGCATGTCTAGGTGTGTTATGTGTTAATAACCGTGTTTACCTATGGTGAATGGGAAGTGAGAAATGTCCTACAGGAGGAAAGATTTTATTTTTAAACAGAATTGTGAAATGTTTGGTTTTTAAAAAAAAATGATGGGCACGAACCACTTTACAAATAAACTGCCATTTCTCCTACCAAGAGTATGCGGCATATCTGCCTTTGTGTTTACATTATCTCTATTTCTCTTGTTATCTCTTCACTCTCTCCACTTAATTCATCTCTTTTATTAATTTTAAAAATGCATGTATTAGATTCAGGAAGAATGCTTATTAGCTAGTTATCACATCTTTCACAGTGATGGTAACTGCTCTGATTTTATTATACAAAGTTTGTCCTTGGCTATTTGTGGATAGTATTTTATTTTAACATAATACCATGTGCACATTGTACAACCTTCATCAGGAAAGTGCTCGAATGGAATAGCAAACAAATGTCTTTATTAATAGCAGGTTAAGCACCCTCCTACCGTACTTAATATCTCAGAGTTAAAAATAGAATATACTGATTGTGAGGAAGTCTATACAAAGTTCTTTAATAGAGGTTGGATCTCATTTTGAAATAATAGGGAATGTTACCACGTTCAGAAACTCAGCTATGATGAACAAGGAGAAGGAGGACTCACTTGCATTCCGGTTACCATTTGGAAAAAGGGAGTGTAAGGCCCTTGGGGACACAGGATATACCATGGCTTAGAGGTTTGGCGAGAAATACATTTCGTGGGGAGAGGAGTTAAGGCTGCTTAATGCCTAGAGTAACAGAAAGGCTTCCATTTCTATTTTTTCCTGCGTAGCATCCAGGGACAGGCAGTAACTCCTGGCACCCAAATCTGTCTACATGCTTAGGATAGCTCTGAAAGTAAAACAATTATATTTTTATTTAATACACTCCTATATATTTAGTTGTCAGTAGAGACAAGCCTACTTTTAAAAATATTGCATTTGCCTGTAAGACCTTTAGCCATTCTTTCATTTTAAGGTTTCTGAATTATCTGTTTTAGTTGTATCTCTTTTATGGAAAGTAGATATGGGTTTTTGCATGAAATCTAATCTGATAATCTATTTCTTTTAGTAGTTAAGCTTAGCCCATTTTTGCTTATGGCTATGAACACAAGTATAGTTGTTTTTGTTCTGTCATATTATTTTATGGTACTTTTTCTTTTTGCTTATTTTAATGTTGTAATTCTGGCAGTATTTGGAAAGGGTTGTATTTTTGTTCAACTATTTTGTATTTTTGTATAACTATTTTATGTAACTCTGTTGTATTATCTAAAGATATGACATTCCCACAGGGCTACTTCATACTAAGGCTTCCACAGGCAGAAGCTACCATCATGTCATGGCTCCAGTGACCATCATCAGTGATCAAATGAGCTGATGTTCTCATCTTCCTCCCTCCAGGCACCTCCTCCCTCAACTCCAGGATCATCTTTGTATTGTCACCTTTGTGGTGCTAATTATGTTTTCACTTCCACCGCTCATTTTCTCAATGTTGAAAACCTTCTTTTGTCTTCATCTTCACCTATTTTTTACCTTCTATTTTCTCCTCTCAATTTTTCTTTTATTATTTTTAAACACATGTTATATAAAAATATTTTCCAGACTTAAAAAATTGTAAATGACTTGATCTTTTTGCCTACCAATCCAAAGAATTGTTTTTTAATCTTAAAAATCACCATAATTTTATTAGTGTATGTCTTAATGTTGGTTGTTCCAGTTTAATTTTCCTTTTAAACATGATATGCCTTTTGAATATATAGAAAAAGGTGTTCACATTTTTAGCACAGTTTTATTTATTTTTAAAAAATATTTTATTGATTATGCTATTCCTGTCATCCCATTTTTTTTTCTCTCCTTTATTTCCCTCCACCCACCATCATTCCCCCACCTTAGTTCATGTCTATGGGTCATACATATAAATTCTTGGCTTCTCCATTTCCCATACTAGTCTTAACCTCTCCCTGTCTATTTTGTACCTACCATTTATGGCTATTATTCCTTGTACCTTTTCCCCCATTCTCTCCCCACCCCCTCCTCGCTGATAACCCTCCACGTGATCTCTATTTCTGTGAATCTGTTCCTGTTCTAGTTGTTTGCTTAGTTCATTTTTGTTTTTGTTTTTTTAGGTTCAGTTGTTGATAGTTGTGGGTTGTCATTTTAGTGTTCGTATTTCTGATCTTCATTTTCTTAGATAAGTCTTTTTAACATTTCATGTAATAAGGGCTTGGCAATGATGAGCTCCTTTAACTTGACCTTATCTGGGAAACACTTTATCTGCCCTTCCATTCTAAATGATATCTTCACTGGACAGAGTAATCTTAAATACAGGTCCTTGCTTTTCATGACTTGGAATACTTCTTCCCCACCCCTTCTTGCCTGTAAGGTCTCTTTTGAGAAATTAGCTGATAGTCTTATGGGAACTTGCTTTGTAGGTAAACTATCTCCAGTTCTCTTGCAGCTTTTAAGATTCTCTCCTTCTCTTTAATTTTGGGTAATGTAATTATGATGTGCCTTGGTATGTGCTTCCTTGGGTCCAACTTCTTTGGGACTCTCTGAGCTTCCTGGACTTCCTGGAAGTGTATTTCCTTTGCCAGAATGGGGAAGTTCTCCTTCATTTTATTTTGCAATAAGTTTTCAATTTCTTGCTCTTCTCCTTCTCACACTCCTATGATTCGGATGTTGGAACGTTTAAGGTTCCTAAGCTTCTCCTCATTTTTTAGAATTCTTGTTTCTTTCTGTTCTGGTTGAATGTTTATTTCTTCCTTCTGCTCCAAACTATTGATTTGAGTCCTGATTTCCTTCCTATCACTGTTGGTTCCCTTTATTTCACTTTTCATACCCTTCACTTTTTTCTCTATTTTGTGACCATACGCAGCCAATTCTGTGAGCATCCTGATTCCCAGTGTTTTGAACTGTGTATCTGACAGGTTGGCTATCTCTTCAGGGCTTAATTGTATTTATTCTGGAGCTTTCATCTATTCTTTCATTTGGGCCATTTATATAGTCTTGGTGGGCCTGTTATGTAGTAAGGGGCAGAGCCTTAGGTATTCACCACAGTGGGACAATCCACTAGCTACCTTGTGACACTGTATGTCAGGGAGGGATCTGAGAGGGAACAGTGCCACTTGCTTGACTCTCAGCAAGCTTTCAGTCACTTCCCCCGATACCCACAAGCAAATCGGGCTCCTCTGGTGCTGATTCCTGGGTGGGTGGGTTTGTGTATGCTCTAGGACCCTATGGGTCTCTGCAACAAACTCCTGTGAGGCTGGGAGTTTTTCCTCCTGCCTCAACCCCAACGGGTTTTTTGCGTCAAAGGCTTTGAGGCTTTATTTCTCCACACTAGCATCCTGGGTTGTGTGGTCTGTTTCACTCCCCAGTTTTTCCTCCCAGTTTATCCGCAAGTGAATGTGGGACCACCTGCTCCGCCAGCTGCCGCCATTGCTTGCTGAGAGTCCTCTCTGCCCCGTCTGCCCGTCTGTGCCCCTCCTACCAGTCTGGAAGAATGTTTCTTCTTTAATTCCTTGGATGTTGGACTTCCATGCAGTTCAATTTTCTGGCAGGTGTGGTTATTTTTTGTTTTTCAATTTGCTGTTGTCCTTGAGGATTTATAAGGAGGCACAGTCTATCTACCTGTGCCTCCATCTTGTCCGGAAGTTCTCTTTTTTAGTGCAGTCTGATTATTGGTTATTTAAAAATACTTGCTCCATCTGATGTTTCCTTCTTAAGGATTCCAATTATGTCTGTGTTGGATAAGCATTGATTTTATTAGATAAATTTTGTCTTTTTGAAATTATTATCTTCTTAATTCTTTAAAAATGTTTCTTTATGTTATTAGCTTATTTCATTTCTATCTTTAATATTTCTTTTTGGCTCTTCTGCTGTTTCTATTTCCTCCTTTGCTCCTTCCATTAAAAAAATAATTTCTTTTTTTGCATTTCTTTCCAAAGTTCTGCCATCACATATTTTATTACCCTCCCTTCAGTGTTTAGTCTCCTCTGCCCTGCATTCTTGTACATTTTTATTTTTTAGTCTTCCTTTATGGAGATAAGTTTTATTATTTTTTTAAAAAATATAGTGGTAAAATTTGTAATGAAAAACTTCATCTACTCTATGGTGATATTTTTCTGAGTGTTTTCTTTTTAATCTGTTGATACATTTAGATGCTTTAACATTTTTTTCAGCTTTGTGCTAATTATGTTTTGCAGGTTTAATTGGGTTAGATTTTCCTGGGACACTTATTTATAGAATATTTTGTTAGTGGTGGGAAGTAGGGCAAGATGAAATTCTAGGCTTTGTAACTCAAGATTCTTTGCTTTGCAGACTTAGAGACATTTTACTTCAATATGTTCCCTCTGTTGTGCACTCAGCTTCCTTTTCCTCTCTGGACCTAGGAGCCTGATCTTAGCTTTCTCCAGTCCCAGCTATCTCAGAACATCACCTTCTTTAGTCTTTCACTTCCTAGTGGATTCCTTTCATTCTAGGTGTGTTTGGCCTTATGCTTGTTGAAATGTGCTGCCAGCTCAGGACATTTCAGCCCTTCTTGGCTGCTCTCTGTTGCTTCCACAACAGCTGCTTTTCAGGCTCTGCTTGGTCTCAGTTGTTTGAGGCACAATAGTAATAACAGTGTTTGTAGTATTCTCGGTATCCAAGTTAAAAAAATAAAACAATTTTTGTTCATAGTCATGGTTGCTTAATACAGTTTCCAGAAAAAGAAGAGAAATTCAGGACTAGATTGTCACTTTGTTTAAACCAGAAGTCCTTGTTCTCATAATTTAAACATTTTTTTATTTGATTATGTAGTTTTTCATTGCACAAATCATTTATAACTAAATGATTATTTTAAGAATTATTTTAAGGAAAAAAAGAAGAGGAAAGGAAATAAAAGTTCCCTTATTCCTTCTCCCAGCCCTTAAAAAATAACCATGTTTCACTGGTTGGTATGTATCCTTCTAGATACTTGTGTATGTATATGTATGAAATTAATATTATATATTTTCAAATTCATACGTTTAAACCTGTCCTTTGTTAATACTCAGTTTTTTTCTGCTTTCAGTTTCCTTATCCTATCCTGCCATTAACTTCATTTTTATTCCTTAGCTGCAGGACTTGTGAATAAATTGCTTTCAAAACGATTGGTCTTAAAATACAATTCCTTCTATCTTTAAGGACAAAATGTTCAACCAAAGTTGAACATTATGATAGTGGTGATTTTTCATTTATTTTACCTGAACTTTAATGTAAATTCTTTCTAAAATCTGAAAGTGAGGGCTAAAGTCATGCTCTTCCTTCCATCCCTCTTTCTTTCTCTCTGTCTTTGATTTTTATTCTTAGCACTTTCTGAGATCCCTGTGAACACAGAACAAGACCCCTTTCTAGGAGGATTATCCTGGAGAGTACCTTTTTTCTCTCTTTTTTTTGCTAAGAGTGTCTGTTTTTTACCTGGAGTGCAGTTAACTTTTTAATTGCGATAGTGATTTTATGTACTCTATTTCACATTTCCAAGGAAAACTTTATACAGTATTTTGTTTTGGGCAGTCACTTTAATGTTTAAAGAACTTATCTTCCTGACCATAGCCATGAAAAAGTTTGCCTTGTTATGTATAATTTTTTCCTCCTTAGTAGGCACACATAGTCCTACGTGAAATGAGAAGATCAAAGAAACTCTTTATTTTGGGGCAGTCTATGTCTTCATGCTGAGTTCCCAAATTAGACTCACTGCACATCCTTACCCCAGAACACTCATTTTCTTGTGCCAAATAAAGAAAGACAGACATCACTCTTGTGGCCAGTGTGTTAGTCATTCAACCGAAAGGTTGGTCCTCAACAATCTATCATTTGGACAAAATAGTCACTTGGCACAGTTGGGATTTTCAGAGTTCATTCATCCGCAGCAAGGACTACAGACAGCTACCTAAGGGAAAAATCTCTCACAAATGGAATTGCCTGGGGGGAAAGGGGGAAAAAAGAATGAAAGGAAAAGAAAGCCTAAAATTGTTGGTCTTGGATATGAGATGCAGATTCTTCTAAAAGTGTCTTTTACTTCAGAAAGATTTCCTCCTTTCTGTGTTATCAGCCAGGCTCTGGAATGCACCAAACCTCCCAAAATAGGCAACATTTTGTATGACATGATCACATATGCATTTTTCTGGGGAAAAAGATCTTTAGTTTTAATTAAATCCCAAAGATACAAATGAAAGAAGTTTAAGAAGCCTCACTAAGCATGCTAATAGATGACTACAACTTTGTTCCTTAGTGTTGTGGTTCTTTGTTGTTCCCGCCTGGCATCTGTTTCCCCTTCTTTGGCTGACTGACTCTCAGTGGTCCTTTGGGGGACCCCGTCCCCTCACTCACAGTCCAGGTGGAGCACAGGGCTCAGGAGAGGTTGGTCACATATCTGTGCTGTGGCTGGTTTAGAGTGGGTGAGTGGCCAGGTCTGAGAATGTGCTGCAGCTGCTGGGAAAAAAAGCTCTTTTCAGTGGAGTTGCTGACCAGAGAGACTGTAAACCTGGGTCTGACCAAGGCCTCCATGTGCCAAGGGCTTTCTTGAATGTGAAGCTAGCAAGAAATAAAGTTGAGCCAAGAGGTGGAGGGAAACAGTCATGATACTCTCTTGAACCCCTGAATCCAGTGGTGTCTTAAGCAGTCTCTTCCTGTACTTGTCAATTATCTGAACCAATAAGCCGCCCCAACTCCTTCACTTGTTTGTTTACTTGATGAGTTTGAGTTAAGAGTTTGTCTCTTGAGTGACGAAGCCTCATGGCTGACTGACATCTCTACTCTGCATATACATTCGGGTTTTGGGTACACGGGATAGCTTCTGTACAATTTGGTGTGCATGGCAATATATGAGGGGTCATTCAGGAATGTAAGTGACCATTTTACATATTTAAATCTGTTGACATGAAGTACTTTTTAGTAAATTTAAGTATAGTTGGTTTATATTATTTTAACGATATTAGTGTCAGGTGTACAATATCATGACTCCACATTTTTGTGTCTTGAACAATGTGATCAGCCCACTAATTCTAGTAATCATTTGTCATAGTAAGCTAAGAAAACGACTCTTTGTTACTCTAACATGTAATATAGCTTATAGTTTGTTTTTGGTCTATCAGCTTTTCTCCTTAAAAAAAAAAATGCCTTCCTGCTAAAAATGACTCTTCTATTCATTGAGCTTCGTCTGCTATTTTTACCGGACAGAGTGGATGGCCCTATTGTACCCTGGGACCCAAAGAGGAGAGCAGAAGAGACAGGACAAACTGAGGGGCATCCTCCTGTGGCCTCATGATTTTTTTTATTTCATGTGGTGACAGGTAAGAAAGAGCTTAACTCTGTGAAGTTAAACGAGGGGGGGCAGAGACTCATTGTGAAAAGTCTGCTCATAGTTCCAACAAAGCGGATTCCCTTATCCAAGGCTCAGTCACAACAAAGGGAAGAATTCTTACATATGCTCAAGTGCTTCTTCAGCTTTTGAAAAATCAATACCATATTCCCACTAATGTTTGCTTGTATAAAATATTGACTGTAGATCCATTCCTTTTGGTCCTTACATAAAAATATCTTAATGGTCAGATGGGTTCTAATTGTTTCCCCTCCCTTCTCACAGAAAGAGTAATGAAAGGACAGCTGAAAGCAGAACCATATAGTTATTTTTTAACTGGCACTAACAAATTTCACCAATTACAGAGTCCATTCTGTAAGCAATGAATGTGTGGCTCCCAATTAATCTAGTGCACCTCCAGGCAAGGTCTAAATCAGCTGGATACAGCTAAAGCAATTTGCACACAGCTAAAAGCAAATTGGAAAATAAGTGTTCTACTCCGCTGCCTATCTTTCCAAGCCAAAGACACAATCAGTATTCTGGCAGCAGCCCTCTGTCATGTTATTTGCAGCTATCAATTTTAATTATAACAATTATTGATTAGTTAGGAAAGTGAATAATCTGAAGCTCATATAAATGACTCTGCTGCTTTGGGTCTCCTTCCTGCCTCTCAGGAGGAGGTGTTGCTCTGAGTCCTTAAAGATTCTACCTGAATGTCTAGAAGGTTCCTTCTTAGTCCCCTCCCTCCCACCTCCAATCTGAGTTTTGTGACTTGGCCTAAAGACTGCTCTGACCTGAAATAAAGCTTAATGGGCATCTTAGTTCTGATCAGAAAATTCAGAGATGAAGAAAAGGTAGCTCTATTTTGAAGATTTGGAATTCATTAAACTGTTTTTGTTCAGATAGGCAAAAAAGGGAGAAAAATTCAGTAAGGAGAAAGGAAGATAGAAGTATAAGAAAGAAAAGCACAATGGTCACTATGTTGTCAGACTGAGCGAATAGGACAATATAGTGGTTTAATGAAGAAAAGAGTGGAATTTTGAGTTAAAAAGCAAGAAAGAATCTTCACTTTAAGATTATTGCCACACTTAGTAACTTTGTGATTTTAGGGAAATCAAATAATATCACTGTAGCTTTGTCTTCTAATTTATACAATGGGATGAGACTAACACAGTGAGGGTAATACATTTTTCAGTAGGTAGTTTTATTTTTTTTTTTGAGGCAGAAAAGATTGGGAGAGGAGAGGCAATTAAGTGACATACTTTTAATAAAGTGTTCTGCGAGGTGGTTATAAATGTTGAGCTCTCCCGAGTTCTATCATATTTGTTGAATTAACCACGTACTCCTCTGACTCAATTTTGTCCTGTCAGTTTGTGTGTGAAGGAAACCAGGGTGGGGAGCAGATATGGAGATGATGGATATGACCATAAATAAATTCATCTCTCATTTTATGAAATAGATGCATGCTAGCGAATTTGGCTATAAAGTGAATTTCTGCAAAGCAAATCCCATTTCCCTATTGATGTCTATTATAAAATCAGGTATATATTCATGGAAAAGAATTTCCCAAGAGACTAAGTCAAAAATTGTTATAGGACAGCAGCAGTTACTTTGAATGTGTTCAGAATTTTGAAGTATTTGGCATGATTTCCCCAACTCTGGGATTCATCAGAACCTATTTTTGTAGAAAAGGTTGGATGATAATGAAAAACCATCGAGAGCTATGGGAACTCGGCTTCCCTTCTCCTCTCGTCTAAATGTTTACAGAGTCCGTGGATGGAATTATAATAATGCATATTGCTAATAGGTGGTATCATGAAGATTAATTTTTTTCTATAGACATCTTAGAAATAATTTCAAGTTATGTGGGGGTACAAATCCACTTTGATTTTTCTCCCATTCTAATTTAGGGAAAGTCATGGCCTACTTAGTTTGCTCTGTATCAGAGAATATGATTTAAAAAATATGTAATTGCTAGCAAGTCTGTCACCATATTTCAAGGGAATCTATTTATTATTCCAGTAAACATTTAAATAAAACGTTGGAGTAAAAAAACCTGCTTTGTGACATGGACAGGAATCTGAACTGTTCTAGAGTTATTTTACCAAGCATCCGGTTTGGTTTGTTGTGCGGTATCAGTCATACTGGGCATTTTTTTGAGTGTTGGGTTTTTTCCTAAAGGACCCCATTGCACTTCTGCTTTTGAATATTTGTTTTAACAGGTAGAACACACAGTACTGCAATTTCATTGTTGGTACTTAATATGCTTTAGGGATTTACCATATTTTAATCCGTTGAAATTCTTTTCATGAGTAGAATCACAAAAATTTCTTTATTTGATAAAAGATGAATTAGTTGTACTTGGATCAGAAATGCCCTTGGGTTATATCTACATTTCAGACTTAGATGTCTTTCACCATTGAATGTGGAGTGATTTGAGGGAATCCATCGGACAGGGTTTGTATTAGAACTCAGAATGAGACAGAACCTAATGCACAGTAAGAGTGGCACGAGATTATCATTAGAAACACTCTGGTTAGACCTTGAATCTATACTCCTTGTTTTTTTGTCTCTGGACAAGTTATTTAACCTCAACAGGTATCAATTTTGTTCTCTATAAGATGAGAATAAAACAAAACAGTGTTAAAGAGAATTAAATAAGATAATGAATTACAAAGTGCATACTCATTTTTAATACACATTATTCTATATTTTCCATTTATTTTCTTACTTCAGAGTACCATCAAGAAGTGCATGCGGTAACCAGGATACCTCAACTGCTAAATGAGATACAGTTACAAACTTCTGACTTTTCTAAACATAAAATCAGTCTAGAAATAAACAAAAAATTAAGCTGGGATAATTTCATTATTTAGAAAGTCTAAATTCTTTATTACTAGAGAGTCTTTATCTAACCAAACCCCTTTGAAATCCTCAGCCTCAGTCCACACACTTTCAGCGGTCTTTTACAGAATCACAGAATCTCGAAGTTAGAAGAAATTTTAAGTGTTACCTGGTCTTATCATCCACCTAGTGTTCTAATCGCTTTTGTCTTACAGTTTGGTCCTGCCTGAACCAAAGCAGAGAACAGATTCCTGGGGAAGGGGTGGGGTGTCACTGGACTAGAATTTCACCCGTGGAGCAGAATGGTGGGCTACACTCAGGTGACCTTCTTAAATATTTCTTCTGGAGTGGGCCTAGACCATTTGCTGCCCTTGACTTTGTGTCTTTCATAGTTCCAGACAGGCTAACAATTTTAATATAGGAATTACAAAATGTTGATGGTTATCTCCTTTCTTGAGTTCATTTCCATCCTAATACTGATTTGTAAAACTACAGAGGCCTCATCGGCAGGAATGACATGGACTGTCTGTGACTTGGCAACCTCATGGTGGAGGTAGCTCAAGACAGTGAGTCATTGTACCCTCTTCAAATCGTACAATGTATTTACTTTCTGCCTGTTAGTAAGATCAGTGGGCAAGTGTTCACGTGCACCAGAAACAGAGAATGTCTTTCAACTTACATGATTACTCAGTGCAATTGGAATACTTTAGCCTAAGATCGAAATAACCCAGTTAAGGCTGATTCTTATCACATGAACTTCTCAATGCCTCAGCTGTTCAAGGTTACTGAAAAGAAAAAGCCGGTACAGCTGCATCATGTTTAAATCCGGCACCCTTTGAAGTGGCTGTGAACAGGTAGGGCAGGCCTGCTGGATGGACCTCTCTGACAGGGGAACTTGGGGGTCATCCTTCCCATCAACACACAGCTTGGCTTTTTGAGAAGCAAATACCTGAGCAGCATGAAGGGGCTTCCTTAAGAAATACCAGTCACAGCGATAGAAAATCTATGTGCAGAAGAGTTCAACCCAATTGTTTGAGAGTGAAAAGGACAAAGTATTCAGAGAAGTGGATTCCCAGAGGCACTGACTGAGCTATTCCATATGCCAGTACCCCACCGCAGGACTTCAGGTGCCTGGTCTACCCAGCCGTGACTGGATTGCATGAAGAGAAATTCAGAAAGGATTAATTCAATCTTTTCTTGGTTTTCCAAAATGCTAGGATTGTTTATGTAATGTTTGCTCAGGTTGAAAAAAAGTTGACACGAAGTATTTTTGTTTTCTTTACACAGTATCGAGTGCTTATTTTACTGAAGGCCCTGTACTCACTGATCAGTTGTCTAATTTAGTAAGTATGCCTCTTACACGTCATGCATCAGTTGCAATCCCCAGCCGTGCCCTTGTACTTACCAGATGACTGGAGACAGTCTTAGTCACTAACCATTGCTCTGGCTGCTATGTGGAAGACTTTAGTAAGAGGATAGAGGCTAGTGGAGGTGAACTCTTTCAGTTGTCTTCATCTTTTTACCTTTCTCTTTCCTCACTTCTACCTTTACAAAAGAAGTGTCTTTTTCTTCTTTTTGCCGAGTTGGCTCATTCTTATTCTCTGGCTCCTCACCCTTCTTGGGGCCTTTATCTTCTTTTCGTGTATCCTGCCAACTCTATGTCCTTTTCTTCTCACACAGAGATGGTCAGCTCAAGCCTTCATTATCCTAAAAAAATAGGAATTGCTCCATCCTTTTACCCTCTGAGGCATAATGCTGTCTTCTGTCTCTTCACTGTCAAACTCCTGGGGCTTTCTGTCGTCTTTGCCTCTTTTTCTTCTCCAGAGGACATTTTAGCATTTTGTCATTTGGTGTATTTCCTCGTCTTCTAAGAGTGTATCTCTGACTGACGCCTTGTGATTGGTAAGCTAAACAGCACTGCCCCAAAGCACAGGTCCTTGGTCACCTGCCACCTCCCCAACCCTCTCTTCCCTGGGCTTCTGACACCTGTTCTAACTGGAATTCTCACCTTTGTGCTTTGAATTCTTCTGTCTCTTTTGTGGCTCCTCTTGCCCCTTTTGCCTTCAAATACAGATTTTTCTCTAGGCCACTTCTCTCTTTTGGTTTATCTTCGGGCTTCTTTCAACCTTAGGTCTTCTTCCAAACCTGCATTTCTATTAGTGACCCCCTCTCTGATATCTCTAGCTATCTCCTGATGACAGCCAGGGATCAATCTGGATGACCCTGTCAGTGTTTAACTTAATAAATTAGAAACCCCAACTCCCTTTCTTCCCACTAAATCAGCTGCTTTTCCTGGGCTCCCTCGCCTTTGCAAGGTGCTACCTACCACACACACTCAAACCTTGGGGTTTTGTTAACACCTTCTCCTCAGTATTCAGGACTTTGTTACTTGTACTCTGCAATTTCTCTTAAATACACACACCACTTACTTTCTTGTCATCACCATAGTTCAGGTTCTCATTTCTTGTTTTTATCAAAATTGCTTCCTGAATCATGTCTCTGCTTCCTAGTTCTCTTGCTCCAAGGCACTTAGTGTGTTATGGTAGAAATCTTATACTACGATAGATATATACTAAAGTATATTTCTCTATGTACTCAGTAGAAATCCTCCTACTAGAAATTGTCAAGGATTGGTAGCTTGTGGGTTAATAAAAAATGTCAGTTGAAAGAGGGAATCCATAAACATTTTTGTAACTTCAAACATATATATACACATTAATCTTACTACCTTTAGGGCCATTGACATATTTTGCATCATCTTTGTTTCTTTTGCATGAGCATGTTAAGTGCATGATTTATTTTTCTTTTTTTTCATGGAACACAAATTAAAGAAAGTTTTTGAAGCAATCTAAGAAGAAGAGCTTCTAAATTTTTATGTTATTCCCACCAATCATTTACAATTTTCTCACCCACACCTAATATGATGACATTAAAAAAACCCCAAGAGAAAGTACAAATCTTTTTTTCTTCTGCCACTTTTATCAGTTTATTTTAGATAGTAAGTTCTACCATCGTAATAACAGACAATTTGTGCAAACTGGTTTAGGAGCAAGCACGACTTACTCTCGGTCCGTATACAGTGCAAGTGACGGGAGCACCGGGGCTCGGGTATTCTGTCCAGAGAGGGGCCCATTGGTGATGCAATGAGTCCTCTGTGCGTGGTGGCCACGATTCAAGGCTGGGAAAGATGAGCTAGTCTGGGAATTTTGCTGTTTGGGGGTCAGTTAACAAAGCGCCCACTGTATTGTCAAATTACCTGGAGTGAGATATCTTTGTTGCTGAAATTCTAAAGAATGCCACTAACAGTCTGTAGAGATACCTGACCTCATGGGAACCTTACTTGGAGGTGGGGGGAGCATTGCTGGACTCATACCCTGTCCCCACACCCATGACTTTGGCCTTGGCAGAGATGGCTGCTAGTGTCACATTCAGCTACCGCATCTTTTCAAAGCTCTTTTCATGGAGACTTTTAAAAAGACTTGTGCAACACAACCAAAAACAAAAAAATCAAAATGAAGACATTTATACACATCTGATTTTAATACAGAATTTCCATAGCAACTTATTGCTCATTGTTTAATGTTCAGTAACTCTGAAGCCACTTTGCCCATAGAACAATTGGCTAATGTTCCAATTTAGGTTATAGGAACCTCATTCATATATAAAATATTATGATTTTGAGCCTTTCAATCTGCCGTGAATTAATGCTTCCTCTGGGAATTGATGTCATATTGCCTAACTAAAATCACTTCTGGAGAGCAAAAATAATTCAGTGAGGAAAAAAAAAATCAAGTGTACTAATTCATGGATTAAAATATAATTGAGAAAACTCTGACTTAGTTCATCTGTGAAATGGCTTTCACTGAGGTTCATCCTTTATGCGTACAGGTGCTGCCCCAAACCAGAATCATTTCCCTTTAACATTTCAAAATTTATCACCAAGCCCAAAGCCAGCCCAACACCGTCTTGAGGTTCTTGAAAGAGTGTTTTCCTTCTAAATTCAAACCCACTCATTTAACACACTTCCAGAGGCCCATTGACTAGTGGATAATGTGAGATTCAGCTTTTAGTGACATTTTAGTGACATTTAGTGACTTTTAGAGAGTGGACTCTGGGAATTCTTAGACTAGGCCTGGAAAGTCTTAGACTCTGGCTTGGCTTATCCCCTGGACCTGTGTCAGTGTGTTGTCACAGGGACTTCAGAAACATCTCACAATGCCCTGAGCTCTGGTGCACGGATGACTTGTTTTTCTGAAAGGAAAGAAGGCCGGCACTACGATGTAAGCAGAGGAAGTTGACATGATCTCATTCGTGGGCCTTTCTTCTGTTTGTGTCAGGGGGACCCGCCTCTGCAGAACAGCAAGCCTTTTTTTTCTGGCCACACATGCTTGTCTGCTTCATTTTCCTCATTCTTAACCTTTGCCTTCTCCTTAGAATGAAGTGTGAAATGCTGCCCAGACTCTGCATTCTTTCTGAATAGCTTCCTCACAATAGTCAGGAAGAGCAGGGTTAAAAGATATTTGTACACCCAGAAAATAACTCCAGTGCCCAGTACCAGGTCTAAACAGCTACCTCCAATGGGATGGAGTTAAACAGAAAAATGGGATCAGAGAAAAATCCTGGCTTCTGTCTTGTACAACCTACCTGGTAGCAACCTAGTTAAATGTTGCCGAATTTAAGAGAATGATTAAAATATCTTGTAAATGATAACAGTCCCCAAAGCAAAACTTTCATTTAATAGTACTAATTACCTTTGAATCAGCCCCCCTAAAACTGTTCTAATCAAAGCAGCAATTAATTATTGAATAATATTTAAATCCTTGCGAAGTAATCATTTAATTTGCCACATTTTGTATGGTGATGCTGTATTTTCCTATTCTTTCTGTTGTTTTTCATCTTGTAGAATTATGAAGACTTCTATAGATAAGCTGATTCTCAGAGATGTAGAGCCAGTACTTTGACTATTTTAAATACACATTCTATTATGCTACTCACAAGGCATTTAAGAAGGTCTTTATCGTGGTCTCAGTTGTGATCAGAAAACATTTTCACCGGTTTTCTCAAAAAAAAAAAGAAATAGCTCCATTGTTAAATGCATGGTGCTAATGTCAGCTGGTGAGCCACGATCTTTATCTGTAGTAGTCTATTCCTGAACTTCCTTTTCCGCATTCCCAAGGGGGAGGAAAGAAGTAGGAAACCATACTTGATATATGCACTTGAGGACAGAATATAGAGGGTGTTGTTTGATGATCTGTATGTTAGAACTGCAATTCAATGANTCCTATTCTTTCTGTTGTTTTTCATCTTGTAGAATTATGAAGACTTCTATAGATAAGCTGATTCTCAGAGATGTAGAGCCAGTACTTTGACTATTTTAAATACACATTCTATTATGCTACTCACAAGGCATTTAAGAAGGTCTTTATCGTGGTCTCAGTTGTGATCAGAAAACATTTTCACCAGTTTTCTCAAAAAAAAAAAAAAAGAAAGAAATAGCTCCATTGTTAAATGCATGGTGCTAATGTCAGCTGGTGAGCCATGATCTTTATCTGTAGTAGTCTATTCCTGAACTTCCTTTTCCGCATTCCCAAGGGGGAGGAAAGAAGTAGGAAACCATACTTGATGTATGCACTTGAGGACAGAATATAGAGGGTGTTGTTTGATGATCTGTATGTTAGAAATGCAATTCAATGAAATGAAATGTCATACATGTCGAGGTCTGTCCAGAAAAAGTCCAGCTATTGTTAATTAAACAGGAATGGTTTGCACAATATCAGTGTAACCTGGCAGCCAAGGAGAGTGGACTGGAATGCACATATGTGAACAATGATGACTTCACTGTACTAGTTGGTGGGGACAGTAGATGCCATTGAGTGAACAAGTGTACAGTGTGACCATCACATTCAAAACGCTGAGCGAGTAGCACATCCGATTTTGCGCTATGCTTAAACATTCCTCTGTGGAGACTATTCGGATGATTCAGAAGGCCGCAGCTATGGGCAACTGGTGATTGGCAGCTTCATCACAACATGCCCACTTATGCATCATGTCTCATGCAGTTTTTTGCATCAAATAACCAAGGTGAGTTAGCCCCACCGCAGCCCAGATTGGGTGCCCTGGAACTTCTGGATTTTCCCAAAACTAAAATCACCTTTGAAAGGGAAGAGATTTCAGACCGTCAACGAGATTCAGGAAAATACGACGGGGCAGCTGATGGCATATGTGAGAACTGTGTGAGGTCGCAGGGTGCCTAGTTTGAAGGGGACTGAGGCATCACTGTCCTATGTGCAATGTTTCTTGTATCTTGTGTCTTCTTCAATAAACGCCTCTGTTCTTCATAGTACACGGCTGGATACTTTCTGGACAGGTTGCGTCCATCCTTCTTCCTTTTCTCTATCCTCTCTTTATTGTGCCATCATACAGGAACGAAAGAGGAAAAAGTCAGCGTGGAGCTCATTTTTCACTCTATGCTATGTGGCTTTGGCAACTTCAAGTCGCCTGGGTACCTGCACAGCACTCTGAGGCTCCAGGGATCGGTGGGGAGAGAAACCCCCTCGGGGCCACTTGCTTCTTTCTTCACCTGCTGTCTTTAAAGGGAATAGGTCTCTTTTAGAGACATGTTTTTCATCCATTTTCCTTTATTATTTAATAATTATAACAACATAACAAGCACTTGGGAAGACAAAATAGAGGAAAAACCCAATCTCCTTTAATGAAATTATCCCAACACAAGTGCTGTTATTGTTTGTTTCTTTTGTCTATCATAAGGCAGTCTCTTTTTTATGAATTTTTTTACATAGTTTGTAATCATAGTGTATGGTTTGGGTCTTTCTGTGTTCACAATTAACCTAGAAATGTTGAATGTTTCTGCAAAATCCTCATAATTTTCATTTGAAAGAACTGTACAGTAGTTCAAGAAGTAGATGGTCCATCTTAAGGATTTGTCCTAGCTCTGGCTGGTGTAGCTCAGTGGATTGAGCATGGACCTACGAACCAAAGGATCACGGTTCAATTCCCAGTCAGGGCACATGCCTGGGTTGCAGGACACATTGATGTTTCTCTCCCTCTCTCATTCCCTTCCCCTCTAAAGATAAATAAATATTTTAAAAAATTCCTCCTAGGTTTTTTCAAATTTAACTTCTGTTTATTTTCTTTCACAACTATGAGCAACACTATAATAAATCATATTAATTTATACCTCTGCCTCTATCTTTAAAAATGTCTTTAGACTAGAGACCCAGAGATGGGTATACTGAGTCAATGATATGAATGTTTTCGGAGCTCTTTTTAAAAATGTATTTATTTATTTTTAAAGAAAAGGGAAGGGAGGGAGAAAGAGAGGGCAAGAAACATCAATCATTGGCTATGGGAATCAATCAGTTGTGGGAATCGAACCAGCGACCTTTCATTTTGTGGGACAACACCCAACCTACCGAGCCGCACCAGTCAGGCCTCAGAGCTCTTAATACACATGCCGAATTGCTCTTCTAAAGGGCTGTGCCAAATTATACTGCAGCAATTATGAATGAAAATTTCCATTTCAGTGAGGCTTGGCTCAAGCTCTTTATGTCTGTGCTATCTGCCGCCTCCGGGAAGAACCAGACAAATATACCAGCCTGGTCTATGCTCTGTGAAGAAAAGAATATTGGTTTCAGGAATCAACTTCAAATGATTATCAGGAGAAAAAAGTGACTTCTTTCTCTGATAAGGTAAATTGGAGGCCACATTATGCCCAGGTTTGTACTAGTTAAATTCCTAGTCTCTATTATATCTCTGTTGCTTCATGTTTTATATCAGGTATGAGCTAGTTTATTCATAAAGATATTTTGATAAAGTTATATGTTTACAGGAAAGTTATTCAAGTGTGGCAGCATGTGTCAGATTCTGACTCAGCTGATTATATCATTCCCTGTTCAGAAGCCTCTCTAGATTCCATTACTTACAAAATAAGTTCTGATTTGTCTATTCTGACATTTCAAGGCCTGCTTTCACTCCTGGGCCACAAACTTCCTTCCATTCTTATCTCTCATTACAGGTTCTCTACACGCCAATCAATCAGTGGTACTTGCTATTCCATAAATAGTCTTCACTGTTCTTGCTTACACTCTGTCCTGCCCCAGGCCAAGGCAGCTTCTTCCTGTGGAAATTATATTCAGGTTTTGAGGTGTTGAAGGTCACGCCCGTCCACAGCCTCCCCTGATTTCTGGCATGCTTCACCTCCCAAAACCCTATAATTGCTTACAACCCTAGACCATATTCAAACTTGGATTGTTGTTGTTTTTGTTACTCAAAAAAAAATCATCTCAGCCAATGATTTACTTTACCTACATTTTTTTGCATTTTTTACCAGCTTTGGTGAGATATGACTGACAAATAAAAATTGCATATATTTAAAGTGAACAATGTGATGATTTGATATTCGAATACATGCTGAAATATTCACCACAATCAAGCTAATTAACACGTCCATCACCTCATGTAGTTACCTAGGCCATGGTAAATGTTTTGCTTTTCTCTTAAAGCATTTATCATACTCTGTCTCATGGTACTGTGAATTTGTCGAATCCCTTTAAATTGTAGTATTTTTGAGGATAGGAAACCATTCATTTGCTCCTTCACAATATTTATGAATGTGTCTTACACAAAGTATTATATATAATATTAATAAATATTTGTTTAATTAAAGTGTTAAGTTGAGCTTAAAAGACTCTAATTACTATCACCCACCATTCAGTAGCAGCTAGCAGGATACAAACAGAAAATCTCAAGGAAGGAAAGTGCACGTCTAAGGTCAAATGGTAATGGAGGTAATTCTGACCATCAGGTATTCTGAGATCCTTGGGTACCTCCTGAATCATCAAAGGTGAAATAATGTTGTTAGACTCTTTCAAGTAACTTCGATTATGGTGTATGTTGTAAGGATTCATTAAAAAAAAAAAAAGATTGGAAATGATCTTGTTTGACACCACACAGCCAGGGCTACTAGAGAACTAAACTGTTCAGCTCTGTTAGCCTCGTTTCCTGTCCTCTCAGCAGAGGTGTCCATCTGTTCCTTTGACACTCGAATTTTTCTATTGCGGTCAAGTAATGGTCACCCAGCTTCTGCTTGTCTTTGCTGCCTTTGTTCTCGTCAAGACTGACTTTTTCTAGTGGAAAAATCTAGTGGAAGATTTGACTGGTCAATCTGCACCTACAAGTGCCCTCCAGCCATCTAGGGGTTGGAACTCAGAGTTCACACACCGCAGTCTCACCCGAGTGCAGGGAACGGGGCCCAGCCAGTCTTGTTGGGATAGATTTAGACTGGAAATCCAAACTCTGGCCACTTCTATTTTTTTAACATAAGGAATTGTACATGTGCTTGACAGAGCATTGTATCTTTTAAACAGAATTAGTATTTTGATGTTAAATTGTTTTCTAATTTTGTAACGTCGGTGATCCACATGTTCTATGTAAACTCTATTAACTTGAATTTTATGGCAGTCAGAGCACTATTCAATTATAATAAGTGTTAGTGGATTCTTGGCTTAATAATTGCTAATTTTATTAAGCACTTACCATTGCAAATATATTGCTTTAATCCTCATAAAATACCCTGTATGGTATTTTTATCCCCATTTCACAGATAAAGAAACTAAGACTCAGAGAGGTTCATTAACCTGTCTGAAGTCACATAAGTAAGTCACTCAACCAGAATGTAAACTTAAGTTGGTCAGATCTCGAAACCTGTTCTTGAACCACTCTCAAGCACAGACAATGAAGAGTTTGGATTATTTAACCACCATTTTCCTCTAAGTAGGACACGTATTAGGGTTTTATGTAAGTTTTAACTTCACCTTTCAAGGTGAGCTAGGCTATTTTGCAAGTGAAATCAAGAGTAGCCGGGCTGAAGGAGCACATCCCGAACTTCAGCATTGTCAATATTCCTGCTCATTCCACCATGAACGTTCCCCCCCTCCTTCACATTTCTATTCTCAAATATTAGGAAATGACCCAGAACGCCTCATCAGTGAGAAAGAATGTGCACCGTGCTGTGACGGAGCTTTGTACTAAAGGGCTTTCGAGAGGGAGTTAACTCAGTGGCGAAGCAACCTTGCTGCATATTTAATAGCTTTCCTGAGGACTGCATGCTGCTCAAGCACTTCTGTTGCCATCATCAACACACACAAAATAATCGAGGCAATGAACTTAAACTTGCTAAACTTAAAGATGTTGCAGAAGGAAAAATACAACATGGTCTGATTTTTTTTTTTTTTCTTTAGAAGCCGAACTGGGTTCACCATTGCATTTCTAATTCAATTATCCTTTTAAAATCTCACTGTAGTTTCTCCTACAATGCCATACTCCTTGTAACTGGAATTTCGGGTTTCTCTGTCCTGTTTCCCCGGATTTGCAAAGCAGCAAAATCAGCCAGTTTACATTCAAGATGTTTTGATTCTTTTCTCAGGCTCTTGCCAGTGTACTTAACACAGAATGATTAAAAGCTGTGTGTTCTGTTAGAACTGTTATAGTGTTTAAACAAGGAAGTCTGTGTTTGTTTAAGAGAATGGGGAAATGGTTATCTTGACAGATTAGACTGAAAAAACAGGACAGCCACAGTCTAGCACAGATGTCCGCATTTGCCACTTGGCTGGCTTTTCGAGGTATTCTAAACAAAACTTGCTTGTGCACTGGTGCCTGTGCTCGGCTTGACACCTGACTGAGGAATGTGATTAAGAGCGGCTGCCAGGGCCTGAGTGTCTCTGTGGGCAAATGTTCCCAGGTCTGAAATTTCTCAGAGTCTGTTTAACTGTGTCATAATTAAACTAATGGAACACAAGAGGAATTTCTCTAACTGGCTTAAAGACCCCGTTTCAAATGCGATTTTTATCTGACATCACATGCAGTTCCTGTGGCTTCTCTGCAAAATTGAAATGAAGCGAAGCAGAAGCTGTGGGGATTACCACATTAATCAATCTCTTCCAAATGTGACCTCAAAAAAACGGGATGAAACATCAGGGGCAGCTGTGGTTAAGCAGAAATAATGCGGGGTGAAAATTCAGGAAACCTGCCCCTTCCTAGCTGTTGGAGCTCGGTCCATTGAACCCTGCTAAGGCAGTGCAGCTGTTGGAGCTGACGCCGCTCACGTGCTGTGGGCCCATTCTCTGTGCCAGGCACTGCTGCAGGCTCCACACAGTGTCACGTCCTCCTCAAAACAGCCCTAGAAGGTGGGTACAATCAGCTGTGTCATTTCCTAGGGCAGCTGAGGAAGGCTAAGCACTTTGCTCAAAGTCGTACATGGTCTGGAGCACGCTAGCTAGAATGGTTGAACCTGGTCTGACTGGTGAGCTGTGATGGGTCTTGGCTTTCTTAGGCAGTGGGGTCTTCAAGGTAGCTTCCGCCTGTGAAATGAACACTTGTGAAATCTGAACATATCAATGTTGTTTTAAATATGTCTACATATACATTAAGAAAGATGAAGACTCACCCTTGGTCGGTTATGATCATACGTCTGACTAAATGTTTATGTCTGTTGCCTGCTTGTATAGTTTGCCATGAATAGTCCTATAAACTTCTTTTACCATGAACTTTATGAAGACCTAGAACAGGCTCATTTAAGTGGTATTTGGTAAATTAGCTCTTGAAAGCTTAAAAATGTGGTGTGTGTGATTTTTGACTTTTACTGAGGAAAACTTCAAAATATAGAGCATAACTTAGGACTTCAGGATATACTTGTTAAGTCATATAAGCGACTGCCAATGTAACTCTCTTTGTTGCCTTTATTACTGTTAGCAGTACTTCATTTTATAATATGGGCGATATGTGAGTGCAACTGATCTCAATTTAGTTTATTCTAATGCAGCTTTATCGGTAACAACGAAAGGTTTCCATTGCTTTATTTTAAATGAGATTTTGATTTATCCCTAACATATTCACATGTGGTATGTGAATATATTTTCCAAAAGTCATTCGTATATAGTTTTTATTGAGAGTATAAAATACAAAATATCAAGGTAGCTGGTGACAGTCCACTTCTGCCCTTGCTGTTTTGTCAGTGGTGGGGGGGGGGTTACCCAGGCCTTTGGGAGACCAGGCAGGACTTTGGCCATGGATTCTGCTGGCCTCATCCTTAGAGACCACCTGGACTCTTACCAATCAATGCGAGTCTGAGAGGTTAGTTTAGAGAATTCAGTCTGTGCCAATTTTGATGTATCCATACATATTAATAGATAAACAAAAATATTAAGTAATCAACTTCTATTGTTTAAATGATTTATAGCATTGTATCTTAGCTCCTGTAATTTTGACTTGAAGACAGTTTGGAGGACTTCCTTTCTAGCTAGCTCTGTTGCCGTCATCTTAATTTGCACCCGGACTTAACCCCGCTCCCTTGTGGGTCTCACCGACTCGGAACAATCTATCACTCTACACCACTCTTTTTGTCTCCTACCAGTTCTTTTCAGAATAAATCTCTTGGAATTCTAACCTCAACGATCAAGCTCTCCTGGATCCTTATCAAATGATAACAAGGTTTATTCAGTGCACTGTGGTGTTTACCACAAAAATAAGAATCTCCTTCTCCATAAATAGAAACCTATTGTTTTATCTTATCTCTTCTGGAATGAAAGAATTGAAAGATCAGAGTCACTTGTTGATCCCCATGCTGATAGATTGTCTGGCAATTGATATGAATAGATAACAAAGGAATTTCCGTATAATTATTTCTTAGGTACATTCCTGGCAGCATGTCACGTGATTTCCCTGTTCTGATTTCCCCAGGAATTCCTAAGTCCAGGAATTTAGATTAGTTTCTGCGAACATTTAAGAACACTGAATTGTGCTGAATGAATCTTTCTGACCTGTCATCTCCACTCTATGTATAGCTCAAAGGTAAATAGATCATAATGAGCTTGGATGGGTTGAGTCATGTGTATGTTTTTGGATGATACCGGGACTGGAAAGAGTCGTACGGCCTGCCCCTTCCACTACCCAGCGGCGTTATTCGGGAGAAAGCAGAGGAGAAACCTGAGCTGAGCTGCAGAAGGGTTGTCGGTGGGGCTAGGGTGTGGAGGGCTTGCCTCGGTATCGGAGGTATTACACAGAGGACTTGCCTGTTTAAGAAGCTCAGGTCTTTTTTCAGACACACGGTCCAGTCTGTGTCCTTCCTGTTCCCTGTCTTCCCTCCTGAACTGGAGAGAAATGAAACTAGACTTCACCTTTTGAGGCCTGGGGCAAAGGGGGCTCTAAGAGTGAGATGATTTGGGGGTGGGGGGGCTTGAACCATTGACTGTGTTTAAGGCTCCAGGTCAAAGGTGATCACCAAGCCTCAGGAACAATTATAGCAAGATTATCGTGTACAGCAATTTTCCACATTTGAGTCATCTGTGGACGTACCTTTCCAAAACTTGCTAGATCTTAAAAAAAGTTTATTTACTTTTTTATTTAAATAAATGTATTATAAAAGGAAACAGGATATCATGTGCCATAAATAGGAAACGGAACATAAAAACTGAGAAAAAAAACCAATAGTTTTTAGACTCTCAAGGCTAAAAAGGATCGGAGCTTGAGGCTTGTTCTTCCCCGCTCCCCCCGAAAAAGATGTTAGTTTTAGAGAAGTGGGAAGGGTATTTGGTGCCATACTAAAAATTTCTCTTTGATTTTTTGGGAGGACTGAGAGAGACTTGAAATAGAATAACTTTCTCACACTATGAGTTAGTATTATTTAATGCTGTGTTTGTGAACTATTTCATCTCACACCCTTATGGCAGGACAAGTCTCACACATTGAGAAACATTGCATATACCCATTGTCTAAACCAGATGGCAGCTGGCAGTGGATTCAAAGGTTTGGCATGGGTTTATTGGATATCTGTTGTCTGTATCAGGTGTGCAAGGCACCATGAGGAATAGAAATAAAACATTAACCTGAATTGGGTTTCAAATACATATATTTGTGTGAATTTATGTTTTATATTCTGAGATTTGAGACTAGGATTAAATTGACATGTGAACAAATAGGGTGTGTGACAGCTGGTGAGCATCCAGGGATTCAGAGAAAAGGCAACCTCATTCTGAGAGGTGTTGCCTTGGAGGAGCTCCATGAGAATCTGATGCTTCGAGGTAACATACATGTTTTGGACTGACAAGCAAATGGAGGGAGGGCGCTCCCAGGGAGACAGCGTATGCCAAAGCTCTGTTGTGCGATTCAACGTTGGATCTGTAGAGCCCAGGCCAGATGTAGGAACATGGGAGATCACACAGGATGGATTGGCAGGAGCCCCGTGTAAAAGCTGGATTGGGATTTGACATTATTGGCAAAAGGGAGACATTTCGGGTGCTCGGGGTGCTGCCATTCTGCCTAAGGGTGTGAGGACAGTGGACCTGGCAGCAGGGGGTAGGAAACAAGTGGCCCTCAAGAGCATCTAATGGCCACAAAGAGAGGAAGGGGTCAAAGTGAGTGTTAGGGAGCTACACAGGTTAGCCCACTGTGTGCCAGGTGTAACCCTCAGGACGCGGGAGGAGCCCAAAGGAGGGAGGGAAATGGAATAAGGCTTCCGTTTGAGACCTTGGGGAAAAGGGACTCAGCAAAGTGAGACGATGGGTGGGTGAGATTTTTGTAGTCTTGTTTAAGTGTGGGTTACAAGGTTTTTGTTCAATTTTAGCTGAAGGAAGCTCAATTAGTTTTGGACTCATATGTCAAACCAAGTCAGAAATGTAAGTCTTCATTCTGTGTAAGGATGAAACATGAGGAGCAAAAGGAACAGGCAAGGTGGCCGGGGGTGGGGGGGGGGTACTGATTGGACTCCCACTCTGCGTCTGGTACCTTGTGGGAGATCCACATGCATCTTGGCATTTACATCTTGTTGAACCGGGAAAAGGTGGTACAGAGCTCATTTTACAGATGATGAATCCAAATATCAGAAGTCTTGCGATGCTTTGATTTAGTCCGAAGGAGATCAGAGGACAGAAGAAGAATCCAGGAAGGGAGAGGATGAGAATTAGGAAAGGGAAGCTTTTGGGAGGCTATTAAGGAGAATATTGAGGAGGCATTTTCTCACCGTGTCTTACCATTCATTTGGTTTTCATACAGGGTGTTACTTTTCCACCACAAATTCTTGTGGGAATTAGGTCTCTTGCTCAAAATAATCAGGGCATGCCCACTTAATTGGGTTTGATGACTTTGATAGTAAGACGGATTTGGAGATGTGACAGGTGTTTTTATTTTATTTACGCCTCATAAGAAACAAAAACGTGGCGTTTCTTTTGGAATTTTAAAGTGCGCTGAGCCCTGGCTAGTGTGGCTCACTGGATTAAAGTGCACTGAATGAAAATCTATGTGAGCGAGGGGGTGCGGGGTGACTCACAAGGGTGGTCTGTTGACTGGACTCAGCTCACTTCAGGAAAGTTGCAGTCCAAGCATGATCACAGTGCTGGCCTTCTGCGTGGAACACAGCCACCCAAGTTGGAGATGGGAGTAGACTGGCTTTTTAAAGAGCAGTTCTTAGATATGCACTTGGAAATGCTGGTGGGAAGGACTTCAGTCATGGAATCTGGCAGTTTTCATCCATTTTAATGAGGGTGCTTTCCTCTCGGATCCCAGGGAGCAGGACTCATACACAGGCATTTCAGAGGCTGTGCAGGACACTCAGGACACAAAGCCAATGAGGAGGGTGTGGAGCCCCTTCACCAGCCCTGGGAATGTGGACGCCCACCACTCCGAGGTGCAGCTCATCCCTCACCTGGCCTAAGTGAAATGGAAATGTCCCTTGAATAGTCAAGCAGCTGGGCTTCCTCTTTGTGTCCGGATCTGCTTTTATTCCACACAGTTTAGGACCCCTAGACTTCGGTATGATCCTGAGAATTTAAAACTCACCTTCATCTGCCCTTTCGGGCAGGTGTGTGTGCATGCATGTGTTCCCGCAGGGTCTGCTGCTGCACCTTGGCTGAGGCTTTGAAGAAGAACAGTGGGTCGGTGCACCAGAATGAGAAATTCTCTTGCTTCATTTCTCCTTACTCGCTCCTCCTGACTTCTTCCCTATTCTCTCTCCTGTCCTGCCGTTGCACCATCTCTCAGCACCATTCCTCGTTACCAAGCAAGTGGCCAAATATGTGTATCTTAGCAAAAGTTTCTCATCCAGAATTCTTTGTGTTATTCTCCAGAGGACCCCATTTGGCAGAACTGTTTCCTTTTCTAAGGTGGGGAAACAATCTTCAAAGTTCATTCATTTATCCAGCAAATGTTAGTGCCTTGCATGTGCCGGGCTCTGTACCAGGTAGGCACTTGAATAAATAATACATGTTCAATGCTGTTTAGGATCTTGGAATCTGGTGGGAAGAGACAGGCAAGTAAAGCAATGATTACTTTATGCTATAAGGACTGTGGTAGATCTACTCATGGAGATGGGAACTAGAAGAGGCACCTAATCAGACGCTCAGAGTCACCACAGCTCCTTCGCTTGTTCTTACTTAACTGTAAGAGCAGAACACGGGAGCAGGGCTGAAGTGCAGCTGACACACTGGTACAACTGTTCTGCTTGTTAGAATATTGAAATACTCCTGTTCCGGTTGGTGAATGACCTCAGTGTCCCTTCTGTCCCAGCTGCCCCAGCTGTGTCCAACAGACCCAGCCAAGGCAGAGCAGGGGCTTCAAGATAGGTTCTAGCACCTTGGCCTGGGGCCATTCTGTGTAGTTGTCACATGGGCCATTCTGTGTAGTTGTCACGTGGGCCATAAAGATTGCTGAATATTTTGGATATGCTCTCTTTGTAGTGGACTCGCTGGGCATTGTACACACACACCCTGCGTGGAGACTGCCATGTAGCTAGCCTCAATAAATATTAGTCAAATTACTAGGGATTCAGGTGGAGGGGTTAGTAGAGCATATTTCTTGGAGAAGGTAGGTATCAGTTGAGTTTTGAAAATCTTTTTTTTTCCTTTATGGAAAGAGTAAACACAGAGAATTGAATTTTATAAAAATTACACATGTGTACACATATGCACTCAGTTAAGATCATCGTACGGGGTGTAGAGTTGCTCTTGTCAAAATTCATCTGTTGACAACGACGAGAAACCCGCGGAGGCTGACACAGCAATGGGGTAAGGGATCCCTTAGGGACCCTGAAGGCAGTCTCACGGATATGCACGGGCCAGGCAGAGAGAAGAGACAGGACTCAGGGGAAGCAGAATGGGAAACCCAGGATCCTCCGTTACACTCACCACCTCTCCGAGTTAACACAGTCTCTCTCATCTCTGCTTCTCTTCGCTTCTTAAGTCCGTGCTTGGTACGGCATGGCAGCCATCCCGAAATTTATGTCAGGAATATCTATTTAGAAGTCCTCCTCCAACTGACAACTTACTTCTGGGCCTCTTAGTTCAAATTCCAATAAGACACATTTTACACAAATTAACTAGTAATGGATCATAGGGCTAAAGGCACAATAGGACACTTTTAGAAGAACCCATAGGAGAAAAGTCTTTGTGACCCTGGGTTAGGCAATCTGTATTTAGGTATGATACCAAAAGCACAATTCACAAAAGAATTGATAACTTAGGACTTCAGCAATAGTAAAAATGTTTCCTACAAAGGACACTGTCAAGAGAATGATAAGACAAGCCGCATACCAAGAAAAAATATCTGCAAGACATATATACCTACAAAGACTTCTATCCAGAGTATATAAAAAATTCTCGAAACTCAGTGACAGAAAAACAAACACCTTGTTAGTTTATTTTGTTCATTAGATTCTACCTGTAAGTGTAACAAAGTACAGACAGACTCATGGATACAGAGAACAGACTGACAGCTGTCATAGGAGAGGGGCTTGGGGGAGGGGTGAGAAAGGTGAAGGGATTAAGCAAAGAAAAAAGGGAAAGACTCATGGACACAGAGGGCAGTCTGGTGGGTGTTGGGGGGAGGTAGAAGAGGGTATAGAGGGACTAAATGATGATGGAAGGAGACTTGACTTGGGGTGGTGAACACACAATGTGCTATATAAATGATTCATCATAGAATTGTATACCTGAAACCTATATAATTATACTAACCAATGTCACCCCAATAAATTCTAAAAATGAACATAATTAAAATAAGGCAACAAATGCCCTGACTGATGTGGCTCGGTGGATTGAAGTTGCCGGTTTGACTCCACCTAAGGGCACAGGCCTGGGTTGCAGTCCGGCTCCCCAGTTGGGGGCGCATGAGAGGCAACCAATCAATGTTTCCCTCTCCTCCTCCCTCTCTTCCCCTGTCTCTAAAAAGAAATACAATCTTAAAAAAATAAAATAAAATATAGGCAAAGGTTTGAAGACACTTTACCAAACAATACATACAGATGAAAACACCTGAAAAAATCCTCAGCATTATTAATTAATAGGGAAACGTAAGTCAAATAGCATATAATTACACACCTATTAGAGTAGTTTTTTAAAAAATCATCAATGATGTACAGCTCCTGGGCACCTCACACCATGCTGGGAGAATGCAAGATACCTGCAGCTACTTTGGAACACAGTTTCATATAAAGTTAAATGTGTATTTTCCATATGACTCAGAAATTCTACTTCTAAATATTTGCTCAAGTGAAATAAAAAAAATATTTCTATAAAAATTTTTATAGCAGCTTTATTCATAATTTTCCTAAACTGCAAACAACTGACTTTTCTCTTAACTGGGAATGCATGCAACAAGTTGTGGTACGTCCATATAATGGAATACTACTTAGCGATAAAATGGAATGAACTACTGATATATGCAACAAGATGAATGAATCTCAACTGCATTTTACTAAGTAAAATAAGCCAGATTCAAAAGGTGACATGCCATATATTTCTACTTATATGGCATTCTCATAAAGGTAAAACTGTAGGGATACAGAAGAAATCTGTGGTTTCCAGGAGTAAAGGGTGAAGATAGTTATTGGCTACAAATGGGTATCACAAGGGAATTTTTTTAGGGTGGTAAGGATGATGAAAATGTTCCATAGGCTGATTGTGGTGGTAGTGACTTGGCTCTATGAATTTGTCAAAACTTATACACTTGTATGTTAAAAAGAATGATATTTCAGTGTGTATATATATATATATATATATATATATATATATATATTTAATTTAAAAGTAGAAAAAATTCCAGTGGAAGAGAAAGTACAGTTGACACCCCCTAGGTCAGACCCCAACCTTGGGCCAATCATTGATGATCTCTCAGCAATCAGAGCTCTGAGCTCTTGCTCCGGGCTTTGGTGGGGCAGTACAACGGGGTGGAAAGTTGGAGGGGCTTGCAAATGAACAGACTTGCCAGGAAATAGTTTGACATCCTGATATCATTGATTAACATTATTGAATGAACATTTTCTCAAGTCATTGATACTGTTTTTTAATACATTGGTTGAAATTGTTGCTAGTGGCCCACTCTCCTTATGGCTATATCTGCTGACGTTTGAAGAACAATTTGAAAAATAACTAGATAAAAAATGGTAAGGAAGTTTGGTAATGAGGCAGGAAAGGTCTAACTGTCCTCTGGTCTTAGAAGTGTCAGACCCAGCATCCACACAATCAAAAGCTCCCCCTGGAGAACTCAATTTGAATATAACACTGGGCTAAACAGGGTGTGTGACTTAAAAAATATATGTTAAGATTCAAACTTCAAAATGCCCAAGGAGATTTTTAGTTGGTGAGTAAAACTAATACATAGGAAAAAATAGAGTTATTGCTATTTTCTGCTTAATGTATGTTTCTTACATTCCCCTTCTAAGCTGTGTAAAGTTATATTACATTAGGTATAAAAATAAGCCTATTGAAAGAATAAACGTTTGAGGTATCAAGATCTATAAATCTTTTTGAAATGTGCAAAGTAGCCTCGAGTAATCTCTGCCTATTGGTACAAGGCAGAGATGTTACATTTTATTATTTATAGTTTTGGAATAGCTTTCTTGATATTTATAATTAAGTATCTGTGTGCAATTGCTAAGCATCTTGAAAAAACTTCAAAATCGACATAACGGTATATTTGGTACAGGCAGCAAGGCAGAAGCAATTAAGCCCAGAACTGCCAGCTGATAGTGAGGGATATCAAGTCACATTTTCCATACGATGAAAAATCGGCCGAGCTTTGGTTTCCAACACAGAAATGGGTGAATCGGTGTTGTATCAGGAAAGAGAATTAACATTCTCTGGGCTATTCCTCCCAGGCAAAGAGCCATATAACTACGTAAGTAATGTTGTTAGGCTTAAGTCCCTTCCTTAAAGAAATGATATTTCTAGGTTCAGACTGAGGACAGTGGTAAGAGAGAGAGAGAGAGAGAGAGAGAGAGAATGTGTGTGTGTGTGTGTGTGTGTGTGTGTGTGTGTGTGTGTGTGTGTGTGTGTGATGGAGGTTGGGAAGCAGAGCAGGTGGGGAGCTGGGCAGTAGCCTAATCTCTTTTTATGAGGACCTTATAGTGGCAAATATTACAATGTCCTCAAGTTTTATTTTCTAATGAGCACTGATAGTAATCATCTAGGAGGTTCTTTAAAAGAAAAATAAGGAGATTTGCAGTAACCTCCTCTTGTCACAAGTTGCATGACACAAAGGTACCAGTGGGACGTGTGGGGCCTGATCATGAGAGTAAAATAGAATGACTGAGGTGATTCAGGGAGAGGGATGCAGTCATTGCTTGTAAATGAAGGTTAATGACATCTTTGCACCAGCTGCAATTTTGCAGTACGTTTATTTTGATGAATTCTAGCAAGGCTCTATCATAATTTGTGACCTATATACGAAAGAACAAAAGTGAAGTCGTTATCTGCATTTCATTGTCAGCAAAAGGTGTTTTTTCCTGATTGGAGCCCGCCCCCAAACCACACCCCAAGAAACCATTAGACTTAAAAAATGCATTTAGAGTGACAGTTTTCCTGGAGACTGTGATTAACGTAGACTGGCCACACGGTGATTTGAGAGAAAGCGGTGGCTGTATCTGTCACCTACACACATCAACAGGGGTGGTAGGGGAGGACTTTAAAACTTCTCAATATAGATATATTTACTTAAAAATAAGGATAGGGGCTTTTCCCATTGCTCCTCTAAAGACTGTGTAATGTCACCACTGACAGTACATGCACCCAGAGACTGATGTTGCACTCACCAACATGGGGTTCAGATTGTCAGGAAAACAAAAATGAACGAGTTCGCACAACTCAAACGAATCTTCAGCACATCACCAATCAACGAAGTTCCTTCTGGCCCTCTGAGGTTAGTACCAAAGTATACAACACAACATCATCTGTTTTCTGTTGCATTCTTTGGGAGCAATCCCATAGAATATTCTACACAGTTCTCTTCCTGTTTCCCTTCTGGACTATGAATGATTACAGCTGTGATAAAGCAACACCTGAGCAGAGGTGACTAGAGATAGTTCCTATAGGTGGATTTTTTTTTTTTGGTCTCTGAGTGAAAGGTGACTGACTGTCTCCAAAACACCCCCATTCATGGATGTAAACCTGATGGGCAGTGAGTAATGGAAGAGTGGGACAACGTCAGAGAGGTGGAGTAAATGGCCCAGAAAATTCAACTTTGACTCCAGTGATCAAGTCAGAATCAACCTTGACAGAAGAGTAAGCCATGAGAAATGTGGTAGGGTGACTCTGAGCGCATCTCTGAAAACTGGGAGGCCATTCTGAAAAAAATAATTCCAACAGGGATGCTTATTTATGCCTGAATTGTTATAGTTCAAATTTCAAGCAAAATGAAAGTCCATTTCATTATCAGAATTACAGAAATAGCCATTTTTACCATGTTCCATTCTACTTGGCAGAGAAGAGTCTGGGGTTATGGGCACCACTGAAATAAAAATTTGTGCCTCAGTAGGAAGCAAGAAAGCATAACAGGAGAATGGTGATTACAAACTCTGCTTTCTGGCATGATTCCTGTAACTTGTGACTCTGGAACATTGAAGAGGCGCATCTAAATTTTAGCTTGCATCTTATTTAAATGGTCCTAAAGTTGAATCCCACATGGCAGTTATTCCTGTCCTGAGAGCCACGTACCCAGGGATGGAGGAATGGGAAGCACACGCTATTATTGCAAAGGGTTCCATGACTCTATGTGGCCCTAACACCTTTTGGTATGAAGAATAATGTCATGTACATATGTCCTGCTTTAAATGTATGTATATGCTGTTAGAAGATATTAGTAGAAATTCCTTTAAAAGCATGTCTTTTAGCCTTATATGCTTTTAAAATTAATAGGTTCTAGACCATGGGGTGGGCTCGTTAATATTTTTGTCATTAAAATGGTCTAATAGGAATAATAGCTTTATTCACAACTGCCCCAAACCAGAAACATTTCAAATGTCCATCAACAAGAGAATGTATAAATAAATTGTGGAATAGCTGTGTAACAGAATGACACAGAGAAATTAAAATGAACAAACTACTAATACATACAACAACATGAGTAAATCTCATAGATGTGATGTTGAGCCAAAAAAAGAAAGTCAAATAGAAGAGTACCCTCCGTGTGTGTTTCAGTTTTAGTGGAGTTAAGAACAGGCAAAACTAACTGATGGCCACAGAGGTCAGGACAATGATTGCTTCTGCTGGGAACTGTGAGCAGGGACATGAGGCAAACTTCTAGGGTTCTGAGGAACGTTCTGAGAGTGACGTGTGTGGGCGTGGGCACATACGTAATACTTTATCCAGCTGTGCACTTACAATCAATGGAATTGATTCTTGCACTTCATTGTCTCGGTTGATAGCTGTTGTGAAACCTGTCAGCAAGTTCTCTGACTCTGCCCCATCAAGAAATAGAATCTCTGTATATCCCATCCCCTTGAATCTGAACTGGACTTAAGACTTACTTATAATGAATAGAAGGTGTCAAAATGGAAACTTTGTGATGTCTGAGACTGAGTCATCAAAGGTAATCAGCTTCCATTTTGTTGGCTGCGATGTTTGCCATGGAGTCTGAGCCATCCTGCAGGAAGGTCAGCTCCCCTGAGGCTGCCACACCGTGAGGAAGTCCAGGGCACCTGGAAAGGCCACCGGTAGGAAGGGACTCAGGTCAAGGGCCCTGCTGAATTAAGCCTCTGAATCATCCAAGTTTGTCTGCCTGACTCGAGAGAAAACAGGCCTCTAGATGATTCTAGCCTCTGGTGACCCCTGCACTGTCCTTGGGCATTTTAGATTTCTAAGCTGAGGTCTCACACATTTTGGAGGAGAGACAAACCATCCCTGCTCTGTCCTGACACGTACAGTCTTTGAGTCTATTTAAATAGCTATTTTACGCCATTAAGTTTTAGAGTGGTTTGTCATGCAGTAATAATGACGGGAACAAGATTTAATAACAATAAGAAGCCCAAAACATTTAAAAATGGACCTTTAAGCTTAAGGAATTTGAGACCCAGTGTCAGTCAGGGTTCTTTGGTTGCAAGAAAAAGAGAATTTACTGGAAGGATATGGGGCCAAGGGATCTAAAGGAATTCAGAATAACCCCACTCAGGAAGTCCTTCTCAGGGCCCTGGTAGTGGGAACTGATAAAGGGTTTGTTCAAGAGTCAGTCGCTGCCATGAGTGTGCTCTGACCATACTCAGCCGTGTCAGTCCGATCAAAGGTTTTAATTTCAAGGAAAGCAACCAGTCAACCCAGACGGAGCGTCATGCCCACTCCTGGTCTAGCAGAAGACAGACACATGGTTGTCTGTTTCAAAGACCAACGCAAACTGGAGAGGGGTATGCACCCCGAGGGAAATCAGAGTGCTCTCATCTACAGAAGGAGGAATAGAGCCGGGGTGTCCGAACCCCACTTTGCATGGGACTCTGTGTGCTCTGACATATTCTAGGGGCCGCTGCCTTCGTGCTCTAAAACCAACTTTATTTCAGTATTAATGTTATTCAAGGGTGACTGAGGGGAGTGAGGTTTCTGGTGTCTAGTCAGGGGAGGCTGAGTTTAAGGTCTTTCCTGCTTTTTATTTGCATTCCCAATACTGTCTTGGGTTCTAAGAGCAAGTAGGTGAGCTGTCCTCCAGCTGATCCACAGTTAAGCTAGTGGAGCCTGTCTACTTTTGAAGCTGACTTCCTATATTTGGAGCAGGACCAGCAGATTTTGGTGTCTCACCCCCATTCCCCAGCTATAGTGACTGTTGGCCAATAATGAAAATCAGCTTCCCTTCCTCCCCCACAGTCGGTGACTAAGAAAAGGCTACAACAAAGATTGGCCCGTGGCATTAAGGGGTGATACTGCTGCTTTGTGGTTTATTCTAGAGCCCTCTTCCCATGAATCCGGGCAGAGCTAGCCTTTCTCTGTGCCCACATGATTGCCTGGCTCAACCTCCTTACTTACCTCTTTCCACCGCCTTTCTTACAAGCGTTTCCTGAGAGTCTGACTTTAACACACCACTTGCATTAGACTCCCCATCTCAGTCTCTGCTTCCAGACAATCCAACTTCGAACTCTAGTTGAGGTCAGTGGTTCTCAAACTTTTGCATGCACTGAAACTGCCTAGGGGGCTGGTTAAAACACAGACTGCTGGGTCCCTCTCAGAATGCCTGATTTAGTGGGCCTGGGGTGGGGCCTGAGAATTTGCATTTCTAACTAATTGCCAGGTGAGGCTGGTCTGAGCACCACACCTGGACAATCATTGTTTAGGCCAGGGGTGTCAAACTCATTTTCACCAGAGACCACATCAGCCTTGGTTGCCTTTAACTTAGAACTTTATAAATGTAACTACTCCTTCACTGTTCAGCAAGAGCTCAGCTTTCACCTGGTAGAAACAAGGTGGAGGGTTGGATTCAGCCCATGGGCCTTGTGTTGCCACCTGTGGTTCAGGCCAAGGCTAAACGTGGCGTGACTTCATGCCAAGGCAGACCTCCTCCATCCCCCTTCCTATGCAAAAATCTCTTGCCAGGTGGTCCTGCCGTGGAACCGGAAGTTCCTATTTAACTCTTTGGGTCAGGAGGTTAAAGACAAGCAAAAATACAAATTCTATCCAGAAAGCATAAGCACATTCTGTTTTTACCTCTTACACTCTATCACAGTATAAGCCTAGTTAGCCAGTTACTCAGCAGATCTCTGAGGAAGATGGCAACAAAGACAGGAAGGTTGGATGGGCTCAAAAATTAAGTATTACAAGACCAGTCAAGGTGTTTCCAGCTGATTCTCATCACAGAATCCTTTCTTCAGACAATATATAGAAAAGGCTACAACAAAGATTGGCCCACTCCTTCAGAGGAACCTCAATGTATAGAACCAAGAGGGAAGGGCCTGACGAAACCCTTGGGGCTGCGTCTGGAAAACACTGGTCTACATATTGGCTGTGATGGCCGGTCCAAAGAGATCTTCAGCTACTTCTCACTTTGATCCAGGCCTGTCCTGGGGCTGGTTTCACACGGCACATTTATCTTGAGGAAACGGACCAATGGAATGATTTCACTGGGAAACCAGCATCCCCTGTATTGAATTTTAAGATCTGTAGATTACTGCTGAAAAAAAAAACAAAACACAGTCATTATGAAGGAAAACAGGATTTGGCTCCATTGTTTATGTAAATGAGGCTTAGGAAAACCCATGTTAGAGGAATACCAATGTCATGAGCCATGTACAAACCTTTGGATGTTTTCCCTTCTGTGTGTTTCATGGTCTTGCTTTGCCTTCCAGTAAAAATGCTATGGCATACGAAAATGCTTAAGGCGCTCCACATTGCAGCCTGTGATGGCTTGGCTTTGATGAATGGTGTGGCGTTGTGCAGCTCATTGCAAAGTAATGCTTTTAACTTAAATCCGTTTCAAGTGAATATGTTTTACACATTCATGCGCCCGAGTTTGGAAAAGCTTTTTCCTGGAGAACAGCACTCCTTGAGACACTCCCACTGGTCAGGATGGGGGGCTGCCTCCCTGGCTCAGGCAGAGAAAGTGTTTACTTGCCGTGGCCTTCAAATTGCTACAAGTTTAGGGCCCACAGGGCTGCTGTCTTAATGAAGCGGTTAATGATGTGTGAATTATAGATCCTGACAACCCCTTTAATAGACACAACAGGGCTGCGTGCACAGTGTACTGTGGCTGCTAAGTAATGACAGGCTGTCTGCTTCACACAACACGGTATCTTTAAGTAAAACACCACTCTTGCTTGGTGGCAGTGACAATTCCTAGTCGACACAAGAAGAAATGAGAGTCACGAAGAACCAACCTGGCTGACGCCAAGGACACTTCATTTCCACCCAATTGGGGCTTGGAGTGCAGGGGCCAGAGTTTTTAGAGATGCTGCTGAATCCGGGACAAGTCCTTGGTTCTGCTCTGCCTAGGCTCCAGGCGTTCCTGGGAGGTGCCTATTATAGCAAAGGACTGTGTGATGGATGCTTTAATAGCCTAAAAGTTGCCCTCCTCTCCCTGCCTCCCGCCCCTTCTCCCCACTGGAGGCACAGGAATGCTAGCTTTCCAGTTGATTTTCAAAGAACCAATTGTCTGTTCTGAATGCTGACTGATGTTTGCAATGGGATAATGGGGTGGGGGGCGGGGTGCAGGACGGCAACGCAAAGCCCAGCTGTGGAGTGAGGCATTTTCTGGTTGCTGACCTGCACAGTTCGAATGCATTAAAGCAAGACTTCTGAGGAGCTGAAAAACAAACCCAAACCTAAACAAAGCCTTTTCTTCATTTAATTTGGTGGTCACTTTTAAGGAAAAGTGAATTCACTTTCAATCTCTCAATAGGCATTGGATTTGGACTCAGAGGCCAAAGTCCAGTCTCTTTATCATTATCCCTGGGATGAGAAAACCAAATCTGTCTTGTTTGGGCAGGGGTAGTTTTCCTTTAAACAGTTCAGGGAACTGTTTGTCTAACCCTCACCATTCGAGGTGACAGATAGCAAGCAAAGCAAAGCAGAAAGAATGGCGTGCATTCAGCAGCGAACACAAACCTTTCCGTTTGTTCCCAGAGCTCCGAGACCCGAGCAGGAAAATCACTGCGCCTGAAAGGGCATTCACATGCAAATGAGGCCCTGGGCACCCTGCTTGGCTTCAGAAAAACCATTCCCACTTGGCTGGGAAAGGCTGCCTGGCTGGGTGGGGTCTAACTGCGCCTGGTGTTCCTGCCTTCTCCAGGGAAAGGAGCCCCCGACATGGGCCAGAAGTAGCCCCCGTGAAACTGGGTGTGGGGGGAGAGGGCAGTAATGAGTATCAGGCAAGCCAGCAAAGTTATAGGGTGACCGGCCTTCCTGGTTTGCCTGGGACTTGGGGGATTTCCTGAAACACAGACCTTTCAATGCTCAAGCCAGGGAGAGCTGGTCACCAGTTTGGAAAGATTTGCTGCCCTTTCTCAGCTGGACAGCAAACGGGCGTTATTGTCCGTTGTTGGAAACAATGAAAACCATTGGGAACTCGGGAATCTCTCTGTAACCTGTTGTTTCTTCCCTCTCCTTCACAGATTCCAGATCTTCTCTGTACTCCACTATAAGTAGCAAAATTAACTAGTGAGATTTTCTACTTTTCAGTCTCCAAGTGCCGCTCCTGGGGAGATGAGTGATAAATGGGGAAGTGCCTGTGGGAGGAAAAGGGCACGAGGAATCTAGGATTAGGGGCCTACTGTGTGCCAAGCATGTTATTCATTGACCAGCTCGCCCTCAGTTTTCCTATGAGGAGTTTTGCCTGTTTTGTAGACGATGAAACAAGGAGCTTAATAGGCACAATTTTCATAAGTTTGTATAAATAGTGGATCCGACAGGGAATTTTTTTCTTCTTTTCCACTTATATTATTTCGCAGGAGAGGGAAATATCAGACCACAATTTAACACTTTCTCACAACAAAGCTCTTGGTTTTTCTGACCCGAAGTCCTGTGGTGCTCTATCTAGGAGGACACCACACTTCCCCTTAAAATGTTTTAGGTGATTGGGGTAAGGAACAGACATTTCCTGAGCCGGGCAGTTTACAAACCCTAAAAAAGAAAGAATGTCACTAGTTGAAGTCCACATGTTTTACATAATTATCAAAATAATACACAATTGCTGTGAAATCATCCATATATTGATGAATATAAAATGAAAAATAATTTCCCTACTCAATCACCCTGGCCTCCAATCGCCAGAAATGACCACGCCTCTCGGTTTCTTGTTTCACTTTTTAGAGATTTCCACATATATTGATATTTTTCCATGTCCGTACTCAAAGATTGTTCTTCTTCTGTTTTTTTTTTTAATTTTTTTTTACAGTTGGGCTGCACTGTATTCAGATGCATAGAATTCCAACATATGAATATACCACACAATTTAAAGTTTTCTATTTAAGGACATCAAGGAAGTTTTCATTTTCTCAGTTTCAAGCAATACTATAATACACATTCCTATACAGTTATATTCATACTTTTGGGGGGTACACCTGAAGGACAAATGACTGGAAGAGGAGTACACACTTAAAATGGTGGGTATTGCCAAAAGCTATTAAAAATTGAACTAATTTTTATACCAGCCAACAAAGCACGGGAGTCCTTATTTCTCTCCCATCCTAGAAAACACTCAGTTCTCATATTGACTAATCTTGTAACTAAAATATATAATGTCCTTGTTGCTTTAATTTGCATTTTGAACATCTTTATATATGTTTATTGAGCATTAGTACTATCTTGCAATAAATGTGCACCTGTAGAGGTATTGTTGTAAGTGCCAGGAATACAAAGATAAGCAGGACCAGACACCTGTCTTCAAGTACCTTTTACTCCATCAGACACCTACATAAGAACCGTAACAAAATCTTACAAATACCCTGGAAGAAGCTCATATAGAATGTTACAGGTGTCCAAAGAATCATGTGGGCATTTTTCCCAGGATGGATCAAAGCCATAGGTCTAAAGGGCATGGGGGTGCTGAGCAGAAATCAAAGGAGTTTGCAGATGGGCAGGTTGGAATACTTACTCTGTTGCTTACTGTGTTATAATTTTGGGTGATTTCTCTGACTTGAGCTTCAGTTTCTTCACCTGTAAGTGAAATGGGGATGGTGTGTTTGCTGCTGCTGCTGCTGCTGCTTCCCCTCCTCTACCTCCTGTCTCCCTCCCCCTACTTCCCCATCAGTTCCCCCTCCTCTTCCTTCTTTTCCAGGAAAGGGGAACTTGTTTGAGGCCTCAGGGCCATGGGGTTCAGGCGGAGGCTGCCCTGCCGGGGAAGGAGGCAGTAGAGAAGCTTTATTGGAACTTCTCGGGGTGCAGGTTCCTGGCATGGTCCCACTTCTTGAAGCAATTGAGAGCATGGGGTTGCAAGGGAGCATACCTCTCAATCCTCTTGTAGCGGTTGTCTTTCTGGGCAAGTTGGTGGTGGAAGGGTTGATGATACTGTCCCTCAGGCTAAGCACCAAATGCAGGTGGTGTCTTACTAGATGTTGTTGTCTGGGAGAGTGTGGCTATTTTCCACTGTTTATTCACAAAAATTAGGTGATGCTGCTTAGGTGAGACACCTCCTTGTCTTAGATTTTGGCTTTGACATTCTCCATGGTGCCACTGAGCTTGACCTTGAAGATAATGGTGTTGCCTGTCAGGGTTTTCTCAAAGATCCACGTTACTGTGTTCTTGTTAAAGAGAAAGGGCACAACTCTGCTTCTTAAATCATATTATTAGGAGGATTACATGAGAGAATGCTGACATGCAAGGGTATGCAAGTAACTGCTCCCTGTGAACTTTTTGTTAAGTTTCTGCTTAATAACCAATGTTCCTTATTTCTGATTCGGAGTACATCCCAATGTATCCCATTTTTGAGTTTTCACTCTGTGAATCAATAAGAATAGTAACTTTAGAGCCTGGCTTTGCTACCCACGATAATATCCTTGAATGACATAATGCATTTATTGTTACAAACTATAGCTGTTGTGCATTTACACAGCCAAGGGCAATGATTCCTGAAAGAAAAAGTTTATGAAACTGTTGGGAGGAATGCACTGGTGCCAATATGACTGGAAGGTGAAAGAGGACGGAATCAGAAGTTGTGATTCGGAGAGAAGTGCAGTTGAGGCTGTGCCTGGGCCCTTGAACTTGTGAGAAGCTCAGACATCTTCGGTACCAGCAGTGGCTTGATAGTCTTCATCCAAGGCAGAGAACATTTAGGATCCTCAATACCAAGTTAAATGTTCAGATGCCCTGAAAACAGACTTTCAGATGTCACTGCAGTTTCAGGTTTCACTGAATTTAACACATGTTTACTGAACTGCCTACCGAGGTGAATAGTCACCTCTTGGGAGGACTCCTGGAGATACCAGGCTGTGAGAACTTTGCTTTTATGACTTCGAAAGGCAGCAGGTTTAATTTTCACCTGCACAAAAACTTGTTCATTCTGTTTCCCCTGAGGGAGACCATTTGAATGACCCCCAGTGGGTTTGGTACTTGGGGAAGGTCCACTTGGTCGTGTGCTGATACTTGCACCCATTTGTAATGGGACAGTTTTCACATATGGGCCACCCAAGATACCTGCAGATAACCAGGGGCCCATGGCAAGGAGAGTGGGTTCCCTTCACATTCTGGAACGCCAGTTCTGAGGTTGCCCTTGGGAAGGCCAGTGCTGTGTTCACCACCAGTGTGCCCTAATGCAAGGCATATTCCAGCTCTGTGTGGTGTGCCCTAAAGAGAGCCAAGGTCCTTTTCGTAATGTTCAAGAAGAGTTTGTAAATGGAGGAAAATGCAGGGCCTTTTCTTAGAAGCCAGCCCTTGAAGGCTCCAACCTAGAGTTCAAGGTGGGCTACAAGTGGCAGAGTAACTTCCCCGGTGCTCACTGCCTTCCCATAAAGACAGAGGCCTTTATGACTTAAGGTCATTGCAAGGTTAGAGGTACTTTTTGGGGGTGGGGCATGGGGCTTTCCAGGTGACTTATTGTTGAGATACAGCATGAATACAGTAAAGTGAGCAAATCTCGAGTATAAGTTAATGAATTATTACATATCTTCCATGTAATTTAAAATAAATATAGAATGTAAAACTGTAAAATACAAACCTTGCATGTATTTTATTTTATTTAAATTATATTTTATTGATTATGCTATTATAGTTTTCCCAATTTTCCCCCATTTTGTCCCCCTTCCCCCAGCACCTCCCACTCCCTCAGGCAATCCCCACACCATTGTCCATGTCCATGGGTCATGTACAAGTTCTTTGGCTACTCCATTTCCTGTATTGCAGTTTACAGCCTCATGGCTATTCTGTAACTACCTATTTGTACTTCTTAAGCCCCTCACCTCTTCACCCATTCCCCCACATCCCCCTCCCATCTGGCAACCAACAAAACATTCTCCATTTCCATGATTCTGCCTCTATTCTTGTTTGCTTAGTTTTTTAGATTCAATTGTTGATGTGTCTTTATTCTCTTTTTTATTGTTCATAGTTTTGATCTTCTTTTTCTTAAATAAGTCCCTTTAACATGGCATATAATAAGGGCTTGGTGGTAATAAACTCCTTTAGTTTTTTCTTGTCTGGGAAGCTCTTTATCTGGCCTTCAATTCTAAATGATATCTTCGCTGTGTACAGCAATCTTTGCTGTAGGTCCCTGCTTTTCATGACTTTGAATATTTCTTGCCAATCTCTTTTAGTCTGCAGAGTTTCTTTTGAGAAGTCAGCTGATGGTCTAATGGGAACTCCCCTGTAACTAACTTCTCTTCTCTTGCTTGTTTTAATATTCTCTCTCTATCTTAACCTTTGGCATTTTAATAATGATGTGTCTTGGAGTGGGCCTCTTTGCATCCATCTTGTTTGGGACTCTCTGCATGCCCTGGACTTGCATGTCTATTTCTTCACCAAATTAGGGAAGTTTTCCTTCATTATTTTTTCAAAGAGATTTCCAATTTCGTGCTCTTTCTTTTCTCCTTTTGATACCCTTATGGTGTGAACATTGATTGGACCTCTTGAATTTGTCCCAGAGACTGCTTATACTATCCTCATTTTTTAATTGTTTTTTTATCTTGTTGTTCTGCATGGTTGTTTTTTGCTTCTTTGTGTTCCAAAATCATTGATTTGATTCTCAGCTTTTTTCACTCTACTGTTGTTTCCCTGTAAATTGTTCTTTATTCCAATTAGTGTATCCTTCGTTTCTGACTGGATCTTTTTTTATGCTGTTGAGGTCCTCACCAAGTTCCTTGAGCATTCTTATAACCAGTGCTTTGATCTCTGCATTTGATAGATTGCTTAGCTCCATTTTGTTTATTTATTTCTCTGGAGTTTTGATCTGTTGTTTCATTTGGGTCTGTTTCCTTTTCCTCCTCATTTTGGCAGACTCTCTGTGTTTGTTTCTATGTATTACATGGAGCTACACTGACTCCCTGTTTTGGTAGAATCGCCTAATGTAGTAGGTGTCCTATAGGGTACAGTGGCACAGCCTCTCCTGTCACTCAAGCTGGGTACTCTAGGTGTGCCCTTTGTGTGGGCTGAGTACACACTCCTCTTGTAGTTGAGTCTTGATTGTTGTTGGCAAGTCAATGGGAGGGATTTTGTCAGGCCTGTCAGCTGCAAGGACTGGCTGTGACCACTGACCACCAACATCCACCCTCCATGGAGGATCAGCTGTGCAGAGGCAGGGTGTTGTGCTCTGAGGTAGTCTATAGCTGCGCACTGAGTATGCAGGCTCTGGGCTTTCTCTGACTTTGGTGTGGGCCAAAGTCAGCCCTCACCTATGTTCTGCTCAGGGCTACACTGTGTGAGCTGTAAAGCAATCTGATATAGCTGATACTTGTGCTGGGCTTGGAGATTCCCGGGCAAAGCGAAGCTGTAAATCTAGGTTGGCTGCTGGTAGTGCCTGGCCTGGGGCCACTCAGCAAGAGGTACAGGGGCTGGGGACTCACTGAGGGGGCCAGCTGTTTGAGAGGATTTAGGAAGTTGTGAAGCCTGAGCCAAGACCAGCCATTCATATGAAAAAGCTACTGTTAACAGCTTGGGTGGGTGTTTAAGGTGGGTGGGACAGAGTTTCTGGGAATATCCAGGGTAAGACAGTGTTAGCCAGGTTGATAGAGTCTCAGATATGGCACCCACTTGCTGGCTCTGTGGCTCTGTGACTCTGTGCAGGGAGGGTTCCGAAAAAGAATAATGGCCTTTGTACACCTTTCTGTCTGGGAGGAAGCTGTCCCTCAGCTCCTGCCTTGATTCCAGACACCTCCATTCCTCCCTGTATGCCATGGGTCATTTTCAATCTGCTACTCCGGTGCTGGGGCTCAGAGGGAGTGAGACTAAGTAAGTTTATGTGAGTTACTGCTGGAGTCGCAAGAAGTTTTTTCTACTGACTGAATCTCCACTGGGTTTTGTAGCCAGAAGTCATGGAGACTTACCTTCCTGGCACTGGAACCCTGTGCTGGGAGTCCTGGTATGGAGCTGGGACTCCTTGCTCCTGAGATATACCTCCCAAATTTTTATCCACCACACGTGGGTGTGGAACCAGCCTGTTTCATGTCTCCACTCCTCCTGCCAGTCCAGATGGATATAGTTTCTTTAATTTTGTAATTGTTGGACTTCCGTTCAACTCGATTTCTGATGGTTCTGAGTGATGGTTATTCTATACTTTAGTTGTAATTTTGATGTTGTTGTGCGAGGAGGCAAGCTGTGTTTACCTATGCTTCCATCTTGACTGGAAATCACCCTTGCATGTGTTTTAAACTGAAAAGAACTTCTTTTAGATTTTCTGATGGCTAATTCTGGATAAATTAACCAAAGCTGAACTCCTCTCTCTCCATAGCTCCAAACCACCTTCATAGCTGGTGGTTTGAGCATCTGGGTGGCCCATGTTGAATCCAGCCCTGCCTAACAGTGAGAAGGGGAAGGTCGGCTTCCCTTCGTGGTGCCACAGAGTGTGCTCTTGTACCCAAGGGAGCTTTAAGGGGAGAATCAGGCTGCAGAATCCCTGAGAACTGCTGCCGTATGTTGGAGGTGCTTTTAGATGGGGCTTCCTAGAAGCTACAGAAATGGTGACTCTGTGTTTGAAGCAATCAATCAATCAAATGTAACACTGAAGGTAATTTCAGAGCATTCCCTGGGAATCTTGGCTCATTCAGTTGCTCCTCTATCAGTTAAAACAGAGTTCTTTGTCTTTGGGATTGATGAGTAGGCATAAAAGCAATTCCAGAGCCAACTGTCAGATAAAGCATACAAAGTTCATACCCTATAATGACAAGGTCGTGCACCACATGGACTGCTTTTAGATTGGCTTTGAGTAAACTCAAATGAAGAAAAGCTTTTATCAAAGAGAAAGAGAAAGAGAGAGAGGGGGAAGGAGAGAACCCCACTTCACCTGAGAATACACAGGGATCAATAGGAATCCAGTTCTGGCAGGGACACCAGCAAATGACCCTGTTTCCATAATGACTTCTTTACATTATTGAATACAATGGGAACTTTAAGGGCGACTGCAATAACAGTTTCTCATGAAAAATTAACAAAGAATTTATGGAAATGTAGGGAAAGTCCCAAAGCAATTAGCTTAGATTTCTCTAGAGCCTGAGAAAAGCCAGGATAATTGCAGGCAGAAACTGCATAAAGTGGCTATTTTCATTATCGCTAGATACAGAAAGTCCATTTTCATCACAATGGGATATAATGATGTTAAAGCTAACAGGGAGATATGTTGAAAAAGGTTACAACACAGTTTACCAAATGGTTTGATTTATGCAGCTTTAGAGACATACACTTAAGATTACTGTTAAGGGGACTGGAGAGGTTATCCTTGAAATTCCCAGAGGCTCCTATATGATAGGAAAATACATTACGGTTTCCTGAAAGCTAATTGTACATTACCACTAGGATGCACAAGATTGAATTTAATTCGCCTCAGAATTGAGAGCTGAATTGTACTACAAGCTGGCACATGAATATCCGTTCTGACTTGGCTTTGTTGTTAATTGGCTATTATGCATGTTTATGGGTGCACTTAAGGCTGGGGTCTGCTCCCTGAGTGTCTTAGAAACTCTGAGGTCTGGCACCCTCTGGAAGCAGGGGCAACATTCGGAAAACCTTCAGAGCCCTTACTAGGCCTACAAAGAGATTATACATTATTTAGATGTTGCTATTTTGGGTAAAATAAAATGAAACGAATAGGGTCCTTTTTTCTGTTGATATTCATTCACAAGCACTGGCAGTTTAATACTCTTCCCAAGTCAGAAAAAGCCAGCTTCTCCTCGTCTGTCTGTAAAGCAATGGAAGAAGAGACGGGGCACAGCGAGCTTTTATCAACCCCCCAGTGTCCTCTGCAATGTCACACACACAGATCAGGACGGCCTTTTCTATCTACAAAAGCCAGAGAGAAGGCTATGCCCGGGATTCGAATGATTCTTGAAAGCATTAAATGGGTTTGCTCTGAAGCCCACAGAATATTAATAACTTGTTAGCTGCAGTGTCAAAAGGATGGTACAGCCTCAGTCTTATTTGGTAAACACTTGGTGTTGAAAAAAGTGGAAAAAGAAAGAGATTATTTAAGTGTTTCCAACAAAAGCCTCAGCAGAAGTCTGAATCTGAAGGGACACTGCTGTCTGGGGGCAAATGTCAACACAGTTCAAGCTTTGTTAGAAAAGCAGCCAAAGGATCCCCGAGCTCGCACTTGGCACGCTGATGGCCGGCATTAAGAAAATTGATCTGAAATAACAAAACCTGGCCAATCCATTCCCAGCAGATGTGACAATCATATTTTGACAGTGCAGATAGTTGGTAACGGGTGGAAAAAGAAATTCCCACTTGACATGGGACCCAAGTTTGCACAATTACAGGTCCTCTGTTTGTCTGGGCCACATTAAGGATGCGAAAAGTGGAGAGAATAAACGGGAGCCAGTATCCTGGTATAATCAATGCAAAATGATGCAAGCCCCATCAGTATCATTCTAGTGTACTTTTCATTTGGATTTGCTTCTGCATTTAATAATAGCCCCAAGAATAAATTAAAATTCCTGCAGTCTTTTTTTTTTTTTTTGCTTCCCAGCATGCCATCTTTTGCCAGCTTCTTTGTCATCCCAAACACATTTTTTTTTTGGAGCCCATTATTCACCTGATTAATGAAAGAAAGGAAGGAAGACTGAATAGCAGGCTTTGTTGTAAATGGACCTGACATTTCACTCAAGCATCCTGAGCGGCTCTGACAGTCAACACCCTTGTACCTGAAACTTCTGGACATCTCCCGTTCTGGCAGGTCAAATAAAGCTGTTCCCCGGGGGATAGTTTAAAACTCCTTGTAACACGTTTTGATTTACAGATTATCAATTCTGCTGAGCAACAGAGAGACATATTTGGGAGTCGCATAAACAAATACATTCAACTGTGCTGTGGATTAACCTAAAGTGACACATTTATTTAAAAATCTGCCTACTACTTGTCCTCATTGATTAAATGCCCTTAAGAAAGTAAGTCTGATGAAATGAAAGCCATTGAGATGCAGCACACCTCCTCCACTCCTTTGGAGGGTTGACACATTCCCCAGAGTGGGAGATTGGACGGCTGATAAACTAACGCTGAATTATAAGCACTTTGTGGAATGTCACTGGCAAATGAAAGATCTACTGTTTTGCTTGCAAAGCAACCATATGCCTTAACAGCACAAAAACGGACATGGTGCAGAATTATTTCATCCTCTGTGCTCAGAATACAAATGAATGTGTATGTACACCGTGCGTGCATCTTCACGGCACAGATCAGCTCAGCGCCAGCAAGGCTTGTCCCTGGCTGCAGTACCATTGATCATGGAAATAGAAGGGCCTGCCAAGGACTTTGTCAGCGTTGTCAGAACTCCAGCAAGCATTGGGTGATTTTGCTGTGGCTCTAGCTATCTCAGAGGGGAGAATGTTTGGGGGGATGGCAGTGGCGGGGCCAGGTGGTGGAGAGGTTAAACAGAAAACTGTTTTCGGTTTGGAATTAGAGGCATAAACAACATTTGAGGTGTAGTGAGAGGGTGCCGAACATGTAGTTGAAGCTATGCCTTTTCCTGACTAGCCTTATGGCCTTAAGAAAATCACTTCAATTTGCTGAGCCTCCAGTTTCTTTGGCTGAAAAATGGAGCTAATAATGTCTATCTTTTATGGGATTGTTGAGAGGATGGTGTGGGATAATGTACAAGAATGCGCTTTGTAAACTGTATAGCACCATATAAAGATCAGGGGTCACCAAGGGCTGCAATGCATGCAAGCACCAGACCCCACCTCCCCTGTCCGCACACAGTGGGCCACCACGCGGGCCTCACGGCGACACCCTGTGCGTTGCCTGCTGACAGGCAGGATTGGCGAGACACCTCTTTGCAGACCGTTCCAGGCTAGGACAGAAAAACCTAGAAAATCTCCAATATAGTTCAGACCTCAGTGTACAATTTTTTTAAAAATGAAGGAAACACTAAAGTACACTGAAATGCTTCTAAATTTTGGAATTGTTTTGGTCCTAAATAAGAGACTAGGCTTGACGAATATTCAAACAACTTTTTGTTGTTGTTTCTCTTTATGTGCAACCGACATTTCTTTTATTTATTTTTATTTTTAATCTTTTTTATCCTCAGGGTGTATTTTTATTCATTTTAGGGAGAGAAGAAGGGAGAGAGAAACATTGATATGAGAGAGAAACATCGCTTGGTTGCCTCCTGTACGTGCTGTGCGTGACTGGGAATCCAACCCACAAACATTTTGGTGTAGGGGATGGCACTCAAATCAACTGAGCCACCTGGCCAGGGCAACCAAAAATTCTTTTGAAAATCTTCAATGGGAAGTCGGTTTTAGGTATAGACACATAAACATTATTTCTTTTCCTTCACACTTTTCCCTCTGGTCATGTCCATCAGGCACAGATGTTATTTCTTCCAAGCATTCTTTTTATAGCACTATTGTTCCACAACATCAATGGGTCACACTGGGAAGCACTTGCGCTAGGCAGGCCTATGTCTGCCTCTATACAGAGCATACAGAGCTTTCTGCCTGAGGCTCACTCCAGAGAGGCCCTGGGTGCCCCGTTCCAACCTGAAACTCTCAAGGCTGGGTAATGTGGACAGTCCTATGTGACAGCTTGCAATGTGATGGCCGCAAGTCACCTTGGTTCTGGTTTTGGCTTAGCCAATTGCTAGCTATGTTGCTGTATTGTCCAGCCTCTATCGTTAACATCTTTAGTAAGAATAATAATATTGATGATGCTACTAGTAATAATGATGATATTTTCTAAAATTATTGACTACTTATCTACCAAGACTTTTTTATAAGGGGTAATATGTTCAGTCTGCTTTACTTCTCCTAGGAACTTGCCATGTTGGACTTTACTAACCTGTCAGGCACACAGGTTGAATCACTGGTTCCACCTCTGGTGGGTGTGAGAGGCAAGTCATGACCCCAGTCCGTGACCCTGAACCCTGAGCTGCATCTACTCTGCTCCTCTCACTGGGCTGCTGGGATCAAATGTGATCCTGCCTGTGAAAGCACCTTTCTTTCTTTTTAGAAAGCATATTTATTGATTTACTGTAAATTATGTAAGCAAATCATTTTTTTATCCTCACCTGACATCATGCTTATTGATTTTAGAGAGGAAAAGGGAGGGAGAGAAGGAGAGAAACAGCAACACCAGAGAGAAACATCATTTGCCTCTTGTACATGCTCCCACTGGGGACCAAACCTACAACCCAGGCACCTGCCCTGACTGAGACTCAAACCCAAGACCTTTTGGTTTATGGGATGATGCTTCAACCAACTGAGCCACGTGGACCAGGGTGCAAATCACTTCTGGTGGAAAATTGCAAAGCACAAAAGGGAGTAAAAACTACTTATTCCACTACTGCTTTTTATAAAAAGATATGAAGTCAAAGTCCTTCCCTCCAACTCCCACTCCGTCATTCAGAGGTAAACTCTGTTAACAGGTGTGTATGTGTAATTCCAAACCCTTTTCTTGGTGAAACTTTCTCCTTCGTTTTTCTTTTATTTTTTCCTCTTGGTAAAGCTTATTTGAAAACTAGAAAACCCCAAGATAGAAATGTGAGTCTGATTTTCCTGCTGTTTGGCATGAAGGACACAGGATGACCTTGAGCTTCTGGGATGTCCTTTTCAGGATGCGTTTGGCTGCCTTTGGTTGTAGCTTTTCTGCAAGGCCATCTGTGTGTATTTCAGGAGCCACTGTGGGACCGGCAGTGGTCCCCAGATGGCCCAAGTGGTGGGAAATATGTGTTTTGGCTTGTCTAGGGTTTTTGTACCAGACCGTGTCTCTTTATCTTCTTCCTTTTCTGCTCTCACTCTTCCTTTCCTGCTTTAATTCCTGACCCTCCTCTTCTCAGCCATCTTTCATCGTGATCTGAATGGAAAACATTCAGAAGAAAGTACCTGGTGGGGAGGTGGGAGAGAGAGTGTTGAGAGACAGGAGAAAAAAATTAATACTCCGCATCTACCTGTAGGTAGCTGAGATTCCTGTCCTGTGATTTAGCTAAGGACTTGGGGGTAGAGCCAACCAGCACACTCAGAAGCTTTAGCAGATGCCCTATTTCCCTGAGGGGAACACACCAGACAAGTGGGAGAAGCAGGGGACTTGGGACCATGGTCAAAATCTGTGAAGAGGTGGAGGAATCAGCATCTGCTTATTCCCCAAGTCCCTGGAGATGCCCCTGCCCAAGTCATATCCCAGGCTTGAGCTTTAGGTGGAGCTGAAAACCCCGGTGACAGTGGGACAAGTAGCAGCGAGACTTGCTTCTTTCAATGACACTTTCAAAAGAGAACTTGAGTGAATCGTCCCGATCACATGGGGAGAGCAGTCAAGGGCTATTCGAGCTGTTAGGGCTGTTTCACACTAAGGACTGGGAAGCCGGTCGGCGGGCTTGCCGGGACCCTGGGCGGCGCTGCCTGCACGCGGGTCCAGGAGGCCATGAAGTTTCTCTTTCAGAGTGAGTGTTGCTCTGGATCCACCTGGGACAGAGGAAACTTCAGTGTCAGGACCCGCACAGTTGACGTTTACATCTTGTGCTCTTCACTTCTCTTTTATGGCTAAATTTATGATATAACCCGGAATCTAGAAAGTTTGTTTGCTCAACTGCCCCTTCACGCCTCATTTACAAGTACATTAAAAAAATCTCTTCATCACTGGCTGAACATAGTTTTAGGTAAAATCTGGGGTTTTCCAGTCCATCCCATGTGGCCCTCATTGCCTGTTTTTCGCACGTGCAGAAGAATGTGACACTGATCGTACGTGACAATAATAAGGCAGACATTCTATTGAGGGCTTAGTCACTGGTGGCGCCAGAAACCATGAGGGGGGGCTGGGGGGGTGGCTTTGAATGGTTCATCACCGTCAGAAGTATCCAGAGCTTGAATTACAACTGAATATGCACAGTTGGGTGTATTTCATTATTTATAACACATGCATCATTTTTAACTGTCCTCTGAATGCTCCATCATTGTTCTGATGGGTCCCTTCTCCTGCTCACCTCCCTGGCCCAGCCAGTATGTTCATTGAATGTTCTGTGACACACTGCTGTCGAAGAGACTGGGGGTCCCCGCAAGGCTGTCACTTCCGCTTCAGAAGTCAAATCCAGGTTTCTTAGCCGAGTATTCCAGAACTTGGTGAAGTGAAAGCAAAAGGAAACCCAAGCCACTTTTGGTTCAATATGCCAAAAATGGAGTTTGTACCCACTGGGCTAGGTACTGGGGAAACAGTCGGGAGTCCCTGCCCTCATGGAGCTCACAGTGTGGCTAGAGAAGGCAGACGACAAACAAGATGACTGCCTTCACAGCTGATGCTCTGAAGGACAGAAACAGTAACAAGGTGTGACTGAGGATGAGGGGCGGCATTGGGGAGAGAGATGCCTCTGCCCAGTGATGCTGTCCATGAGGGGCGGGTAATTATGCTGATTTGTGCAAGGAGCTCAATTTCCAGGTCACTGGTCTCTGCCATTTTTAAACCCTGCTGGCAAGTCTCCAGCAGCTCATCTTTGTAATATTGGTAATGAGTCAGGGTGTGCGAAGGTCACGTGGAGAGTTTCTGTGGGGGGTGTGGTACCTACCTGCTGGGGCTGCTGTAACAAAGAACCACAGAACCGGTGGCTTAAACAACAGACATTTGTTTTCTCACGATTCTGGAAACTGGAAGTCTGAGAAGAAGGTGTTGGCAGGGCTGGTTTCTTTGAAGCCTCTCCCTGGATTGTAGACGGTCATCCTCTTCCCCTGTCTTCACATGGTCTCTGCTTGTGCGCATGCATGTTTGTGCCTTCGTCTGCCTTTTTTATAGGGATGCCAGTCACACTGCGTCAGGACCCACTCCAACGAGCTCACTTTAACCTAATTAATTACCCTCTGAAACACTCGGTCTCAGTCACATTCTGAGATATTGGGGGTTGTGACTTCATCCTGCATTTTGAGGAGACACAACTCAGCCCATAACATGAGGAAGAGAAGAATGTCTGATCGCAGACCTTCATATGGATGTGTTTTGGGGGACATTATCTTATCCTCTGGGTACCGCATAATGTGCTGCACCTTGTGCCTAAGGGAAAAGACTGTCAGGTGACACAGTGAAGGGTCTGATTTGCATTCTTTAGGGAGACGGGGCTGCAGTGGTGTGAGTCCTGCCCTGAAAGAGCCTTGGGCTGGGAGAGACATTCTTTAAAACATATTTTATATCTTTTATGTAAAAATTAGGAGTTGGATCACACTCCCAGTTATGAAAAGGTGCGGCCAAATATTCTACACATGGTGGAATACATGTTAAGTAAAAACCACCAAGCTAAATCATTAGGAAAAGGGCACCTAGTTTAAAGAAATCTGTTGATATACTCATAATTGTGCACCACAGAAGGAAATCAATGGACAATTTATTGAAAACTATGTGCTCAGCATGCTGCTGAGGGGAACCTAGCAGCACATAATTGATTTATTCCCTCTTTCAGTCAACAATTATTTATTGAGTCTTTACCAGGGACTTCATTTGCAATGTCCTTAAAAAAACTGGTTAAGTGTAACCCAGGCATGATCTGGGTTTGTCCAGCGTGTTCCACGCACCTCTTGCTGTAGAATCCCTCTTCGGGCCATCGTGCTGGGTTTTGGGGGAGTGGACATGGTCAGACTGAGCAGGTCAGGGCTGCCCTGTGACTCAGAGAAGGCTTCCTGGGTGATGAGCCCCACAGAACGGGGTCGTGAGGGACACATAGTTAAAATCCACACAGAGCAAAGGTGGTGATGAGGATGGAGGGCCAGTTACGAATATCTGGGAAGGAGCTAGGAGGAGAAGGGAGGCTCTTGAAAGAAACAGTGGCTCCCATGGATTCACTGGGCAGAACTTGTGAATCTCTGTGTTTCTCTTATTGGACCTGATTAATGGCATGTATCAGAGAAAAGGGCCTGTCTTTGTCTTACATACACACACACACACACACACACACACACACTCAAATTCATACTCCCTCATCACCTTGCACTTAGCTTACTTAGTCGTTGCACTGTCTTAGTTGTTTACTTACATATCTATCTCTCACATTTATTCTGAACATTTCTGGGGCGTCAGAAATGGAGCCCACTGGATACTCCAAAAATATTTGTTGAATGAGTAACTTAATCAGTGTAGAGTTCCTTGGAAAGTTTTTCCTTGAATAGGTTCTTTCAAGATGTATAGTAATGATATCTTTTTGAATCGGGTTGACAATGCACCACTGAATTCTTGTGCGTGGTAACAGTAGCTAGGTAGGCTCTAACATCCATTAGGATGCAGGCAGGACAAGAGACTAACCCTTGGAGTGGCCGCAAATGGAACCTTTCATGCCCAGTCTAAATGGGGGTTTACTAAGAATGCATGAGAGAGGGAGAAAGAGTGAGCAAGAGAGGGAGTGATAAAGAGGACCATTTATTTCGCAGATAGAATTAGGTTCAGCTTTTTAAAAAACGAGCATCTTGGCCATGTTGACCAAATATGTCCAAGTAGTGCCTTCAAAGCTCTGCGCCCATCTGCTGTGGCGCTGCCATGGGGTTAGGATGGTCCAAAAGCAGCCCGGGCCTTGCAGGGATGGGAGCGCTGTGTGCTGTGGGCTCTCACTGTTTCCAGAGCCCGAGTCCTTGATGTGCCTCTCGCTCATTTGTGGACTCCTGTTGAACTGGGAGAGTCACATGAATTCAATGGAGGTTCCACGGGAACTGAAAAAATTAGTGGGAAGAAGTTCTGGGTTTCAGCCGATTCTCAGAAATTTGTTTGGTCCTGAGTTTGTCTGGGACAGATACTATCGGAATGGGAACACTAGGAAATAAAATCCCGCCAGAAAAACAAAAACTGCTTCTTCAATCAATTATAACTATACATGAGTGAGAGTACCAATACTTATTAATTCCTTGAAGTGAATAATATCTGGAGACAAAGTGTCACAAATTAAAATATATACATTTCAAATCCATAAATATAAAATTTATTTAAAATTTCTTATGTTCACTAATAGGAGTTTCATTAAGTTATAACACATCCTTATGCTACATTACCTGGAAGTTATTAAATATTATATTAAAAATTTTTTTTAAACAGCATAGGAAAAACTTATGATGCAGTAAGTTGCAAAGCAAGATACAAACTATGTCAGCATGAAAGGCACACTGTGTATAGAAGAAAGATGAGGGCTCAGCTGTGTTAATGGTGTAATTTTAATGTACAAGGAACTATGGATGGATATATTCAATATATGATATATAATGGAAATTTCAAAGAAACACGAAAGAAAATCATGGAACTTACACATATGCACCCATCATCAAAACAGTAATTAATAGTGTATCGTATTTGTTTCAAGTCTCTTTTTAAAACATACAAGATATCCAACATTACAGATAACAACTTTGGTTCCGCCCTTATCTCTTTCCCTTCCCTCCTTTGCAGAAGTGACCCCTGATTTTCAGTTTGGCCCATTTTTGCCAGGAAAAAACACCACACTTAGCAACTAAATTCTGGCCAGTGGAATTAAAGCAGAAATTATATGCACAACTTCTTGGAAGATTCCTTCAAGGAAGGTGTGTGAGGGTCAGGCTGTCCTTCCTCCCCTCCTTCCTTTGTGGTACCTGGAAGGTGGCTCTCACGGCCAGAGCTGTCTCGGACCAGCAGGTGGAAGCTGTGCGTGACGGGTGGCGAAGCTGTAGGTGGAAAACCTGTGGTTTCTTCATGCTCGCAGAGTTGCCATTACAGCCAGAAGCAATTTACCTGGACTTCAGCTTGACAGACAAAATTCTAATTTATTTAAGCCAGCAATTTTCAACCTTTTTCATCTCATGGCACACATAAATTAATTACTAAAATTCTGCAGCACACCAAAAATATATTTTACTGATGTAGCAAAAAAAAAGTATAATTTTGATTCATTCACACCAGATGGCTATTGCTGTGTTGGCTGTTATCATTTATTAATTTGACAATCTAAGGGAGAAGAGATCAGTGGCCCTGACTAAATAGTTAGGTATTGCATGTTGTAAGAATTCCTGTGTCACACTGGTTGAAAATCACTGATTTAAGCCATTCTTATTTTAGACTTCCTGTCACTGGCAGCCTAAATTTACCCATTTAATACCCTGCATATCATTCTTATGCATGACTTGTGTTTGTATCACAGATGTATGTATTATAGGCAATTACATGCACTGTATGTTAACATTATCAATATAACTGCATGGGTCATATTGTACATGTCCTTTTGTAACTTTTTAAAAAATGTGACAAGATGTTTTTTATATTTATCCACGTTGATGTCTGTAGATATAGTTCATTTATTTTGACTGCTATATACTATTCTACAATGTATTCCTACTGAGTAACAGATAGATGGATTTTACTATTTAATTGTTGCAAAACATATGACGATGAACATCTTTGGGCATGTTCTGTGGTGCAAAGCTCTGTCTCAGGCAGACGCCTAGAGGCAGAGTGTCTGGATGACAGGGTACCCGCATCGTTAGCTTTACCAGGTCTTGCTAAAGTGGTTGCTCCTAAACACAGTCTTTCCAGCAGTTTATGAATTTCTCTTTCTGCAACCCGACCAACATGTGATACAATTGTGCTTTTCATATAACATTTCCAATCTAATGAATGAGAAGTGGTATTTCATTGTCATTTTCAATTCATTTTATTGAGTGAAAATATACCACCTTTAGAATTAGGAAAGATTAGTTTTAAACCATCTCTCAGTTTGAATCTCAGTATCTACACTGAATTGCTTCAGGGAATCTAGATGTGTATCAGGTATCAGTGGGGAACCTTTCTCATCCACAGGGACCCCTCTCCCAGCTCACAGAGGTATGTAATTTATTATTCCTAAAGTATTGTGTACCATAATACCAGCCAATGAAAACTTTTGTTATGCTTTGATACATTTTTTTTAAATGAATGGCACTAAAGCCAGCTGAATTAGTGACTTATGACTCCGTTTCTGGCTACCTCGCCACAAAATTGTCTTGTTCTGCTGGCAAATCTAACTGCTTTGTATCACCTGCCCTCCAAAATACGCATTGGAAAATGGCAGAAGCGTGGTTTTTCTTGGTCTCCCTCCTCCCCTGCAATGTCTTCACCGACTCTGTCCCTTAGGTGAATATGTACTTCCCATCTTTTATTCTCTGGGACACCCCCAGCCCATCCGCCCTTTCTTAACTCTCCCCCTACATATCAGATTCTTACAGACCATGGACTTGAGCCCAACTCACTGTTCGTTTTGCTAAGCTGCTGGCTTCAGGTGGGCATTTTCTCTGAAGGGTATTTTCACCTTGATAAGGAACTCTGGAAGACAGAACTACCTTAGTAGTTTGAGAGAAGATGTATTCAACTCCACCCAAAAAGACTGAGAGAAAGGGCTCAATCTTTTTGGGTGGAGCTTAGTATATCTTGACAAATGACAGAGGTAGAGTTCGGAGCTCACTGATTCTGCTGGCGGTGCTTAAATGACACCACAGAATTTACTAATGTGAATCTACTTGAGACTGTTTGTCTTGGCACCCCCACCCCCACCCCAAAATTGTGGATCTGGAAAGAATGTGGTAGGCAAATATTTTCGAGTGGTATGTTATAAAATCTATTTCCAAATCTTTAATGGAAAATTCTGGCAATGGCAGGGAATGCCACTGTTGTGTAGTATTCTATCTGGAATTCCTTGTGGTCAGAGAAAATGTATGCATTGTAGACATTTTACACAGGTAAGGACAGATCAGCAGTTCAGGTGGGCGAACACTTGCCAGAGGTATTAGATCCCCTGAAAGCCAGGCTACCAGATCGAGGGAAATCCAGTGGTTCCATGGATGGACTCATTTGGCAATAGGAGTAATAAGACCAAGTAATGATAAGAACAAATCTCAGGAGTAAGGAAAGGATGCTAGAGGCATCGGGCCAGTTCTGTAAGTTGGCATGGACGTATCAAAGACTGGAAACTGGGAGACCTGGTTGCTGGATCTTAGGTGTGCAGATGACAGGCCAGGTGTTCTTGGTCTTTCCAGCTCCTAGGGCTCTAAAATGCAAGGCTGGGCCTCACAGAACTCTATAATGTCTCCCAATGCTCACACTGCGTTACTCAGAACTAGGTCTCAGTCACATTCGTGCCAATTTGGAATAAAAATCGGGTAAGCATTAGCAAGGTTCAAAAAAAGTGGCACTGATTCTGGAACCTGTGTGATAAAACTAATAGTTAACAGACAGCACAAAGTACATGATAAACATCATCCTCATTTCTTCACATATGTACATTGATTTTCATAATGACCCCATTCGTAGGTATCATTTTTTAAAAAGATTTTATTTATTTATCTTTAGAGGGGAAGGGAAGGAGAGAGAGAGAGAAATATCAATGTATGGTTGCCTCTTGTTCATCCCCTGCTGGGAACTGGCCTGCAACCCAGGCATGTGCCCGGACTGGGAATTGAACCGTGATCATCTGGTTCGTAGGTCTGCACTCAATCCACTGAGCTACAACAGCCAGGGCGTAGGTATCACTTTTATCCCCCTTTTTCAGGTGAGGAAATCAAGGCTCAGATTTAGTAAAATCTCTCAGCTCTATTAAATTCCTCTGAATTAGCGAAGGTCTCTAGGACTCATTGTTGTCCTCTACAAGATGGGAATGACCAAATCTCCCCTTCATACTGTCCAGGGCTATGGTTAACATCATGGAACAGTGCATGTAAATTGTATTTGAAATGGCTTTTGTACTTTATTTATACAGATACGAGGGATTATCAAAGGTTTAGTGTAGAAGAGAGATCAGAAACCATCAAACACAGCCCAGCAGGGGCAGTGAATGAGTGAAACCTGGAGTTTTGCCTCAGTAGATTTGTTTAATCCGAGTCATTTAAATTTGCATAATATTCGACACATATGGAAGAATACACAGATGCTCTTACACACTTATAAGCTTGACTAAAACTATAAGAAACATCCATGAGCCCATCATCCCGTTGTCAAAGGCAACCATTCTTCCGGGTTTCTGTGTGTAATCATTCCCTTGTTTTTGTTTCCTAATTTCTTTAACAGCTTAATTGGAATGATTCACATACCCCACTATTCGCCTATTTAAAGTGTGCAATGTAACATTTTAGAATATTTACCGTGCAACTACGATCAATTTTAGAATATTTTCATCACCTCCAAAAGAAACACCCTATCTAGGTAACATTACCACCCGTTCTTCTCCAGCTCTCAAATCCCTCTTCTGTTTTTTAAATATAGCTGTTTGCCACAAATGTACTACGCATATGTTTTGACCAAAATGTATATTTAGTTTTGATTTTATTTGACCTTAAATTTTTTTTGTATTTTATATACCAAGCAAAATGTTTCTAAAATTTATTAATGCTCATGCTCATGTATAAAGTTGCAAATTTCAACTTTATAAAATAATGCAACATTAAAAAATTTTCAATTGCAGCTTACATTCAATATTCTTTTGTGTTAGTTTCTGGTGTACAGCATAATGGTTAGACAATCATAAAAAATGCAAATTTTTTACAGAATAGTTATAATTCATGATCAGATTAGTTGAGTGGTATGTTCTCTTTTCTGCACTCTTGCCAACTTTTAAAATAAAAATTTTACTTGTTAATTTTTAGAGAGGGGCAAGGGAAAGGGAACGAGAGGGAGAGATACACTGATGTGAGAGAAACATCAGTCGATTGCCTCTCATACACCCACAACCCAGGCATGCGCCCTGACCAGGAATCCTACTGTCTACCTTCCGGTTTGCGAGGAGATGCCCAATCAACTGAGCCACAGAAGTCAGGGCCTTGACAAATTTTCCTATTTTCAGGACTCTTCCTTTTTGCTAATCTAATGGCTGCAAAATATAACCTCATGTTTTAATGTTTCCCTGACCGAGGATGAGGTTGAGCCTCTTGTCACAGGTTTATTTGCAAGCTTTGCTTCCTTGTCTGTAAAACATCAGTTCATATCTTTGACTGATTTTTTCTCACTTGGGCACTTGTCTTATTGATGAGCAGCACTTCTTTCTACATTCTGAGTAGTAATCCATTGTTAGTAACATATGTGCCAGGATTTTCCGCAGCTTTCTAGTTTATGAATTTCTTTTTGCTATTTTTTTCTGGTGTTTGCCTCCCACAAGTTATCATTACTTGGAAGTTTTTAAAAGTATCAATTAGAAAATTTTTTGAACTATTATTGAGAAGTTGGCTTTATGTTTGAGTTTAATGAAATCTAACCTATTCATTTTTCATTTCTAACTTGATTATATTATGTTTAATATTGGAAATTTGTTGCTGTTTACTCTGATATTTTGTGGTCAGTTTTTCATAAATGTTCCGTGTGTGCTTGAGAGGACTGTATATTCTCTAATTGCTGGTTCACCTCCTTCTTACGTCCTTTAACCCTCCCCAACACACACATATTTATATTTTAATCTTCACCCAAGAGAGAAAGGGAGAGAGAGAGACAGACAGACAGACAGACATCATCTGGCTGCTTCTGTACGCGCTCCCACTGGGGACTGAAACTGCCACCCAGGTGTGTTCCTGACCTGGACTTGAACGAGCAACCCTTCGGTGCATGACGTTGCTCCAACCGACAGAACCATACGGCCAAGGCCCTTGAAGTATATTGATTGCAATTTCAATTTCCATATGTTTACTAAGTTTTTGTCAGCTTGAACCATCAGTAACTGAACTATATATTGAGTATTCTGTTATGATGATGAACTAGTTAATTTTTACTTGCAATTTTAACGTTTTGTTGTTTTGTGTATTTTGAGTCTGAAGGTGGTGCAGGCACTATCTGAATTTGTATGTGATTCTGGTGAGGTGGACCTTTGACCACCACGGCACGCTTTGTGTCAAAAATACGGATTTCCGAAGCCTATTTTTTGAATTATTATATCCAATTGTGCTCTGTTTGGTTCATGTTGACCTTGAATGTTTTTTTCCCTTTTTACTTTAAACTTTATCAGCTTTTATCCTTTTACTTCTAACCTTACCACATCTTCATTTTAGAACTGTATTGTGTGAATAGCTTACAGCCAGATATTTTTCCTATCTGAATATATCTATTCCTTAGCTGAACATTTAATTCACTTACATTTATTTTTATTCCTAATAATTTGAGTTTATTTCTATCATATCACTTTAAGGTTTCTCTATATCCTGATTTTTCTGTGTTTCTCTCCTTCAGAGGTGTTTCGGTTTATTTTCTTATTCTATTTTTCCTTCTACCTGTTTGTAGGATATAGCTTGTGTCTATTTTTTTTTTGGAGTTACACTTGAAATTTTACTGTGTGTGTTTATCTTAACAAAGTCTAAAGTTGGTCTTATATAAATGCTTCTCCAAACAATAAAAGAACTTAAGAAACTTGTTCTCTTGATAATCTACCTCCAAATTGCCTTCTATTTTTATCCATTGTTTTAGACATGAGCATCATTATTTATAGATTTATGTACATGTTTTTCAATTTTTTTTTTGTTTTCCTCTTGCATTTTAGATCTTCTGAAATGAGCAGGTTTTTTAAGCCTCTGAAATATATCTTCTATTAGTAAAGGTCTGCTGAGTAAAATCTCTTTGTATTTGTTTATTTAAAAATATTCTTATTTCATCTGCTTCTTAAAGAATATTTTGTTGCTACACCATTTTACATTGATCATTGTGTCCCTTACCACTTTAATGGCATTCGTCCCGTCCTCTAGCTCTCATCACTGCTATTGGGAATCTTACTATCCTGCAGGTGGTTTACCTTTTTTCCCTTTATTTTCCTTATTTTGTCATTGGTATTTTTCTGTCTTACTACAATATGTTAAGGTGTGAATTAACTTTTTTAAATCCTCACCTGAGGATATATTTATCGATTTTTGAGAGAGAGAAAGAGAGAGAAACATCAGTTGGTTGCTTCTCATATGTGCCCTGCCAGGGAATTGAACCTGCAACCTTTTAGCACATAGGATGACACTACAACCAACTGACCAGGTCAAGGTGTAAATTAATTTTTTATCTATGCTCTTTGATATAAGTTCTGCAATCACTATCTGAAGATTTTTGATATTCATCAGCTATGGAAGGTCATTAGCTGTTATTTCTCGACTATTGCCTCTCCTCTCTTCTTTTTCTCTTCTTCTGAGAGTTCAATGAAATGGTTTCTTATTCTTCTCATTCCTCCTTCATGCTGCACCTTCTCTGTGTTGCACTGTGACTTTTAAATATCTATCTGTCAGTTCTCTGTTTTCTTCAACGGCATAAAATCTGTCCAAAATTTCAACAACATTTACATTTAAATGCTTAATTATTGATCTTGAAAGTTGGGATTCTTATTCAAACCTTCCAGATAATTTTGTAAAGTCTCTTATTGCTTACTAATTTAAAAAATACCTATTAAAACATTTCATAGCTATTTTATATTCTTTATCTCAGCATTATTTCAATATCAAAATGACCAGGTCACTAAATCTATGGATTTCAGCTGACTTCATTTATAGCTGCTGTTTCCTTGTGCATTTGTTGATTTTGTTGTTGTTATGAGCTCCTACTTGGCTCAACTTAATCTCTAGGAATCCTGTGAGCCTAAAATGAGAATATTTTCTTTCAGAGACAATTTGTATCTGCTACATCTTGGAGCTGGAGCGGGGTGCTACTGACCTGGGCTCTTTAGCTTATTTGGAGCATTCATGCTAATGCATATCTCCCATACTCAGCTTGCCCAGCTTGCGGCATTTTCAAACCATAGCCACCCAAGCCCTGTACCAACAGGAATTTACCCTCAGGTTAACTCCAGATTCCATGTTCTTACTGTTCCCCTCCATCTTCAGTTTCATCTCACTGTTCCTTTTCTATTTCTTTTTGTCTCCCTTTAAGATTTCCTTTACTCCCCTGTGTTCCCCACATTGCATTAAAAATTTGCTGTTTTTCTTCAGGCTCGGTGTGTGCATAGTCCTCTCTATTGCTGAAATCTGACAGTGGGGACCCACAGCTCTCAGGGCCTTTGTTCTGACACACGCTTTTTGAGCACTGACTGCATGCCAGGCTCTGCACTAGATGCTGTGGGGAATAACATTCTTGTGCTTGAGACCTTGGATTCTGGTTGGAAAAATGGACACACACACCAGAAATCGTTCTACAAGGCAGCGCAAAATATGTGCTAAAATAGAGGCATGGCCATGTCACGGCGAAGGCGAAGGAGTGAGGGCTTTGCTCCCACTGGGGAAAGCTGTGAATTGCACGGCTCTGTGGATCAAGCTCATGCATTGGATATAAGCTTCCATTTCATAGCAGTCCAGGGGTGTGCAGCTGGGCAGGAGTTAAAGCAAGTCTCTTTCATGTGAAGAGTGGCTGACGTGAAGGCCGCAGCTCGCTGCAGAAATGTGAGGGGATGCTCCCGCCAGCCCAGCTGCTCTTCTGGTCACAAGCCTCTACTTGTGCTAGGAAATTATTTAGAAGGTGCGTAGCTGAGAAAAGTTGGAATGCATTTAGTTACTACAAATATGTCTCAGGAAAAAAATGGCCAATGCGGCTTCTGCTATTAAAGGGAACTGCTAAAGTGACTACTGTTTGTTGACTGGTGTTTTCCATTATAACCTTATTTTAAAAGGGTTGTAACTTGACTGTAAAAATTCTCTTTAGGTGTAAACTTGCAATACTAGAATGTTCCCTTTAAATAAAGCCTGCCTTCAAAAAGTTAAAAAAGCAAAAACAGGTTTGGTTTACATTAGTCAAACTCTTTGGAAGTCAGAAGAAAACAACAAAGCCCTTAATATTAGAAATAATTGATACTTTCTATAGATGTTTGCATTCCTTACTGCATAAAGGATAAAAAAAGCGCCCCCAGAAAAAAACCCCAAAGCCAAACTTATTATTCTTCCCTAATATGCAAAGCAAATATCCAGTTTTAGATGAGAAGCTTCATGCAGTGTGCCAAAAGTTGCAATACAAAAGCTACATTTATATCTGTTAAGAAAAGTGTGTTTTTAACATTTTTAAAAGAACACATGCAGTTGTGAGAAGCCAACTGACTAAAGCATAACCCAATGTAAGGGATTACTGTATTTTTCAGGCTGTAAGACACCCCTAGGTTTTAGAGGAGAAAAATAGAAGAAATTTTTTGAAGCAAAACACATGGTAAAATATTTGATAACATAAATAACATAATAATTCACTAATGTAGATGTAAACAGATCTCAACAGCAGCATTAACAACCATTATTCCTCCCAAATTTGGGGCAGGGGAGAAAAGTGCATCTTACAGTCTGAAAAATACGGTAATACAGAAGTAGGCAATAGTTTTATTTCTACTGGGGTACATGAGCTCTACAAGGACAGTGGATGATACTGTACGAACCTAAGTGATAAGTAGAGGAATCAATATCTTTAATACTAAGCAATACTCAAAGAGCGGGAGACACTTGAGACGGGAGCTTAGGCTGTTGTTTCTTGGTCACCCCAGTTTCCGCATGAAACTTTTTTGAAACGCTGCATGTAATTCTAGGCATTAAAGCTACACAATCCTGGATGTGAATAAATGACTTCTCTAGTTGCCTAAGTAAAGAGACAGCTACCTGAAGCAAGGAGCAGCACTGTTGTATTTACAATGAGTTGGTGTGAGTATGAAATGGTGTCTTTCTACTCACTGTTTGGGTGATTTTGATGATAGGCAGTCAACTTTCAACTTATTCACTAGTTTTAGAATCTAACTGCTGAGTAAGACGGGACTTTCTGAGTTGTGGTAGCAGCACCAGGCATAGGAAAAAATGTTATTTTTTACCTTTAAAGTTGTGGAGGTTAGGAGGAAATAATAGAAATGGAGAGCAGGTTATGGTTGCCAGGGGGTTAAGGAGGAGGCTCAGGCAGAAAGCCGTGTGGACATGGAAAGGCAACCTGAGGGATTCCTGTGATGATGAAAATGTCCCATAGTTTGACTGCATCAATGGCATTATTTGGGTTGTGACAACGTATTCTAGTTTTCGAAGATATTACCATGGGCGGGGGTTGGGGGGTACTGGACAGAGGGTGTATGGGATTTCTCTGTTGTTTTAAAAATTAATTAATTCCAGCATTATTGAGATATAATTGACATATAATTATTAATTAATTAGGCCATCAGACTGAGATGGCTTTAATGCCCTAGTAGCCTACATAAGCAGACAGAAACCTAAGCCTATAATGCTTCAAGGTTAGAAAATCAAACCCTGAAGGCAACTAACTAATCACAAATAACCAACCAGCCTTTTCCAAATAATGGGACCATTGACACTATAGCCATTCAGATTATTTCCTTGCTCAGCTTTCGCCTTTTCTCCATGAAAGCTTTCCCCCGGCCACTGTTGGTGAAGAGCAGCTAACCAATTCCAGCTTGGTATGGCCCAATTCCAGCAGATTTCCATGCAACTCAACTCTTAAAAGTTTAGTATGCCTCAGTTTTTTTTAGTATAACATTGTGTAAGTTTGTGTTGTACAGTGTGATGATGCATGAATATATTGCTAAACGGTCACCTCAGTAAGGTTAGTGAACATACCTGTCAACTCATACAATCTCAGTTTGTGTGTGGTGAGAACTTTTGAGATCTATTCTCTTAGTAACGTATGTACAACAAATGTACAACACAGTATAGTTAACGTGGTCACCATGCAGTATGTCATATGCCCAGATCTTGTTCATGGGAATCTATAATTATATCAAAATAAAAAAACTAATTCAAAATGATACTAGGTCCATTTCAGCAATACATAAACTGAAAATCGAGAGTGGTGTTAACGTGGTGTCTCACAGAACAGGGATCAGTGAACCGTGGCTGGCAGGCCAAGTGTGGCCCGCTTCTATTTGTGTAAGTGACCCTCACTGGAGCGCAGCTGTGCTCATTAACCTATCTACTCTCCTTGGCTGTAGTTTGAAATGCAATGCAAATGAGCGTGGTTTCCATGGAGACCACGTGACCCACAAAGCCTAAACTATATACCATATGGCCCTTTACAGGAAATAATCTGTGACCCCTGACCTAGAATGCAAGCTCTACACGGGCAAGGAAAGCACCTTGCCAGCCTGTTTATCGCCGTGGGCCCAGCAAGCTGCCTAGCATGTTGCAGGTGCAAAGTAATCGTTTGCTGAATTAAGGAAGCAGCGTATTATGAAAATGTGTTTGCCATGGAGAGAATGATTGAAATAATTAAAAACATCATCCTGGGATCATGACTGTATGTTTTCCAAAAGCCATGGCAGGTGGAGAGTGATGCTGCCTGCTTTTCCAGTTGATAGAGGAAGAGAATTTCAGGCCCCACGTAAACCCACAGTAGCTACATGAGTCCAGTGAAATGGAAATTTTAAAGTCATGAATTAGCTGTGTAAAGGGCCTAATGTAATTATAGTTCACCACGAGTCAGGTATATTATTTCGTTGTAGGTACATAACCTATAGTGATGCTCTAGTCTTTTGGGTGTGCTTCGAGTTATCACTAAAACTGATGCATTTGACCAGAAGATTCCCACCTGCTTATGGGGAAGGCCTCTTATTATCTAATTATATTGATGTCTCACGTGTTCAAGAGAAGAATCATTAAAAACAGGAGTGAGAAAATTTAAATGCTTGAGTTGGCTGTAGTTTTGAAATCTGGTCATATCATTGAAGGTTTCAATTTAAATGAATTCTTTAGCAAATATTCTGCAAGGTGAAAATGTCCTTTGATAACATAAACTTCTAATTTGCTAGCTAAAATTTGACTTTCTCCAAGAAAAGGATAATTGTATCATCCTGGAGTCTCAAGAATCATTCCCAGGGAATATGGCTGACAGAGGAAAGATGAGAAGAGGAAGTGATGAAAGCAGAATCTGGAGCCAGGCACAACTGGATCTCTAGGCCAGGAACAATCTAATTGTGGTTGCTGTGGCTCACCTGCAATGAGGAAACGATTCCTGTCTCATAAGGATGCTCTGAGGATTACATAAGGAGAGAGGGTGCTTAGGACCTGGTGTACTCACCCACAATCAGCAAATGTTAGTGCCCTTTGCAGAACTAAAAGACAAAGAGTGTGAGAGGTAAGAGGATGGAGGGTGTTCCAGGTGACCGTGGAATGAAACACTGTCCCCTGAGCCACACCCTCTCCCACCTGTTTCCCTGGGGGATATCAGGAAGGGTACTGTCTGGTGCCTGAAGCATTGCTGTGCAGTCTGTCTAAATGATGGGCCCGAATGACATTTCTGAGGGATGACCTCATTCATGGAATGTAAGGTACACAGCTGCCCAGACGAAATGAACTAGGCTCCTGGGTGTGGCACGCCGGGCTACGGAGAAGGTCCCGGTGAACCCCTCGTTTGCGATGGCAGCCTCCCCTGAAGACCGAGAGTCCGACAGAGGCCGCCGGCCGTGTTGGAGTCCGTTTATTTTGTTACTTCGCGCACCCTTCCTCCTTTGTTTCTGACCTTCTGTCTCAACCCACAGCAAGTGGTAGCTGGAACTATTTGATTAAAATGTTTTTTTAATTTAAACCTTTAAATACCACTTTTCTACAAAGCTTTCTTTGTGGCAGGAGTTAAATGTGAAATAACAAAAATTCAAGTGAGTACATTTTAAAGATCTAATTAGTTTTACCGAACGATTCGTGAACCGGGTGGCCTCCCGTCTAGCAAGGAGAAAGGAACTCCAAAGGACTCGCACAATATGAAATGTTTCTTCCGAGATCAGACGAGATCGGGCGCGTTCAGGGTGGTATGGCCGTAGACGAATGTTTCTAAAGACGGAAAGGTGGCAAAGAGGTGGGAATTATTCACAAGGAATGCGTTGTTTTAGGCAGGGGGGGCGGGGGGCGCCCTACTAACAGAAAGGGAGGAGGTGTGTCAGCAGATGCCTCACTAATGCTCATCAGGTAACTCCAGCTTGACAGAATGAAGGCTACATTTCTGGGAAGCTGAGGTTCGCTGACGTGGAGCTTAGCACAAGGCACTGCATTTTTGGCCTGGTTCTTCTTTTTAACAACCTGAAACAATAAGAAACCATATTGTCCGAGAGACAGCGTTTGACCGCTTTCCAGTCCTGAGGGTTTGACCTTGAGTTACCTCCCGCAGCAACTCCGTGGCTGCTGTCAGTCTCAGAGATGGCCCGTCAGCAACAGTGGCCACTTTACAAATTTGGCACAAAGCCAAATTATGATGAAGCCCATTTACTATGGAGAGTGATTTATTACTATACTAAAGCATGCTTAAGGAGAAAATGGGACAAGAGGAGAGGTGGACAGAAGGCCCTGTTGCTGTCTGGAGGTTATAACCTTACTGAAGTGAGGGGAAAACAATACAGCAAGTTTCAGGCTGTGGCCATGTCAGCTCTGGATAAACAGCTACTGGAAAATGCAAACTTACCCGACAAGAAGACTGCACCACGGCCACCAGACGAGGCCCGTGTGGCGCATCCGTGGACTTTGCGTTTTCAGGAAGCCTTCGTAAGTGATTCAACTCAGCCGGTATTCCTTCCCCATTCTCTTTGGTATCTGTTTGTCGTGTTTGTAATTTCCGAGACCAAAAGCCTCATTGCCAGAAAAATAAGCCACCACGGAACTCCTGTTTTCTCTTCCCCAAATGGCCATTAGTTTCACTCTGAATTATTTTATTCACTTTACCGATGTTGACTATTATAGGAAGAAATAGAACTGAGGAATGGTGTACTTCCAGCTGGTATGTTAATTGGACACTGTTTATTCCACAGCAGCATTAAGAATACAAAAACCTCATCACTAGTGCTCTCTGAAAAGCCTTTGCAAATAATGGCACTTAAATAAAACTCAAAGCCCGAATGTTTCTTGTTGGTGAGTAACACAGTATTAGCATATTAAAATCATCACCAGTGCTGGAGTACGTGTTCTGAAACCTGTCGGTGTGCTCTAGTCGTGGTCTTGGAAACTCCACATCTGCCACAGGATTACTCACTCGCATAAAACATCATCACTTCCCCGCATGTCCTCTGAGAAGGAGCAGCTGCTGGAGTGACTGACGGCCTTGAAGGATATACAGAGGCATGAGTGGGAACGTGGCCCGGTGGACTCAGAGATCTGCACTTGATTCACATCAGGGCAGGTTGAAGGGCCTCGGTGGTGCAACACTTATTTCTTGAGGCCCATGGGCAATTGGAAAGAAATATCTGGCACACACTGGGAAACAAACTGTTTAAATGGCCAAGTCAGCCTTCCCAGCAGGCCTTTCTGCTGGAGGAGACGAGGGTGGAGGTACAGGCAGGTCACAGTGAACCTGGCCACTGGGGCAGGTGAACTCCCTGCCGTTTATCGACACCCAGTTTTCTGGGTCTCCCCGTATTTCTCATCTGCGAACAGCTCAGAGGCTGTGTCTTAGTTCTGCACTGGCTTCTCTCCCTCTTAACCACCGTGCTTCCTGCTGCGCCAGCTGATGAAGCTTCCATTTCGAGAGGATGGAGGCGAAAAGGGAAGGCATTGCCCTGGCTGGTGTGGCTCAGGCGGTCGGGCATCATCCCTCAAAGCAGAGGGTCACCGGTTGGGTTCCTAGTCAGGGCACGGGCCTGGGGCGCAGGCCCGGTTTCCGGTTGGGGCTGTGCGGGAGGCAATTGATCGAAGTTTCTCCCCGACACTGATGTTCCTCTCCCTCTCTTCCTCTGTCCCTTGCCCTCTCTCTAGAAATAAATAAGTAAAATCTTAAAAATAAAAGTCCAAGTATTTGAAAGATAATTTACTGTTTGCGATTACATTAAAACTCAGAGATTATAGTTCAAAGGTGAGACCCCAGCCTGCAATTAAGGGTGGTGAGAAGACTTAAACAAGCTATTACAGGACAATTAGCACAAATGTGAACAGGAGGTAATCTATTGATTCAATCCCTGTGCACCCCTCAGCTTGTCCTTCATTCCAGTCAGGCACCGTTGTCAATTCCTAAACCATCTACATTTGGCAACAAATGGGATGCCCTGCTTTTGGCTCTGTGTTTCAGAGAAGAGCAAGGCAGACTTTCCAAGCAAAGCTTAACTTTTGGATTTAGAAAATGTATTCCCTTTGACTGTTTCTACCTTCCCTTTATTTCCACAGGCTTCTCTTTGGGGAACCGATTCCCACGATTGCTATTTGGGAGTTTAAAGCTATAGCAAGTATTAGAGAAGCCGAGGTAATTTTCAAAAAGTCTTTCAGCATCAGTATAATTAGAGAAGCAGTTACAGTGAAGTTAGTGGTAATTTAAATTGATCAGCTGAATATCAGATGATGAGTTGTTTGGAAATAGAAAATCTAATGAATATCTGCTTGGTGAATAAACCGGCCTTTCAGTAAAAAATAAAATAAAAATAAGGACATAAAACCTGGCCGACCGGTTGGTGAAATTCCTGAGCCCGTGCGCCTGTGGAAATGCTGTTCATACAGGTAACACAAAGCTCAGCACTGCAAGGTGTTTGGGAGAGTAACATTGGAGGTGCATCCTGTTGAGTTCTCCCCTGCAGCCGCTGACCCCATGAAATTTCTGTGGCATGATTAAGAGTTTAAATGTTACTCTCTTTTCAGAAGATCTGAGGAGAACCTACTAGAAACTTACATTGTACTCTTTTAGTGTCTACATCGTTATCTCAGTTGACTGTGTTTGCTCTCTTTCCTTAGGTAGATCGGTGTAGTCCACTGCCATTCCGATTTTACAAGGACTTACATAAAGCTGCTGAGCATCATCTTGGCCCTAAGGATGGAGGTAATGAGGGACAGAGAGGAAGGGAGGGGGAGAGGGAGGGAGGAAGAGAAGAGAGAGAGAATATGAATGAATGAAAGGGAATGGGAATGAGAATGAGAATGAGAATGAGAATGAGAATGAGAATGAATATACATGGTTGCGAAACCATGAATTGAATCTGAAGGTTTGAGTTGTTGTTTCTTGTTACCAGGATCCTAAGAGCTGTGTTGAAACTTGCATTTTGTGGTTAAATCTTTGACATTTTATAGAATTCAAGAGAACCACTGGTATTGAATTCTTTTAGGATTTTGGCTTGAATGTTGTGTACACTATTAAAGCTTCAGAGGGGGATTGCCAGGGATTGTAAAAAACTAAAAAACAAACTTCCTTGGCCCTAGTCGCTCCTGTGTTATTTGGCACTGAACTTTTAAGGTGATAATGCTGCTACTTAAGACAAGGGAATTTTGTCTTATCATGCATCTTTTGATACAAGAAATTGCATCCTGGGTGATTTAATATTACTGCTTTTGGCTTTAAGGCTGAGGAAGCAACAGATTGCATCAAGGTAATTTCTCAAGCCTTGAATAAAAACGTTGAAAAAAAACCTAGCAGGAATTGTGTCTCCCTTCCACTCCCTCCTTTGTATTTACAGTTATAGGGCTTATTATAGTAAGTAAAAAATCCTCTGAAGTTTACATCTTCTATTACATATGGCTGTTACTTCAAAATCCACATACGCATTTTTGCTAGAAGCGCTAAAGCTTTGAGAGAAGCAGGTCTGACGATTGAGTGTCTGGCTGGAAATTATTTACTATCGATGGTCACTCAGCTCAAGATTGTATCGCTGGAATGACTTAGGAAGAAAAATCAATAATCCTCACATATTGTGCAGTCTTCCTAGAGGATCATCTGTTTTACCTCGTGAAAGTAGTCCTTGTTCCAGATCATTCTTTTGAAATAAAAGAAGAGAAAAGGTAACGTAAATCATAGCTCACTTTCTCTCATGCCCCTGTTTTATTTCAGTTCCCTTTTGGGGGGGAGGGAACAATAGGTCTCGTGGAGAAACATGTAGACAGAAGTAAGTGGGAAGGCTAACGCAAGTGTGCTTGTATAGTAATTTCAATTGCTCACACTTTCAATGGAGACAAAAGTTCACCTGTGCTATATTTAATAATGTCTCAATTTCACAATTACTGGACCATAGAGGAATGGTTTTAATAGCTTTCATGAGTGGAAAATTGACCATCTTCACTCACACGTGAGTGTGCACACACAGGGTCACACCCACATGGTCACACACACAGTGTGGTGGGTCACCATCACTCCTATCCTCAGACAGGTGTTAATGCTTTCATTCCCTACATTAATTCTTGTACATTTGCCTTGGCCTGGATCTGAAACAAATTTGGAACAGGGTTCTGATGAAGTGAGCTGGGAGTGGGCCTATGTGGTCTGGGAGAGGAACAAAATAATTTATTTGAGTGTGAAATTGGAGTCCATTTGGAGCACACATACGCCAAAAGCTGGAAGAAGGAGTTGGCTGGACCAGATTTGCCTTACTTGCTCAAAAGGAAAAGTATAGACAAATGACCAACTCTTTAGGTCGACTTGGAACTCTCCTTGGTGCTGAGACAGCACCCGCAGGGATGTTCCCCACGTTGCTGAGGTAAGTGTGCCCGATGGTTACACTAGAGAAGTAATTCCCATAGTGGATTGTGTGCCACGGGGGTGCAGGAGGTTGTTTCACAAGGAACAAGGACACGACATTAAACCAGTTCGAATCCATGGTGAGAACAGTGTTCTTTTCACTATTCCTGCTCACCTTCAGTGTTTGTGTGATTGTTGGAACCCAGATGGTCCCATCTCCTTCCACCTCTCTCCATCTTGTCTTCTTCCCATGCTTATTTTGATTGAATGGAAGCTCCAGTTATGTTTTTTCCCTTATTTTCACCTGCATCTCTCATTGCTAGCCTTGGAGGAGTTTAGCTCTGGTTTGAGAGACCTAAAGCCTACCCTGACAGAGAGCATGAAACAACGATTCCCTCCTACTCCTTTGCTCTATTTTTGACACCTCTTTTTTCATTTGTTTCAGTCGGACCATTCTGCTCAGTAATACCAAACTCAGCTCGTAGAAAGTCAGGGCTCACCTTGACTTTCGTGAGTATGGTTTCAGCTATTACCATTATCTACAGTATGTGGCTCCTTTTCCAACTGGCCACAGAAATGCCAACCTGCCGGTAGAAATAGTGCTGTTCTTACAGCTCCCTCTGTCTCAGAAACAGAAAAATTAAAGCACTCCTTTATCTTCTGTTGCAAGGCGTGTTCCTCGAAGGGGAACTGGCTGAAGCAAAGTTGGTAAATAGGGAACGACGTCAGTATAATGCAGAAGTCATGTTGATTTGCTGAGCATTTTTTCCAGGAACATTAATATTTTGTAGAAATTAGAAGCAAGTTTCCTCACCATGCAAGAGAAAGGTTTTGCCAAATAGGAAAACTTTAAGAAAAAAGCTGAAAATCCTGTAGAACTGACCTCCTTTAGTGCTAGTCCTGGCTGCGTTAGTGGCCTGAAGAATACCTACATTTTCAATGTGTTAAGCTATCTGAGGAAGCCGAGCATACAAGAAGCTAACCAGGCATTTCCTCCTGTATTAAAACAAGGATCTGATATTCAGTTTTGATGAAAGTGACCTCCAGTAAAAGCACGTGCCTTTGATGACTTACGTGGGTAAGGAGGGAGTTGGGCCTAAGGGTTAAAACTGCACATGGTCAACGGAAGGAGGTGCTGGGGGCCAAGTGGTGGGGAGTTAAATAAGCCCAGGTATGTGTGAGTTGTTATTCTTTTCATTGGGGCTGTCATGTGGAAGTTACAAAGATTTTGTCTTGATTTCCATGACACTATTTTCTCCCAAAACTCTGTTATTTTTAGCATGCGATTTGGGTTAGGTGTGCCAGGAGTTATCACAGAAATGCCTGCAAAACATCTTGAATAGTTCAAATTCATATCCTTGGGTATGCATGTTACCACTCTTTCCCCAGAACAGGAAGGACAACCCAAGACAGCACTGTGTAGAAGATGGTGTAGTGTGTGGTGCTTAGCCAGGTTCAAGAGCCTCTAGCATTCCACCCACGGGCACATGCAGTAGTGATTTTGGTGGCTTCTATAGTCTCCTTCCTATCCTGTGGAAGAAAGATGCTGGCTGAGTTTATGGCGGTGTAGGGACCTTCCAATCCAGGAGAGTGAGCCTTTGTCCCTCAGTATGCTGTCTGCTGTGTTCGCGACCCAGGCAGTCTCCCCCCTGAGCGCTATGCCTGCTGCATGGTCGCTGCTGCTGCCCTTCTATCTAGACACATCGGGAAAAAAAATGTTGGATTTTTGGCAACTTGGAAAGCGGTATGCATGCCCCTCAATTTATATTTACAGTCTATATGTCAACTTCTACAATATAAAGAGAACCAGATTCCAGTTCCAACTCAGCCACTAATGAGTTGTTGTGACATTATCCAGGTGGCTTCACCCTGAGATTGGCTCCCAGAAACTGACAATGAGGATCATCTTTTAATCCCAGTGCCCTTTGTTGGCCTGGCATGTGCAGCACCTGCCAGTTACCCTGCCCCTTCCTTGCTGTGAGGTCTCATTATAAAAGGCACACCCACAGTCCCTCTTCTGTGTTTGGCTTCCCTGGGTCTGCCTGGTGATTGGTGCTCTCTCCAGCGGCGGCCAGTTCATAAGCTGGCCTGAGGTCTATCAGGGATGTGGCCTGGGAGCTCAGGGCAGCCCCTTCTGATGAGCAGACCGATCAGTCCTGCCGCTTGAGTAGCTTGAACCCCAGACCCTCAGGATTGGTAGCAGCGGGAGCCGATGAACCAGAGATGCTGCCCCGGAGAGAATAGCTGAATCGTCCACCCCCACGGACTACGGCATAGGGGACTGCAGAAGGCACCTGCTGAGGGGACAAGATGGCTTGAAGTCTGGTGTTGCATCGCATCTGGGGTGATATTCTGGTCTCTGTGAGACTTGGCTGGGTCGAATCAGGATGATTTCCTGACTTCCTAGCTTTCTGTTGAATTCTCATCCAAGAGTGTGTTTTAGTACTGCCTGGTCAGGGCTGAGGGTGGGTGGGGGTCAGGCTTGGGGAAGTTTGAGCCCACTTTCATCCACATGCCCCTCTTTCTTTGAGGGTTCATGAGTGTTCAGAGTTCCTGAAACTTGGATTAGGTTATAGGAACCAGATTGCGATTGTTCTGCCAGAGGGTCACCAAGCATGTGACTGCGGTCATGGCAAGGCCAGTGTGGGGAGCACTGGGAAGAAGAGGCAGCACAGGGAAGGGAGCTGCATGTGCAGAGTGGGGACTGGGCAGTCTGCAGAGGCTGATCGCTTCCCAGGGGCTATGGGCTGCTGGTGCTACAGGGCACGTGGAAGGAGGAGAGGCCAGGCAGGCCAGGGATCCCGACGTCATGACTGTCTCATGGTAACTCCAAGCCCCTCCTCATTTCAGGCTGGCATATGTCCCCTCCATTTGGTTCTTGCCTCACAACCCCTCTCTCCCCAACCCTGGGGAAGCCCAAGGTTACTTTGCTGTCTATGTGGAAGAAGGGGGGGTAGCTTTAATTTCTCTTGCTTTTTAAAATGTTTTGAACCCTGTCTATTCCTCTGGCTTTTAGATACTAGAACCTGAGACCAAACCCAGCCAGGGACTTTCTTTTTCTTTCTCTCTGCGGCACTAACTCTCCCTGGAGACGGTGCATGTCATGGGCCTGGCTCCTCAGATGAGGGACAAGTCATGGGGGAGACGTTGGTAGGGGAGCCTTCACCATAATGAAGAACGGTTAAAAAGAACGCTGGTTAATTAACACGTGCAACAAATCCCATGACCTTTTGGAAGTAACCTGAGCCCATGTCTCTTTCAAGCATCCTGAAAAAGCCTAACATACTTTCTGTGAGTCTCTATAGAGCAAAAAGTGTCCAAACCTCAATGAGTGGGCCATCAATTTCTGGTAATGTGATAAGTTAGAGTATATCTAAGTTCCTGGGGAGGCCTTTGAAGTTTGTTAAGCTATGACCCGTAATACTGAAATGGAGAAGGATGAATGGAGACCATTAAAGCATTAAGATATTGATCAAATAATACTGTGGATATTGGACTTCTGTTTAGGAGGAATCCAAGTCTAACAATTTGTTCATGTAGCCAAACTAAAGAATAAACTTGGAAATGAGCAGTATCAACAGGATGGAATCCCCACCAAACTTTCTCCTGAATACACTCAATTATAGGTGAAGTCCCTAATGAAGTTGAGCAATTGCAATCCAATGGAACTAATTCAAGAGGACCTTAAGGTCAGGGACCATATTTATCCAAGAGACTCTGAAAAATAACAAACATACATAATGATGAAATCTTCGAGCTTTTGAGAAATGCAATTCTGATCATCTTGTATATATATTGTTCCTTTCATAAATAGTTGCCAGCAAATACACATCTTTTCTGTTCTGCAATTTGAGTTAATTAAATGTTTTGTTGCGAGGAATGAACATCATGACAGAATGCAATGCACCGTCTCCTGTGAAGAGCCCCTTCTGTGGGTTCACAGGACACCACCTTGCCCAGGAAGGTAAAATTATTTGAGGAGGCTATTATGCTGAACACAAAGGGTAAGGAAAAAAATATTATTTGCATTCTGCAGTTACCAGGTAAAAATACAAAGAAATAGGAGGTGCTACTAAAATGAAATATGTCTAAAATATATAGAAGTTCTTCTTAGTGGCTCAATCAACCGTCATATTCAAATCTTGCACCAAAACCTCGTTTCTGTTTGTAACCTTGTCCTGACTCCATAATAACTATGAAGATGGATTAACTCTCTACTAATCAGCATTTTTCTTAAAAGGTTTTCCTTTGAGAAACAGCAGTCCATAAGCATTTTACCATGAGCTTATACATCCAATTGCCTGGCACTATACTTATAGATACATAGTGTCACCTGCATTAGATTGTAAGCAGTTAAATGTAGGTGCCCCAACTGGTTCATCTTTGGTACTCACACAGGGCCTCACACACACCCATGAGGAATCAGTAAATAGTTACTGAATTGAGCATATTTTTATTAATCCTCTTGTAATCCCTCTTTGTCTACCCAAAACTCTGATTCATTTAATTTATTTTGTCAGTATTTATCAAACAGCTACTACATGCTGTGTAATAGATGTAGTGATCAAGCTAGCAGGGTGCATCTTCTCAAGGAACTTAAGTGCATGGAGAGGGAGGCAGGCAGGTAGCACCCCCCAGGACCAGGCAGGTTGGCCCCTTCACTACACCTTGTGCTATATGAAGCTCCACTCTAGCCATGGACCAGGAGTCCCAGGGCCAATGACACAATTTCCACCTAAAGCACACTGTCCCCACGCCTTGTCCAACAGTCTACAGAACTTCTGACCCAGCAGTTCCAGCAGTTTCTCAGGAATGGCTTGGCCTCTTTCCTCATCCAGCTCCCTAGAGCAGACAGCATTGGCCTCGTGGTCTCTGCCAGGGCTGTGCATGGCTGAGGCCAGTAGTCTGAGAAAGGGGTGGCGAGTAGAGCTTGGGCGTAGGGGCTGCAGTGTCCAAGTGTATGTGCGGCTCCCCTCAGCCGTGAAAGAACTGTGGATGGGAAGAAAGGAGAGAGCAAAGCATAGCCCAGGGGTTTCCATTTGTAATCTTGTCCAGATCCCACATCCACTAGGAGCAGGTCTGCACACAGGATGCCATAGACAGCAACACTGAAGGGAGCAAACACTGGGGATTGATGGCACCCCCCCCCCCATTAGGCTGCTCAGGGAAAGCTTACCAGAGGAAGTGACTTGTAAGGTAAGTGTTGAAGAATGATTGGGAGGAAGAGAATTCAAGGGATAGGGAAGAGTGAGGGAAAGGGAAAGGGTGCCATTCATTGAAAGATGTAAATATTCGACGTGGCTGAATCACCGAGTAGATATGTTCGTGCATGTGTGTGCACATTGTGTGAGTGTGTGATGGAGTGGGTGGGCTGAGGTGGTGAGGGATGAAATACAAGAGATGGGGGGGCGGCGGTGAGGTTGAAAAGGCTTGTAAAATCTGGACTGTGAAGACCTTGCTGGAGACATTTAGGAGTTGACCTTAAAGGTGATGAATGAGAAGGCATTGATGGGTTTCAATCTGGGGGAAGGTGACATTTCTAAATATATCCCTAAGCTTGTGAAGAATGGACTAAGTTTGATTGTGGGCTTAGCTAGGGGGTGTGCCATGGGTAAGGACAGAAGTGAACAGAGTCAAGAGATGTTTCTGGAGGTGAGTTTCATAGCATTTTGTGCTAAGTTGAGTGGGAAGGGTCAAGGATGATTTTAATTTTCTGAATTAGGTAAGACGTGAGTTGTGAGGTGCAGGAAGAGGGGGAGTTGAAGAGAAATGATCAGTCACTATCTCAGTCTCTAGTTCTCTTTCTGAGTGGAGCCTCTCACCTGGATTCAGAGGTAGTGGGACCGAGAGACCCTACACAGAGGTCCTCAAGTATCTCTTTTCCAACAAATTTCCCTACTACGGTGTGTCATGAGAGCCAAAGAAAGTTCTTTATGCTCCATTTATTCAGTTCCTGGGAGAAAGCTCCAGTTAAAAGAGTGGGCTGTCCTGCTGTTTCCAATGTGGGACCACGGTCACCCCCATGAAGACAGCCCCAGGGACTGCTCTCCAGCTCTGTGTGTGACACAGCTGCGAACGCAGTGGCTCTGGGGTGTCTTTGAGATCAAAGCCATTACGAATTTGGTCTATTGGCTGAACTTCATGTGTTGGCAAAGCTGGTTGCACATTTTTCCTATTGAAATGAACAAGGACTATCTTGTTTTAATTTTTCCTTTGACTTTGAAAGAGCCGTCACTTTAGTGGTGACAACTCCCCCCCCCCTTCTCCCTCTGTCCTTTTGTCCCTTTTTCCCAGTCCTTACTCTTTCAAAGGACAGAAATGTTGGTCTCACTTGACTTCAAGTAGACCCTGGGTTATATTGATTCCTGCTCAGTCCTTTCCCTGCACAGCTGGTGGCAGAGCACCTCTGCTCAGCGACTGCATGTGAGCTACTTCCCTGGTGCCACGGAGGGTGTGATGGGAAAGGACAGCTGTATGGGGAAGGAAGCCTTGCCAGGCGTGGACCTGCCAGGAGCAGACGCAGGTTGATGGGATGCGTAAAAGGGCTTGGAAGTGGAGGAGGAGGACTGGAGAGGCTGCTCAGAGAAGAACAGAAGTGATGAGTAGTAAGAAATCTGTAGGTCTCAGCAACACATTGATTGCCTTGAATGAGATTGGGCATAAGTAAGAATTAGATTTTGCTAGAAACTGTAGCCCAAAGTGTGTCAACTGGTTCTGTCTTGGGGCTCCAATCCTGGCACAGAAACTGGTAAAGGAGAGAAGCACAACTTTTGTAACTAAGAAATGGGTGGTCCCTATCATGTAGGGTAGAATCAAACGATATTTTTCTGGAATTTATAAGAAAATGGCCATTACTCCTCCAGGCAAACATCTCTTTTCTGTGTAGGAGCTTGGAGAGTGGGGCTATTGGGACAAAGACAAGTAGAAATCTGTGGTATGAACCTGGCTGGTGGTGCTCAGTTGGGGGCAGCGCCATGCCGCGCACTGAAAGGTTTGATTCCGGGTCAGGGCACACGCCTGGGTTGTGGGTTCAACCCCGGGTCAGGGTGTGTGCAGGAGGCAACCAGTCGATGTTTCTTTCTCATGTCTCTCTCTCTCTGGCTCTCTATCCCGCCACCCTCCCTTCCTTTATTCTCTCTAAAAGCAATGAAAAAATGTCCTCAGGTGAAGACACAAAAAAGAAAACAAAAGCAATCCACGGTGCGAGTGTCCGACCCACTGTGGTCACTGGAGCAGCCAGTTCTGTGCCCTGTGACAGTCCTCACTTTTCAGGGTCGTCAGTATGCCCTCAAGTCCCTCGGACAGTCTCTTGAAGTTAATTTTCATTCTTCTTTTTAACTGAGCTTCCACATAATTTGTTTTATATGCTTATTAGCTGAGCATGAAATTCACATGGTCAGTCCCCCAATTTGTCAATCAAATGCTTTCCAGTGTCCAACTTCCACCCAAGAAAAACAGAAATCTCTACCGAAGAGCTATCTTTGGAATTGTCCTACTAACAGCTTCCTTCGTAGCAAATCCCCTTCATGTTCTGGAACCTACTATATTGACATTTTAAATGTGTTTTGGCACATAGCCTGTGGGAAAAAGTCCAGATCCATACAAACGTGTTCAGAATATGAAACACTTATCTTAGGAATGGTACATTTATTAAAACAAAGACGGAGATTTTAAATGAAATGCCTACTTTTCCCATAGCATACCTTTTAATAATTCCTAGGTCAGGAATCCCCCGAAGGACTTGGGATGAGAAAGTTACTTTTGACTTTCGGGGAGGACAGCAGGAGACTGAGAATATTGATGATGGAGTCCAACTGTGGAGACAGCTACTCAGACCTAATTTCTTGGGGTTGCCTGCTTCCTGCTGGGAATCCCAGTAACTCTCGATGGGAGCAGAGGGAATTGGCTACTGGCTAGATCTCTTACCAAAAAGGCTCTTGCTTTACCCATAATTTTGATGTATACTCTAGGCAAATGCCAGTGTTAACTCACACAGTTGCTCTAAAGGAATCTTGGTTGGAATGTTTCCTTCAGAAGGGGCCATGCTGTATCTGATGAGAAATTTCCTGTGCATTAAAATTAATTCCTCTTTAACAGTCTGGAGAAGTTGGGTTACTAAGGTGGACTAATTTACGAGTTGTTCATTTAAGGGGGGGGTACAGACTGAGGAGAAAGTAAGAGAAAAGCACAACTTATTTTTGTTTTACAAAGAAGAAAGTAAGAGAAAAGATAATTATTTTTGTTTTACAATTTCCAATACAATTTTACCCATACAATATTTAGGATAAAAAGTAAGAATGGTGGAATGAATCATGTATTGTTTGTGCATATAAGAGGCATTAGGGGGAAAAGTCGGGGTAGCGGATGAAGCTCTCTCGTACTCCACCTTTGCGCATTGCTGTCTATTCTTCACACGTTGTAGTTCTTTGCACATTTTCTTCTTGAATCAGAACCACCGCTTTTCTCCTCATCCATCTGGTAAGTCTCCAGTCACCTAGGAAGCACAGCTCATTCTCTCCTTCCTTAGCGGAACTGTCCCTGGCCAGGTTCTTTGCTGGACTTAGCTGATACCATCCTTTGGGCTCTCAGCATGCCTCTGTATCGGTTTACTCTATACCATATTGTGGAACCGTTTCGAGTGTTAGATTGCATCCTTAGGTGGGGACTGAGTTTTATGATTACATTCGTTTTTGTAACTACCCTGCATGCAGCACAGGGCTTGGAAACTAGGAAGAGTCAAATAAGAGCTTGTTGGGTAAACCAACAAATATTTACTGCCTAGCTACTATGTATGAGGTGCAGAGGAAACTCTGTAAAATACTAGGCGAGACTGCAGCACCTTTCGAGCCCATCACCTAGCGAGAGTGGCAACCGGATGCATCTGAAAATGTAAGTGAACTGTGCAAGGCAGCAAGTGGTAAAAGGCAAGAGGTGGCGGCAGGGCCACAGACACTAATGTGACAGAGACGGGCATTCCTGCTAGGCTGGCGTAACAAGCAAATCCTTGAAGCAATTTCCCCAGAAAGAAGTCATCTCTTTCTTTGAAATTATAAAATTAGTTTCAATATCTTTCATGACACACACCACATTCTATGTTGCCATACAGATACTTGTGTCATGTAATCTTTTCTACCTCGCTAGAGTAAACTTTATTTATTTAAGAAAATATCCTGCAGTACAGGGTTTAGCACTGTGTTAAGGACACCGTAGGTGCTCAAGTGCACTCTGTTGGTTGAATAAAATACTTGCTCTGGGCAGTGAGTGCTACATGAATTCAAGGTAGAGAAGTTCACGGCCTGCTCTTTTGGTCATTGAATTGTTGGAGAAAGAGAAGGAATTGAGCTGTATTTTGACATGGAGTGGAGATTTGTGTAAATAGACAGGGCGGGCATTCTCTACAGAGAGAATGAATAGTACGAGCAAAGGTTTAGAAAAAGTGCAACAAAGTCATGTGCAGAGGAAAGTGAAGAGAAAGAGGACTCACAAAGGAGAAGAGCGTGGATGATGTGGGCAAGGTGGGGAGGGTCGACGGGACAGAATCAATCTGCCTTTTCCATGTTCAGTGGAGAACGTTCCCTTTGACTTTTCAGGTTAACCTTTGGTTCCAGCTGGTACCACTGTGGTGGCTGTGACTTCTGCCCACGATTCCTGCTAAATTGCGACAGATAGGGAAGAATGAATAGGAGGAAGCAGAGGAGAGAACAAGGATATGGGAGGGAGACAATAAATAGATTAAAAAATATGGAAAAGGTCTAGTGTAAATAATTAAGTGGTCCTAGAAAGTTTTCCAGCTAATCTGGCAGCAGTAATGGCCTGGCATTCTGAGGTTAATTGCAAGTTGATGAAGTTGCTGAACTAGGTAATTTCCCAAATTATGAATGTTTTTTTCTTGTTTGCCTACATGCAGAACATCAAATTGATATCTTTTTTTTCTACGTAAAGCAATTGCTTTATCAGCAGAAAGGCTCATTTATCAAGAACTTACTGTGGTTAGTGGTTTGTAAAACTCTTGGTTTCGGCTCTGCTGTTTTTACAAAGAATAAAAGGGACTCAGTGCTTTCCATTCTTTGAATATGTTAATGCAAATGTGGCGTGAGATGGTGGGGTTCAACACCACAGCTGCATGAGACGCAGGCAGATGCATTCAGTGGCCATAAAATAATAGTGGGGATTTTATGTGGGGAAAAACAGTGGTATTTGTATCCATCACTTCAGGGCACGAAGTGATTGTACACAGGGTCAGCAGAGCAGTCAGCAGACCTCATGGCATCATTGGGAGGTGCATTCATTTCAAGCCTGTTTCCCCGTCTTTGAAGCCGGAAGTTATTGGCTACTGCCGGAGGCCTGTTGCGGCCACGTGAGGATCAAAAGCCCGGCCAGGGGTGGGAAATGCTTTGTTCCTGGCTCTCTCATAATAGCTTTTCCTTTTTCTTTGACTGAGAGAAGCAAGTCAAATAGGATTATCCTAATGGAACAGAAGAGTTTTATATAAAAAGTTCAAAAAAGAAATCTAAACTAATTCCAGTGTCTTTCATTTACTGAATACTGTTTCATTGCTGAGCCAACGTGGAACATTTGCTGGTGGCAAGTGTGCCATTTTCTGAGGCTCTGAAGAAACCGTCCTTTCTCAAATTATGACTGATTTATAAGCAAATGTACTGGTCCTCTAACCACAATAAATAAGTAAAGCAATTTTTTTTTTCTAATTCAAAGTCCTTAAAAGTACGAGCTTCAAAGACCAGCTTCTTCTCAAATTACTTTACTGTGGCTCCAACTTGTTTCAGTTGTTGCAAAACTGCAAACCATATGCCCTAAAATGAGAATAAAGACACACTTAAATGACACCTTCAGGGCATAATAAAGTGCAATGTAGGCACTAAAAGCACAATGCAGTCATTTAAAAAGTAGAAGCGCAGCAGTCAAGTAATACAGTAATGAGATGTGAGTTATTTTCTGGACAGCGTTGTTTCGAGGAGGAACTGCGGGCTCCCGATTCAACACCATTCACTTCCTGAGCCCAGGGCCAGCGGAAGAGGCGTCTGAGCACGAGGTGGCCTCCCGACAACTCCCTTTTGTTGGCTTGGCTATGAAGAGTGCTGCGGTGGGACGGTGACTTCGAGCGGTTCTGCGACTGTGTGAGGCCCAGTTCAGGGAAATGAGGGGTATTCTTACCACCCTGACATACCCGCACAGGAGGGCAAGCTGGGGAGCAATGCATGGCCCCACGGCGGCATTTTAGTATTTATTCCTTGTCACGTGCAGTCTGCTCCGGCTGTCTTTGAGGAAAGGACAGACCTCGGAGGGCTGTGTGCGTGCGTGCGTGTGCGCTCGCGCGCGTGTGTAGGGGTGTCCTCCAGCGTGGGGTGCGGCAGTGTGCCCAGGTGAAAATCCTGCAGGGAGTCTGAAGGTCTCTTCTGCTACCAGAGAGCAGGTTTGCAAGGCGGAGGGATCATGGCAGCAATGCACCCTTTCTATTAAAATGTGCCTGCCTGGCTGCAGGTTTCAATCCTCTTTCAGTAGTTTAGAGAGAGAGTAAGGAAAGGGTGGATTGGTAGGTGGGTTGAATCAGTACCGAAGCAGGAAATGGGAAGTCACGAGGACGGGTCTGTGATGTGCCCATGAAAGATGTACAGAGCGATTAGCGAGGGGCTAGGCCCCATTCCTGTTCTGGGCCGAGGTCACTCACCGATGGCCCATTGCTGGGTTCTGACTGGGCCGCGACTTGAAAGTTAAACTAATGAAAAGTCAGACATTTTACATAAAAACCTGCGTTTTGATTCCCTTGACACCCTGGACAATAAGGCCACACGGGGTACTCACCGTATCTGAAACTCAGTAACAGCTGTGTTTTTTCCAGTTCTTCGTGTGGAACTTGTAAACATCTGAATTCTGAAGTCTTTAGGAATGTGTCCCCTGCACTTGAAATAAAAATAACTGAAACTGATCGGTGCCAGGCCTAGTCCTCATTACATATCGCACATACTCACTTCTTCACGCGGGGGTGCGGAGGCGAGCAGGCATGGCCGGAGGTGGGCGGGCCCTGCTATGACTCAGCCCCAGGCTCATGCTGCCAAAGAAAAGCTGCGAATACAGATTTCTCTAGAATCTCTTGGTTTTTAAAAGTTGCCAGCTGGTTAAATATTGCAAATCGCAAATTAAGGGTGGTATTAAATTTTACAGGTAGCCCTGAGACCTCTGCCTGGTGGCTGAGTTCTTGTGTGGTCAGTCAGGCCAGATGGGAGGAGGGGAGACAAGGTATCCCAGGTGGAGGCGCCAGCACTGACGAAGACAACGGAGGCAGGAAGAGCCTCGTGCACGACGAGAGCACAGGAGCACGGAGGCCAGTGACAGCGGAGGCAGCAGGGCAGCAAGCCGGGGGCGCCTGACCCGAGGGGAGGCAGAGGCCAGGTCACAAAATCAGGGCACCGTGACTTATAAGGGTTGGGGTTTTATCTTGTAACTATTGCACATATTGGGCCTGGTGGGTGGATTGCATTCCTCAAAACATGTCTATATCCTAAATCCTGGCACCTGAGAATGTGACCTTATTTAGAAATAGCAGCTTTGCAGAGGTAGTTAAGGTGAGGATCTCAAGATAACATTATTTCAGATTAAAGGGGCTTTAAATCCAATAACTACTCTCGGTCCTGTATAAGAGAAAGGAGGAGAATGAAGACATATAGACCCTGGGGGAAAACAAGGGAGAGGCCTTCTGGAGTGAGGAGTCCATGCGCCAGGGAGCACCAAGCATTTCTGGTGCCCCCAGAAGCCGAGAAAGAGAAATGCATGGCCTCTCCCTCAGAGACTCCTCAGGGAGCTGACCCTGCCACCACCTTGATTTTGGACTGCTGGCTTCCAGAACAACGAGAGAGGACATTTCTGTTGTTTTAAGTCACGAATTTAGTGGTAATTTGTTACAGCAGCCCTTGGAAATGACTACATTGAGCTTCTGTGTCAGATTGTATTGGGAAGCTGTAGTGAGAGGCGAGGGAGAACCATGGAGAGGCTGTAGATGTGGGGTGATGTGGTCAGATTTGAGGGGTGAAGCCCCCAGCACCTGCCCAGGAGGGAAGAAAGCACAAGGCCAGAGAAACCACTGAGAATTACCTTGGGACTCCACATGAGAGATCCTGAGGTCCCTGAGGGTGGGACTAGAGGCAGAGCAGGGGACACCTGTGTAGAGCATTGTGTTTAGGAGGAGACATGGACAGGACTAGGAGATTCCTGTGGGTCGGGTGGCATTGGAGGTGGCCGGTTGTGAGAGAACAGGAGAAGCTAGGTATTTCGGGGGCACTAGGAGATGGTACCTCCTGATGTGGAAACTGCAGGAGAGGGAACAGGAGGAAATGGGAGGAGGTCAGCTGTGAACAAGTTCAGCCCGAAGTACCTGAGGGTCATATGGGTAGAGATGGCCAGTCAGCATTTAACATCGTCCTTGGAGACTCTGGGGCGATGAGAAGGAAGGCTCTGAGGTGAAAGAGGGAGGATGGTTAAGCCATGAGCCCAGGAGCTTGTCTTTGCTGGGGGGAGGGGGGACGATTGGATTCCTGCCTTTGTTCTTAGTTTTTATTCTTTTTTCTTTTGATTGGGTAGGAAACAGGTCCATATGTTAGGGGGAAAATTGTGACCCAGTTTTGCAGGCACAACATTATTTTTGCCTTCTCAGCTTCCTTTCCTTTCTATGGCTGCAGGACCCCAAATTTTGGGTGGGGGGGCCACCCTCTTCATTCTCAGTGTCCCCCTTGCTCCAGGAGCTCCCCAGTGAGCCTGGCCTGTCAGCTGGAGCACCGGACCTTGCCAGCTGCACTGACTCATTTGCGAAGGTCATGTGACCTAAGCTAGGATGGCAATAGCTGGCCTGGCACCTTTTCCTGGAGTTAGCATGAAAGGTTGGAGGCGATTGCTAGCTGGAAGTGTGCAACTTTGGAGCTGAGGGTAGGCGTCTGGGCCGTGACACAGGAGATCCTGCTGCAGAGGGGAGCTGATGAAGAGGGAAGTAGCGCAGAGGGACACACAAGCAGGTTTGTGCTGGTTTGGAACCACTGAATCCCCTGTGGCTTCAAGCCACTGTGAGGTGGCATTTATTTCTTTTCCAACTAAAAGGGCTGCTGACGAACACATCAGTAATATATTGCCTTCCCCTAGCTGCTGGAACCTGGAGTGGATCTCTCAGCAGTAACCATGCTGGGTGTCAGTACCCTCAGGGTTACGGATTAAAGACCGGAGAATCAAACCAGCTTCAGGGCTGGGGTGGAGGAAGGTTGGCATCTTTTTCAGAGGAAAGGAAGGCTATCACAGCAGAGGCCAAAAAAAAAAAAAAGTCATATTTTTTTTTTCCTGCAAAGGTGGACAGTATTTCCCTTGATAGAAAGTTACAAATTGATTCTTTTCAGGCTACAATTACTAACTGGTCTGCCTGGGGAAGAAGTACATTGAGTGCCTACAGAACTTTGTTACTGTCACACTCTCCTTATCTATGGCAAAAACAGCCCATTGGAGACGCAAGAGGGCACATTTCAAACTATCACAAACAAGTTTGGTGCCTGTGTCTATTTCACTTCATCATGCTTTAAGATATTTCCTCTAGAACTGGCTCATTCATGCTGGTCTCCCTCTGCCAGGACCCTACTCTCCTATTAGGCAGCTCACTTATAAAGGGGCCATTGAGGACATCTTTCAGCTTTGCTCTGTTACCTACTGTGCAGGATGAAGAACTAAAAATGTGATGCCAATGGCCTGTTTTTCTTAGTAAAACGGGAACTGTGCACTTAAGAAGGGGTCATCGACTTCGGACTCTCTTAAAACTCATCCTCTCTCGTTGTCAAAATAAGAATTTGTGGGGCTGATTCCAGTATTGCTACATAATTTGTGCTCTGCTCCTGTGAGTATGGATGTGTGTGTGTGATTAACAATGACTTCTCCCCATTAACATAGTCCATTTTGATAAAAAAAATTAAAAGCCTTTAGACATAGGGGAACAGTGCCAAGATTCCAAAGTATTAACCAAAATGGAAAATGTGAAATAGGACTCCATTCATTCATGCATTCACCTCTTGCAGGATCCCCGCTTTGTCAGTGTGGAACGGCTGAGGTAGCCTGGCACCTGAGGAGCACGGAGGCCACAGGTGGTGTGAGACGTCCTGGTGTTACAACTTTGGGAATCATTCTTGAGGAAAGAAAGGGCCGTCACCACAATCTTAGAGTTCAGAGTTGTAGGATTTTATTTTGATGCTGGAAAGAAATTCAGAGCTCATCTCACCATTTACTCTTACAGTTTTATCCTTAAAGATTCTGGGCCTCAGCGAGGTTGCATTGAAGGTGGCAGCAGTTGGAATAGGAGCCCGGGCTCTTGTCTCCTAATCCCGTGAAAGTTCCTGCTGACAAGGAAGCCATCACTATGTCAGCATTTGGGGGTCATTGCTTTAAGCCAGACACCGAAACACGGTGTTAGGAAGATGTGCTGGTAACATCCTAGTCCCTGTCCTAGAGGGAATCGTGAACTAGTGGGAAGAAGATGGACGTGTCAACAAGCGATTTCGTTGTGTCAGGATAGGTATTAAAAAAAAGTGTATATTCTAGGATGTGAAGGGATTCCATGGGGGAGATAGTATTATTTGAAGTGAATTTTGGAGGATGAGTAAAATTCTGCCAACCGGATAAAGCAGAGGTCTTTTCTCATGAGACAGGAGAGTGGGCATGTCCGAAGGGGTGGAGAACGAGGCTTGATCGTGGAGCCCAGAGGCAGGCTGGCCCTAGGGAATGTACCTGTGGGAGTCACGGGACCGAAGATCGGAAAGCTAGGCAAGGGCCAGACTATTCTGTGTGCGGCACTGAGGACTTGGCGCTTGATCCTGAAGGCAATGGGAAGGCAGGGAAAGATGATAAGCAGAGGCTTGGTAGGACTTGTGACTTAGAAAGGTCACACTATGATAAACACAGACTCTGAATTGAAAGAAGTGGAGATGAGGAGTAGGAAGATTAATCAGTATATGCCCCAGTAGTCCATTTAATATATGACAAAAGCCTCAATGAGGGTAGTGGCTCCAGGGCTGAGTAGGCTGGTGTGTAAAATAATTGAAGGACCATTTGGGCAGGAGGATGGAACACGACATGGTGCCCAATGGAATGGAGGGTTGGTGGTGGTGAGAGAGGGGAAGGAGTATGAGGCATGCTGAGTTTTACTGCTTAAGAAATTAGGGGTTAATACAGCCATTTCTCATGTTGGGGCTTAGGTGAGGAAGAAGCCATGTGACTCAAGAGGCTTCTGAGAAAGTCTGCAGACTGGGGATGATGCCTGCCCACTGTACTGTTCCGTCCCGCGGAACAGTCAACGGGGGTTCCAAGTCTACCTGAAACGGATGTATAGGGATGGGAACAAGAGGTGCGGAGAAAGGCAGCAAGACAAAGGATTCTGATCAAGCTGCAAATTTTATTTTAGGCGGGGCTGTTATATAGAGGGCGGGGAAGAGGGGAAGTGGTCCTGATAGGTTGTCCTGTGCATGCTCACTGCATGCTCCTGGCGACGATTGGTAGGTGGGCGCGTGATCAGCATCTTGATTGGTAGTTAGTACTCGTGATCCAGGGATGCCCCCAAGGGTGGGGCCACCGGGCTTGGCTGCAATATCCTGTTTGGGTTGCCTCAGCCAAGCCCTCCTGGTGGGATCTTGATAGATTGCATCCGCCATCTTTAGGCCCCGACACTGTACCAGAGCCGAGAGTGCCCAGGAAGGGACGGACGCCACTTTCCGGCATGCCTTTCAGGTTCCCAAGTAGTGCTAGAGTCTAAAAGGCTTACTAACTTCCTTTTCACTTTAGATTTTTTTTTTAATTTTGAGAAAATCGGGATGCTTAGCCTTCTGTAAACTGAACTTTTACAGATTCTCCTCCACTTGTGCTTGAATGAAACCTTGCAGAATAGCCTGACATTACTGGCAAAAATAAACAACACTGGACTTAAAGGAAGAGAACTGTATTTCAGCAAATTTGCTTCACGGCATATTGAAAGCAGAATGCAATGTGGCTCAAACAGAGAGCATTTAACCTCCATGTAATATAGAAAGCACCTTCGATGTTTCCAATTGCTTGTTTTTGCTTATTAAATAAGAATGATGAAAACCAGCATTTAAATCTATCTTCTCTAATCTCTGTTTGGCAGGCACACAGGATCCTCCTCTCTTCTAAGATTAGGTACAAGCTAGAGATAAATGTATATAACACATTACATTCCCACTAAATTGGTATAAGCTCCACTCTCCTGCTGTGAAAGCATCTCATGGATTTGGAACAAACAGTATTTCATTTTAGATGAAATCCTTATTACTGTTTGACATTTGGATATGAAACTAGAATAGAAATCTGAATATAAAGGCAAGAAAGCGAGTTAAGCTGAAAGTGCTAACGCCGTTTAGTGTGAAAACACTTGGCAGGCTTACCAGTGATTGCCTAGGGACTTCGTTTATCATTTTAGGGGTGCCAGAGATGAGGGAGTTTGGAAGAAACTTTTTTTTAATGACAGTCTCTGAAAGTGGTTTATGATACTGTTTGAGCATCAGAGTTTTCTTCAAATGAAACCATGTGAACCACATGCTATATTTAGAATCCAACTGAGAAAAGCAGAGCTGTGACACTTAAAAGTTTGGGTGAAAGGGAGAGTCAAGCACTGGGTCCCCACCCAAGCCCTAGCACCCTTCCCAGGGCGCTAGGGGAATGCACAGGGCCACTCAGTGACCACATGGAATACGACTGGCAGAGAGGAGCAAAGGTGGCTGTGATCACCTACTCATTTCAATCTGGAATTGGCAGTTCTCTTGGTAATACTTGTTTGGGTGCACGTTTTAAAAATTGCTTTTTGTTCACTTGAGAAGGCAGTGTGTTCTCTCAGACCAGCTCTTCTTTTTTTTCTCTGTCTATCTAGGTGCATTCAGGCAATTCCTTTGCCTGTCGTCACACGGAGAAGTTGCTTTGATCATTTGGAAAGTATAAGAGTGTTATCGCATCCATGCAAGGCAGAGAGAGCTCATAAAGCCGCCCATGGCATCCCACTCTTTGGTTTCTCTGTCATAGCGGGTATGGACCTCACACAGATGTCTGAGAAATGTCGTGGGAACTGTCTTCCCCAAGTTAAATAAAACCTGTCTCTGAGCTCGCCCCACTGGGCAAGAGGAAAATTCGGTACCACCCATTGCTCAGGCTCAATCCGACACTGTCCCAGGGTGGTGGGAAAGATCTGGGGGTTTTCAGGCGAGCAGATCATGGGTATAGTTGTCCCGGTCAAAGGTAAATTGCTAATGTTCTAGGAAGTGAAACTAAAACAAACTATTCTTGAATTTACAGCATTGTCTCTAAAACTCTCTGGGGGAAAGATTGCCACACATTCCCCATGTTGGCTCATAATTTTCCAGGGACCGAAGGTACAAACCCACCACACCGAATTCTCCTGGGATGGCTGTTAGCATTCTCCACTCCGTGACGAGTGCTTCTGTCACAGGTGGCTTGGGTCTTTACCAAAGGGTCATGGGACCATTTGCCCCCAACAGTCCCTCCAGTTCTGCCTTATTTCGGAATGTCACTGCTTTTACCTCAACATCAATATTACTCCTTTTCTGTTGGTACTCGAGCACGGGGTGTTGCACAGAGCTATTTAAAATATTGGCAGTGTCTCCGTTCCTCCTTGCTCCCCCCAACCCCCATCTCTCTTCCAGGATTTGTTTTCTGTAATAGATGTGCTGGCTCTTTTTTCCTGGCACATTCGAAATAAGCTGCCTGGCAGTAAATAACTGCACGGTGCTACAGATTGCCTCCGATCTGATTTCTCAATCCTCAGCTTCTTCCAGCACTGGGGCAGCTGAGTTAGCACATGGGCTGCTATAAAACACAGGGGCTGGTCTGTCACAAAAAGACAAAAAAAGCCTTCCTGGTTCTCCAGGTTTCCTTTCAGAAGACTTTATTTTTAGAGTTAGAGATAAAATAGACTAAAGTCTATAGTAGAAGGTGAACTTGGAAGACTAGCTGCTGAAGCTCAGTAGAGTTTTAGATGTTGAATGTAATCATCACTGTTTGCAATAAGCTTGGGTTGCCATTTTGTATGTTGCCTTCTTATGTGTAAAAATGGAATCGAAGGCTTTTGAAAATTTGACTATCTGCAGGCCACCCTGAAATTATACTGGTTTCAAAAGCTATTTTTTAATTGAAAAAATATGAGGCTATGTAGAGAAAATGTGAAGCCATGTAGCATCTCAAAATTCCATTAGCAAATGCATTGAGAGAAAAAATAAGTGGACCAGCCCCCCAAATTGTAAAGTTCTATCGATCGCAGAAGGAGAAGGGTGATTCATTTAAGAAGATTGATAATTTGCAGCCCTGTGAGAGGCACACAGTGAAATCAGAATTACTGGCGAAGTTGGTAACAATTAGGTAACAGGTTGTGGAGGAGAATGCTAGCCGCCCACTGATCTCACACTTTTCTGATCCTTTCGCAGAACTGGGGGCTGCACAGTGGGCCCCCGACATGACACTCTCCAGCAAGCCTCTCATGTGAGGCCAGGTGGCATAAAAGAAGGATGCCTGGACCTCCGAGTGGCTTTTACATTTTGACACCAGTATAAACAAGGAGAAGCAATTTGAAGTTGTCTAGTTTCCTTGAATGGCTAAGTCTTTAAAGCACAAGTATTCTTAGAGATGTGTCTGTCTATCAGAAGCAGTGTGTGTGTGTGTGTGTGGGTGGGTGTGTTGAGCACCCAGCTCATAGCTCCCTTTGATCTGCTTGTTTATCACCAGGTGCTCAGGGCACGACAGTACAAACTCTTGTTAAGCTGTGATCCTACCCTTAAGTCAGTGAAAAATGTGTGGGTTAAGCTAGATGAAAAGCTACTTTTGAAGATAGACGGGGATTTTAATTCGCATTGAGCAACCAAGGCCAGGGCATGCTGGCCTGGTGGAGGTTGGAGGGCCCGCATGGTGGTGAAATACTGGCCGGGGGTGGGGGGGGTGGGTGGTAAGCTGGCAACAGACAGGAGGTTTGTAGTCAAAACAGAACTGGAGAGCCAGGGTTACGGGCAAGGAGATAAGAGTGCAGGGCTTAGAACGAAGGTCTCTGGAAAGACTCTAGTGGGCTGCCGTTGAAAGGAAGTAGATGTCAAAGGGAAAGCCGGGTCGGGATCTGCAAAGTCTGAGCAGGTGGGCAGTGACCCAGAGAGCCAAAGAAACTGACGGGCTCAGAGGAAGGAGGCAAGGCTGGTGCACAAGCCCATGGGTGAAAGCGTCTCATGGGTGAACACCCAGGAGAGATTGTAGGAGGGAGAACACACTGACGAAGCCAGAAGCATGCTCCGTTTCGGCGAGGGCATTGCCCTCCCTGAGAGGCGAGCCACCTGCTCTCTCATCTTTGTTGCCTTTGTCACCTCCTATAGAAGGAGTCACAGCAGAAGGGAAGCTCCGGGAGTTCCTGGTGGTGCGAAGGGATCCGGCCAACGCAGCTGGAAGGAGTGCGCTGCCTAGGACGGTCCAGGAGTAACGGCATGTGGCTTCCAGGACCTGACACACCTCAGTCTCAGCTCGGGTCCGAGTTCCAGCGCTTTTTCTAAACAGTCACACAGAGGTTCAGTGAGGAGAAACAATACGAGGGGGCCTTGCCAGCCCCTGGGGGAATCCCCTATACTGACTGTTTTGCCCAAGTTTCTTAAACTTTTAGATGAGTCAAACTCCAGGAAGGGATGATTACAATGTGCAATAATAGATTGTCCTCATTTCCAGATTGCAGTTGTGTTCCTGGAATCTCACTGTGAACAGGAGAGCTCCCCGTTTCCAATGGGAAATAAGCTCTCCTGATTGCACTTAGCAAAAAGGGGGGGGAAGGTTTTTCTAGGATGGCAGTGTCATTTTGAATTTTATGGTTACCCACCGTGCCAGCTTCTAGTGGAGGCTTGATTTGTATCCGGATTCTCATGATTTGAAAGATGAAGGCAGCTCTAGTTGCAGATTCTAATTTCCAATTAGCAAACACATTACTTTACAATAACTGTGGTTTAACGACTAACAACCATGATTAGCAGAGGGTCACCTGTATTTGAAAGGGCAGGATGATGCTTCCAGTCACGTGTCCTGCTTCCCTTAGAGAGAACAATATCCAAGGAGGCCATGAATTTTCATGAGAATTAGTACTGGGATTTGTGTCTTTGCAGAAGGTCTTTGACGATCGAACTATAATAAGCAAGCAAACAAATAGCTCTTCAAGCTGCATGGGTGAAAGCCCTTCATTTATTACTTGTTTCTTGTTAATCACGGGGAAACTGGAGCAAGCAAGATGGGGAAACAAAAGTAAAATAACCAGTTAGTGGTATGTATATGAAGGGCCATGACAGAGTGAAAGGCAAGCACCTGAGTCTAGATTAGGAACAGAACACACACGCCCAGCTGCCTTCCTTCAGTCTGATTGCTCCCTTGGCACCAAGCTGACCTCCTCTCTGCAATCCTAGGATATCCTGCATATGCCCTACGGGACTTAAAAGGAGTCTTGCCCATCAGGTGACTTTGTTATTGAACTCTCAGCACCCTTACCTACAAGTCCTGCCCCTGGGATCAAGGCTTTGGCTCTGCCTCGAGTATTTAACAGAATTTATGTATTATAGAACTGGAAGACTGTTCCCTTTTCTCTTTCTAAAAAGTTTTTATTTACTGATTTTGAGAGATCTGGGGTGGGGGTGGGGGTTAGAAAACACTGATTTGTTGTTCCACGTATTTATGCATTCATGGGTAGCTGTATGTGCCCTGATGGGAGGTCGAACCCACAACCTTGGTGTATTAGGATGACGCTCTAGCCAACTGAGCGGCCTTGCCGGGGCCTGTCTTCTTTTTTATGCCAATCCACATGTCCAGAAAATTCAGGAGAAGGGCAGTTCCTGGGCAAGGCTTCCTGTTTTCTTGCTGAGACGTTTTTGCTTGCCAGTTTTCCTGATGATCTTTGCCTGGAGAGGAAGAGAGTTCCAATGGGAGCTTGATTTATGTGTTTAAGATGAAATCTGGATGGTGATTTCCCAAGAACAAGCACATTACTTTATGACAAGCAAATATCCTTGCAGCTGTGCCTCTGGTTTAGAGACCAATGAGCATAAATAACAGAGGTCAATGTGGCAGATTTCACTGACTGTCTCACTTGAGACCTATTCCTTCTAGCATGTCCTCCCAGACAGGCTAGCCTAGAAAGCTGGAAACTACATATGACAGGTTCCTTTCTGAGAGGTTTGCCTCTGACCTCCAGCCTCCAATGGACACAGTCCCATAGGATTTGGAAAGAGGAAAAGAGGAAGGGGCAGGCTACCTGCATGGAAATCTGACCACACAGGGGACAGAAGCTGAGCCAGATGCAGCCTCTTAGTTCAGCACAAGAACTGCTTGGGTTCACTGACAGCAGTAACTATGATAGGAGCATCCTCATTAATCTGTGGGCTGGGGGACATCAGTGGAGGAAGCCCTTTCCTCCAGTACTGGCGGTAGCAACAGTCTGGGCAGGCTGCTTCCGCTACAACATGGTGGCAGGACTCCTTGATTCTTGACCCTCTTGGCTTCTGTCCATTTTCCAAGCCTGGTCATTCGTTCTCCTGTCAATTCGGAGGCCTCCTGGAGCTGTGCAATAAATTTTTCTGTTTGCTTAAGGCACTGGAAAATGGACAGAAGCCAGAGGGTCAAGAATCAGGGAGCCCCATCACTGTGTTTTAGTGGAAACAGCCTGCCCAGACTGTTGCTCCCACCAGAACAGGACAGGGCTTCCGCTACCGATGTCCCCCAGCCCCCCAATTAATGAGGATGTTCTATCATAGTTGCTGCTGACAGTGAATCCAAGCAGTTCTTGTGCTTTGCTCTTACAAGGGCCATATTTAAAGCCCCGGACAAGAGCATCTTATTGGCCAAACTTGTGTCACATAACTGGTAGACTGGCTACCACTGCTCAGCAGGAGGGGGCTCTGGTGCCATTAGCCTCCACAAAAGCATGCAGGGAACTGCTAGCACTGAGACTCCATGTACTGGGGGGTCACAGCTTTTTAGCCAAATTTATTTATGTAGAACTTAGCCAATTTCTGCATCAAAGGGAAATAGGAGCGATAGGCTTTGGTGTAAATTCAGGTCAGGGAAATTTAGGCTAAGTGCCAATGGGGGAGGAAGAGAGGCTGTATTACCGAGGGTCACAATGAACAGTGGACTGAATTGAAAAAAGGGCTCAGGAAGCAGTGGTAAGAGGATGCTAAATGTTATTTCTTTGACAGATATCATCTGGAAAGTATGTGAAGAAATAATCTAAAAATTCCTTTAGGTTGCACAGTTCTTAGAGCATGGCATTTGTGGGCTGGACGGGACTTCAGAGCTCCAAACCCGTCCCTTCACATGTGGAGAAACTGAGGCTGAGGGAGTGGGTATGATTATACAAGTAAAGGGCAGTGTCAGCGTGAGAACACAATTTCCCACACTCGAGTCCAGTGTTATTTTTATAGCACCACACAGCAGCTCTTTCCTAAAACGGTCTGTTTTATTTTCTGTTAGAAAAAGGAAGAAATGTGAAATACTTTAATTGGAAAATGCACTCAGCACTATTTTCTGATGCAGTCCAGCTGGGCCACTGATTCTGCCTTTCCCTGGAACTCTGTGTGTTCAGGCACTGTGTAATTTTTCAAGGGTTGTGGCCTAATTCTTCAGGGAAAGTTTCAGAATTATTTTAGAAAAAATAGCTTTATTTAGTCAAATCAATAGTTCCAGAGTATCCGCTATATGCAAAGTCAGTTGGGTATAAAAATGAGCAAATGTGTGTTTCCTAACCTCAATGATCTCACAAGCCATCAGAAGTAGAATGGACAAGCTTACAAATATAATGCATAAAGAATTTCAAATGTCATAGGCAAGGCACTAATTAAAACTTAGGGGTTTTCTAAGGAGAAGGATCACACGTAATACCACTGTCATCTTCTGTGCTGGAGACTTCCACGCCTTACTCAGTTTGGGTTCTCTAGACCCTCTGAGGGTATGGGAGGATCATACCTTTCTCTTGTCACCTTACGATTATTTCTGACCAATGGGCTATGAGCAGAAATGATGGGGGCCACTCCGCAGCCAAAGTACCTAATTGGAGTTGTAGCTCTCTTCTTCCACTGCGGTGACAGAGAGGCCTCCAGCCTCAGAAGGCGCGGCTGTAAGCAAATGAATTGTGCTCGGGCCTGGATGCCTGAGTCACTGCATGGTGGTCATTGGAAACTGTCCCAACCCACAGTGTCTATTTGTGAGCAAGAATAAACCTTTGTTGGATTATATCCCTGGAAATTCTGGACTTTTAAAAATAATGGCATTATCTAGTGTATCCTGACTAGAAAATCTTCATCCTAGCCTGTTCTCTATGAAGAAGGTGTGCCACATGAATATAAACATGAATATAAGTAACATGAGTATAAACAAATTTATAATTAATATCAAATGCATTTAATAATTTAAGCAATATTCAATGGCTTTAATAAATAATTGGATTAATGACTAAATATGTATAATAGCTTAAATATGAGCTATACTTAGTCAATTAATTATTATATGAGTTAATAATTTAAATATGTGCATCTCTCTTTTTATATATATCCAGCCCTGTATTATTTATTACATTGAATAACTGAATGCTTGAAAAACTAGGAGTCTATTCAATGTCCAGATTGTCTCCTTTTCCCTTCTTCCCCTCACCTTAACTACTTCTGTACATTCAGAAAAAGTATTTTTTCATTTTTTTCTTTCTATTTTCACCTGTTATTTTGCATAGAGTCAAGTCTTTTGTAGAATTCATCCACCTCTGTTTATAGTCTAAGAATTTGAAATGCATGGGTACAAAGCATGCAAATATAGAAAGCTCAGGTTGAGTGAGTGGAGAAGTAGACAATAGCCTCCGAATTTCTAATGGAGACTCAAAATAAATAAATAAAATGAGAGAACTGCTGTCAAAAAAGAATGTTCATTTAAAATGATAAAACATCTTCATTGTTGGAAAATATAAAGTTCATAGAGTTAAGTTTCGCAGGTTTTTCATTTAAAAAATATGTTTTCCTTTGGCAGTGTGATGGTGGGGGTTGGGGAGATGGTTGGACTGTGCACAGCCGAGGGAATCAGGAGTGGTAATTCTAGCCCCTTGTACTCTCCAAGAAATATGAAGCCACTCCAAGTTAAAGAGCACGTAATACTGCCTGAAGTCTATTGAAATCCTTCCAAACTGTGCCCAAATTAAGTCTTCCAAGTTTCATTGCTCTGTTGGTGCCGTCAAATGGAGCCATCACAAATAAAGAAACCTACAAGAAAACTGAAGTGTTTTTTAAATTTTTTTCAGATGTAACAACATGCGTCACCAATAGGTTTATTCATTTGGAAATATAGGATATGAACAGATCATTTTTTTCCCTTCATACATCATTACCAGCCCTTTGGCCTTGTTATTTTGCAACTTCTTGGTTTCTTGTCAACTCCTTTGATTGCATCCAAGGGGAACTTGGAGAAGTACTTAAAATAGAAATAACCGGGAAACTCTGGGCCACTCTGCTTTTCTTAATGCCAGCACTTAACCTTTGTTGACGTAACGCCTTCTTTGCAAATAGTGCAAATTGGAAATTTCCCTAGGATTACAATCCAGCCCTCCCCAGAGCCAAATGCAGCCTCAGAGTTGCTGTTCTCAAGTACAATGATATTTATTCTACCCCAGCTCATTTCCTGCTTTTCTGTTGAAACACTAGCCCCCCAGCATTACTTAACAATCGGGTCATTTGGACAATGAGCTCTTTGGTTCCAAGTTTAGGATTTCTGAAGGAAGCATAAATATTTGTCTGTGGTGGATATTTTGGGCATTAATCAAGTGCCTGTTCTGTTCAACCAGCCTGACCTTTTCCTTCTCCCAGAGACACGTGCAAATTCCTTCCAAATTCATTCCTTTTGTTTCACCTGCTGGGAATCATGTTTACATACAACAATACTGTAAGAACCTATTGAGAAATCCTCTGTGCTGTCGTTAATGTGTTTTCATTTGCATGCGGAGGAGGTTTTTATTGTGTGGCCCTCCACTGACACCCTTATTCAGGCTTTCTATTATCCCTCTGGCTTTGTCTCCCACTAAAAACATTCTCTCTTTTTTCCTCCTCCAAGTGATGATTTGCATGGAGATTTGCATTTAAATGGATGTGGAGAGCACATTAACAACACCTCCACCAACCATGTAAAAGCAGCACAGTATTTGTTGCTGCCAGACATGAATGGGGAAAAAATTCAATGAATGTTTTGTAAGGAGAGTCCTCAGGTAACGGCATTTTAGACACAAAGACACTTCATTAGATTATATTTAATACTGATTATGCATGCAGAAGTATATGGATACACATTCTCTCTTCCCAAAAGGAATGTTGTGAAATCCTCCTACATGTATGTGTTCACCACAGGAACCAAATGTACATTTCAGCATTCGAGTTGAATTCCCGGGCCCTGTAAATGGGTTGAAAGGGTGTTGCAGGGTTGATCCATTTGGCCTTTATGCCCATGCTAATAGGATAGAAAGGAAAGTGAGAAAGAAGTAAAATGCACTGCATTTTCTGTCTATATCTTAGGGCTTTTTTTCCCCCTGAGCAGCTCAAACAATAAACATTTTGTAAAGAAGCTGGATACCAAAAAGGATAAAAGGAGAAAAGAGGAGAGAAAGGGACCAGAGACCAGTTGGGAAGGGAGAAAAATATGTTTAGTGACATTTTAGGTGTCTATCCAGTTTTTAAGTAAAAGAAGAAATTGCAAGAATAGGGAAGGAGAAAAAGACAAAAAAAAGAAAGAAAAAAAAAGAACAAGAAAAATGGAAAGAGAACGAAAGGCATGCTAAGAGGCTATATAAATCAGAGAACAACAATTTTGCTTGTAAGAGGAAGAAGAAAGGGAGAGACAGAGAGGGAAAAAGAGAAATGAAGAAAGATTATAAAAGGGCCTTTGTGTTTTATTTATAAAGCAGAGATCCTGGGTTATCATTCAGTATTACGAGCGAGAAAATTAAACTGGTCTTGGCAAAAGGAATCTATTAAGGGATAATATCTTCCCTTTTATTGTTAATTATTTTATGTTTACAATAGTCAGTGTAAATGTATATTATTTTTACAGTAACACATGGCTTAGCATAAATGATTTACCCAGGATATATGGCTAATTTCTAATTAACTTCTAGCTCTGTTAGTTTGCTTCAGATTAAAGCCCTTTCTCTTTCTAACAAGTCCTTGAAGGGAAGCAGACAACCTAATTACAGACATTCATTGTGGAATATTTATATTTAGCGATTTAAAAAGGTAATATCAATCGAGAAATGTAGTGGAAAATGAAGTGGGAGAGGGAGAGGCCGCTGTGGAGGGGGGGAATTTATTTTCGCTCTTTGTATTTTTATGTCCGCATAAGGAAAAATACACAGGCCAGGGAAATTTGTCAGTTAGTTGGAACGCAGTATGGCACTGGCACCTCTGTGTCCCCAAATACAATGATTGTTTCTCGCGTAAAAACAATTTTCCATAGGCTGTATGCACTAAAGAGAAATCCATAAACATCAGAAACAAGTCCCTAACAAGTCTTCATTGTTTGTATAAGTGAAAAAAAAATCCATATTTCCCTTCTCGTTCATCCAGAATGGACCCAAATAAAGCCAATTCACTGCATCCAATGAAATTTGTAATGCAACAGTAGAAGAATCTGATTTCACACATTATGGTTAGGGTCCCCCATATCCCAGACATAACAAGGGTCGTAAATAAAGTCTACTCTAAAACCAGCCAGATAGCCTCAGTAATTGACTTGCTGTCTGCATGAGACACAATGATTTCCGAATGCGAGTGGCTAAGCCGCGTGAGAGCTTGCAGAAATTCACCATGGGGATGTACTGGCATAAACACGCCTTTGTGCATGTAGCCTCATTCTAAATGCTGGGGCGCCTTTAAAAAGCAACAAAATGGGATCAGGTTTTGCTTTATACCTGTGTCATTATAATTGACACAACAGAGGCAAGCCCTCTCCCCCTGGGGTCTTATTTCTTGAACTAATCTGAGTCACCTTTGGACTCATGATACCACAGCCCCGAGTCCATTGAGGTTTAGATAAGTGTGGTATATTGGTCTTAATGTACATTTACAATACAGGGTGTAATTGTTCCTCTGGAGCTGTTAATGCATTTTTATAGCCAAAAAACAATTTCCCAGATACCGTATGTATTAAGGAGAAATGCCTGCCTGAAGATTTATGTTGAAAAGGCATGAAAACAAGGCAAAACATCCTAGCGTGTGCATTCATCTTGTTAAAGACCATACACTTGGGTGCATTTGTTCTTCAAAGAGTGTGAGGAACATCAAACATTTAAAGTTCTTTGTCATTCCTGACCCTGTCTTCAGAGCTTCCAAGGTCCTTTTCTATTTCCTTCTGTGTCTTCAGTATATAAGGCTATCTAGGGAACAAGTGAGAAAAATATAGAGCCAAGAGGTTTATAGGGTAATGGTGAGAGGGAGAATAATGTCCTTTAAATTCTAAAACCATCTCAGAAGAGACAGTATAGATTCACATGAACAAAGACAGAAAGAAAATTCTGGAAAGTGAGCATTGAATCAATGCATTGGGGCGGGGGTCAAAACCAGATAGTCCTCTCTTTCTGAAAGGTTCTTTAAGGGAGTTACATAATCTTTTAAAATAGTAAACTGGCAGGGGAACACGTCTCCTGGTTCTGTTTTATTCTATTCTGGATTCTTTCTTTGCTGAGGGGCTGGCCATTCTCTGCCTGCATCACCTGGCCCTGTAGCCAGCTGGCTTTCTAGTGGGTTTGCCCGTGAAAGGTACTGGCGAGAGATCAAAGGGCAGCAGGAGAGAGGGGTCGGTTGCTTTCCCTTGCTGCTCCTCTGCCATGGTGCTGTGTCTCTGGCGCACGTCCCTTCACCGTCACAGCTCCTGTGAGCAGCCTCTCCAGGACCCTCGCTCCCTTTCAACATGGGTAATGCAGGATGGCTCAGCCTTCCCAACTATTGCTAGTCTCTGGGTGCTCCCTCCCTTGCTAATCCTGCTCACTGCTCTGTAAGTAGCCACTTTACTAAAATGTGTTTGTTGAAACTATATGGGTGGGCCCTGGGACTCAGGATCATGAGATTCTGACAAGTAATGGGTGCACGGGCAGGAGAATGAGACTCCTAAATGCCCAAGCCAGTTTACGCACATGGTAGCCGAAATGCTCAATAGCTCTGTTGACTGTAAGGTATTGGCAAAGTCTTCCCCGCGGTGCTGTCAGAAATAATTCACCCTTCCGTGTCTGCGCTGATAGTACTGTTATGTAGGTGGAGTGCTTTGGTTGGTTTGACCTACAGCAGTTGTGTATTACTCAGGACTTTATTGCTGCAGATGACAGAAACCCATCCTAAAACATTTTTTAAAAAGCGTGTGTGGGGATTTATTGGTTTATGTAATTGCAAAGTCCAGTGGTATGTGGCTTTATGGGTGGTGAGACCCAGAAATTCAAATAATATTATGAGACTTGGCATCTTTCCATTCATATCTTAACTCTACTTTCTTTCCTTCTTTCTTTGGCTAGATTATTCTCCATGTGTCAGAGATGCCCCTGGGAGTTCCCAGCTTACACTGCCCAAAAGCGAGAGAGAGCTTCTTCCACCCAGAAGCCACACAGACCTAATTCTCCCAGTTTGATTCCGAGGCTGCCTTCTCTATGGCTAAGGGGTAGAATACTGTCTTTGACTTGCCTGGGTCCTGTGCTTATTATGCCTGAGCCCAGAGGCAGGGACAGTTCCATTGAGTCCAAAAGTCACAGTTCCTTGAAGTGTAAGATGTGACTGTGCAGAAAGAGGTAATGGAAGTGATAGAAGCACACTTTGTAAGTTCTAAACTCTCAGAAATAGTCTGTCGCTGCATGACAGAAATGATGCATGAGACCCTCCCTGTGTGTATGAGACGGAAGAAGCCCAGGAGCAGCCTATCCCTAGTGCATTATGACCTTCCTAACCACCTTTTAACAGCTGCTTGTGGCCCAAGGATAAATACCAGTAGAAACAACAGTGTAGGCCTAGTCCCTGTTTTATGGCAAAAAGAAGATAAGAGAGTTTTGGAAAGTGTACTGAATATATTACTGTATGTCCAGTGGAAGCCCAGGCAATTTTAATTATCCCACTTGTGAATGGGACGGAAAGATAAGGGATGCAAATCATTGCTGAAAAAGAAAACATCTGGCTTGGCAAAGTGACTCAGAGTCTGTACTCAGTTGAGGTTGTAACTTGTGAGTCCCCGGGTGTGCTGGAGAAAATCCAGGACTCCAGGTTTGTTCCTTTGGGAAGTGGTGAGCGGTCTAGAAGATAAAGGGAGGAGGGGACCTCTTTTTTTCTTTCCTATGAGACTTCATCAAACGGTTTTGTGTAATAATAAGGTCATCCGCCATCACTGGGCTTATTTCTTGTTATTCATGTGACAAGATACTATATGTTCACAGAGTATTTGCCATCTAAACATTTCTTTCAGGGAAAACATTTAGGAGGACGTGAACTTCCTGGTGTCCAAACTCTATTGATCTAAGACCAGGGGAAGCCAGTGAGAAGATGGCTTCTTTCAACTCTTACCTGTTGTTACTGTTTCATACCTTCCCTAGCCTTAGAATGCCTTTTGTTTGGATTGTGAATTTCTAGATCCTAACAAAACTTTCTTCCTTCTTAGTAGATGATTTTATCCAAAGAGTTTGAGTGTTGAACAAACACAGAAGCTTTGGCAAAATGCGTTTTCTGATTTGTTTTCCCATTTGATTTTTACCGGAGACTGTGCTGGAGAAATAGCAGATGCCTTCCCCTTGCGCCTCCCCCCCATACACATGTGTGACCGGACTTCCCTGAGGAACTTCTGGGCTTGTGGTAGCTTCTCTCCAAAACCAGCTCCCTTCCCCATGAAGCATTACCTCCTCGAACCGAGCCCTTGTGTCCTTCGTACCCTTTGACCTGGGCTGGCTAATAGAATGAAGTGGAAGTACTGACGGCTGCATCCAGAAGCCTGGTAGATTTTCCCAGGGCCTCTTGGAACGCTTGCTCCTGGGGGAGTGCAGCTGCCAATAAGAAGTCGGACTGAACGTGTGAGGAAGTCCAAGGTGGCCATGTGGAGAAGCTGCAGGGACACGAGTGCCTGAGCACCCCCTAGTTCTGTCGGCCACCTGAGGCACCAGACTTGGGAGCGAGGAAGGCCTCTTAGAGGGCCAGATCCAACCCGACTGCAGATGACTCCAGCCCCACCTGCCATCTCACAGCAACTGCATGAGAGACCCCAAGAGGGAAACTGCTTCATGGAATCCGGTCAACTCAAGAACTACAAGAGATAGTAAGTAATACACTGTTGTTTAACTCAGTAAAGTCACTGAGTGTTGGAACGGGTTGTTGCGTAGTCATAGATGACTGAAACAGAGCTTATAAGCCAATAAGGGGCTGCTTTCCTGGGGCTAACGTGGTCCATGAAGGTGGGGGTGACTTGGTATCATTTTTCATCCCAGTTGGTTGTGGCTGTAAAGCCTGAAACGATGAGCTAACGACTGCACCGTCAGTTTCACCTGTTGGACAACCCCTTGTCCAGCGTGAGGGTTGTCTCACTTGCCCCTGGGTCACCCCGGTGTCCTCTCTAACTGTGCCCTTTGCTTCCATAGATATGTATTAGTTGGTTTTACAAAGAGTTCTTGTTTGGGCACTGTCTCTGACCTCATTTATCCTTACTCTATTTAGTTAACACCCATTACTGTATGGGTTTAACAGAGGTGAACTTATGCTCTAAATGTATTTTTTTTAATAATATAAATTCATCACTTATATTTTTACAAATAATGATAGGTACTTATCACTGTAATCCCCATTTCCTTAAGTGCATAAAATAGGGTGGGAGGGTTCTCCTAAGTAAAATTACCTATCTAAAGGTTTTATAGGAAACTACTGTTCAGATGAAGAGAAATGCAAGAACCACCCAACCAAATCTCCGTCAGCCCCTCTACACCCTATCAGCATATAAAAGGTGCTGCATGGCAGGCTCTGAGGAGTCAGTGTGATAGGAAACACAGTCTCTGACTTTAGTAAATTTAGAATGTCACTGAAGAGCGTTGATAATGATGGGATTATGGTAACAATCTGTGTTTATTGAACATTTATTATGTGCCAAGTACTGTGATAAGCATTCTGCATGTATTTATTCACTTAATTGCCATAAGAATCTGTCAAATAGGTAATATTATTTCTTGATTATATATGAGGGAAAAAAATCAAAGGAAAGAGATTATGTAGCTCCTCCGAGTTCATGCTGCTAGTGAGTGGATGTAGTAACTACTGTGCCATATTGCCGTATTTACTCTAAAACCTGTTACTACTACCTTTCTGCATGAAAGTTAGCATATGCTCCATGCATAGGATGCTTTCCCACTCAGAGTGTGGTCCCTAGACCAGCAACATCAGCATCCCCTGAGAACTTGTTAGAAATGCAGAATCTCAACCCTCATCCCAGACTTAATGAATCAGATTGTGTTTTAACTAGATCCCAAGGCAATTCACATATGCACATTAAAGTTTAAGAAGCACTGATCTAGAAAGTAAATGTTAAAGGACTTCCAAGGAAGAAGTTATCACTGTGACCTTCAAAGGGTTGGTGACTGATTGCCTGCATGGGGAAATGGGTTACCTGATTATAATGAGGGGGATTGTTTTTGCCAATTAAAAACTCATTGAGCAGTTATGCGGAGGGAAGTTGTGAGAAATAGTCTTTTAAGCTATGTATTTGCTTTTTTAAAAATCTGAAAAAATATGGGTAGGTCTAAGCAACATGCTGATTCAGGAAGTGGGTAGGGTCTCAGGGGCCAGGCCACAGCCATATCATCACCTAAACCTACACAGTGCTCACCCTCACTGACCCTAGACATATAATGTGTCGAATTGGCCCAGAAGATAGATGGTCATTCGAAAGTTCACATGGAGGTGTCTGGTGACCTGAGAATAGCTGCCATAACTCTCCACACAGTAGGAAATGTACTCCATTGCTTCAAAAAAATAATTTCAATCCCTGAAGAAAATTGGCTAGGTGATAAATTTAAAAGCAGCACAAAGGTATTGCATGTGATATTACTGATCAAGGATTGAGGTCAGTAAGTCTTTGAGACATGGAAGCAGGTAATAAAAGGAGGAGGAGCACCAGAGGGCATGAGAAAGTTCATGTGATGTACCTTGCTACCTTGACTTTGTATATAGTTGTGAAGTATCCTCCCAAACTGAACCAAATTGTCAAGATAGTTATTAGTTGAGGAAGGGAGAAACTAAAAGGCTAAAAGGCAAATTTGTTTTCACTGGATATAAAAAGCAAACCAATAGATGCTACAGAAAAGGAATTTTGTCTATCCAACTTGGGAGGAAGAAGAAAAAGGAAACTGTATAAAGCACAGTGGGAAAAAGAATTCTGGTTATCCTTTAGAAAACCAATGGAGGGGTCTTGGTTTAAAAAATTGTGGTATGAGGCCCTGGCTGGTTTAGCTCAGTGGATTGAGTGCGGGCCTGCGAACCACATGATCACGGTTTGGTTCCCAGTCAGGGCACATGCCTGGGTTGCAGGCCAGTTCCCAGCAGGGGACACACGGGAGGCAACCATACATTGATATTTCTCTCCTTCCCTTCCCCTCTAAAGATAAATAAATAAAAAATCTTTAAAAAAATTGTGGTATGAGAACACAGATTTCAGAAGGATTATGTTGCCTAGTAGACAAGGAAGTGTAACAATAAGGGTTAGTTCTGGGAACAAAAGCTAAGAACAGAGAAATAAGAATAATTGACATAGCAAGAGAATGGTCACAAACACATGTGTTTGGTGAGGGTGTAAGGTCATGTCCTGCTTCATATGAATCCATGAAAAAAAAAATAAGGTGCTAGTAACACAGGCAGACCTGGGTTAGAAAATCTGGCTTTTGGCATTTACTGTCTTTTTTTTTCAATTACAGTTCATACCAATATTATTTCATATGAGTTTCAAGTGTACAGCCTAGTGGTTAGATATTAATCCCCATAAGTCTAGTACCCCCTGGCACTATACATATTTATAAAAATATTAATGACTATTATTCCTATGCTGTACTTTGTATCTCTGTGAATATTTTGTAATTACCAATTTGTGCTGGTTAATCCCTTCACCTTTTTTTCAATCATCCTCCAATCCCCTCTCCCAACTGATAGCCATGAAAACATTCTCTGTATCTATGAGTCTATTTCTGTTTTGTGTGTTCATTTATTTTGTTCTCTAGATTCCACACATAAGTGAAATCATATGGCATTTGTTTTTCTCTGTCTGACTTATTTCATTTAGCAGAATGCCCTCTAGGCCCAACCACTTGCTGCAAGTGGTATGAGTTTATTCTTTTTTAATGGCCAAGTAACATTTCATATATATATATATATATGTATCCACCTTTATCTGATTGTCTGTTGATAGCCACTTAGGTCACTTCCATTTTTTGGCTATTATAAATAATGCTGGTTAAATGTGTACTTGAAAAAATATATATTCCTTTTCTATGTCCTATGTCATTATTGGTCTCTTTTTATAGCCTTTGTTATAAAGTCTATTTTGTTTGATGTAAGTATTGATATCCCAGCTTTTTCGTTGTTTCCATTTGCATGAAATATCTTTTTTTCATCCTTTTATTCAGTCTTTGTGTTTCATTGAATCTGAAGTTTGTCTCTTGAACACAGCATATGTATGGGTTTTGTTTTCTTATCCATTCAGCCACCCAATGTCTTTATATCAGATCATTTAATCCAATTACATTTATAGTGATTATAAATAGGTATGTAGTAATTGGCATTTTATTATTCATATTTATATTCTTTCACTTTCTAAAAAAAGACCCTTTAGTATTTCCTGTGGTGCTAGTTTGGTGGTGATGAACTCTTTTAGCTTTTCCTTTTCTGAGAAGCTCTTTATTTCTCTTTCAATTTTAAATGATAGCCTTGCTGGGTAGAGTAGCCTTGGTTATAGTTACTTGTTTTTCATCACTTTGAATATTTTGTGCCAATTCCTCTAGCACAAAATATTTTCTATTGAGAAATCAGATGACAGTCTTATGGGAGCTCCCTTGTAAGTAATTAGCTGCTTGTCTCTTGATGCATTTAGGATTTTCTCTATCTTTAACCGTTACCATTTTAATTATGTGTTTCAGTGTGGCCCTCTTAGGGTTTTCTTGTTTGGAATTCTCTGCACTTACTGAGCTTATGTATTTATTTCCTTTACCAGGTTAAGGAAGTTTCTAATCATCTCTTCAAGTAGCTCCCCAATCTCTTCTTCTCCTCTGGTACTTTTATGATGCAAGTGTTGGTATTCTTGAATTTATCCTAAGGTCTCTTAAAGTATTCTAATTTATTGTTATTATTTTTTTCTCTTTATTGCTCCAACTGGGTGTTTTCTGCTACCTTTTCTTTCAAATAATTGATTCTATCCTCTGCTTTATCTAATCTGCAGTTGATTCCTTCTAGTGTATCCTTCATTTCAGTTATTGTATTCTTCATTTCTAACTCATTCTTTTGTTCAGTATCTCTTTGTTGAAGTCCTCACTAAGTCCATTGAGTATCCTTATAGCCAGTGTTTTGAACTCTTTATCTCTTAGATTGTTTGCCTCCATTTTGTTTAGTTCTTTTTCTGGAGGTTTCTTTTTTATTTTCCGTGTTCTTTCATTTGGGGCATATTTTTTTGTGTCCTCATTTTGGCCGCAACTCTGTGTCTGTTTCTATGTATTAGGTAGATCTGCTGCATTTCTGTGGGGCTCAGTGGTGCAATCTCCCTGATCACCTTAGCCGAGTGCACCAGAAATGTCCTTTGTGTGGCCTTGTGTGCCCTCCTGTTGCAGTTGAGCCTTGACTGCTGTTGCCATGTGAGAGTGTGGGTTGCCCCTCACGCTGATTGGCTCTGAGTATTGGCCATGACCACAGTGTACAAACCATTGTGTGGGGGCTTACCCCATGGGGCAGGATTCACCCAAGTGGGTTCTGGTACTTACTGAGACCATCCTTTAGGTGTGACACTTATCAAGCTAATTGAGTGGTGGTGTGTTGTGGTCTGAAGCCAGCCACTGGTGTGTTGGTTCTTGGGCCTCTGGGAGGGACTCCAGTGCAAGCCAAGGCCAGCCACTGCCTCTTACCCACCCAGCACTACTTGGTAGGATCTACAAGGTAATCTGTAGTTTACTACAGCTACCTGCACAGGGTCTGGAGGTACAAGGGAGAGGCCACACTGAAAATGGGGCTGGCTGACACCAGTACCAAGCCTGGGATTGGTCAGGAGTAGAGCACCCCAAGGCTTGCTGCTGCCTACTGGCTGACTGGGAGGCTCAGCCACGGACAGAACTTCAAGCAGCACTCAAGTTGGGGAAGATGGGGTTTCAGGGAGTCAAGTGGTATTTACCAGGTTAATGAAGCAATTGGTGGAGCAACTGGTATTTACTAGGTTAATGAAGATTCAGAATTGGCTGTGTTAGAGGAGGGCTCAAGACAGGAAAGATGACATCCAGCTGCCATCTGTGTGGGAGGAGGGCTTAACACAGGGACAATGACAGCTGTCCCTCCAGCCCTCGCAGGGAAGTCACACAACCCACGCTCTCCCTTTATGTCTCTGGCACCCCAATCAACCATTCCTCTGATGGATCTCAGGGTGAGTACGTGCAGCTGTTGGTCTGCGCATGGGCCCTTTAAAAATATACCTGGGTTTCTGGCAGCCCTCTGTCTTATCCAGATGGACAGAACCCCCATATTTTTTCACAGTCAGATATTGTAGGGGAGCCTCTTCCCAGTACTGGTGCTCTGGATTGAAGAGCCCTGTGAAAGACTAGAACCCCGTGTGTCTCAGGGGTTCATCTCAGCAGCTGAGATGTCTGTTTATCTAGTCTTTATACGGTTTTCCAGGTTGATCATTCTGTAATTTCACTGAGATTTTGATATACTAAAGGGAGAAAGAAAGCACAGTGTTTCCCTACTCTGCCATCTTGACTGGAACTTGTCCTTTATTGTCTTCATGCTTAGTTCTGAGTTTTTCCTGTCATACCTGTAAAGACAAAATTCTTATCAACCTCCCAAGGCTGTTCTGGAGATTCTTTTAGAGTATAGACATGAAAGATCTCATTCCTGTGCATTTACTTCATCACCATGTCCCCCACCCCCTAGCCCCCTTTTAAAACATTCTTAGGATCTCTTGAATCCATTTAGCTGACTCCAAGATACCAAGTACCACACACCCAGCCTTCCTCCTTGAACTATTGCCATAGTATTTTCCCCATATCTGGATCCCTTCCAGACTTTTCACACTGCTCACACTGCAGGTGGGAATTCTTTCAAAATGCATATCTGGTCATGTTACACATACGCACCCCCCACCTGCCCACAATCCTTAAATGGCTTCACATTGATCTTAGAATAATGATAAAACATGCCCCGGCCCCTGCCCACTGCTTAAATCTTGTCCTTTACAACCCTCTACTTTCTTTCAGTTCTTTGAAATGTCTTTTTTTTTTGGGGGGGGGGGCTTGGTTCGTTTGGCTTTAGCTCAGGGCCTGTGCCTATGTTGCATGCCCTTGCATCTTCAACATCCAACGCAATGCCAGATATACGTAGGTGCTCATGTATGGTTCCCAAGTGAATGACAGTGCATATTTAGTAAAATCTGCCCCCTTGCTTCCTGCCAAGAAAGAGAGCACGTCTCGAAACTACGTGGGCACTCAGTGGCAGGTGCTTGGCTGCTGGTCTGGGACCCCTGAACTCTCCTAGCATACACATGAAGGACGGGGCTGGACCACGGAGGTGCTCTGCCTTTGAAAGCTTGATGAGCTGTATTTTCTCATAGGATGGCATGCTCAGTGACAGTACAGCATTTGAACGCAAGAAAAAGGAGCAATTGAAGTGTTTGGAAAGATATGCGGTGTCTTATGTTTGAGCCACATTTCCCAAGTAAATAGAATTGTTCCATTTTACACTTTATTTTCAAAACATCAAAATATTTTCCCAGCATTAATTTTTCTTCTGTTGTATAGTACTTAGGGTATAAAATAAAAGCAATAACACAAACTAGTATTAATCAAATATTGCATTTTGAAATATTTTGAAACACATCAATGAAGGAACACCTTAATTGTCTCACCCATTCTTACATTTTATTTTATATTTTATCCCTTATTATTCCCACTTGGAAATAGCCCTCTGTCGCTTTAATACTGACTTGCTCACTTTTAAAATTTATTTTATGTGCCCTGGCTGGCGCAGCTCAGTGGATTGTGTAGGGGTCTGCAAACCAGAGGATCGCAGTTTGATTCCCATCAGGGTGCATGCCTGGGTTGCGGGCCAGGTCCCCGGTGCGGGGGCATGTGAGAGGCAACCACACATTGGTGTTTCTATCTCTCTATTTCTCCTTCCCTTCCCCTCTCTAAAAATAAATAAAATCTAAAAAAATACATTTTATGTACTCTAATCTCTGGAAATTTAGCTTTTATAGTTAATGATAATACAGTAGGACTAATTTTTAAAGACCATCATCAGTAGTACCATTCATTTCAGAGCCTCATTACCCTGTCAGACAAGAGCTTTTGGATTCTCCACTTCTAGAATCAAGGAAGGTTCCAATCAGCTTTAATTGTTTGGAATGAGTGTTACGTATTGTCTTTCAAGAGTGTTTGTATGTTCAGGGATTAGTAGCACATGGCTCACATTTCATCTTAGATATGCTTTCTGGAATCTGTTGGGCTGTGGCCCTATTTACAGAAAAAAATGAAAGTAAGACTATGACATATGAAAAGAAAATCTAATTTCCCCAAACACTCAATGCTCTGTGGAGCCCACTCTGTTGGGGTGAAATCTCTACAAATGCCATGACAGTCTCGATGATGTCACACACGTGCAGTTGTGGGCGGAAGAAACATGGCACCTTTCATATCTCGGTGGGTCAGGTGTTAAGTCTGCATCTGAGAGAGTGTAAGAGCTTTGTGGAGCACTACACCATGTGACAAGGCAGAAACAGTGCAAAATCGGTTTGATTGTGTTTGTTCTTGAGCTCCGAGACACTACTGTGTGTGTGTTTAGAACGATTAGCATTTGGGCCTGTGGTGTGTGGTGAAAACTTTTGAGAATGCTCAGAATGTAGTCATCTTCCCCCCCAGATACCTCTTTTAGCAAAGAGAATTTCTAGAAGATGCATGGCCAGGGAGTGTCCAGTGGCAGATTGCTCCTAGACAGAGTTCGCTCACTCAGCCAAATAAATAAATGGAGACATATATCTTTGCCACACTTGTGTGAGCTGAGCTAGTGCTGGTTTTAAACTGTCATTTTTTTGTATCAGAGTTTGTATGTGGTCGGTGGCAGGTCAGGTTCCAGGTGAACCACAGAAATTGACCTCTGTCCTTGGCACTTTTTAGAATGTATCAGGTAGGAGGTTGGATGACTATCTGGAATATAAAAAGTGATGCCTCCTGAGAAGTGTTCTCATTTAAAGATGAAATATATAATAAAAATAGGGTTATTCTACTAAATTTAGAAAATTCGAATCGACAGCAAGACAAAACAAAACTTTCCGTAAGTTTATTATGCAGAACAAATCACTTCCAACTTTGGTATCATTCCCGTCAGTCTCTCTCTTTCTCTTTCTTTACGTAACTATGAGTGTGTGTATGTGTGTGTGTGTTGTGTAATACCTACATGCCCACAGACACGTGACAAGCAAGATCACAGAATTATGTAAACTCAAAAGATTATTTAGAGAAAATGTAACTTCATTTTTCTCTAACTAATCTGATCTCCCCCTTGAGACCCTACACACCACCTGGAGGAACAAAAGCCAAATTTTAGTCTAGTTAGATAAACTTAGTCTGATCTGATGTAAACATTTAAAAAGTCTCTTGGGATAATTCAGTCTCTTCCTGTTTGACTCAGGGACAAGCCAGGCTTTCAAAGTTCCACACCCTTCTTTTCACTTTCTCTGAGAAGCCATCTAGGTGATGCACGTGACCTCGGGGCAGTGGGAAGAAGTGTATCTGTATCCTTGATGGCCAGTGTCAGTGATCACTGTGGTGCCATAGGTCCTAGGCGACATTTTCATGCCACATATGGCCATCTTCTCTGGGCCTGTGTGCTCACAGTGTATGAGGGTCCTTTATCTAGACAGCAGCCCTCATGTCCTTCAGAGAGCTCTCATTCTTGTGTCCAATCATCACTAACACTGGCCCATTTGCACTTCAGGCATGGATCTGGGGGGCCAGGTGCTCATCTTGTAGAGCTGGGTTGTACCATATCTCTGTGCCCATGGACGATGGGTGCAAAGAGCTCAGCCTTATGCGAAAGGCATAGTAACTCAGCTTGAGACTCAGAATAGCTTCAAGTATTGCCCAGAGTGAGAAACCACAGACCTAAAATTGAGCACAGTTGAACCGCCTTTCTCTGGATAGGCTTCATTCCGCTTTGTAGATTCCACATTACCTGCCTTACCCTCTCATCTGGGTCAAGATTTACTCTTATAGAATGTTGCCACGGCAACAATGCCTGTGGCTTTTCAAGGTATTTCAGGAGTGGCTGAAGAGCTCTTTCCATCTGCTGGTGAAGCTACTTGGGGATAAGAGAGAGGCCTTATGTCAATTTGTTTCATATTAAGATCACATTAATAAGCATTACTCATGTAAATCTCACAGGCAAACAGTAATTCGAGGGCTCGTGCTTCTACGTCTTCAAACAAGGAATTCTCCATCGCTATGCCCATTCATTAGCACAGCTCAACTCTCAAAAGACAAATAGGTTAATTCACTTCACTTGCTCCATGTCCTCTGGAACCCAGTCCAGTATGGTTTAAATGGCCGTTGAAGACAGTCTGAAGAAGTGTGGATCCTTTAGGAATTAAGTAGGTGGAGGATACGGCACACCTGGCTGTATATGGACTTATTTGGGGATCGTAAAGGGGAGTGTTGTTTGACAGGCACCAAGGAGATGCCGGGATTGACATTAGGACCTTGCCCCAGATAAGGATGAAGGACTGGGTGATAGAGAAAGCTGGAGACCACCCCATGCTATGTACCCAGCCTGGAAGGGCACAAACCGCAAGTCCAGTTTTTACCTGAGTCCGACCCACCATGGCGTAGTCTGGAGAGCAGCCTATGGCGGAAGTTCACTAGATTGGGGGTGTACATTCAAAAGGCTCTCCCAGTCTTTCTTTGTAGGAAGCACATTCGTTCTGGGTTTTATGGTGTTTGCATTTGAGGGGTAAATGAAGAATTCAGCCTTTGCTGTCTTGTATTTGGGAATAAAATTACTTTTGTGCCGCTCCCTCAAGGAAACAAATCTATATTAATATGCTTATGAAATGTAACCTATAGCCATGACCCAGGCTGAACCTGAGGCCAGACATGCCAGACGGGAGAGGGGAGCTTCTGGCTTTTTGGCTTTGACTTTAATCGGGTCATTTTGATTAAACAGCACGAGCAATGAGAAGCTTGACTAAGCGACTTTAGTTCATTGATGTCTTTAAATAGCTGAATATGTAATTTGCAATTTTACCAACTCAGTTACCTTTGGGTTACCATGGTAATAAAGCATATGCTGAAATGACACTTGACATTAATTTTATTATTTTAATTTACAATAAGTGAAACACAATAGTACTTCCCTATCAACGTATTTCATTTTAAGGTAACTGAGGAGGAATAAATGTACTCACACCTTCAGAATAGTTATAAATTATGGTGTATTAAGGAGAAAGGTTAAGAGCAATTCATCCATCATCCAAATTAAGCCTTAAATTGATGTGGGTGCTAGGGTTAAATGGATTCTCTTGAAACAGGTATCTATCTGGCTTTCTAACCTGTGAATAAGCAGTACTTGGTCCAGAGACAGGTCACATTCCAATCTATACTGGAAGATGTGTTGTAATGAGATGACTGTATCCTTGTTGCTGGAGCCTAGCATTTCAGCACAAGGTCAAGGTATCCTTATATTTGGCAATGTATGGCTACAAAAAAAATAGGCCTTGGGTGAACTTTAATTACTTAGTTACTACTCTAGAAATTATTAGTGAGGCATAATGGAAATATAGGGAACTTCAGGTATTTCAAAAATCCCACTGTAGATTTGTGACAGATAGGTGAAATAATGAGATAATATGAAAACTATTGCTACCAATAAGACACAACCAGAGATTGGCATGAGAAAGGACCTAGAACTTTATACTCATTTTGGAAATAACTCCACCTGGCTTCCCTATCTTCTGAGGATGGGGCCTGCCCCACACTTTGTTAGGTCTTGTGAGGAGGGCCCTGGGTCCTGTTTCCTATTCTCGGCTCCACCCCTGACCACCTCTGACTCTAAGAATGTCCATATTGCTTCCTTTTCTCTTAGCGACAATTTACATTTGATGAAAACTTAACTTTTTATCTTTAAAATTCTTTCAGTTGAAGGATTCTATCATGGGGGTGCATTGGGGACTATTTCTGCTTTTGGCTAGTAAGGGAAACTAACACACTATTGGAAGTAATTGGATATTTCCATCATGTTTTGCAATGGTACATGCTTTCCTTTAAATTGGGGGGTAAAGATGCATAAAGCCTATTTAAGTCTACGTAATATAGTGTTGTCAGGAAGCATGTATGGAAATGCTCTTACAAATAGATCTTATATTTTAATAGTAAATATAATAATCCCCGTAAGCTGTGAATAGTGATAGAAAGCATAGGACCAAACTCTTTCCTTAAGTGGAGCATCCATTTCATGAGCCAACCAAAGGAAAATTGAACTCAGCACAACCCAACTACCTATTGGTTATTTATTAGGTTAATGCAAATCTTGCCACCGAGTCATTACATTGATTATTTTTCTATTGATTATGTTTATCTAACCACTCACGATAAATATTCAAGCCAAAAAAAAATTGACAGCTGTAGGGAGAGAATAATATTAAAAGGTAGAAAATAAATGTATCTATCAGCTCATGGAAATAAAACCAATAAGCACCGAAAACAGTAAAGAAAATGTTAATTCAAGCAGCGCCCTTTCATTTTGCCTTAGGAATCACGAGTGGCAATTTGAAACCCCGTGTTTCTCTCGGGAAGAAGTGCTGCCTGGAATATGATATAAACTACACTGATCAAATAAAGAGGAGAGCCTCAGGCTAACACAGAAAGAAAGAAGTTACAACAAAGAAAAATAGCTCGTTGTATGAAATGACACATTTATATACCAGCAAAGTAAAATTAGAAATCTCCCCCTACATAAATGTTGTATCAGCTGCAGAAGAAAAATAGCTACAGCGCAGAGAACAGACTTGAAAAAGAGGATAACATAAAAGAGAGGATTATTTCAAATAGTTCCCAGAGCATACCTCCCATATATATTTAGGTTTTGAGCATGACATACTGATATTAATCTAATTTTGTTAAGTGATGTATAGAGTTACTCAAAAGTTGAATATTTTAGAAAACTGTAATGATGGAAAATATTAAAAAGTACCTCTTGGAGCAAAACATTTGGTGAGTTTAGATGATTAAATTTAGATCGTCATTTGACATTTCCTTTCTCCTTGGGAAAGTAAAAGCTCTTGATTCAGGCAAAATGGTACCCTTTGGCTTTTGTGAACATCACTGAGCTTAGAAAAGTATAACTAATGACAAAATAAAATATTTCAGGGACATACTTTGGACATGATGAATTTGTCACTCCAGAAGTTTCCATGAGAAATTCAATGTCTTCTATTAGGAAGGCCTCTGTGTCTCGATTCATGCAGCAAATGGGTTTTGAAAGGCAACAGAGAAGTAAAATTTTAAAAATTAAATAAGCGTGCTTGTCATTTGTGGTTCATCACTTTGTAAAAGCAAGAGTCCATTTATAATGTCAATGATTAGGCCTAAAATATCTAATTGATTAGATTTTCTAAATCAGATTTTATTCAAGCAAAGCATAAAAATATTGTTGAAAGCAATTTAAATGTCTGCAAAAATATTAGAATGACCAAGAGAGAAGATAATTATAGGAAATCATAAATGATTCACATCCTAGTCAATAAAATCTAAATAAGATTTCATGGCTGTTTAATCTTTGCAACAAGTAGAAACTGCTTCACTTTTCTCTCTTCCTCCAGCCAAACTCTCTAGATTCCCATTTTGTATTTTGACTTATCTATAGATTTTTTTATATCATCACTCCTTTCTGCTTGCAATATTCTTAAGACACCACCTTGTATCAGAATTCCTCGGGTCTCATGGACTTCTTCGCCATCACCTCTTCTAGTTGCATCTTGCCTGGAATGTTCTTCGTCTTCGGATCGCTTACCCTTTATTTGGCTTATGTGCTGATGATCTCCTTGACTTTGAATACCATGTACATGTGGATTACATTTCCACCCCTGAGCTGCAGACTCATACATGCAACTACATACTCAGCATCTCCGTTTGAGTGTCTAATGAGCATCTCACGCTTAACATATGCACAACTAAATGCCTGCTTTTCTCCATGACTGCTCCTTTATATCTTTTTTATTTCAGTAAATAAACGCTCCATCCTTTCATTTGCTCAAGATCCAAACGCTGAGTCATCCTAAAATCATTTCTTGTTCTCACACCACATCTATTTTACTAGCAAAGTCCTACCGCCACTATCCTCAGCCCAATCTAAACCGCTAACTTTCCTGTTATCTGACGGTCTCCTAACCCATTTCTCTGGTTCCTGCCTTGCCTGCCTACAGATTATTCTCCTTAGAGCAATCACAGTGATTCTTTTACAAGATCAGGTCAGTCCTCTACCCCAAATCCTCTAGTCACTTTCCATCCCACTCACAGTAAAAGACAAAGGTCCTCATGTTGCTCTTCAGGGCCCTGCCTGAGCTGACCCTACTACCTCTCCAACTTCATCCCTTATTACTTTGCCCTCCCTTCCCGACTCTTCTCCAGCCAGAGCCTCTTGATTGTCATTCGAACTTGCCAGGTTCACTACCACTTCAGAGCCTTTATGCCCTTTGCCTTGACCATGCTTTCCCCGGACACCCACATGGCTATTTCCCATCTTTACTGAAAAGTCATCATCTCCATGAGATCTTCTCCAAGCACCCAATTTAAATGGCAGCTTCCACTCTCATACTCCCTATCCCTTCCTTGCTGTTCTTCATGGCATTTATCACAATCTGATGTGCAATATGTTTTGTTATGAGTAATGCCTACCTTCTTTCTCCCATTCCCATGTACAACTCATGAAAAAAGCAATTATTGTCTTCTTTGTTCACAGCTGTATCCTCAGCATCCGAAGCAGTGCTTGACCTATAGAGAGATTTAATTAGCATTTGTCAAATGAATAAGTGCACAAATGGCACTGAGGCCATCTTGAATATTTAAAAAAACGAACTTAGGTGTATGTTCTATTGTAAGGTCTTCACTTCGTGACTAGCTGAATGAATTAATAATCTAAAACTGGGACTACTGTTTATATGGTGAAACACACTGCAATTGTAGGTAAAATGGAGGCAATTCAAGGATGATAACTACGTAACGTTAGGATCTGGTCCAGGGAGTGAATTGCTCTTCTTCTTTCTCGGTGAACGACCTCCGCTTTCGTGACTGCGGAATGGATCATGTTAATTTAAGGTGATCACAAAAATCTTATTCCTCTTTGCCCAGTGGCTAAATTAGGACAGTTCTAGCCAATGTCATCAGCAGGATTCTGGGCGAAAAATTGTTCTCTCTTCATAAAATAGTGGGTGATACAGGGAAAAGTTCTTTATTTGCCCTCCTCCTTGCTTCTTGTTTGGGTAATATTCATGGGGGGTGTGATTCGTGGAGCTGTGACAGCCCACTTATAACCACGGAGGAAGCACGCCCTAGTGGGGAGGCCCGAGCAGGAGCACCGGGGGGCTGACATCCTTGCTGACAGGGCAGCGCTTGCCACCCCCAGGACAGCCGGCCCGCAGGCTTCCCAATACGTGAGATGATAAATACTGGTGTTGCCTAAACCACTCTTCATTGGGTATTCTTTGACGTGTAGCTAAAATTACTCTAACAGATGCAGAACACTTGAAAATGTGAAGACATGACCACGATTCCAATAAATCTCTAGTGTAACAATTTACTCAGGGAACACGAACACATAGCTACTCTAGAGAAAGAAGCCTGAGATCATTTAAAATATCAAAGTCTGAAGAGGGATTACCCTGCCCTCCAGGTTCTTCACTGGTTTTAGATCTTTGTACGGAATATAAAATACCACAACACAGTGTGTAAGGTAATGCTGCAGTCTCCTCCATGTTCTAGGTGACATCTCTCCACATTCACCCCACACCCACCCATAATGCCAGAGAGTGTGCTCCATTGGCATCAGTGATGCCTGCTCCGGGGTTGGCCTCATGGCCCTTCTGCTCTCAGCACTGAATGTGGTGCAGGATGAGCTTCCCCGTCCTCATAGGCTGGTCTCCATGCCACAGAGTTGTATTAGTGGCCGCCTTACCTTTGGCACAATTGCTATTGCTCATTATTCTCCTTCTTTAAGTCAGTTCCAAGTCCCCTGGCTTAAATAAAATGACTCTCTTTTACCATTTTCCCTCCAATGTTGAGCCATTGTTCATGCTCAATTAAGGATGATGACGAATAATGCAACTAACAGTAATTAGCAGCCTGAAAGAAAATGATGGCTAAAAAACCCCCTCAAAAACCAGTAGAAAACTTCCCAGGAGAGTTTTATTCCTACTCTGACTAGCCATATGAAAAGTACAGCGGAAGCATCCCCCTCCTGGGAACAGAGCGAGGCTGGACAAATAGCAAGAATAGATGACAGTGGGGAATTCTGCAATAGTGAGCTAATGAGCTGAAAGGCCCAATAGTTTTTTATTCTATTTAATTCAAAGGTTTAATTTTCACCATTGCCTAATGGTGATTGTTGCGTCCCCAGGGAGCACAGCATTGACCCAACACTACCACCTAGAAGCCCGTGATGCCGGCATGCATTTTGAATAATTTCCCTCGGTTATATTCACAGGAAAAGAGGACCCGGTACAATTTCTTAATGAAGAATGATCCTGCCGCCCTGCCTTTTGCTCTCGCTGCTTGCTCTCGCTGGAATGCCTTCTCTTCTTCTGCCAACTCTGCTCTTTCAAGTGCTTCCCACTCAGGACCCTGCCCTCCTGGCAGCCTCCAGGGATTCTTCATCTTCCTCTCAGTTCCCAAAGAAGCTTTCTTGCTTCTACACCTAGGCCAACATTAAAATAAGTGTACTGTATAGTCTGATGAATTTTACATATAACTGCAACCCCAGCCATGCCCTAGAATGTTCCCAGCAGGCCCCCTCCTACCCCCACTCAAGCCAGTGGGGCCTTTCCAGTGTCAGCATGATTCTAATCTCTAATGCCATAGACCAGCTTTGCCCAGGTTTGAGCTTCATACACATCAGTGGTCCTTATCCAAGGGCGGTTTTGTCTCTCAGAGGACATTTGGTGATATCTGGAAACCTTTTCGGTTGTCATAATGGTTGGGGGCATGGGAGTGCTATTGGCATCTGGCAGGAAGAGACCAGGCATTCCACTGACATCCTACAATGCACAGGGCAACACCCTATATCAAAGAGTTAGCTGGGTCAAAATGTCGATAGTGCCGAGGTTGAAAAACTCTGAATGTTGAAAATAATTGTGGAGTGTGCACCCTGTGTCTGACTTCTTTTTGCTCAAAGTCATGTCTGTGAGACTCATCCATGTTGGTGTGCATTTCAGTAGTTTGTTCTTGTGTATTGCAGTGTAGTGTTCTGCTGTGAGGGTCTATTTATTTACTCACTCTACTTGGATGGGTATTCCCAAAGTCATTTTTCGATAACATACTTAGAATAGTTATCTCACTGGTAGATATTTGTATCCAACAAGGGTGAAGGAAGTCAATATTAAAAAGGTATTAAAAGGTCAAGTTTGGGTGCCAGACTACCCAGATTCATCTCTTGGCTTCATGTTAACGTAGTCATAGGGCCTAGTCATTAGGCCAAGTTGTTCAACCTCTCAATGCCTTGGCTTCCCAGTCAGTAAAATGGAGATAATGAGATAATTGTACTACTTTCAGGGTGTTGAAAGAATTAAGTCAGAATGTTGAGGGTTCTTGTAATAGTGCTTGTAAGTACTAAAAATTATCCGATCTGATGTAGTTCATTGAGTTTAGTCACTGTTCAAAAATTGTTCTGTGTAATAAACAACTACTGGTGAGAAGGAGGAAAAGGAAATTAATTGCTGACATGTTTGTTAAGCCAGCACAAGACACTGGTGTTTAGTAAGGCTCTCTAATGAAATAGGCCCATTCTGAATTGGAACTATTTCTGGTAATCAAAAAATCTGGAAACATATCATTGTTTATATACATCTTAAAATAGCAAGTTCCAGAGACTCAGAAAAAACTCTTAAAGAAAAGGAAAATTCAGTGTCAGGATTCTGCCTGTATTCCAAATTAATCTAGAAGTTGAATTGTGGTTTTTAAGAAACACTTCTCCAGGTTGAACAGAGAGATTTATAAATAAATGTTCTAGTTCTTGGTCATGAGAAATAGCAACACATGGGAGAAGAATGACTAAAACTGTTTTAGCTATTAATTGAAAAGGTTTTAGAAAGAAATCACATTAAAGGAAATCTAAATAATTTGCCTGGTTGAATAAGGAGATCATTGGATGTTTTTACCATATATGATTGAAGATAATTTTAAAAAGAACTTTCTGAGGAATATATACAATTTTAGTCCTTCTTTATATGTTACCTATATTCAGGTACAAGTTAGATTCTTAGCCATGTAACACACCTTTCTGGCTCATGTATTGCTGGTAATTCTGTTAATGAATGTTGCACAGGCGGTCAAACCTGGTTCAAAGAAATAATTCAATGTACAGTGCCTATCATTTGTATAAAACAGATTGTGTTTTAATGTCATAATCCTCATTGTTTAAATGGAGATAAAGGTCAGCAACCCTCATCATCTAATCATGGCTGGGATCTGAATGGTGATCAGTTGAAAAGATAAATTTAGTGAATATCATCAGCCACCTACAAATTCTGGAGGGAACTTCTGACTCTTGTCTCTCTGTTGAATCTTTCCTACAAATGACCTCCTTTCTTAGAGAAATCTGGGAATATGGTTTTGTTAGCCTAATGGACTTCGGCAGGTTGTGGACTTTGATCATTCTTTAATGGGTTCATGGGCTGCGATATCACCACTGTGCAAGACTGGGCTGTTGGTAACAGGTGTTTTCTATGGGTGTTTTCTATGGGTGTTTATCATATTACCAGTCTGTGGGAGAAGTGAGCCTTTGCCAATGGGGCTGTGTGACAGTGTTGAAATGATGAAGACGTTTGGTAAGTGGTCTGTTGCTGCTGAAGGAGCCAGGCTACCTCACTTGACTAGGGCTTCCTGGGGCCCCTGAGCAGTGGGTGCAGCCTGTGACTGCCAGGGGAGTCTCTGACTGTGAGACTGCTCATGTGTCTCTTTGGGGCTTGCACACAGTTCTCTCTGACAATGAAAAGCAATGTATATGACAATGATAGTGTATAACAAGGCAAAGGACTCCTAAGGAAAATGTAGATTCTGTTAAAACCAGCCAGCACTGTGAATAAAGCATAATTCTTATTTGGTACCCGGAAAGAAAAAAGTCAGGAGAGAGACTTTTACATAGTTCCTACTAGTGAATGATTTTTTTCAAGAACTATTCTCCAATGTCATTGGATCAATGACAGGTAAATTTGGCAAAACTTGTGGAAGTTGTTTGCTGTGGCTTTTGTGATGGGTTAGAGTAGAGCAGAAAGTTACTCCTTCCTGCCACAAAGATTTGAAACACATTTTTCCCCAAGACATGACGAGAGTGCTAAAGAGAGAACTGACAGTAAGTTCCCGGCATACCCAAAGCCGAGGCCTCATTCCAGCTGAGGTTGGATTAGGAGAACTGCCAAGCAAATGTTAGCGAGTTTTATTTCACAGAAGAAAGAACAGAGCAACAATGAAGACACAGAAGGAAAATGAGGTCACTGCTTTTTGATTTTTTTAAAAAAGCCTATTTTTGAGTCAACAACATAGTTAAAAATTTAGTGTCAAATCCACACTGTAGTTTACCCTAGAAGATTGCTTTGCCACTGTGGTCTGTACCTGTCATACACTAAAGGAACACTGAGCATGCATCACTTCCAACTCTTACTCATCCGCAGTTGCCGCGATGGCAACAGTTTTAACAAAGGAAATGGTACTGGCACAGGAGAGCTAAAAGCAATATAAAATATACTCTTCCTCTACTTCCATCACAACAGTTTGCAAACACCTTCAAACAGGTTCATTTGAGCCTGATAACTTTCTTAGGGGCAGCTATAAGTGAAAGAGCCCTGGCCAGAGGCCATTGTGTTACTCATTTCATTTCTTGAGTATCGGTTGCTCCATTCATTAAATGTGGCCAAAATAATGCAGGCCCAGTAATGAACAAGCAAGGGCTTCGAGTCTGAATGGATACAAACTTGTGTCAAAGTCCTGGCGCAACACTGCTGATGCCATTACACTGGCCAAGTCATTTATCCTCATACAGTAGAATACTACTAGGCAGTGAAAAAATGGGCTACTGGTGCACAGCCACATGGATGAAACTCAAGGGCATTGTGCTGAATGAAAGAAGATAAACACAAAAGAGTAAATACTGAATGATAGCATTTATGTGAAATTCTAGAAAATGCAAACTGACGTACAGAGACAGAAAATAAGTCAGGGGCCATCTAGGTATGGGAAGGAAGGAGAGGCTGATTGCTCCGGGCGCCAGAGGGCGTTATGGAGGTAAGAGGAATTTTTGGCATTGAGAGTGGTGGTGGTAGACATGGATGTGTGTATGTGTGTATGTTTGACAAAACTCATCAAACTGGACACTCAAAATGCACACAGTTTATTGCATCTAAATTACACTTCAGTAAGGTGGACTTTTGAATAGTTATGTTAAATACTTTTCTGGAGTTGCCCTGAATGACTGAATTTCCCCAGCTCCTTACTTCCTGGTGAAAATGTCCCTGTAGGAACTGCAATCAGAGCTCCAAAAGATTGTCCAATAATCCATTGGCTCCTCTTCTTTGTATCTGGATGCTCCTAAATAGTTATGATCAAACTGACATTTAGTTGCCCTCTTTCTATATTTTATGAGTAGAGGAGTACTGGAAATATAGGGGGGAAGGTTTATATCCCCTTGACAAATGAATTTGGATTTTACAAATGAATTGCATTTTAAGTATGTGTCCTCACTTCTAATCTTTCTGACCCTTCAGCATCATATACAGATTTAAACATACTGGGGTGGGGGTTGTGAATGGACCGAGAGGGGAAAACATTTTAAATTGTGTGAATCATCCCACCTGCATCCAACCTGCTGTTCCAGTCTAGGAGTGCCTATGTCAGCAGGAGCTGGAGATGGAAGCCATGACAACTGTTACCTAGTGTCCACTGTGGTGTGAGCGTCTCACCACTCTAAGTATGATGTGAGGACTGCGCTTTTCATATAACATATCTTTCAAACACAAACTCTTACAGTACATCATTGAAGAAACACAATCTATGCTAGAAAATTTAAGGGAATTTATTCCTTCATTTTATTAGAAGGAGCAGAAAAATCCTTGAAAGGAGAGATTCAAGTTCAACTCCAAGAAGATACTAGTGCAGTAGCCTGCTTCCAAGATGACCCCAGTGATCCTGTCTCCTGGTACCCATGGCCTTGTGTATTCCTCACCTACACTGCTGTATGGCTGGTCCACATCTGCAACAGAATGGATGGAAATGATGGTGTGTGACTTAGGAGAGTAGGGCATAACAGGCATTGTCACTTTTGCTTGTTTTCTCTTGGATCAGTTGCTCCCAGGTAAGTCAATATTCAAGCATCCCATAGAGACATTTCCATGTCAAGTAACTGGGGCCCACCATCTTAACCTCTAATGTTATACAACCTCTCTGTCTAACTCTATTCTCATTCTAGTTACTTCATATTTTACTTTATGTAAGGTTTTTAAAAGATATTTTACTTATTTATTTTTAGAGATAGGGAAGGAATGGAGAGAGAGGGAGAGAGAAACATTGATGTGAGAGAAAAATATCGACTGGTTGCTTCTCATATTCGCCCCGGACAGGGACTGAACCCACAACCCAGACATGTGCCCTGACCAGGAATTGAACTGGCAACCTTTTGCTTTGCAGGATGATGCCCAACCAACAGAGCCGCTTTGGTCAGGGCTATTTTATGTGAGATTTTAACTTGTTTCCATTTATCTCTAAGTGAGATACAAAGTGAATTACAGACCAAAGCTATTTCGCTTGTCCTCATTGTCTGAAACTCCAGAAATGCAGTAAACAATTTTTGTGAAATATAAGATCTTAGTACGCTGTATCTGTAATGCATGTAACCATTTTCCCAGGAGAACAAATCAGATGAGGAGGAAATGTTACTCTTCTTCTTGTCTTCTGTTTTATAGTTAAGCTGCCTAAAATAGCTTTGCTTATACTTAGTAAAAAAGGTCAAATTTCTAGAAAGTATTTCAATATGTTCGTGGAAACTTTATCAGTCCAAAAGCCTTAGTTTGATCCTAGAAAGTGAAATTTATCACACATTCAGGCAGAAGTTTTCTCCATGACTTAAATCAATGCAATGATTGATTTATTCTTTTCCTTTATTCTTACCCAAGGACTCACCCATTGGTTTTAGAGAGAGGGGAAGGGAGGGAAAGAGAGGAAGAAAAACATTTATGCAAAAGAAACATCAATCAGGTCATATTTACTTATTTGTTTAATTGCCTCTCACATGCACCCTGACTGGGGACCTCTTGTATGCATCTAACTGGGGACTAAACCTGCAACCCAGGCATGTGCCTCCACCAGGAATCGAACTCATGACCTTTTGATTTACGGGATGATGCCCCAACCAAGTAAGCCACACTGGTGAGGTCTGATTTATTCTTTAGTTACTAAATTCTTCCTTAATCTGTGGCCTTATCTTACTAATAAAAGCTATCTGTGTTAAGTGCAGCTTAGTTGATATGGGGAGGAGAGCATTTCCCCTTTCTCCTCTTAGTTCTTCTAGTTGGTTGAATAGTTAAGATGACGTGATACAGTAAAGGATTAAATCACCAAGTTTAATAATGTATGTTTATGTGAGAGTTCCAGAAGAATCTGGGCCCTGAGGACAAATCAGGCAATGAAGGCTTATGTTCCATCTTGAGCTAAGAAGAAAGAAGGCCAGTGTTTTGGGACTTCAAAGGGGAGGAAGGCAATTTTTATGGAGATGGAAAAGCAAATGTTTGGTAAACAATGGGACACAAATAGGACTTTGATCAGACTGGGCCTTGCTAGATCCTTCCTGTCTATCACTCCCTAGTTCACATTAAACTAGAGTTATCTATGGTGATCTCTCCCTTCCTGCAGCATGTTCTCTTTCTGAATTTTTTTAGGAAGTTAGGGAGAAGGTCAAAAGTTCTTCAAAGTTTCTCCCTGAGTCTTTTGTTTCTTAAAAACAATCAGCTTAAAATAACCAATATCCCAAACAGACATATTTTGGTGGGGCGGGGTGTGTGTGTGCAAACTTTGCTCCCCTTCACTGAGTTGTACAATAATACCTTGAATATAAAAATAAAGAAAAATTCCTCATAAATACCTCCATGAAGTAAATACTAATGCTGTCCATTTTACACATGAGAAAAATTAGGGGTAAAGAGATGATGTTCTTGTCCAAGGACACACGGCTTATAAATGGAGGACCTGGGATTTGAATGCGGATCTGCCTAAGTCCAGGGCTGTGTTTTTTCCATTAATGGCTCCTGCCTCACTCTGAAAAAACTGACACAAGTATTGAACATACAAGCACCAAATGGCTAACTAGAGTAGAAACCCACTGTGAATAGCACTGGGATCTGATGTAGTTGTTGAGCTGATGGATTTCTCCATTAGAGAAGAAAAAGCTACATACAGGACCCTGACAGAACCAGCAACTTGGAAGGGTTCTTTCATGCCAAGAGTTTTAGGGTGCACTTTCACTTTATTCTAGAAGGTGAAAGAACACTGTAATGTGTAGGTTTTTCCAGTTCTGAATGTAGCTCAGATTTTCCTTTACCTGTCTGTATTTTATCTGTGAAAACTAGATTTGAGCCAGATGAGGGACATATAGCCATGGATCTGGTTGATAGTCGAGTTAGGATGCATGCTGGCTTGCAGGTGCCCAGGCTAGTGATTTTCGCAACACAGTAATGCCTTCCTTTTAAAGTATTTCAGCTCTAGCACATAATAATTTAGGGTCAATGTGGGTTTAATGTTCACCTCTTTTATTTTTTTTAAGTCAGAAACAGCAATTTTAGCAAATACTTTACTTAAATCTCAATCTAATGCTGCTTCTTCTAGGATAGCCCTTGATTCTTTTTTAACTTCTAAAGTAATTCTCTGAGTCTATAAGTATTAGTTGCTGCAGTTATACATATATAAATGTTCACAGAAGTGAAGAATAGTTTAGATTAGTTTTCCAGCAATAGATTTTAATGTTACTTTTTCTAAGTCATGTTTTATCATCTCATTTGAGTTTCGTATTATCGACACTTAATGATTAGACACAAACTCAAGAGTTATCCTAAGGGTGACTGTTCTAGATTTCTTATACAAAGTAAGGCCTGTGCACAGAAAAAAATTTCTTCATGAAATTCCAGCTATGATATATATACTTCAGAGGTAATGTACATAAACTTAGAGAAATTTTTTAAAGAAAAGCCAAGTAAAGGAGTTTGGAAAATTTATCATGAGAATAAATTATACCCTGACTAGTTCTGGAGAAACACTGGGCTAAGGAGAGTAATGTGAATACCAGTGACCTAAACGGGCCCATTAGAGTCAGGAAAAATAAATAAAAATTAAATAGTAACTACTTATTAATGGTTTATGCTTTTATCATGTGTTATTTTTTCCACCTTACAAAACTACTTTAATTCAGCTTTACCCCTTCACTATTCATGCCTGTGCGGAATGAATAAATCCAGTTTAATCCAGTAAAACACACCTCTGACTCTCGTTGACCATAGGTACAAATACCTTTCCACATGTACAAATAATATTGAGCCTATGAAAATATAGCTTTATAAGTTGTGATTATGGCCTACTTTGGAAAGATCTCAACAACTTCGGCAATAAAATGTGAAATAAACTTTGTATGAAGAACGAGTTCGAGAGTACATCAGAAGCTGTTCTCCCTGGACACTGGTGTGTTTGGAAGTCAGATTAATTAGTTAAATAATTAACTAATATAGTTGTTTGTTTATAAACTACCTGCTTCGGGCATGTGATGCTACCAGTCACCCACCTGCAGTGGTATTGAGAGTATTTCAGATTTGGCCCCTACCCCATTTTTCCTACTCAGCTCTGTTCACTTCTCTTAAGAGGCTCAGACAGTAGAGAAATTTTCTCCAGAATATTTCATAGCTCTGAGCAGTTGTAGAAAATCTGGCTAGCCTTCCCTCAGTGATCTGTAGATCTTCGATGCTGAGCTCATGGATATTTTAGGATGCATTTTCTATGCAAATAGAGGAGATGGAGCCTAGAAGAATGTCAAGGTCCTAATGTCCTTCACACAGAACTCCTGTATGATGGTAAAGACTGAATGGGTTAATGATCTGCAACTAGTAGCTAGCAATTTTACTTTTTATTGGCAAGAAAGGCAATAATCAAATGGCTCCTATGGGAATGAATTATAATGATGTTAGCAATAAGCCTTCAAGTGAATTTTACTAATTAATTTCTGTAGGTCAGCATTATCCATCACCTCCATCATAAGAGATAGGGAAGCCTCAATCCAGAGAAACAAAGTTGAATTTCAAAAGCTCTTTTGAGTGATCATCCAGGGATTGGAATCTGTAGTTTCGAATTCCAAATGAGATGTTAAATTTGGAGAATCAGGCCAATGCCCAAAGGGTCAACTCTCTTTCTTCTCTGTAGAGGCCATGCATTAGGGAGATGAGAGATAGGGTACTTGGAGGACCCAGTGGGGGTGCTCTTGCTGCTGCCTTGCTGGTACTTGTGCTGCAGATAAACAAACTTCAGCCAGGGAGACTCTCCAGTGTACAACTTCGAAGGCACGAAATTCACACAGAAGCAGTGATGATTCGATAGCCTACTGCGCAGTAGAACCACTCTAAAAATTAGAGTAAAATTGAGTTTTCTATAAGAGGAAGCAACCCTGCCCTCCGAATTGGATCCACTCAGTTCTCTGAATAAGAGCTAATGTAAGATTCTTGTGAATATATTTTTTTGCATGTACTGCCTTCTGTTAGTGCAAATGAGTATAAAAGCAGATTGCATAGGCAAGAAGATGTGAGAGTTCATTCTTAAAGTGGCAAGAAGTCAACCATTAGGTCTTGCTAATCCAAGACAACCACAGTAACAGTTTTCTGCCACTTAACAGGGCATATATGCTAATAAAATTTGTTGGAACAAGATGGGAAATTGCTAATGCCAGAAGGCTTTTTTGTCATATTAGTTCAAGAATTCAACTTCCAGTCATGTTGGCCCTATGACAGGTATACTTGTGACCACAGCAGCATAATGCATTTAAAATGTTGCAGACTTTCCAAACTGGAGGAGACAGTGTTTAAACATTTTTTTTCACAGCTAGGGCATTTGTGAAACTATTTGCTATAAATAACCCAAGCGTACATGGTAAAATCTTGTTCCTTGCTGTGAGGCATTCTAAATTTTGGAGTTTGGTTGCATTTTATAATTTCCTCAATGACTATCAACTTTATGTGGAGAATAATGCTTGATGTTACATCTTGCAACCAATCACAAGGTTATAGTATATAATTCATGACTAAGTCAACTCTCCATTTTGATAATATGGCTGGTTTGGACAGTCGGCATGAACTTCTACATACAATATTCAGATGGAAATAGTTATTTCCTCTTATGTAAAACTTTCATCAACTCTACTTGGGGCATTGATCAATTTTAGTGCTTTTCTGTCTCTCTAGAACTGCAGTATTTTTGGACTGCTGTCAAAGCTGGCTCTACTGCAATCCTAAGGGCTATATTCAAGGTCATGTGACTGTTTACTGCTTCAATAAAAAGCAACTTAAAATGCAAAATGCAACTCACTATTTATTCATCTCATGTATTCATGCAATGCTCCTTGGCTTACTGTGATGTTTGCTTGATATGTATTCTATAGCACACTTTTGTTTCTGCAAAGCTGCACATTATATCATTTTTGCATCTGACAATGAGTTTATTCTAGGAAATATTCTAATAACAAATGGAAAAAGAAAATGCTCAGTGAGGAGGTATCCTACCCCTGCAGATTTGCTTAATTCCTTAAAAAGGTAGGAAGATTTTTAGAGGACACACTGACCTTGAATAGTGAGAAATCCCACAGAGAAAGGTGTTAAACCATATTTCATTGCCAGACCTCACCACTGTACTTCCTGGTTTGCTTTTGTATTTTCACTTTAAGTTCCTTATTATTCAGCAGAGATACGTGTCATGGTTTACATGAAACCCCAAGCAACCGCATGGGGAAACCCAACATATTCATTCTGCTTTTCCTATGAGGAATCGAGAATGATGGTTTTAAGGTTATTTCCTTCTCTTTTCTTTGGAAGACTTTGGATTTGAAGCAACTTCTCTAAATTCAACAATTTTAGGATCAACTTTGGGACAGTACTGCTCCTTCATTCATGTTTGCAAACTTTATAGATTTGAACTTCTCATCCTAACTGATGTGTCAGTATGAGATTTGGGACAAACCAGACTTTGGTTTGGGTTAGGCTCCGCTACTTCTGAGTGGTATGAAATCAACAATCGTTATGCTTTCTAAACATTAGTTTCTTCACCTATAACATGTAGATAAAAATGCCTCCCTTGAAAGGCTGTTCTCCCTGTGTACGTATGTTACAGAGACGCAGTAAATGTTGGTTCCCTTCCCACTTTCCTTTGACCCTAGAGGGATAAAGTAACGTTCTTTTCATGTTCTTTCACATTTCTGAAGCAGATTCGCTGTTATCATATTTGGTGAAATTGTTAGGCAGTGGACAAATAATGATCGTATCTTCTCCCAAACAGTGGCAGACCATCTAGTGGTTAAGTCAAATGGACACAGGAATCATGAAGGATATTGGCTCTAAGAGACCAACCACTGATCCTACCACCCACTATCCAGCTGACCGGAACCTCTCCAAGCTGCAATTTCCTTAGCTGTAAAACAGAGCTTATAACGAGAGGAAGCCTAGTAACAACACCCATAGACTTATGAAGATTAAGTAATGTGGGTATCAAGTGTTTTGAATGCTTCATACAGAGGGAGCTCAAACACTCTCTGCAGTGGGTCTAGAAGCCTCCTTTTCAGTCAGGGTCCTCTGTTGGTGGAGACCTTGAGGGTCACAGACTGAGACCCAGGGATTCAATCACACAAGTGAGTTACATTGGTAAAGATGTGGCCAATCCCTGATAGCACTTATTGCCATTTTTCCACCACGTACGTGCTGCTTCATTTTGAATACAACTGCCCAGCTTGAGGACGTGGTGAATACCGTATCACATTGTCGGTGGCTCCGCAGAGCAAAGTCAAGAGTTATACTTAGTACTCTATGAGTGAGGGAGGAGGATTTGTTTTTTCTATGAATTACTTGAAGATGAAATACAATTTTAAATGACATCAGTAGTTGCTGTAATTTTGTTAGCACCTTTTGAACGTTTCGGAGGGAAAATGGCCACGGCCTCACTGGGAAACTGCAGGGACACAGGGCCAGTTCATAAAAAAGCAGGGACCAGGGGCCAAGGGTGGGAGGGGAGCCAAGACGCTGTTCTTCAAAGGTAAACACTGCTTTGAGCTGAAAGGGGACGGACATAAGTTCCTCTGCTGAAGGGAAAGAGTGGTGACCAGTGCACTGAGATTGGGGGACTAGGAAACCCAGGCTGTTCGTTGTTCTTTGAACAATGGGCTGACAGAGTGCATATTTTTAACCATTTCCAGATGCAAGCAACAACGTCCCATGGGAGATTTATTTCTTTTACAGCAGAAGTCAATTGGGCATGACATTAATGTATTGTTTCAAGAAAAGTCTAACTCAACTAAATCGAGACACAGTTGGAAATTTAAAGAGAAGCAATTTCTGTTATTGGTTTTAATGAATACCGTTGAGTGATAACAAAAAAGAGAGAACAAAAAAAGATTAGGGACTGCTCAGAAAACATCCTTCCCACTCTTCTAAATTATCATGACAACACAATCTTTAGCTGCGAAGTTAATTTCCTCCATAATTACATTCTATTTAGAGGTGAGATTGCTTTAGAAACACCCTCCTGGCGAGGAAGCTTTTTTTTTCACTCATGTAGGGATGAGGAAGAAGGGGTCCCCAGCACCATGCAGTAGGTATTTATTTTCCCTGCTCAGCCCTGGGCACTTACTCATGGGGGTGCCCTGGGCACTTACTCATGGGGGTGCCTCAAGAGCCCCTCCCATCCCATGGCCGCCTCTCATCCTGAGAGCCTGACGAAAGTTTCAGCAGCTGGAGGCGAATGGCACTTGCCTTGACTTGTAGGGGCTCCTGAGGGCACTTAGCTCTCCTCCTCCTCATCCCCAGGATCGAACAAAGGTGGGTTCAAGGGTCCCTAGCATCAGTGGTACAACTGTGTAGGTGAGAAGGCTGTGTACCTAGAAGAGAAATATTTTTCAGGACACAGGTAATGCTGGGCTCCTTAGGCTCTTTTGTGTGCCATGGAATCTTCACAAGCCTGGTTCTGCTATTGCATGAATAAATGTGTCTTAACATTTCCATCACCCTAATCCTATTTCACAACCGTTTTTCCCACAGTTGCTTGGGAGAGAAAACAAAAGCGGGAACACAAAAAGCCACGGCCCAGACTTGCTGTCTTCGGGTTGGTCATGAGGTCTTCACCGGAAGGACTGTGAACAAGGGCAAGGGACTTTGTTCTGACGGGCGCCAATTTCCTAGCTTGACACCACCAGGAAAAAATGAGGCCAAAGGATTCTGACAACTGAGTGTCAGACACGAATCTCAAGGTCCTCTCGCACATTTCACGCAGAACCAGAGTGTTCACCATCGTCCTGAGTCCAGCTCGCAGAGACTCTAATTCTATTACCGCCTTATCCAGGCGCATTATTTTTGCTCATTAACGAGACGGCATCATAATGGAGCATGCGGCGGCCAGAGTGATTAGCGAAGCGCCTCCTCCCATTCTTCAAAATGTCATCAACACACTGGTCGGGAAACAAACTCATTTTCTGACTCTGCTGTGATTTGCAGGGTTTCAGGCCCTGATGATAGCTTGTCTGCTTGGTTTAAAAGAGCTCCTGATATAACAGAACCTGACACTGTTTACTTCAGCCTATTATGCCTCCCGCATTCACTGAATGCTTCACTGGAGAAGAAAAATCGAAAGAAGGCTGTTCATTGTAATGCCAGCTGCTTTTTAAAAAAGGAAATCAATTTTTGCTTGAGCTCAGAATGTACTCGGCAGGTCCAGAGTGACCTACCACTTTTGATGTCAACAACAAAAGGGTCTGCCTGAATTTTCCACAACAATCACCCAGCGGCTCAAAGAACATTGAAAATCCTAGATTAGTTTCATTTTAGTTTATGTTCAAATTGGCATCCACTCGTCCCAACAATATCACAAAATAGAAAGCCTTGGGTGACACAGCCCTCAAGGGCCCCTGCTGCAGGAGAAGTCTGGGCTTGGCTGGTTCTGTCATAAATTACTTGGCAGGACCATTTTATGATGGAAATAATTAGCTATGTTTAGTATTTATAGCTAGTATCATGATGGCTTTTTGCACTGCTAATTAATTATTTTATGGCCAGCATGTTTCAAATGCAATTAGTTAGGTATGGCAATGATCATAATATTTTGCATATTCATGACAACATTCTGCCTATTTACAGCAAAACTTGGGTGTCAAAATCAGTTATTTCCCTTTTGTTATTAGGCAGAGTAATCACAGGAAACAATAACAACGATCTCTTGCATGTGAATAACATTTCACAACCGAGCACCTCCATTCAGGTCTCCCAGTCATGTACCCCAGCAGTTTCTCACGGGGAAATGGAGACTCCACATGGTGACAAGTTTTGGCTGGGTCCTTAGCCAGCCTGAAGGTCACCAATGGAGGCTTTTGCTCTTTTTGCTTGTGTTTGGAATTTCACATGGCCCACAGGGACAGACTGATTGCTTAAGAAGGAGAATTAGGAAAGAGAATATTTGGGCTGGATAGGAGAACAGAGTGGTCAGTTTGCACTAGGATGTTTGGAACAAAGTCCCAAACTTTTTTCTTTATTATTACTTTTATAATTTTTTTAATAGTAGGTGTGGAAGTGTCTCTAGGCAGAAGGAAAACTTCCTTAGGTTTTTCTGCGCTTGGGGAGTGGGGTGGGGGTGCTCAGGAGACAAGATTGAGTTCTTGCTTAACCAGATTGCCTATCCAGGGGACACGCTGCTTGTGTTGAACTGTTGAGGGCTTCTTAAATCCTGAGAGTCTAGAAATAGCACTGCCCTGTGAAGCCTGGGAATGTTCTCAATTAGCTGGTAGACAAGATCAATGGCATAGGCTCTGTTCCAAATCTGCACCTCTTTCTCTTTTCTTTAAGGCTCCCGATTAGATGTAAGCCTTCATTTCCTTTTCCCCATATGTGCTCTGTAAAGTACTGAAAATACTAAAAGTGAAGAAAAATATTGTCCACCGAGAACTGAAATTTAGCCATGAATTTCCTTGTATGATACATTCATAAGACTGGGCCCTGGGGGCTTGGAGACCCAGAGTGGGGTGGGAAAATGAAATGCGTGCATCATTTCCAGTTTTTACTCCTTCAAGTCTGGATTGCCAAGTAAAAAAAAAAAAAAACACTTGAAAAAAAACAGTCAATCAATTTAGATTTGTTTAAATGTGCGGTATACCCCCTAGTTAAACACAGCACACAAACGGGGATTCTTTCACCTCTGTGGGAATCAGATTACCATGTCCTCTGAGGGACAAGAGTTGTCTCTTACCAAATTCTCTCCTGCTTTTAATTCAAGCCCATGTCCACGCATTGGGTTTGTGGCAGCCACGGAGAGCAAACAGACTTTGAAGTTAATAATCATTATTTTCTCATTTTGGGAGGATAAAGGCAAAAGGAATCTCTTTAGCCTTCCCTGAGAAACCATTTTTTTATCCCTTTAATCATCTCTGTCACGTCTCTGAACTTGCTCCAGTTTCACCGCATCTGCCCATCACCAGCACCAGTTCTCAGTGTTCTTAAACAGACCCCCAACTCCGTTCTCAAAAACATCTGCTGGCACTTGAAGCCAAGTCTAGAATTAATCCTTCTGTTTTAACAGTTCTGGTATTGGTCACAAGCTAGCTATTTTTATTGCCTTTCAAAACAAACAAACAAACAGACAAACAGAAACCTACACACAAAAACAAAAACCCACAGAGGAGATATTTTTAAGGTAAGTGGTCTACTTTAGGAATGACAAGCTTCCTTGGTGACCTCGAAGATGGGCTAGCTGCTTTGTAGTTTGAGCCTCAAGATTCCACCCAGGGCCAGGCCTCGGGTCTGGAGATGGCAATGCAGTTCAGAGTGCTGGCCAGCCATGAGGCCAGTGGGGAGGCTGGGTCGTTTTGGAGTGAACCCCAAAAATTCTGTTCCATTCTGGGGCAGGCTGGGGTCCCGGCACTCCAAAACTGAATTTAGCCCTATGCGAACTACTTGATACCAAAACCTCAACTATTGTAATTTGGGGAGAATCTTTAGCATCTGTCTACAAGACCAGCTGAAAAGACAGACCACAGACAGGGAGAAGAAATGTCATTATCATTAGGTGTAGGTGTTACATGTATGTATTCAGCAGATGCAATGAACAAATCCTTGATACTTACGATGACTGACTTACAGGTTTTGCTCCAGTTCGTACTTCTATTTCTAACTTAATATGTATAGGTTCCTACTATGCTTTCCCACAGACTATTTCTTCCCTAGCTTCTCTGCTCTAACAGCAAGGCAGCCCCTCTGACCAATACCTTCAGGGGGCGGAATCATTGTATTTCCTATTGCCGTAAGGATCCGGTGCCAGCTCACCGTCGTGGTTCTATGGCTCCGTCTGTCGTTGTAGACATCCCCTTACTGAGTGCAACTCAAAATACAAACATACTGTCGTCCTGATGAGCTATTCATGTTTTCTTGCCATCAAAGAGCAGCATGAAAGGAATAATACAGGTGATGTGCTTTTAGTCATCAAGAGCCTAATCAATTCCACATTGTAATTGCCCCTGTCATCTGTTCACACACCTTTCATCGGTTTACAATTCAGCTCTGAAAAGGCAGGCCTGGCCCAGACCCACGGGTTGGGCAACGTCTGTCTGTCTTCTCACTCTCTGCCCACAGCATAAAGGTTTTGTTGAAAGAGGAACATCAATAACATATTACAAACTAGTTTTTTAATTCGTTTCATTATAATTGTAAAATGTGAGTGCTGGGCATCACTTTCAGCTAAAGCAGACAGCTTTCCTGTGCTTGACTTGTATTAAACAGGTGACATATTTAGAAAACTTAAAAGATTTTAATATATGTATTATTAGTTTACATTAGGCAAATGTAGGCTTGGACAATCTGCAGGCCAGTTATTGCCATCAAGACTACATAATTTTACATATCTCAAGCTAAGCTTAATATTTTTAAGGTGTTTTATTTCCAATTGTGATTTTCACACCTCATATTTCTAGAAACTCTGCAGGCATCGCTAAGGTATTTGCATGAAGATTGACTTGTTGTGGCCTTCTTTAGGGATTAGAGCTGACATCTGTGGAACAGTGCCTGAGAGAAAAAAATATTAATATAGTTTCTGCTATGATGATCGACATTAGGATGTCATTAACAAACCAGTTTCTGAAGTAGAAACTGACACCATATTGGGCATTCTGATTTCGGGCTTGACCCAGCAATAGGTCTGGAACCGAGACAAGACTGCGGAGGAACTATAAACTATCAATGCAAGAGGAACCCCTCCCCCTTTTTCCTTTAAACTCTTTAGGCGAGTGGTAGGAATGAAATCAGAGAGGGCAGTGTGTGGTTTTCCTGGTGTTTTTTTTTTTTTGCTTTGATTCCTAGTCACACATGGCAACCCCACCTCTCCCCCCCAAAATGTATTTCCTTTTTCTTAGGAAAAGATGGAGAAAAACAGAAACCTCACCACACAATCTTATATTTATTTATGGGTAGTGTGACTAAAATGAGTATAAGTATAGCAAATTCAAGTGGAGGAGAAAGACTGGGTCCCTTTTGTCCCTGGGTGCTGCCCAGACAGGCTCCCTCCATCCCGTTCTCTGGCGCTCTGCCCAACACCGCGCATGCTCTGTCCACGTGACAGACGCAGGGCCAGATTGCTTAACCCCTGATTCTTCAGCTGATGTTCCCTGAACCCTTTGAAGTGTTTTACGCTTGCAAATGTCATATCCCTTTAATGAATGCAATTGCTGTTAACTCTGCTTTTAAAAATTTAACTTAGCAACTTTCCAGTCAGCAGATAAGCATTGAGCATCTATTACTTGCTCTGGTTACCAACCAAAGAGGCGGGTAGCTACCCCAGTCCTTCAGGCTGCTTGCAGTCCAACACTTCCAGCTATATAACAATGTGGTGATGTAATCTTCTCTAGATCAGTGTCTTATTCTTAAAAATACCATGGCTTATGCTCATAAAGTTGTTTGGTTTGTTTTAGGGGAGAACCACTTTTTGATCTCATCTGCATAATACTTTTCCCCACTTCTGCGTGTATTGCTCCTTCAACTCTGCAATCACCCTTTGAGGGAGTAAAGGCTTAATGGAGGCACAGTGAACACCACTCAGAGGGAAATAAGGTGAAATCCTTCCCGCCTTGCTGGTGCAAAGCGAGTATACAAAGCCAGGATGAAAGGTCCCAGGTCAAAGGTAGGATACAAAGGAATTGAGGTCTCTGGATGCTCAGACCAAGATCATTCTTCTCCTCAAGGGCTGGGCAGAACGGAACATTCCTGGGGTAATTATTTGCAGGCCACGCTAGGGATGTGTGTGCAATTCCCAGCACTGTGATTTTACCACAGGATGTAAACAGATGGCCCGTGGTGCAGAGAAACGGCTGAATGCTTTATTCTGTCCACGCCGGCCGTTGGGCTGAGCAGACCATCTCTAATTCGTACCGCAGGTCAGAGCGCTGTGATGGAGGTCCCACACTTGAGGTTTGGAGCCTTGCTGAAAAAGCACCCTCCTGCCTTTGTGGCCAGACCTAAAAGATATTTAGAACATAGGAGTAGGGAAGCGTCCCTCTTATTGTTTTCATTGTCCCCATCAAGTGAGCACGCATTTTCATAAAAGAATTGTGTAACTGTCCTTTTGTCTTCATTCAATTGTTAGAAACAAATTTCCTTTGGGCCACAACAACCCTGACCTACCAGATGCCTTTTCTGTTTGTGTGCACATCACAAAGTCATAAAAGTCACGCAAGTCTTGTCCATAGCCATCACAGCCTTGGACGGGAATCCGTCCAGTTTGGAGTAGTTGGTTCGGAAAGGACTTAATTGCTACAAACCATATTTGTAAACTAGTGCCTTCCGCCACATCTAACAATTTCATGAAGTAATTGTTAGCAGAAACAAAATCTGTATTTATTAATGTTAATTGTTTTCCAGCTAAAATTAATTTTCAAAGCATACTTCTGAGTGCCATTTACATTCAAAAATAAATACAGCAGATGTGTTATTAGGCCAGCTTCAGGATATTCCAGGAGGCCTAATGTGCCAACATTTACTGCATCCAGGCAAATGAGTAAACCTCCAGAGTGATCAGCTTCGTGGAACTAATGTTTTATCTAATCCACGGCTTGAATGAGACATGAACAGATTTCTGCTTCACTACGATACCAGTAATTAGCAAAGCCTCCCTAGGTCTAGTTACATTTAGAATAAAGTAAATAAGTTTTCCATGATTTGCCCCTTTCTGAGATATTCCTGTGGCTTTTAAAATGGCATAAATGAATTAAAACAAGCTGTTGTGTATAGCAATGGCCATAAAGCCTTCTCCAAATTGTGTGGTATTAAAAAACAAAGACAAAAAATCTATATCTCCCTATACCTAAGTCATATACTAAATATTCTCAGTAGAGCTGCTTCATGCTGCTTTTCAAAAGGCTCAAGTGTAGCCACGTTTATTTTTAACTACAGGGGACTGATGTTAGAAGTTCTGTCTTCACTTATCTTTTGTGTGTTCCTAAAAATAAAATGGACATCTTGTTAAAAGATGACAAAATGCCTGTTTTATTGCAAAAGCCTTCCTTTTCACATAGAAAATGTATCTAGACGTAGGTTCTCAAATTGCCAGCCCTCCTCGACAGAAGAAAGGTGACGGGGTGAATTAGTCCTCCCGCCTTCCGAAGAATGCTCTCCACACCCCATCCTCTGCCGTGAGCGGGCCCCACCTGCCTGGGCAGGCAGGTTATTCCCCATGACAGGGGAGCCATCTGCAATACCTCCACACAACTAGAGTTGTCTACCTTCATAACATCCCAAATGCGTGAAGATGTGGCTTTTCCTGCTGCATCTGTTTTGATGCAAAATCTACAAATGGAAGAAAGAATTTCCCAATACTGAATGTGCCAGAAAGCTCTTTGATCTTCTGTCTTTGGAAGATGGAGTTTGAGTTTTAGGAAACACATTTTTTTTTATCATGGCAAAGACCTTTTAAGAGTCAAATTGTGACCATTAAGCTGAGTGATTTAACAGACAGGCTTGCAGCACCTTCTCCTTCTGATACTATAGTGGAACAGCCTGTGCTTCCGAGATTTGTAAAAGTAGATATTATTCCCCAGCAAACATTCAAAGTTGGTTTTAATTAATTAATTACTTGCTTTACTAATGATTATAGAATTCATATAAAATCCCCACTCTTAGACAAGTAAGTGTTTCTGGATACAGAAGAGTCATTGTTGAGTGTCTGTTGGCTCAGCAGTTGAGTGTCACCCGAAGGCTCTGGCTTAATTGGCTGCTCTACCATCAGTGGCATCCAGCCGAGGATGGTAGAAAAATTTGGCAGAGGAGAGAGAAGCTGTTTTATGAGGCGTTCCTGAGGACCTGGATTATTTATTTCCTGAAGCTCTTTCAGACATAAGGCTTATGTAATGGTTCTAGACTGCGGACTTCCTACATAATAATTTTTTGTGTGTGTGTGTGCGCCTCAGCCTTCGTGGCTGAAAAATGTGTCACTATCTGATGGGTTTTTGTAAAAGCACACGTTCTCTTGTCTGACTCACAAATGGTAATAGATAACTGTTAGTTGAAACTGGACTACAAAACCTTATACACAAAACAGCTTAAATGGAGAATTTTGTATTGTAAAAATACAGGACATTCTTTTTATGCCTCTGGCAGCTCTCCATGAGGAACATCTTAAATATTCAGTGTTACTTTACCCTTGAAATGAAAGGAACAGGAAAAAATGGCAAAGTCTGAATGAGGCTACGTGGTCATAGACTGACAAGGCAGGTGAGGACTCCTGTTTCTTTTATTTTGATTTCCGTTTGATTCAGAAAGGCAGGAGCAGGTGAGCTAGTTTTTCTAGGGAGTTGCAGTAGCCAAAGGCATTGGCCTTTGTTTAATTTTTCAAATAATTAAAGACTCATTTATCTCTGTAATGTCAGGGCTTCTCCAAGTGAGGTCTTCAGCTGCCTGGGTGCTCCCAAGACCCCTTTAGGAGGTCTGTGAGGGCAAACCTAGTATATAATGATGCTGGTACTCAGCTCTTTTCACTGTGTTGACATTTGTCCCCATACTAGGAAAGTGCTGGTAGGTGATGGCGCCTTAGAACGAATCATAACAACAGTATCAAACTGGACCAGTTGTTAATCTTCACTGCAACTACTTGTAGTTTTTTTTAAAGCTTGACTTTCTCTTGCGAATATGTTCAATTATTAATTTTTACTAAATTTTGACTCTGAGTACACGTCTTGTAATGTTTTGTGTGACAAAAGCATACCTGGAGCAATTCTGCTGGAGATGGAAGTACAGTGGTTATATTGAGGACACACACTTCTCTATTGTTCGAGTTATGAGCTGAACTATCAGCTTCTTTCCTGGAGTACCGGGAGAATGAGAGAATGACTGTCAGACAAAGTATGGTTTTTCCAACTTGGTAGACATTTTCTCAAAAAGGAACAACATGAGTGTGTTACTTTAGGAAAAACATCTGACAGTGTTGTTGCCAGAGGTCAAATTTGAGCTTTCAAAAAAAATCCTAATTTGAAAAACGTGCATTTGCCCCTATGAACTTGACAGCATCCCAATACATAAAGAGGCTTTTGAGGAGATAAATGGTGATATTAACAAATGAGATTACTTGAGATTGGAGAGTGAAATATGTCAACCGTTGGAAGATCTGTATAACTCAGGGGGCAAAAAATTTCCAAATGACTAATGCATATTGCAGAAGCATGCATGGGTTAAAGATCCATTCAAAGGACAAGGTAGACCAATGGATTTTAATGAAACAGAGTGTGAAAGTTCACTAACATAGTTTCACATTGCTTATTGCAGCTAATTTGTAGGAACTACCATTTGTTGAGTTTTGGTGTGTTATTAAAGAATAGTTACAATGATCTAAAAAGACCATTAAAATACCCCTCCCCTTTCTACCCTTTTCTGTCTGTAGAGCCGTATGAGACCCAGTTCACCTCATATACTTCAACCAAAGAGTCACGTTGCAGCAGACTGAAGCAGAAACACACATGAGGCTACAGCTGCCTTCCATTAAACCAGACACGAAAGAGATTTGCAAAAATGTAAAACAATGCCACCCTTCACAGTATTTTTGAAAATGTGGTCATTTTCACTTAATATATTTGTTGACATTTAATAGGTGTGTTGCTGTTGTTTTAAAATAGCAAGTTTTTTCATTATCAATAGGGATAAATACTGACAGGTATAACTCACATAAGCAAAGGCTCTCAATAGTCCTTAGTACTATTTTCAGTGTAAAGGATTCTGAGACCAAAAAGACGGAAAACTGCTATGCTAGACAGTCTCTTACAAAGAGTTGAAAAAGTCAACACAAATATTTGAGTTTGCAGGTATAATTTGTACTCCATGGTCTGAGCCATGCTGGGTGAAGGCGTTCATTCCAGAATGCATGTGAACTAGGAAATCTCATACTCTACCTTGTCCAGTATTCATCCTCAATTCCTTATCATCCTTGAAGTTACAAAAAGCACATTAGCATATTAAAGACCCTAAGAAAGAAATGTACTAAGCTCAACTTACCCTTCTTTATCTAAATGTATTAGGTGAGGGGCTGGTGTTCTGATGAATAATTCTTGACAAATGATGTACTAAGGAAATACATTAGGTTTCTCCCGAAGGTAACTTAAATTCTCTATCTTGTTGTTGGTGTGCATTACTTTCTTTATTACTGATTTGTATTTTTTGTTATTCTTAAACTGTTTTATGTTAATTTTGAATATTTTAAAAAATCCCGGAAGTTTAGAAAATAATGTAGCAAGCTCCATGAACAGGCCATTTAGATTTAACAGAGGGTAAATTGTAACATTTGCCCTTAGAACTTAGTCTTCAATCTCTTCAAAGGGAGAAAAGTGAGTAGAAAGGAAATACAGAAATATATTTTTTGAATCTCATTTTTTACCTTCCATATTTGCTTTTGAGACTTATTGATGTTGAAACACATAGATCTGGTTAAAGATTCTTGTTTCTTTTCTTAATAGTTAAAAATGTTCAATTTCTTACTAAAGTATGAATGTGTATAAACAAGGTAAAAATATTCCTCAGGATGGCCACGATTTTTCGTTAAAGTTTTAGCAAAGCCACGGCAAGCCTTCGTATTTAGATTTTCACATGTCATGTAGTTCCATAAATTGGAGAGTGGCTTTTTGGTTTAGTTTTGCACATATATCCGTAGTATGTGATTATTTACACAAATTTTTACTAAACATAACTTTGTGTTTTTAATTACAATCTTCAGTATTCATCATTATGTATTACAGAGGAAAACCACTTTGAATCTGATGAAATTTTACGTCATGCCTGTGTTCCTGTTCCTGAGAACAATTGATAATATTTGATTCACGATATTTTGCAATTGGTTTGGGTAATTACTACCGACTGAGTGTATGTGTCATCTACTAAAATTCCTATGTTGAAACACTTCCTCCAGTGAGACTGCATTTGCAGATAGGGACAGTGAGAATATGATAAAAGTTAAATGAGCCCATGGCTGTGGGGCCCGCATCCAATAGGGCTGGTGCCCTTACAACAAGAGGAAGAGAAATCAGAGTTCTCTGTCTCCCCTTCCCCGCGTGAGGACGCGACGGGAAGGCAGCCCTCTACAAGCCAGGAAGAGAACCTTCAACGGGAACTGAGTTAGCCAATACCTTGATCTTGGACTTCTAGCTTTCAGAGTGTGAGAAATTCATGCCTGTTGTTTATGAAACCCAGTGTGTGGTATTTTGTTACAGCAGCCTGAGTTAATATAAAAACATACGTATTTTAACATTTGTGGGGGAATTGTAGTTTTTAGTAGTGACCAAAACAAGAGTCTTCCTGGATTTTTATAATTTGTTTCTCAGAATTAATGAAGTGAATGATTTAATGCTGGATCGATCTGCTATTACACACTGGTTCTTCTGCAGAACAAAGTGGAGTTACTCACTGTGGCCCGATTACCACTCACTGTTCTTACCCTAAGTGTTGATGAATAAGTTCATTGCTGCTCATTATTATCAGTACCATCCTAAAGATGAGAAAATCAACCTATCAAGAGTCACACAGTTAAACTTCACACCCAGTTCCCTTTCTATGTATATACTGACTTTCAGGTTCAACGTTTTATTGGCATGACCTGTATCACCCGAAAGAGAGCTCTCACCTCAGGGCAGCTTTGTGCAAAGGAAAGGAACCATAGGAGCTGGGTGACATTTGATTGACTGGGAAACTTCTGAAAATTCTAAAGGCAATGTTATATGGAGTCACATATCACAAGAGGAGCCCTTTGATAAGGGGCTTATCAAGACCAAGGAGAAAGCAAAGGTAACTGCCAAAAGTGAGAAGGTGGCTTGGTGTACTGTTTTTAGTTTAGAGTCTATCAGTGAAAGTCCTTGCAGGAACATCACTCTCAGTCTGGGTGTTCAACAAGTATTTCTAAGGGGTCCTGGACAGGATTTTGGAAAAGCCACTAAGGATGGTGCTGCGTCCCTACGGCATTTTAGGAGTACAGACCTATTGCTACCCCAGCCCTGAGGGGTAGAGGAGAAGGAGGGATTACAGGAACCCAGAGGGAGAATTGAGTGGGAAGGGCCCCCCGATGGGAGTTCGACTTTCAGTGAAGAGTCATGGCCTGTCCACTGGGACCCTCATTCAACTCTCACCCTCTGCTTTCTGCGAAGCAGAAAAGTGTGGGCAATGGCTTGACCCCAGCAGGAGCCCAAGGGGGAGGATCTGGATCAGTCCCCCCTAATTGTGGCCTCCCTGTACCCCATGGTCTGTCCTGCTCCTGCCTTCCCACTCACTGTGCTCAGCCACACTGACCTTGGGCCAGCGGCCATTAGTGCTGTTAAAGAAAAAAAATATTTAATGGCACTTGTTAAGATGGTAAGACAGACTTTATTCATGACCATTGCATTAGGTACAGGGACCACCGCAGTGAGATTTTACAGTGAGGGAGAGAGATTGGGCTCAACTCCAAATATACTATGGACGAGTGGGAATTCATAGCTAAGGAGTGGGGTGGGGGGTGGGGGTAAATGGATGGAAAATTGCTAAGAGAAAACATCAGGGATCAGAGGGATTCTAGCTAAACCACCCTAGCTCGATTCTCCCAGAGGACAGGCCAAAGTGATTGGATGCCACGTAGGGGATGATGGAGGATGGGAAAAGCAATACAATATTGAGGCTGTGCACACTGGTAAAACTGACTTAGCAAGGCTGTTGCTAAAACTGGGCTTTACAAGGACACACACACACAGATAGGCCCAGGAGAAGGTTCAGGAGCCTGAATCTTTGTTAGTATACTCCCTGCCTGGCTTCGTTCTTCCTCAGATAATCAGCACCCTTTTGGGGAGATGTCTGTCTGCCTCAGTTTTGGCTATTCAGTTCCCCGTTTTCACCCCTTGGGGCTCCACTCTCTCTTTTCCTTTGTTACTCTGTTTTATTTTCTTCAAGTGCCTTGTGGTTTCTCTGGTCATTGTCATACTTACCCTTATCATCTCCTGAAAGATCAGGGCCTCATCTGTTTTCTTCTCTGCTGTAACTCCAGCCCCTGGAGCGGTGCTTGACACGGTGTAGACTCTCAAGACATTATTTGCCCAATGAATGAGTTCATGACTGAATTGGTGAATGGAATATTTTGGGTGTACAGTGTGAGGTGCAACCTCATAACCAAGAGGCTGGAATGTGGCAAAAGTAGAGGCAGCCGAGATATGTGGAGTTCTGTAACAAAGCATCAAATTATGTCTTTGCGCCGTCTCTGCTGAATTTACTGGCCACAAGATTACACTGAACAAAGTCATTGTTGAACCAGCATTTCAACAGTGCTGTTCTTGTTGCCTGTTAGGAAGTATAAAGGAGTTCCTGACAAGAAGCAACAAATACTCACGTTTTCAGGGAGAATCTCAGAAACGTCAGGGACAAAGTCAGTTTCATTCCTTTTTGAGAAGGTCTACCAGTTTAGGCAATTGTATTTGTATTTTCTATATGTAACTACTATTTTTTCATGCTGTTCTTATAGATTTTATGAAGCTTTTGGATCAGGATTTTGAGTATTTTTGTTACATTATATATTTTTTAATTTAGACTTTTTTGTTGTATTTTTCCATTACCATTTAGTCCCCCTACACCACCATTTTCTCCTTGCAATGACCACACTGTTGTCCATGTCCATGAGCCCTTTTCCCTTTTTGCTCAGTCCCTCTACCCCTAACCGCCCCCTCCCTTAGCTGTCATCCTGTTGTCTGTGAGTTCATCTCCATTTTGCTGGTTAGTTCCATTTGCTCATTAGATTCTGCATATGAGTTGAATCATATGGTATCTGTCTTTCTCTAATTGGCTTATTTCACTTAGCAGAAGTTCTCTGGGTCCACTCATACTGTCACAAAGGCTATGACAGGGTATGGCAAGGGTATTTTCTTCTTTTTTACAACTGAATAGTATTCCATTGTGTAAATGTCCCATAGTTGTTTTATCCACTCGTCTACTGATAGCTGCTTCCATATCTTGGCAACTGTAAATAACACTGCAATGAACACAGGGGTGCTTAAGTTCCTTAACTTTACACTTTCTGTCCTGTACTCAGAAAATATAAAACACTGAAGAAAGAAATTGAAGAAGATACAAAAAGGAGAAGTATATACCATGTTCATGGACTGGAAGAATTAACATCATTAAAATGTCCATACTACCCAAAGCAATCTATAGATTCAATGCAATTGTTATCAAGTTTCTAATGACATATTTCACAGAACTAGAGCAAATATTTCAAAAATGGTATATGGAACCACAGAAGGCCCCACATAGCAACAGTGGTCCTGAGAAAGAAGAACGAAGTTGGAGGAATCATGCTTCAGAATATCAAACTACACTACAAGACCATAGTAATCAAAACAGCATGGTACTTGTATAAAAACAGACACATAAATTAATGGAACGAAATAGAGAGCTCAGAAAGAAACCCACAACTTTATAGTCAATTAACCCTCAACAGAGGAAGCAAGCACATACAATAGGCTAAAAATAGTTTATTCAATAAATGATGTTGGGAAAATTGGACAGATATTTGCAGAAAAATGAAACTAGACCACCTTCTTATATCACATGCATGAATAAATTCAAAATGGATTAAAGACTTAAATGTTAGACCCCAAACTATAACAATCCTAGAAGAAAACATAGGCAGCAAAATCTCAGACATAGCTCATAACAATATTTTATCAGATATATTTCCCCAGGCAAAAGAAACAAAAGAAAAAAATAAATGGGACTACATTAAACTAAAAAGTTTTTTCACAGTAAAAGAAAACATCGACAGAATAAAAAGACAGCCCACAAAGTGGAAGAACATATTTACCAGTATACCTGATAAAGGGTTAATATCCAAAAGTTATAAAGAACTTACAAAACTCAACACCAGAAAACAAACAAACAACCCAATTAAAAATGAGCAAAGGATCTGAATAGAGTTCTGTGAAGAGGACATATAAGTGTGTAATAGACACACTTCGTATGAAAACATGCTCAATGTCACTAATCATCAGAGAAATGCAAATTAAAACCACAATGAGGTATCATCTCGTACCTGTCAGAATGGCTATCATCAATAAATCAACAAACAACAAGTGCTGGTGAGGATGTGGATGTGGACCCCTTTTGCACAGTTGGTGGGAATGCTGATTGGTGCAGCCACTGTGGAAAACACTGTGAAGATACCTCAGAACATTAAAATTCTTAATTTACTTTGCAGGATGAGAGGATCCAATATACCCTGTCAGCTGACCATAAATTCTGTCTATTTTCTGCCAAGCTAAGCTTTTCTCAACGATTTGCATTTCTGTCTGTCCGTGAAAATTCTTTTTATACCTTTTCTTTTAGCTCTTCCAGGAGGGAATAATTCTAAAATTTTTTATGATTCAGAAAATCCAGTTTTCCTTTGAGAGAAAATTGAACCTTAAATTTGGAGATTCTCGCCTCATTTAAAATACTTAAGGAAACAAGAATGAATACATTTATTAATACATTTATTAAGACTCACCGAGGGGCTTGACTGCACTGGCTGCCCTCCTGGACATTGTCAAAATCATAAAGAACGAAAGACACCTGGTGCAGTCCTCATGGAACTTCTTGAGGAAGAAAAGAGCTTTTAAAAAAAAGCACAAGAAGATTCAAAATAAATGAAAGAATTGTAAGTTGTGCAAGGTAGTACATTACTTTTGGTAGCATGTTTAAGGGGACTGTGTAAGGGGTGATTTGTATATAGGGTGGGCAGGAGACAATCAGAAAAGGGGGGCACTCCAGATGAGGAAACAAGCCAAGGTCCCAAGTGAGGGAGGCAATGCTGGGTGCATGGGTGCAGTGAGAGGAGCCCAGTGGCAGCGAGGAGCCGTGTGTTAGGGAAGCATGGCTTGCAATGATGTTGGAGAAAAACGCAGGATGCTGCAGGGCGTGGTGAGGACTTTGCCAGTTTTTAAACTGGAGAGTGATATGATATCACCCCCATTTTAAGACGTATTTGTCCATCCAAGATAAGCAGCTCAGAGACAGAAAGTGGCCGAGAATGAACCACTTAGGAGGCTGTAGATGTGGACTACACGAGACCAAAATGATGGTAGAGGACATGGAGAGAAGTGGACAGGTTCACGGTGTATTTTAGGGCTGGAGTTAACCAGGCCTGCTGATGACTTCAAATGTAGGGGGCATAGGGAACAAAGTAATCAACACAGCTCTTACGTTTCTAGGGAGAGCTCACTATACTGTATGGGTGAGAATACTGGTCCCTGAGCTGGAATGCCTGGGTGCTGATCCAATCTGAGATTCTTTTTTTTAAAGATTTTATTTATTTCTCTTTAGAGGGGAAGGGAAGGAGAGAAGGAGAGAAATATCAATGTATGGTTGCTTCTTGTGAGTCCCCTGCTGGGAACTGGCCTGCAACCCAGGCATGTGCCCTGACTGGGAATCGAACTGAGATGGTGTGGTTTGCAGGCCCGCGCTCAATTCACTGAGCTACACCAGCCAGGGCCAATCTGAGATTCTTATTAACTGTTTGATCTTGGCAACTCTAACCTCTCTGTTCTTTTGTCTTCTCTTCCTTAAAATAGGAATAATAAAAATATCTACTCCGTAGGAATGTTGCGAGCATTAAATAAGGTTATGCAGTAGCTGACTTGCTTACTAGCACATTTTATGCATTGAATAAATGCTAATGATTGTTCTTAGTGAAACAGAAAGACTGGGTCGGGGTTGGAAGAGTAGGGAAGAGCTTTGAGGGGAACTGTCAGGTGCTCTGTTACTGATATAGTCAGTTTAAATTCGCTGTTGAAAGTGTACGTGGAGTCATCAACCTAACAGGTGGAATCTCAAGCCTGAAGCTCAGAGGAGGGGTCTGGGAGTGGAGATACAACATTGCGAGTCATCAGTGTACAGATTTGAAACTCTTGTGAATACTCGTGGACATCACCTGCGGGAGAGAGGGAAGACCCAGGGCTAATCCCTGAGCCCAGCCAGAGGAGAAGCCACGAAAGGAGACTGAGAAGCAGCATCTGGTGTGGAAGGAGGAAAGTCTGAAATATAAGGCAACCCCTCCCCCCAGAAATGAAGGAGTAAACATGAGTATTTGGAGTGTTACTGAAAAGTCTAGAAAGATGTCCATTGGGTTTGATGACGGGCAGACCACTGGCCACCTTGACAAGGACAAGAGCTTTGTTTCAGTGGGGNTGCGGGAGAGAGGGAAGACCCAGGGCTAATCCCTGAGCCCAGCCAGAGGAGAAGCCACGAAAGGAGACTGAGAAGCAGCATCTGGTGTGGAAGGAGGAAAGTCTGAAATATAAGGCAACCCCTCCCCCCAGAAATGAAGGAGTAAACATGAGTATTTGGAGGGTTACTGAAAAGTCTAGAAAGATGTCCATTGGGTTTGAGGATGGGCAGACCACTGGCCACCTTGACAAGGACAAGAGCTTTGTTTCAGTGGGGATGGGGTTAGGGGGACAAGTGGTGTGCTGAGAGTCTTTTCGGGGTGACGATCAGGACACAGTGCTTATAGACAACTCCTGAGAGGATTTACCTGGAGGGGCTACCGGGCTGGGCAGACACACGGAGAGCAGAGGTTTTGTGTGTCTTTTATTTCCAAGGGAACAATTAGAGCAGAAAATTTCCCTTAGAAAGTGGGAGGTTGATGACACAGGAGAGGCAGAAAATGACTGAAGGTGTGAGAGCCTTGGGAAGTGATAGGTATGAGTCCAGAGTCCTCCGAGCCCACACGCAGAGGGACTGGCTTTTGGTGAGAGGAGGACTTGATGCCCAGGAAGGAAGAATTACAAAGTGGCACGATGGGCTTGGAGTGGTAAGATATTCGAAGGACTTGTGTTTAATTTTTATTTTCTTAATGAAGTAAAGCTGTCAGTGAGAGTAAGGGCAAAGGAGAGGTGTGAGGCCAGGGGAGGTATGGAATCGCCAGCTTGGGAAGTGGGGAACAGTCTGTTGGAGAAAAAGAACAGTGACGTTGCCTGGATGGGGTCCCCATTTAAGGTCTGAGATCCTGAACTCGAAATATGACCACCGTATTGGATTACATGATTTTCTCCTATAGTATTCAGTTGCTAAAAGTCTTTCTATTCCTGTGAACTTTAAGCTCAGGGAATGAACTACAAGTAAGAATCTACTTGTCTAATAGTGATTGCTGCATTAATGGGAGCTGCTGTTAAACCTTAAGGAAGAACCACCCGACCTCCCACCATGTGAGACTGCTAGACTAGCTCTGTGCCAAATGAAACGGGCACCGAGTGGGGGTAGAGACTGTGTGTGACACACTCCGAGCAAGTAGGAGGCTGAGCCCACCGTTCTTTGTGAGTAGGAGACATTGTTCTTCCAGCAACCATCACTGACATTGTCCCCTGTTCCAAAGAAGGCCAATGTGATGCTATGTGTATTGAAGATGTCAGGGAGAAACATCCCAAATCAGTTACTTCCATACTGGTTTCTTTTACAGAAACAAAAATCACACTTAGATGTGGCAAACTGACTGACATGCTTTTAATTTCTTTTGACATTTCCTAACCGCTCTTAGATTAGTTTTATGAGAATGTGATTGTGGAGGTGTGTGTACGTATTCATTCTCATATCCGTGTGGAACTGTGCGTGGGTGGGAGAGTGAGCGGGGGTAGAAGGTAATCATTTCCACTTGGGAAAACTAAAGCATGCGTTCCCAGCATAAGCTCTTTCCACATATGCACAAAAACAGGCAGGTCCATTTAGTTCTGAGCACAGGCGAATATTTCTATGTCATCTACTCAGGTTACCTGTTCAGGAAGCTTTTCTCTACCAGTGCTGTGTAACCCTATTCTGAATATGTTCTAATACTCTCCACTGCGGCAGGCAAAACCACCTCCTGAGAATGTGTGCTGTGAGAGGCCTTTATTTGATACAGCAGCCGTTAAGAGAAGTAGCTTTGAAATGGGATCCGTATGAATCTAAAATGGACAAGAGCAAGATTTCTACCTTTGGGGAAGTGTAATGTCTTACTCCGTAGAAGGAAAGGGTTTCACAGAGAGCCTCTGTTGCTTATACGTTAAATATGAGCTAAATTTAATTTTGTTTGGAGCCTTGTATGATATACATTGACAGAACTGGCAGCGCCCTGGTGGTGGGTTGTTAATTATTTAGGCTGGGAGGCCATGGCTAACGCCTCTGCTGAAATGTGAAGTTGTGCACACAGAGGGCTGCAAGGCACATCCACGGAAAGGCTTTTGCACCCACGCTCTGTTTAGTCCTTCGGGCTGCTCTGGGAAAACATCACAGCCTGGGTGGCTTGTAAACAACAGAAATTCAACTCTCACAGTGCTGGAGGCTGGAAGTTCAAGTTCAGGATGCCACCATGCTCAAGTGAGGGCCCTCTTCCCTTCATAGACTTCTTATTGTATCCATATGTGGCAGGAGGGACTAGGAGATCTGTGGGGTCTCTTTCATAAGAACACTAATCCCATTCACCAGGGCTTTACCCTCAAGACAAATTCACCTCCCAAAGACCCCATGTACCATTACCACCCGCTTTGGAGGTTAGTATTTCAATGAATGAATTTTGTGAGGACACAAACATTTAGACCACAGCAGAGTCTGAGCACCTGTGAGACGGGGGGGCAGGGAACTTCTGGTTAAGATGGAGGCATAGGTAGACACGCTTCACCTCCTCACACGACCGTGAGAGGGATCATAACTAACCTCAAAACCAGAAATACCCAGAACTGCCAGAAAAATTGAGCTGTATGGAAGTCTGACAACTACAGATTTAAAGAAGAAATATTCATCCAGCTGGGTAGGCAGGGCGAGATGGGGAACCAGGGCAGAGAGGGTGTGGTGGTAAGAGACAGTGGCAGCAGGAGGAATGGGCAGTTCTGTATTCACCTGTGGTGGGTAAAAACCAGGAGGAACACCTAGGGCACAAGCAATCCCAGACCCAGACTAGACCACATAGCCCAGGGTTCCAGAAAAATAAAGCCTGGTAACTACTGGGCATAAAACCCAGTTGGGGCAGTGGAATAAACTGCCAGTCTCTCAGGTGAGTCCATTTAAAGGGCCCCCATGGTCCCAGAACATATGCAAACCCATCCACTCTGGGAACCACCACCAGGGCGACAGCTAGAGGAGCGCCAGTTGCATATGGGTGAAGTGAGGCCAAACAAGCGGTGCTGTTCCCTCTCCAACCCCTCCCCAACCTATAGGACCACAAAGAGGCAAAGTTGGTTCACCTGCCCTGGAGAATACCTAGGCTCTGCCCCTCACAACGTAACAGGTGCACCAAGACAGGGAGTCAAAGCAGCTCTACCCAATACACAGAAACACACGGAGGCTGCCAAATCAAGGAGACAAAGGACTATGGCCCAAATGAAAGAACAGAACAAAACTACAGAAAAAGAACAAAGTGAAACAGAGGTGCAGAGTTCAAAACACTGGCGATAAGCATGCCCAGAGAACTCACCGAGTATGGCAAACATAGGGGAAGAAACGAAGGCTACACTAAATGAAATAAAGAAAAATCCACAGGGAACCAACAGTGAAGGGAAGGGAGCTGGGGTACAAAGCAATGATTTGGAACATAAGGAAGAAATAAACAGTCATCCGGTACAGAATGAAGAAACAGGAGTGTTAAAAAACGAGAGAATAAGAAGACGCAGACATCTCCCAAAAGTGCCAGCATCCGAATCGTAGGGATGCCAGAAAGAGAAGAGGCCAAGTAAGAAATTTAAAACTTATTTGAAAAAAATAATGAAGGGAAACTTCCCTAATTTGACAAAGGAAATGGACATACAAGTCCAGGAAGCACAGAGAGTCCTGAACAAGCTGGACCCAGAGAGTGCTGCACCAGAGAGTGTCTTTAATTAAGACAGATCATAATTAAAATGTCAAAGGTGAAAGATAAAGAGAGAATCTTAAGAGCAGCAAGGGAAAAGAAGAGCATTACCTACAAAGGAGTTCCAATAAAATTATCAGCTGATTTCTCAAAAGAAACTTTGCAGGCAAGATGGAACTGGCAAGAAGTATTTTAAGTGATGAAAAAAGCAAGGACTAACAGCCAAAATGACTCTATCCAGCAAAGCTATTATTTAGAATTGAAGGGCAATTAAAGTGCTTTTGAGACAAAGTAAAGGTAAAGGAGTTCCTCATTGCCAAGCCTGTATTATAGGAAATGTTAAAGGGACTTATTTAAGGAAAAAAAGAAGATAAAAACTATGAACAGTAAAATGACAACAAACTCACAACTACCAACAAGTGAATCTAAAAAACTACAAAAAGAAACTAAGCACACAACTAGAACAGGAACAGAATATTAGATACGGAGATCAGATGGAGGGTTATCAGCAGAAAGGGGGTGGGGGGAGAACGGGGGAAAAGGAACAGAGAATAAGAAGCATAAATGGTAGGTAGAAAATAGACAATGGGAGGTTAAGAATAGTGTAGGGAGTGGAGATGCCAAAGAACTCATATGCATGACCCATGGACATGAACTAAGGTGGGGGAATTCTGGAGGGAAGGGGGGGGTCCCAGGTGAAAGAGGGCAAAGGGCATAAAATTGGGATAACTGTAATAGCATAATCAATAAAATATACTTAAAAAAAGAAGTGAGGGCAGGAGAGAGTCCACATCCTCTCTCTTCCTACCAGAAAAGCATGGCCTTTGCCTCTGGTAACAACCAGCACTGTCTCATGCAGATTTAACTGTTGTGAAAATCAATAGACACGAACTCAGAATCTGGCTCTCCCATTTAATAGCTGTGAGACCTTGAACTCAAATTCAACCGGAAGCTTGTAGCATGACTGTAAAGCTTAAGCGAGCCTCACAGATTGGGATATCGAATCTGGGATGTCGTCTCAGCCTATCAGTGCTTTTTGCAGTATTACTTGTCCTTGGTCAATTTGCCCTTCTGCTTTTTTCACTAGCTTCTCTCCCAAAGTTCTAGTCCCAGAAACTCCTTCTATTTCACCAGAAACTTCCTCTAGTTCACAAAGAAAATAGTGAGCATAGCCTTGACCACTGTGGCTCAGTTGATTGGGCGTCATCCGGCAAAGCTAAAGGTCGCTAGTTTGATTCCAGTCCGGGCATGTGCCTCAGCTGAGAATTCAGTCCCCTGTAGGGGCACATATGAGAGGCAACTGATCGATGTTTCTCTCTCACGCTGATGTTTCTCCCCCTTTCTGTCTTCATTATACTCTCTCTAAAAATAAACAAAGAAAATCTTTTTTAAAAAAGAAAGAAAATACTGTCTTCATCTCACCAGTTCTCAAACACAAGGCCCTTCTACTTATAAAACAGACCCTCTCTCGGACATGGATCTCTAAGTCTTAAGCCCGAGGTGTATGAGCGCCCTGGGCTCTTCTCCCTCTCACTCCCAAATCTAGCTAATCAGTAATGCTCACTCTCTCTTTTCTCTCTTCATTCGCCCAGCCACTTCCTCAGCTTGGGCCCTCATCGCGTCCAATGAGGACCATAGCAACCATCTCCTAACTAGTCTTCTTGCCTCTTTTCCTACTGCCTTTAAATCTGTGTTTCACAGAACACACAGAAAAGTAAGCATCAGCTGATTCCCTAAAGCAGCAGTTCCCAGCCAGTGTTCGGGCGGGATCTGGCAGAATCAGCAGCATTAGCATCAGCTGGACTTGTTAGAACTGCGACGTGGCTAGCCCTGCCCCAGGCCCACTGCCTAAAAGTGCTGGGGGGTGGGGCTCATCAGTGTGTGTTTGACAAGCACTCCAGATGGTTCCTATGATTGGAAGTTTGAATGCTACTGTCTTCAAAGATGGATGCTGGAAGGCAAAGCCTTGTTTACTACAGGGTTTTCTTCTCCTGTAAGTGCCCCAAGGACCACATTTATTTTATTTTATTTTAATTTTTAAAATTGTTGTTCATGTACAGTCGTCTCCATTTTCCCGCCATTATTTTCCGCTGCCCCCGTTTCCCACCCTTAATCATACCCCGCTTGGCTTTTTCCCTAGGTCCTTTATATCTGTTCCTTGACAACCCTTCCCCTTCTTTCCCCAGTCATCATTTTTAAAGGGTAGCATTCCTAGCTGCTAGCCAACAACCAGGCATATGGTTTCTTGAATGACTTTTTGAAGGTGCTCTTCACTCTGTTCTCCAGTGACAGAATCCAGGTTAGTTTCTTTCCGGTTCTTAGCTTTTTTTCCCCCTCAGTGAGTCCGAGAGGTTTACTCTTGCTTGGAAGCAACAGGCTATCAGTTTGAGAACAAATAATATCTTGGCTGGGAGCTGAGTTGTCTCCCTAGTTCTATGACAGCAGAAGTCCCTGGTACTGTGACCCTGGTGACCCGACCTTCCGTAGCTCCGTCTCCTTTCTCATTTAATTCCGAACCTCACTGGATATGTGGCATTTGAATGGGGTTTGAGGGCTAAGAAGGAACTTCGTAAGTGGAGAATGAGGGAAAGGATGTTTCAGGCTAAAGGAATGTTATAAACAAAGACATGGAGGATGAAATTACAACACATTATACCACCAACCCAGTGGTAGACTGGTGTGGCCTGAGAAGGAACGAGACTGAAAGAGGTTTTGTAACCAGTCCTGAAGAGCTTGCTGAGGAATGTGGACTTTATTTAGGGTACACGTAATGGGAAAAACAGGAGCCATGGTGTTAGAAGTGTTATATCACATGTTCGCATCTGTCATTTTACTGCCCTGCCCAAGGCATGGAAAGGCAACACAATGTGTGTCTAAGTAGATTCAGAGCTGAGTTGAATAAGGCTGATCTGCCCAACCTCTCCCATGCAGAACTGGAGTAAAACAACACACATACGTTAAGACACTAGGAAACAGCAAGAGGCTGGCTTAGACCGAGTTGTAGATGTCTGCCTTTCTTTCCTTTCTAAGGTGTTGACACTGGCTGCTCAGATGTGGGAATCTTTAGTGGTGACATTTTAGCTCAGGAACGTGGCAGCTAGGGACAGATGTATGCTGTTGCCACGTGGTTGTGAAAAAGCAACTTAAATGAGGCTGGCTCCTTCTCGAACACTCTCTCCCAGGTGCCTCTCTGCTCACCCACCTTGACATCTCTTACTAAGGGAATGATTTTGATCTTCCAGCATGAGGATTGAGACTTATTAAAGAAAACAACTGTTAGATTTCTATTACATTACTGGTTTTGAACAGGCACCAAGACATTTTCCATCAGATGGGGAGCGTTAACCTTCTTAAGTGGCTGAAAAGCTAACTATCCCTGCAGGTGATCAGTGTGATCCTCCGTCTTTAGTTTAGCCTCTGGCTGCTTTGATTTCAGGGCGATAATAAAGAACTCCGGGAAGAAGCTACTGCAGACCCACCCTGAGCCCGCAGAGGAGCTTCCCAAGCCTGCCTCTGGTTAAAATAGATTTATTTGATCAGGTTAAAAGATTTGCTGCCTGGCCCTGGCTTAAAAGTGTAAGACAAAGACTTAACAAGGAGGAGAAACATGAGGAGGTGGTGCAAGATTTTAAAAAATAAATTAATGTCAGTTTTTCTTGTGGAATTTCCCTTCGTTATACGTTGGGAGATTCAAGGAAGAAACAGTCATCTTTTGACTTCTGCTTCGAGACATCTCTGCCTCGACCAATAATAAAAAGGGGCTGGATGGTAGGAAGCCCCAGAAATGAAGCTCAATCACTCCCTGCAATTACTGTGTCTTATTGATAACTTGCAGCCTGATCCAGCAAATGCCATCTCTGGAACAAAGCCTGTCACAGATCAGACTGAATCCATTAAAAACCTTTGATTAACATGTCCCTGGGGTGTGCTGTGGAAACTTCTTACGCCAAATGACAGCCTATTGCTGCTGCTTCGAAATTGTCCTCCTGAAATACTCTTGTGTTTTAATCTAGTGCACAGTTTAAATTAAAAAACGGCAGTGACTTTGTGTGACCTAAATACGAGCCACTTCTATTCAGGGTGGGATTTATCAACTGCTCGCAGATTAAGTGTTCAGAGAGGCAACAATTAACCTTACTGTGTGGTGGCTAATATTAATTATATAGATATTATATGTAGGTTGTGTATATAATCTCCTGTTCTTTCTTCTATTCTTACACATGGCCCGGAGAAAGGGTCATAGTTAATGTGCTTAATTTAGTGGCTACAAAGCTTTGTACTCATTCTTAGTGAGAAAACAAATTTGTTTGTGTTTGAGGAGTGCAACAATCACTCTCCCTGGTGCTTTTTTATTGGTGTCTGACATAGATGCTGGAACGAACTGCAGCCTTTTAAAGCAAAGATGAAGCTCAGTCCTCAAACTATGGAGTCACTAGGGGCAGGGACCTGCCTGTTTCTGTATACATATCTCACTTTCATCCTAGGGGGAAAATTCAATCTTGATCAACCCTGTCTGCATGGGGTGTGTGTGTGTGTGTGTGTGTGTGTGTATGTGTATGTGTATGTGTATGTGTATTGTCACCATGCACTCTCCCAAAATATGTGTTGCATGCTTACATTTCAAAACTGTCATGAACTATATTACACAATAAAAAATTCTGTTAGATACCATAAAGAGACACTGGGGATTCTGTCTCATAAAGAGACACTGAGACACTGCTAGGAGCAGAATGGCTCAGTTGTCTGCAGTGTAGTCCAGCACACCAAAATGTGGAGGGTTCAATCCCCAGTCAGGGCATATACCTAGATTGTAGGTTTGATCCCCCAGTCAGGGCGTGTACAGGAGGCAACTGATCAGTGTTTTCCTCTCTTACTCTCCTTCCCTCTCTCTCTAAAAATCAATGGAAATATCCTGAGGTGATGATTTAAAAAAAAAAAGACACTGAAAAGTACCTGTAGAAGGATGGTGCCTACCCTACTGTTCTTTTCAGTATTTTTAAGTTTCTGGAATTGGTGCAAGGCAAAAATATGCCTTTGTTGGCAAGAGTCTTGGAAATTACTCTAAAATAGAAGCATGTCCCCTCTGTACAGAATGCGTAGCGCGGGAAACTCCTGTCCGCCCCCCTGCCACTGTGCACAGACGGGCTTTCTCTTTGCCTGAGATGAAGTCAAACTCTCCTTTTCAGGCTAGCAGCTTGCCGCTAACTGAGAAATCTTGGCACCTCCATCCTTCATTATATAGCAGTATCATATAGCTACAGAAGAAACCTAGGGCGGGGAACATTTTTTTTATCTTCTGAAAAGATTTTCTAATTAATTAGGACTATGCAAAAATGTAATGGTCAGCACGGTGAAACAGCGAGTTCCTGGCCACTGACACAGGCTGGGGAAGGTGCTTCGGGGGTAAATCTGGGGGGCAGGATTTATGAGGCTGACACGAGCTCTGACATTGAGAAAAGTAAGCCATTTAGCTAAATTGTAGAACGTGTTTGAAGTTCTCTTCTTGTGAACTGAAAACTTTTTGCTGTTCCTTCAAAACTCACCAAAGCTTCACTAAAATATGAGCTTCCTGAACGTATGTATCTTGGTATTATGTTCATTGTGGTATTCTTTCTAGAATAGTGTAAATACCTAGTCAGCACCAAATATGTATTGCATGAATAAATTACCAGCTTATAATGCTTATACATGTATTGACTTTTCAGAAAAGAGTAGCTCATGGCACCTTATTCCCAAAACTGAGTAAACTGGATATTCTTTGCTTCAGGCTTATCCCATCACAGGGGTGTTGGGCATCCTCGTCTGTCACAGTGTGTGTCTGACCTTGGCATCCCTGTTAACCTTGGACATCGGCTAGTAGACATTCATTCCTGGAGCGGTGTATTTGGTTTTGACAAAAGTAGACCTTCAGCACTTCAAGGGCGTCTAACAGTGAGCTTACCTACCACTGGGGAGCCCAGCACTCTATATTTAGTCTAGGTTCTGTTTCATACCTCTATTAATAGATGGTTGGTGGCAGCCTGGGATAAATTGGCGTCAAAGTATATTAGAATAAATAGGGTGGTGACTGGATCTTTCCAAGCAGGATGTTTTAGTCAGGTCGCTCTCTAGCCTGGTTCACTCCGACCGACCTACTTCCCACCGACCTGGAGTGCCATCTGCCCTCAAAAAGAACAGCATCTGATGTGAGTAAAAGCCGAAACTAGCTTGGGAAAGCCCTTCTTAACGGCGAATGAAAAGGCAGATGTGGCACAGTGGCCTGTGCATTTACAAAATGGGATATAACAGATCCAGAATTGCAATATTCTAAAATATCTTAGACTTTGGCTTAGAAAATTCCCTTATCTCTTTCATGTCTACCTTTAGGCCTAATATTCTCTTTCCACTACTTCCCAGACAAGGAAATTATCCAAAGACATGAGAAAAACTAACTCTAAAAAAAAGGCACCGGTCATTTTTATGTCCTTTGGACATTCTTTGGTTTTCTGTGGGGGAAAAACTGGGGAAAACACAAATGTTCCAAGTAGTAAATTATTTTCTAGTAATGTAATTGTATAGTAGATAACTATTGAAAAGTCAAATAATGAGAGAAGAAAGTGTGTATGCGAAGAAGTACAGGGCAAAAAAATGTAAAACAATCTAATATGAAAACATGAGTTACAGCAAACACATATGAAATACATATTATAGAGTGTATGTATATAATTTTATATGTAAAAGAAGGAATAGGGCATTGATAAGCACCTGAGGAGTAAATTTTCATGGACGTGGGGAAGGTCAAAACACATTATTTCCTAGTTCCTTCACAAATATTCTCATGACAAATTTTTGCAGTAGGGATCAGCACAGCCACCTTAGACCCAGAGATACTGCCTTCAGAGAGGTCAAACAGCGTATCAAAGGACAAGCCAGGAGCAAGAGACGAAGTGGGAATTCCAATGCAGATGTATTTGTTACTGAAACCAAACTCTCTTCATTATTACAAAGACTTTAATGTTTGTTTGTTCATTCTTCAAGGTTGCATAAAATTGCAATGACAAAAATATAATTTCAAGTAATTGCTTCAACTATTAGTGGGTTATGAGTTAGCATTTATGTCATACTGACGTACTTGAGATAAATACAAAGTGATGCTATGAGTTTGATTTCCGGTTGAGAGAAGGGAAAAGGTGATAGCAGATAAAAATCTCTCTTAGGCACTTTGATTTTTTTCTTCTTTAACACAGAACATGAGGGAATAAACTGTGCAAATGCATTTTCTGGTGCTCTTTGGACTATAGGGCACAGGTTCATCTTTGGGGGAAGTGACAAGAATAATTTAGATATTGCTGCTAATTTGGTTTTGGGAAGCGAGCAAGCATGCAACCTTTTAATTCTTTCTTCTAAGTATTAGATCCATCCAACTTAGAAAATTAAACACCCAAGTCTATATACCCGTAAATAACCATTCCCTATGAATCTCCTATCCATGTCTTCTCTTCTCCATGCCACTGTTCATCAGTAGAGTACAAAATGTTTCTAATATCTTATTTTTTTCTTAATTCCGACAGCATCTTTGGTCAGAATAAGCTATGTGATGCATTGTTCTTTACACATATTGTTAATATGCACAAAACAATTTTATTTTCTAAACAAATACTAAGAAAATGAACACTATTCTATGTATCCCAGGGACTCATAATTAATGTGCATTATATGACATTGACCTTTAGTATAAAGCGTACCCTGGGGTTGCTCTATACCTAGTTAGTTTGACAGACCACTTGGCCTGGAGGAATGGGTGGACTATTGAGAGAAGCTCGGGCATTTGGCCCTGGCTCTGCTGCTGACCATCAGTGTGATCTGTGTAAGTTACTGAATTTCTCAGAACCTAATTTTCCTCAGGTATAAAATGTGGACAACACCTACTTGCTGAGGATTAGAAATGTATAACCGGCATGTGAAAGACCTGGGATAGTAAATGCAGCCTAGACTTTACAAGTAATATTAGCGCAGCATAGTGCATGGTTCTCAAAGTGTGGTCCCAGATCAGCAGCATCAGCAGCGTGTGTTAAAGGGCAAATGCGTGGGCCTCAACGCTGGCCTCAGCACACTGCGTTTTATCAAGGCCTCCAGGTGATTCTGAAGATTGCTGAAGTTTGAAAAGTACTGGGCAGAACAGTTCCACGTGGACACCTCACCTGGAAAACGAGTTAAAAATTTTACCGACCTCATAAGATGGTTGTAAAGACCTTGTAATAGTGTTTGGCACTTAATATACATGATGATACATGTCATTATAATGACAGTTGAAAGACAGAGTTTATATGTTTGAAAGGATATTTGAGCCAAGTGTTATTAGGTAGGGAAAATACAGTCACTGTTAGGAGCATGGGTTTTAGATTGAGACAACTATGTCCATATCCCAATTCTGTTATGTTGAAGCCATTAGTTGTGGGAAAGTCTCCCTACCTCTCTAGGTCTCAGCGTCCTTATCTGTAAAATGGGAACGGTGGCAGTATGCTTAGTAGGGTGTCTTGGGTGAAAATGTTAGTCATTAGCCCTGGTTGGTGTGGCTTAGTTGATTGGAGCATCTTCCTGTAACTGAAAGGTTGTGGGTTTGATTCCTGGTCTTGGCACACAACTAAGTTGTGGGTTGGATCCCTGGTCTGGGTGTTGGCCTATAGAAGCCCCAGTCCAGATGCATATGATCCCCTGTTTGGGTGCCAATGCGTATGAGAAGCAACCAATTGAAGCTTCTCTCTCATATTGACATTTCTCTCCCTGCTTCTCTCTTTAAAAGCAGTGGAAACAATGTCCTCAGTTGAGGATAAAAATATATATATATTAGTTGTTAAGAATTGTTTTGCAAATAGAAATCACCTAATGGAATGACAAGTGCTCACCCAATGATTTTTATGGCTTAAAATGGTCATGGTTAATTACCCTATCATTGATTCTTGCTTACTTTTGAAGCTTCAGTACATTTCCATAACATTTTTTAAGCCCCAAGAACAGAAATTATCCCAAGACTTTTGTTAAAAAAAATATTCAGCTGAGAAAATATAAAAATCTAATTAGCTACCTTCAATAATTTGTGAATTGGGTAGCATCCTATCTAGCAAATAGAATGGAGCTCCACTGAGCTATACAAAACGGAAAACTTCTACAGGCAGAAGGGCGAGGAGGTTGTTCTAACAAAGAGTGAATTTTTTCAGGCGGGTTCACTTTCTTTTGGGCGACAGTGGAGGTCAGTGGAGGCCTATCAAGCAGATTTCTTATCCATTGTTAACCAGAATATTCCGACTATTTAAAATTACTTTCCTGGGAGGCTGAAACTACAGTTAGAGTAGGTGTTAAGTCTTGATTTGACGGAATGAGTTTTAGCACAAGTGACTCCATTTGGGGCCTGTTGTCTTTTTTAAAAAACACTTTCGGTGAGATTAATCTGGGTATTTAATTTAATGCTTCATTTAAAAACAATATTGGGCCCTGGCTGGTGTAGCTTAGTGGATTGAGCATGGGCTGCAAACCAAAAGGTTGCTGGTTCAACTCTCAGTCAGGGCACATGTCTGGGTTTCAGGCCAGGTCCCCAGTGGGTGCCCCATGAGAGGCCACCACACATTGATATTTCTCTCCCTCTCTTTCTCCCTCCCTTCCCCTCTCTAACAATAAATAAAATAAAATAAAATAAACAAAACAATATTGGCATCTCTGACAGTTCCTCAGAAATAGGTATGATTGGCAGCTGCCGTCCCATATGAGAGAGCTACTGTTACTGGTAACATTGGCCCCTGGTTCAGCAATCTCAGTTCTTGAGTTCAGCAAAGAGAGAATTCAGAGCTGCCCTGGCTGGCGTGGCTCAGTGGACTGAGTTCCGGCCTTCGAACCAAAGGGTCATTGATTCGATTCCCAGTCAGGGCACATGCCTGGGTTGTAGGCCAGGTCCCCTGTGGATGGCACATGAGAGGCAGCCATACCTTCATGTTTCTCTCCTCCTCTTTCTCCCTCCCTTCCTCTCTTTACACATAAACAAATAAAATCATTAAAAAAATTCAGAGCCAAGTACTCTAATGCAAAGGGAAGTTTATTCATCAAGGAAAGCAAAAGTACACGTGAGAGGTCGAATCAGGTGTGCTTCTCAGAGAGCTGTCTTGACCTTGTAGGAGAAAAACATCACAGGGACAGACGAAGTGAGCCAATAGGGCTGTGTGGACTGAGGAAACAAGTGGCTGAGGTTAAAGAAGGGCTCTGGGAGACAGGCTCAGGGGGTTAGGCTGGGACAAGCTGTTTTCCTGGTTGTAAGTCCCATGGAAACCTTTGGAGCTTAGGAGAAAGAAAAGGAAGGAAGCGGGGAAACATGCAGGCATGTTCCAGAGCAGGAGAGTGTGTGAGCACACTGGGTCCTTTACCTTAAGGGTTTTTATCTGTTTTCTAAAGGCAGAAATTTTAGGGGAGTTTTCAGGGAAGGATCTCACAGAATATTCATCAGCTTTCCAGGTGTGTCCTTTCAGGGTCGTGGCCTCTATTGATTGGTTGACATTAAGGTAGGGGGTCATTGATAATTGCATGGAGTCCTGATGTCAGCCATGGGGTCGCTTTGTCTCCTTTGGCAGTTTTTCTGGGCCTGGAGCTGAAACAACTGAGGCCTAGGTGTTGTCTTTAGTTAGACAAAAACTCTGACTCTGTGGTCCAAGATTATTTGATACTGATCGGAACCTTATCCTCAGGGCTTAATGCTTAAAAGGGAGTGGTCATGCCAGGGAGAAGTTGGCAGTGAGTCAGGGTGCTGGATGAAGCCAGTCTGAATCAGCTGTCTGTCTGAGTTTCCCTATTTCACTTACCAAGGAATCCCCCTAACTTCTTACTATGCCCATCCCTCGGTGAGGATAACTCCAATATGGTTACATGCAGTGCCGTGCTATGCCCAGCCTCACAGTCTCAGATGAGGCTTTGCTCTTGTGGACCAAGATCCTTTAGCTAGACTGGGAGACCATTCGCAAAAGGCTCTGAATAAAGGATGCACATGCTTAACAAACCTGCTTTTGCTAGTCCCCATTACCTTCTTTCAGCAGGTGTAAAGCTTTCTGCCTGATATTCCTTTCCAGTGCAGACACCTGGCTCTAAACCTTCTTTGTTTCCACTCAGATGCCAACTTCTAGTTAACTTTTTTTCCTCCAGCTCTCAACCATCTGGAAGAAAATTGATTGAATCTAGGGTAATTTTGTAACTTTTAAAACTGCCATGCAGGTAAAAGTATTTGTCAAACCCATGAGCGAGCCTTCTCCGATCTCGGAGGGACTTTAGACTGACACAGGGCTCCTTCTGGGAAAAGCTGATTCAAGCAGAGGTAGGAGTAGAGGCAAAGAAGAGAATGCTTAAGCTACAAAATGGGTTGAGAAATATAGATCTGCACAATTATAATTCACACAAAAACAAGGGAGAAGCTGTAGTCAGTTGAGGCACTCTTGGCCGAGCATCTAGGCTTTGCCTGCATGCATAATTCAGCTTCAGGCAGCTGCAGGCTTCTCCGGTGCAACAGGGTGGGCAGGATATCATAATACACAGTAGGTTGCATATCAATGGAACTCTTTTCAAATTCCCATGAAGCCTGAGATAAAAAGGCATCAGCAAAAATTAAACAGCATTCAAAAAATGTCAGTGAATAGTGATACAGGCCACCAGAAAACAATGGAAAGCAACCTGGTTTCCCCCCATTGTTCTGGTTCCTCTCCGCAAATAGATGAGAGCAACAGTGCTGACTTTCTTTTAAAATACACACTCGTTAGATCAAAGGGATCAATGCACATTTAAGCAACTTTCAAGTCTTAAATCACAGGAAGAGGCAAACGGTCTGCTTTATTTTAAAAGACAACAGAGAAAATCACACACATGCATTGGGCCATTGTGATATGCAGATGGCTAGCTTGCGGGAGAATTAAATATTCATGGCAGATACAAATCTCTCCCAGTATATTTTCAATGTATATGAGGCTTTGGGCTCAATGCCCTCTGTGTTCACGTACTAGACAGACCCTGTTTTCTGTATGCCCAGTGCTGCGCATGAGGATGGCTGGATCACATCTTGCGATGCCCCCCTTCCCCGGGGCAGTCAGGGCTTCCGTAGCTGGGCTGACACATGGTAACCAGTGACATTGTCACCAGTCAGGGGCCTGGCATTGAGAGGGTCTGCCTAGGGCCAGCTGTAATGTGAGGACTCTTGTCTCTGTGTAGGAAAGATTTCACAACACAAGCCCAGGTGACTATGAGGACACTTTTATTAAGGTTGGGGGCAGTGAAACATGGAAGTGCTTAGCACAGAAGAAGCAACATGAGAGCCTTGGCTGGGCTGCCTTGGCTCACTGGGAAGTCAGAGAAAAGGGGGCTTTGTGTCAGGTTGGGGATTAGCCTGGGACAAGCAAGCCTTCAACTGCCCATTGCCTTTGACTTCAGGAGACTCTGCCTGTGAAGAAAGAGGTGGGAGGGAAGAAGGAAAAGGAAAATGGCACCAGCTGTTCCCCATAGGGAGAGCGTGCATGCCTTGTCCTTTCTCTGGAGGTTTTTCTCTCTTTCTTGCTGCCATGAATCTTGGGGGAGGTTTCTGGAGACTGCTCATCAGTTCTCCAGGCGAGCCCTTTCAGGGTCATGGTCTCCTCTGGTTGGGCAGAGGCAGGGCAGGGGTCCTCAGTCATTGCAGCCAGTCAGTCCTGGCATCACCTGTCTGGCTTTGCTGCTTTTCTGGGCCTGAAGCTGAAATGCAACTGAGGCCTAGATGTTTTCTCCAGGGAGGAAAGGCCAGGGGAGGACAGGTCACCCTGGGATTGAGGTCCCTGTTTTCCCAGTTTTGCCCCTGCCAGGCCTTCTGCTCTGGTGCCCATCTGTACCGGGCTGTAAATTGCTTGGCCTCTGTGTTCAGCTACGTGTATGTTTCCCTATTCCACTTGCCAAGGAATTTTCCTGACTTCTCACTATCCTGTGTCAACGTCATCAGAAGAATTTGGTCACCGGCTTACTTTATTTCCTTAGATGCACAGTCATGGCCAAAGCCCCTCAGCAGGTGTTTCGTTTACTAATTGCCCAAAGTCTTCATTATATTCACAATTCCAGGGTCACAGGTAATCTTTAGGCCCCAGGAGGTAGAAGGAGATCCGAGGTACCCGGGCACACAACACAGTCATATTTGTTTCATTTACTAACCCAGGTGCAATACTATATTCTTGCTTTTCTTGACAGGCGAATCAAAGGGTGTTTCTCAGAGCCTTTTGATCTGATTCTCCACACAGGGGTAGCACCATAAGGGTTGAGCTGCTACAGGACAAGGAGCCTCTGGGGTAGAGCTGGGTTTGCCATCTCGGAAGCTCCACACCCTTCTCCCCGTTTCCTCCCACCACAACCTGGCTTTCCCTCTCTCCACCCCATGTGCCAACTCACACAGAAAACACCATTCAGAAAGGCGCTTTTGTTTAGGAGGAGAGATGAAAAAGATGAATTCGCTCTTCATAGGCTGCTGAAATAAAGAATTTATTAGCGGTCAGTGCATTGAAAAATACATGAACTATATCTGCTCACTGGAGGATGTTCAGAAGGTAGGGAAAATAAGTGTTCCTCTGAATTTAGTTTGATTTTGAATTTAGTTTGTTTTAACCCAGTTAGGAACCTACACCATTAATGGGAATGTCTACTCTTACACTCTGTTCTTTGGTGGCCTTTCCTTCCCCCATACTCTCAGATGATATTCTCGATGCAAGAGGAGTAACTAAAGAGTGGCCAAGGGGGAACAACCCCGGCATTTTGTTCGCATGCAGGTCCTTGGACTTGAGCCGTGAGGTAGTGACTTGATCAGTTTCATTGTAATATAGTTGTCTCCCACTTTTTTTTTTGTCACTGCCACTGTCTTCGAGATAAATTCCATCTTATCTCCAACTTAGTTTTGAAGAACCTTTGTTTTCTAGGTGTTTAGTGTCCATATTTTATACACAAGCATAAATGTGTTTGTATTTCTAGGCTCTCAAATATCAATAGATATGACACTCAGGAATGAGAAGGAATGCCCTCTTTTCTCCTTCTGGGAAATGAGCTTGAGGTAAAAAGTAATGTTTCTATGATGAGAACGTCTGTTTTTTTCTTTTAAGTATCCTCTCAAACCCTAATTTAAACAGGACCCCAAATTCTTCTCCAGGGGGTTGGACAATGGGATAATATAGATGTTAGGGAGTAGAGAGAGGACTGAAAAATCAGCCCCTTGCCTCCTGGGTCCCAAGGCACCACACTGAACCAGCAGCATCAGCAGGCTGCATGCTGGACACAGCTCCAGCCTTGCTTCCCAGAGGCCAAGCGAGCAGGGCCGGCGGTAGGGCACCTGCACCTGGAGAGGCTCTCACACACACGGCACACCTCCCTTTCATTAATCAGGCCACAGTCATTCTGAAGAAGGCTGTTTACTTGTTCTTCTACACAAGGAAAAATGGTGATTGTTTATACCTTTGCATTTGACCAGTTGCTAGCAAAGCTCTAGTCTCTGGGGAGACATAGAAACCTGGCTTGCACTGTAATCATCACACTGTCTACTTCACAAGTGTGAAAATAGCACCATTAATTTTACAAGCCCCTAAAAACACCAACCCCCCCACCTCTCATCCTGCTCCTTGCTGCCCTCCCTCCAAATCCCCCCACCCTGCTTTTGGCAGCTCAGCTGTGTGATCTTCTGATCTCCCTTAGTGGGATGTCTCAAAAGAGATAAGTGGTAGGAATCAATGCACTTCATCTTAATTACCAAATACAGTTTATTTTATTACAAGTCATTTATCTCCTAATGGCCATAAGAAACGTGCTAAGGATTTGCCTACTCTTCTAAAATGGTGCAGAAACATTTGTTGGGTGATTGAAACATCCCCAAACTGACTTTTCTATTCAAGATATATGGAATCAAAAGAATTGCCTCAAAATTTGGTTTAATATGTAGACTCTACTCATCATTTTAAAGTGTCCCAGTATCTTCTGTGCATATTTGTTCTTTTGTCACGACTCTTCCGTAACCCACAGATTGTACGCACTAGCTGTGCGAGGCTGGGATCCTCCTCAAGCAGCTTTTGTAAATGCATTTTCAATGTACATGTATGTTTTTATTTTTTTATTTTCGAAAGATTTTATTTATTTATCTTTAGAGGGGAAGGGAAGCGGAGAAGGAGAGAAACATCAAGGTATGGTTGCCTCTCGTGAGTCCCCTGCTGGGAACTGGCCTGCAACCCAGGCATGTGCCCTGACTGGGAATCGAACCAGGATCATGTGGTTCGCAGGCCCATGCTCAATCCACTGAGCTACACCAGCTAGGGGTATATATGTATGTTTTTAAATGACAAAGTATTACACCTTCATTGTAAGGCAAAGAAAACTGCATATATATGAAACATAGATCTAGATGTATGTACACATATAGATACCACACATCCAGGCACATCTAGGGTCAGACCTTCCTGAGCAACACGTGAGCCCCCGGGTACTCAGACAGTCATACTAGGGACCTTGTAGGAGTCCAGAGCTCTGCATGAGCATTTGACAGTCTTTTCACCCAAGAGGGAAGCCTAGGAGTATCCTTCGGTTTTCTGTTTGCTTGTTTTTGCCATTTCCATCTTCCACATCACAAATTGTCCTTATTCTATACCCTAAAGAATTGCAGAACCTGTGACCTCTTATTCAGGATCTGTTAACCTTAGCTTCTGATCTGCAAACCCTCAGGTCCATTGTTATCAGCCAAATGACCTCTGTGAACCCGAATCTGATGTCAATTCTCCGTCCCTCAATAACTCCCTATGCATGTAGGACAAAGGCAAACACACCCTGTGTTTGGGCCCCACCCAACCTCACAGCCTCACCTCGTATCAATACTACCCTGAAGTGTTGCCTCCAGGAGGATCCACGTGGGATTGTTTTAGCCCCTGGGCCTTAGTCAGGGCTGTGCCTTCTGCCCGCATGCCCTGCTCCTCCACTCGTGCTGCACCGGCTCCTGCTCACCCTCTGATGCTCAGTTTAGGGCTGACCTCGTCCTTGAAGGCTTTTCTGGTTCCTCACTTCCCCAGAGGAACTCAGGTACACCTGCTTTGTTTTCCCATAATACTGCGTGCCTCTGCCCGTCATCGACTCATCGATGAAATTCCACCCAGAGCTTAGTTTAGGGCCGTGGGCCTGGCAGGAGTGTTGCCTGGAGTGGCGATGCTTTGGGCATTCTTGAGCATGTTTCACCTGCAAGTGGGAAGGGCAGCACTGGGAAGAGAAGTAAGGAGAGAGTACACAGGGTTCTGAGACTGGAGCGGGTGAGAGAGGCCCCAGGGCTTTACTGAGGGAAAGGGGTCCGGGAGGAAAAGCCGGGCCTACGAAAGGCCTGCTGGCCTATTCTGCAGAGGTCTTCAGCTATCCATCCCTTTTTTGCCTCCCATTTGAAGAAAGGACACAGAATGGAAACCAAAACATTACTGTTAGTTCAATTTTGGGCTGGAAAAATGACTGGAGTTTTGTATTAATGTGAGTTTTTCAAAAAATGTTATAGAAAGTGTACATGTGTGTTTTAAGACTTTATACAGCTAGAGTGTCGCTAATTTTGTCTATACTGGACTCTAGAGCAGTGGCCATTAGAGACGCAAAAAATCACAGTTTTCAACAACTAACCTTCTTGGCTTTCTTAGGTTCACATAAGACAGATTTTGAGCAACGTATGTGCTATAAAATCTAGTTGTTATGTTAAATATTACATGTAGGTATGGCCATGAAAATCAGATCCTTTTTCTTTAGTACCGAATCTAAGTATTTTCACTTAAACTGAAATCCAGATAGTCATAGACTGTAGTAGAGGAAAAGGGCCTAGACATAATCTAATCTAATTGTCTTATTTTACAAACAAACATGCTAAATTAAAAGCATAAGACTCAGGAGCTGACTTTATCTTCTGGTACAAAATTGCTGTGTGACCTTTCATGGATTTCTTAGCTTCTCTGACAATTTCCTCTTTGGTAAAGTGGGGATAAAAAGCAGCATCTACTTCTTAACGTTGTGTGAAAGATTAATTAGGTTAATAGTGAGTGCTCATTAATGTTTGCTGCTATTATTGCTGTTTTGTATATGACATGGCAAATTATCCAAGACTAAAATCCAGGTGAATGCCTAGTTAAAATCTAGTGCCATAACCAAGACTAAAATCCAACTCCTATCCAATTTTCTTTGCAGTGTTTTTTTTTTTTAATTCACCCAATTTTCCTGCATATGATAGAAGATTCTATAGGCATGGTTAAAAAGCATAAAAAGCACCTTTTCTGACATTAATCCCATGACATCTACATCAGTGCTATGTATACAGCACCATAGCATTTTTCTATGTTTATCTGGCTGTCACATCTATCAGTCTCTTCAGTTCAATTTCTGCCATCACTACAGAGGTGCCTGAGGCTAATTAAACAGTGTCAGGGTACGATCAGCCACGTTCCCAGGAGAATGTCATTAAAAAATGTAACCTTACATCTCTAGTTCTTAAAGATTATATACAGGAAGACTGTGGAGAACCAGTTCCCATCACAGGCCTTTAGGCTTTGGGCAGACCCCCTCACAGGCCGGGGCAGGCTGCTCCCATCCAAGGCCCTCTGTCGTGCTCTGCACGTTCTGAACAGGCCCTGCTGAGACCCCAACCCTTCTTGACATTCACCCACTGGACAGACATTGCCTGGGGCCAGGACTTTCTAACCCAGTCTGAGTTCAGTTCACATTAAGATCAGGGCAGACGTGGCCCAGGATGCAGAGCCAGCTCAGGAACCAACAGGAATCATGCCAAACATAGGATATTGGTCATCTACCTCTGAATATTGTCTTTTCTAGTCACCACCTAAACCTTGGTGTACTTGCTGGGGTGTCTTGAATAATCTCATTTACACTTGTTGCCTTTATTCACTCTGAGAAATATCATCCAGTCTAGGATATAAGACCACACTCATCCTCCACTATCATGAATCCTGTAGGATTGATGTATTTTATTCCTTTAGTAGTGGGCATATTATGTTCCACGACTCTTCCAAACTTGTATATTAGCCCCTGTGTTTCTCCGTTGTTTCTGCCCTCTGCCCTCTGGTATTCACTCCATTGTGAAACAGATGTACTGTAAGCCTCCAGAGAACATGTCTCAGCTTCCCAGCCCGGTTGTTTCTCTGACACACATGCAACTAAGGTGCCTTGGCTGAGGGCAGCTCAGCCCTGTGTCAAGAGCCAATGATGATGTAGTCTTGTTCTCAGGGGATCTCAGTAGTCTGCCCACCGGTGTGATGATAGGAGGCAGAAAACCTTGTTTATTCATATGGATTATTGGCTTCTCTTAGTCTCATGAAGTCTGTGTAGTAAAGAACTTGGTCTTGTCCAAAGAGAAGTGTAGCCTTTGCCTTCCATTTCTGGGAGGTGATCCATATTACACCTGGCACGAGTGGTTGGCTGAGGGCAGGAGCTGACCACCCTGGATGTTAAGGTGGGCCAGCCTCACCCAGTACACATAGGGTGGGGGCTAGCCCCAGCAATAAGGTCATCCATGTGATTTAGGGTTGGGGCTTTGGGTTATGTGGTATTAGTTAGCCACTGGCTTGAAGACTGAGGTCAACCATCAGTTGATTGATTGAATCAGTGGGTAATCAATCAAGCCTGCATAATGGAGTCCCAATAAAAACACCGGCATGAAAGCTTGGGGAAGCTTTCCTGAGTTTTCTTGGGTGGCAATATTCTGTGCTTATGGCCACACGTTGGTGTCAGGAGGGTAACAATGTGTTAGCATTCCATAGGGAGGAGACAGCAGAAACTTTGTCTTTGAAACCGCCCCCTACTCTGGACCGTGTGCATCTCCCCTTGGCTGCTTTTGACCTGTATCCTTTCCCCTTAATAAACATAACCATGATCGTAATAGCCCTCAGTGGTTCTGTGAGTCCTTCTAGTGAATTGTTGAACATGAGGGTGGTTTGAGAACCTCCTAACTTTGCATTTGGTGTCAGAGTGAAGGCTCTCTTGGGTGGAAACTGCTCTCTAACTTTTGCAGTTTGGCTGACTCTGGGTAGGTCCCATCTTAATATCTCAGCGTTTCTATGGGACAGAGGACAGTTCCAGCCCCTCTTCTCTCAGTAAGTTTCTACCTCCTATCCTAGGCAAAGTTGTCAGGGAAAGGATCAAGGTGACCCTTCAGTATCAATGTGATGCCTCATTCCTTGGCCAACAAGATCTGAGTCTCATTTCTCAAGTTCAGCCCAACATGTCTTATTTCTGTGCTGAGATAGTAGACATGGTTAACCACTTTCAAGGTTGCCACTAGAATCCCTCTTCAAAGCCTCTAAGAACTTAACACTTGATAAGCCTTTCCATCGACATTAGAGGAAGGAAGATGATGATCTGTATAAGGAAGAGGGGTTGATCAGTGAAGAGGAAGAAGGGCGAGGTGAGGCCAGGGTGAATGAGAGCAGCAGTGAATGGCAGGCCTGGCTGGGGGGTGGCCCAAGGACACCGTAAGAAGGCTGCTGCATGGATTCCCCTCAGAGCCTTCCTGCTGCCCTGATCTATGGCTCCTCCAGGGGACTTGCATCCCTCTCCTCTAGAGTCTGGGAGGAGGCCTGGGTTTCTTAGTTGAACAGACAGAGCAGAGCACAGAGTAGTGCTGGGAAGCAGACCCTCTGGGGGCAACAGAGGCCTTGAGACCAGTCTACTATGGCAGATTGCAGAAGCCTTAGGAAGGACAGTGGACACGGGGGCATTAAGGTAATTATACTTTAGATATCCAGAGTGGATGACATTTTGGTCACATAGGTATTTACTATCTCAGCCTTTCCTGAGCACCGATGTTGTATTAGCTGCTAGCTCAATGGTTTGCTCCCTAGTGAATCCTCCCCCCTCCCTGTGGGTATGGGAGGAGCCACCTCCATTTTACACAGGAGCCTGACAGGCAAATTCACAGCTGGTCAGCAGTACCTTGGTTCTGGCTCCTGCTTAAACCCCTCTAGTGACTCTCCGTGATGTAAACATGCAAGTTCAGGGTTCTTATCTGGCACCCCAGGCCCTGTGAAAGCTGACCTTGCTGGCTCCCGGGGCCTGACTTGTTACCATTCCCCACTCCAGCTTACTGGACACTAGTGATTAGACAAACCAGCTCATGCTCATTTCTACCTCCAGATCCTAGAGCTGTTGCTTCCTCTTCACAGTCCACCTTTCCCCTCCACCTTGGCCTGGATGACCCTCAATGCTCTACCGTTCAGATGCCACCACAGTCTCCCAGGCTGGGACAGTCACAGAGAGCATGCTCTGTAAAGGGTTAAGTCACTGCATTCAGGTTAGCAAAAGAATGATTGGGAAGAATGGTAAGAGTAAGACAGGTTTGGATTTCCCCAGCTGAGCTGCTAGGAACGTGGTCTTCAGAAGCCGAGTTTGGTTGCATTTACTCTCAGAGGCTGACCAAGGAAGCTCTGGGGCTGAGGTGGGGATGCGCAAATGTCAGTAATCCAGGGGACCGAGGGTCTCAGATTCAGCCTTCACTTATCCACACATGATGAATTATCAACAATTGTTTCTCATCTACCCCCTCACCTCTCTTTTCTTATATGTCATTGTGAATTCCAATACTTTGTATAGGCTTGGATTTTTAGGTTCTTTACTTATGGCATTAGTGGGTATGGTAGAAGAATAGTGGGCTCCCAAGGCTGTCCATGTCCTGAGCCCTGGAACCTGTGAATGTATGAGGTTACATGGCAAAACGAAAATAAGGCTGCTAATCAACTGAGCTTCAAATGGGAAATTGTCCTGGGCTGGAGGGGAGGGGGAGCTACTGTTATCACGGGAGTCCTTAAAAATGGAAGAGAGAGGCAGAAGAAGTCAGTGTCAGAGAGGGAGAGAGATGCGACTAGGGAAGAACCAGAGAGATGGCAACACTGAGTCATTTCAGCAGTTAATGTATTTTGCTGTGTATAATGCACACGTTTGGACTACATTTTTGAGGGAAAAATAAAGATGCACACTATACACAAGTTGTACCTGAAATGCCTTGTATCTGCTCTTGTGTTTTGTAATTATTCGTTACATGAAATTTCTTGTACCACGTATGTTCAAAAATAAATGCTAAAATTTCTTTTTTTAAAAGATTTTATTTATCTTTAGAGGGGAAGGGAAGGAGAGAAGTATCAATGTATGGTTGCCTCTCGTGAGTCCCCTGCTGGGAACTGGCCTGCAACCCAGGCATGTGCCCTGACTGGGAATCGAACCGCGATTGTGTGGTTCACAGGCCCGCGCTCAATCCACTGAGCTACACCAGCCAGGGCCTAAAATTTCTTTATAATACAAAAAACAAGTATCTAAGTATACAGAAATAAATAACTGAATTAATATTTACAATGAAAGTTTTTTTTCCTGAAAGTTTGGGCCAAAAACATGGATGTGCATTGTACACAGGAGCACATTATACACGGCAAAGTGCAGTAAGTTTGTTACAGCAGCAACAGCCAATGAATAGAGTGATGACTACAAAAATGTCTTCCTCTGTTTAGGCCCAGTGTTAAGGAACTCAGGTTCTGAGGCTGCCTGGGTTTAAATCTTGGCTCTTAGGATGTTGATTTAAGCCTCTTGTAGAGTTAAGGTAAGTATTGAGTTAATATTTTTATATTCTACTCTAGCCAGAACCAGTTCAATTTATATACACATACACTCATACATACATACACACACATAAGTTTTATATATATGTATATATAAATTTGTGTGTATATGTATATATAAATGTATGTGTACACACACACACATTTGCTTCATGTACTAACAGAAAAATTAAAAAACTCAATAGCCTAACTTGCAGATCTGAGTACAAACCCTAGCTTTCCATACAGGCTTTGGCATTTGTACGTTAGAAGACCACAGTCTTTGAGATCTAGAAAAATTTTCAAGCTAAGCACATAGCTTTGAGACTACCCAAGGGAGGCTGTGCATTTAAATCAGAGGGAGCTTGGTACTTTACACAGTTAGTTGACTGCCAGTGAGTAAGAGAGATTTTGATTTTTCCTAGCTGAGTTGCTGAGAAGGTGGGGTTAAAATACTAGGTTAGGTAATGGTATTCTTGAGCCATTGAGTCTGTTTAGAAACATATTGCAAGTTAGGGTGCAGGCCAGATTGGAACTGTTTAGAAAACTTGTGTGTTAAAAAAGCAAAGGCAGTTTTTTTGTGATGTCTAATTGGACCTTTTCTGTAGTTCTTTATAGATGCAAAAATATTTGCATTTGTATATAGAATGGTTTTATACTTTATTTGCAAGTCCAGTCGACAGTTTCCAATGCAAATCATAGTATTTGTACTTGCAAAAGACATTCACCTGCAGTCTGAGCTGGATCTGGTAGCAGGCTAGAATTTGAATGTGTATCTATATTTGAGTGACCATTTCCCACCACATCCTTTCTCCCCATCCCAACAGCCTTTGTTTGTTCCTAGTTCTGTTGAAAACCTTGTTCCTAGACCAAGCTGCAACACTTCTCCCACCTTTCCTGGCTTCACCCTTATCCTGTTAGTGGGTGACTCTAGACAGTCCATAATTTCTGCGTCTTGAACGTGCCCATCTTTCCCACACTCATGGCCCCTCCCTAATCCCTGCCTAGAGGATGAACATGGCCTCCTGGCTGTGCTGCCTTCAGCCTCCCCTTTTCTAATTTGTTCTCTCCATATTCAGTTATTTCCCCGAAGTACACTTTTGATGTGTGGTCACTCCAATGTGCATAACACTTCAGTCTCTTGATTGTTCCTCAGTTCAATGTTGGTCCCTCATCCCAACATCCACAGCCTGCTGTTCCATTCTGAGGCTTCCCTCAGACCCCGAGGCTTCCCAGGTTCCTTCTGCTTCCTCCTCCTGAAATGGCTGTTTCCGTTCCACTTTTGCCTGTCTGAGTTCCTACCTATTCTTCAACCAGATTTTGAATCATATCTCGTGGTTGCCCCTGGTTACCTCTATACAAGGTGGGGCAAAGGTAGGTTCACAGCTGTTTGTATGGAAAATAATACAAGAATTAATAAATAATAATATAATAATAAACTCTGTATTTCACATACTCACAATTCTACACCTACTTTTGTACATGTTTATGGTATTTTTATAAGATAATTTTTATTGTAAAGACATGCTTCCTTGCATTTCATCCTAGTCTAAGTTCTTTGTGGATAGGGACTGTGAATGCTTCAGGTCTGTTAAGATTTTCTACATGTGGCACATTACCTTGAACATGGTAGTTTCTAAAAATATTATATAAATTCAGCTTAATCATCTGTGAATTTATAATTTTCTTTTTTTTAATTTATTGATTTTTAGAGAGAGGAAGGGGGCAGAGAGAGAGAGAGAGAGATTTGTTGTTCTACTTATTTATGCATTCATTGGTTGATTCTTTCATGTGCCTGGACCTGGGTTCAAACCTTCAACCTTGGTGCATTGGGGTGATGCTCTAACCAAATGAGCTACCTGCCGGGAGAATTTTCTTTTTAAAATGCAGATAGGAAAGGTACAAAAGCATAAAGTACATGTTTTAATTTTATGGACATAAAATGAGTAAATATGGCAACATGGTATGTCTTGGCTTTTATATTATGGGGTAAAAGAAACTTTCAGGTGAATAAATTCCTTTAACACACACACACACACACACACACACACACACACCTGTGTGATTACTGGGCTCTGAAATGAAATGCATGGCTTTGTTTATGGAGATGCTTCAAGGTAAAAGGATCCAGTCAAGCAGTTTATGATGACCTTATGCAATAGTTGCCTATTGCCATGTAACAAATTAACCCAAAATGTAGTTACAGGTGTACCATACTCCAGTAATTATTGTCCAGTTATGTTTTGGGAGACCCCCCCAAAAAAGAAAAGTTGTCATCTCTCGAATTTCATGGGGTTTGATAAGGCCTAAGAGGTTAGTCCTCAGCTATGAAATGCCAGTTTTGGCTCTCTCAGGGGCCACCTTGCCCTCTCCTGCCATGCACAACAGTGAGCATGCACAACTGTGCGGACCTTGACTCCCAGGCCTCTCACTCACCTTTGCAAGAATGCAGCAGCCTCGCAGCAAGTCCACAGCCGTAAGTGGGTTCTGGACACGAGTCTCACCAAACATTGTGAAGAGGTCCTGTTGTTGCCAGAATGCCCCTGGTACTTTTGACTGTTTTTGTAGGGCTGAAATTGTGGGCCGATTTCTTCCGAATGGAAGGTACTTCTCCCCTGTTTCGGAAACCAATTCTTTGAATAAGGACCTGGAATGGTTTCAGTTATTTACTCAGAACTCTCAGCTGCAAGATGATTATTAGATACACTCCATTTCAGCGACACACACATTTGAAAGGATTTCAAAGGATTCATCCTTCCAATCATAAAAAGATAAAGTTTTTTTTCTCTCAACATCTGGAGCCTGATGAGTAATTACTATAATTAAACAAGAGGCCATTGTATATTTGGGTATTTTTTAAGCTTCAAATGCCTCGCTGTGTGCAAGATTCATGTTGCACACTCTTTGTTCTAACGCAGTCTGCTGTGCGGTGCTCACCAGCTACCGAGGAGCCTCAGTGGATGGCATTAAAAGTAGGTCATTATGGCCTAATCTGCATCCCTCCCTTATTCGCTTCTCCAAAAATCCTTAGTAGGTAAACCCACTGCCCCACTCAGGATTTCACACCCTGCCCCCCACGCTGCCTAGCACAGGAGGGTTAGGAACTGGACTGGTCATTTGGGGAGGGTGTCATTGTCTCTCTCTTCTCTTCCCACTACCATTGCTTCATAAGTAAGACATCGTTTCGGTAAGTAAGGCCATGTCCGTGCTTGTTAAAATTACTAGAGATACATTTTAGGCGAACCAGTGTGAAATATGCAGCTAAAACAACCTGTGGTTGGATTTGCAGTGAAACAGTGGCATCTTCTATTTTTTTAGGTGCCTATTTCCTCACTAAATGATGCCAGCCCTAATGTTATCTGATCACACCCCCAGGTTTACTTCCCTTGATTTTAGAACACATTTACTCCTTTGCAGAATCTTGGCACTTTGCTAGGCAGGCTGGCTTTGGCACTGGGTCTACTACCCAAGAACTTGGATCTACAGATGGACTCAGGTTAGTGATAGAAGCCATGGAAATAAATCCAATAACCTAGACTTCAAAGGAACTTTGAAAGGGCCTGAAATCTTCATGTCTCTTGGAATTTACTGTTTGTTAAACTTCATAGATGTCAATTATTTTCTTGATAGGCAAGAAATTACAGAGTATTCTGGATGTTCTTGAGAAGAAATTGCTTTATATTTCATAATCTCTTAAGTGCTTTCATGATAGGTGCTCAATAAATTCTTGCCAATTGGTGGAAATGAAATCTGAAAGTTTGTTGTTTGATATTTATGTTTAACCTACCATATCACGACCCCAGAGGCAAAACTGACTAGAAGGAGGGTAGTATAGATAAAGCTGGACCAAATCAATATAAAATATTGGGACATTGATCATTATTGAAAATTCTTTATAAGTTTCTACTAGTATTTAAATAAATATTTACTATTCTATAGAATGTAATGTTGAACTTGCTACAAGAGAGTGAAAGACACAAATATTTATTTGATATACAAACATTGTGCCCATCACAGCTTTAAGAATTTAGGGCACAGTCACACCCAGAAATTATAGACTGATGAGCATTTTCACCTCTTTTCATTCACTATGAAGAGGTTTTGTGGAAGTTATGAAACAGGCATTCAGCGCTCAAGATGTTGGAATGAAATATGCTTTAGTATTTTGTGATTTTTTAAATAAAGTATTCCAAGTGAGGTTAATTAATGCATCCACTCAGTCTAATCAAAAGAAATCTGCCATGATAATAAATATTTAGGTAGTGACCACAAAGAAGAAAGTATGTATTCCTAAGGCAGAAAGAAATATATTTTTATATCAAATGTATATTAAAATTGCACATACCACCATATTAGATACACACAGTGTTATGGCTCATATATCATCTTGGAGAAAAATCAAAGTGGAAATTGTCCTTTGTAAAGAGTTACCAGTGTCAAGTGGCAGAATTCCAAGTGAGTGGATTCATTTGTCCCACAAGGAATCAGGTGACCAACTCTCATAAAAACTACTATTAACCTAAAAAATTAGGGTCAGTAAAAACCTAGTTCTAATTCACAAATCTGAATAAGCTAAACCATTAAACCGAATGAGCTCATCATGATACATTAAAGACCAAATAGAAGGAACTATGAAATTTGCGATTTTAATATGTTGATCGTATAAGAGCAACCCTTTTAATAGCACGATTTTATCATGGAACCTCACATATATTCCTTAAAACCAAGAAGGCATTCTAAAAGCATATAATCCATTCTTGTTTCATAGCTTATAACTCCATCTTGCTTGATTTAGTTGGGTAAAGCTGGCTGAAATGATGCTATTCTAGTATATCTCATAATGACAGTAAATATGACTCAAGCCACTCTTGTAGCTCAACTTCACATTTTGGTAAAGAATCCTCGTCCCACCTGCTGTTGGGACAGTAATAATGTCGAGGGCTAAATTCTAGGCTCAGCTCCTGTCTTATATCATACTCTGGATTACAACAGTCTACACCTATTTCCTTTCAGAAGATCCTAGCCCAAAACAAACAAGCTAGGGTCTGCAACAAAGAAAACAAAGAACAACCCGAAACAACCAACCTAATGAGGTCCTTACAGTGAAACAGGACTCAACAAAGCACCTTCTGTCATAATTAGTAATCTTCCTTAAAATAGGAAAAAAGCTTGTGGCTCTGAACAAAGATGGGTCAACTCATGTCCCACAATCGAGTTTCCAAGAACAGTGAACAGCCTGCAGGAATGAGCTATTGTGTTTTCTCTTTCAACTTGCAACATAATTCTATTTTCTGTTATTGCTTCCAATTTACAAATGCCAGAATAGTCAGAAACAGCTGATTTGAAAACCCCTGCATTTTCTACTGTGTTTGGGTTGGGGCGACTCCACAATTATCATTTGCAAAAGTGAGAGGCGGGTGGTCTGACATAGTCCTCAAATTGTGAAAAGACAACAGGCAATCCTCACAGGTGATGGTTTCTTCGACTGAAATCTCCTTTAGTAATTTCTTAATCTGGAGCTGATGGTCATTTGTTTTGACCATGAGGTAATGAAAAAAAAATTCTCAAAATGTACCCTCAAAGCCAATTGTGTACACTTCCTTTTCCTAGTGGGGAAAGTACAGGGGTTAGCACAAATAACACCCCCCCCCCTTTTTATGGCAAACTCTTATTACAAAAACATAAGCATGTGATTCTGTAACAACAATATCACACTCAAGTACACCATGACATTTTAGGTAAAATCTGCAAGTTAAAACTATCAATTATTACACCCATACTGCTACCCATAAGGCCAGTGACACTCAAACAGGCCTTACTTGTACTGGATGCTGGATACAAGGGCAGGGACTAGCCACTCCAGACCCAGGGACTTGATGGCCACCATCATTCATGCCCAGGGCAGCTGAGACCAACTGTACTCTGAGAGAGACGCTGAGAATTAGTGAGATGAAGATGTAGGGAAGGAAACAGCTGAATTCAAAACATTTTGTTGCTTGCTAGCAACTGGTTCACACATTTAAAAAAGTATTACTTACACTTTTTATCTGTGGGTCTCCCAAAGACCCAACATCCCATTACAATGAGTAGCGTTAGAGCAAAGTGCTCTCAAGGACTTAGTCATTTCCATGAGTGGTGGTCAAGGACTAGAGTTTAGCCGTTGTGATGATTTGGTGACCAGACCTAGATGGAGACTCCTATGTTCTGAGTGTTTGTTCTCCCTCCCAAATCATTTTGAAATTCTAATGCCATATGTGATAATATTAGAAGGTGTGGTCTTTGGGAGGTGCTCAGGTTATGGGGGTGGAGCCCTCATGAACAGGATTGGTGGCCTTATCAAAGGAGATCCAGAGAGAATCCTAGACCCTTCCACCATGTGAGGACACTGAAGACAGACTGCTGTCTGTGAACCAAGAAGAGGGCCCTCACCAGACGCCACAGTGCTGGTACCTTGATCTCGGACTTCCCAGCCTCCAGAATGGGGAGAAATAAGTTTCTATTGTTTATTAGCCATCTGGTCTGTGGTATTCCGTTACAGCAGCCTAGATGGATTAAGACAGAGGCTGCAGGTCTACTGGCAGGTTTATAATTTTGTTGTTTCAAAATCAAAATCCTTAAAGATTGTACACTTATTTTGAAAAAGACTCTGAACTCTGTGTAGGAGGAAGGTTGGGGGCACATCAGGGTCCCTCAATGCCTCCTTTCATGTCTCCAGCTAGTCAGCTCTACCAGACTGGAATACGGCATACAGACCTCTCTTACAGCTGCCTGGCCCTCTCTCCGGGAAGTCAAGCTTAAGTAATTCCTCTTAGAGTCTCAGCCACACCCTAGGTGTTTTGTCCTCACACATTGCTCCTGTCTCCTAAAAAGTGATGTGGTAAATACAAGTTGCTCCAGGATGTGACATTTCCATGACGTTCTTAGTCCCACTTAGAAAACAGCTCCCTAGGCAATAGCCTGCCCGGTCTGCCCTGAATTTAGCTGTTTCTGACATGCTTAATAGAAAAGAGAATCTTGTACATCAGGTTTTTTCTGTTCCTAGTACCAAAACGTTATGATTTGATTATATATGTATTTGTAAGGATAGAGAAGAAAAACAATCAGAGGTGTTTTACTACCTTAGTTCTTCAGTTAATAAAGGAATGGTCTTCAACTTTTTGTTTTAATTCTTTATCCTCAGTTAATATCTCTTCCAACTAAGAAAACCTAGTTTTACCACCTATGGTACCTGCATACCCACATACTAAAATACACAAATAGGAGGAAAGGGGAGAATTTTAGGGGAGAATTGCTATTTGGAGGAAAGAAGATATAATTTACTTTTATTTCAAAATTCACTATAAAGAGATAGGAAAACCTCAGCTCCACCTCCTGGATATGTGATTTCTACTTACATATGAGCCTTGCTAACATTTTAATGTTATTAACAACAAGAAGAAAGAAAAAATTCAGGTCTTTGTAATGAAGGGATTTTGCCTTTATTTGTTTTATTCCCAAGGCATCTGTGTCTATTTGCTTAATAACATTTAAAACTGTTAGATAGAAATCCTTCCAACTTTGGTGTTACAGTAATATTTAATCTGTTCTTTTTGGTGGCCAAAGTGTTTTTATTGATTTCAATCATGAAGACATACACCTTTTAAAAAATTTCTATATTAAAAATTTTGGGAAAGTATTAATATTTGTTAAATCTAGGTTTTGGCTGTTTAAGTTTTTAAGTTATTCCTTGTACTTTTAAATATGTTAGACAGCCTTCATAATGAACTAAATAATATTTTAAGAAGTAGAATAAATTGCACTTGAAATTATAATTTCTTTAGACATTCAATCAGAAAAAAATTTAGAAAACCTTACTTTAAATTTTACTTTAAATAAAGGTAATTTCCAGATATGCCTTAATAATTACATTAAAGGAATGTAATTCCTTTCATATTTTTTGAAGCTGATAAAATACTTCATATGCTGATGTATTATTTAGCCTTCTAATAGGGGATTGTAGCGCTTAACTCCAAACTTTTAGAGAGTCACGTACATGAAAAATTTGCCAAGCTTTCTCAGCTCTGCTCAGTTTCCTTGTGACTCGCCCACTGCTGGGTCCTTGGCCTGGGGCGCTGAGCTGGCCAAGGACGCTGCTGTGTGGGGAGGAGGCTGTCAGGATAGGATCTGGGGTAGGCTGACCAGTTAGGAAACTACCGCAATGAAAGCGCTGATGACATGCTTACTCTGGGCCAGATACTCTCTAGGTGGTGGGTCACAGAGGTGGGGAAACACCAAAATCAGAAAAGTCTTTGACCTCAGGGAATTCTTTTTTTTCTAGTAAACAAAAAAAGAATGGTGATGATAATCATTGCTATGGAGAAAACAAAGCTGGACCTTGTCCTAATGACAGAAACGTGATGGAAGAGCCTGTGTGTGTGTGTTTGGTTTTGGATAAACAAATCAGGACCATTTTTGGAGTTGGGAGGCGGTCAGTCCCACCCAGAACAAGGAAGACGTGTTTTTCATTTTACTCATTATCTCTGTTTGCCTCCCCAAATAAACAAATGTCTAGGAACTGATCCAGGACACAATTCATGCCCTTAACAATCCAGTGCTCAGTTGCTGGGAAGGAGGTAAAAAGGGGGAATGAAAGGGAAATGTGTGGTGAGTCTTTATGGTGGTAATTTTCATTCCTGTTATGAATTGACTTTTTGTCTCTTATATACCACTTTAAGTTATCGATATGAAATCTCATAGCCCAAGTGCCTAGGTAGCCAGCACAAACATTACATAAATACATACCCTCTGATGAATAAAAACTAAAATATTTCATCTCGCCAAAGTGTTCAGTTAAAAGTTAAAATTGAAATGGGAATGGGAATTACTGAAAAGGATTATTTTTTTAATGGCTTAGTGTTTGAGAAGTGGTTAAATCACACTAGCTACCTGAAATATAATTTTTTTTAACCTTTTAGCTCTCAAGTGAAAACCGGTTCCTCCAGCCAGAGTGCCTGTGTTCAACAGTCAGACAGGTGCCCTGCGCAGGCTCAGAGTTGAACGCCCTGGGTCCCACCACCGTGAGAGACATTAATGCCGGGCTACACTTCAGGTCATTATTGCAATTAGCCTCGTTCTCCTCAGGCCCTGTTTGGAAGGACTTAATGTTTTAAGTCCTGTTTATAAATGGTTATAAATGTTATTAGTCCTGTTTATAAATGGTTACCCTAATTCTATTGTGGGCTCTGGGCCACACGACTTGTTAGATCAGGGTTTCAGGAGACAATATCCTTGCGCTACAACCTTCTGGACCAAATGGAGGAGGCAGCGGTCCTGGCTCTAGACTCCCACGGTGGGGAGGGTCTCTCACTGGCAAGGCCGGGTCATCTGGTCAGAGTGCTTTTACAACACACACACAGGGCGAATCAAGCAAGGATCCAGCCCCTCTGGGGCCCGAAGAAGGTTCCGCTGAAATCCATTAATCCCTCCCACAGAGAGCAAGGGAATAGGGAATGAGGAACGAGGCACCGAGGTGTGGATGGAAGAAATGTGATAAGCAGCTCTATTTTGTTTATACCTCTAGAGGCTTAGGAACAGGGAGTTTTGTGCGGCTCAGACACATTGAGAAACTGCAATAGCTTTTAGAGGTTGATCATAAATACGTGGGTTTCTCTTTAGTCACATTAGACGGGGCACATTGTTTAATTTGAAAACTCAATAGTCCTTGTATGTTTTTAGAAAAAAAATTCTCCTTACACCCTGTGTCCTTAATGGCAATCTGATGAAGGCGCTCCTGCCCAGAATTTTAGAAGGAAATGACCTAATCGGGGATTCTAAGTAAAATTGAAACACACCTAAGCAGCTCACTGAGATTTAAATACATGGCTTCTGTTCACCCAGCTATGGTTAGTTATAAGAGAGAGAAATACACCCAGGGCTCAGCCCCGAGCCAAATTAGGAAATCAAGGAAGTTTCACTGGGGGTGCTTTTCTCTTCCTTCTTGATGACCTGTCAGCACCCTCCTCTCTCCTGCCTCCCTTCCTCCCCCCTAAACATGCACACGTTTTATCCAACATCTGTTCAGCTCCTGTTCTCAGGTTGCTGCCCCCAACTATGCTCAGCCACTAAGAATAACTGAATGGATAAGGACACCTAGGGAGACTCCTCTGAGGTGTGAAGTTCAGGTCCCAGGAAGGAGGAGCGTGCCGTGGAAGAGACAGGTTGTGGGTGGGTGTGGAACTCCAGGGAAGGACCTTTATCTGCTGCCTGTCACCTTGTCGCTCCATTGTCACCACAGACATGGCTCATGCTGACTGAGGTTACTGGATTTCGTTTCTAGTCTTTGTTTGCCTCTTACATTCTAAAATCTTTAGACAACTGGACAGAGTTCAAAATAAGCAATTAAAACTCTAAATAACCAACAGCATTAATTTTAAAATCTTCAAAATTGGCACTGGCTATGCCGAGTGTGGTTCCCAGAGCAGCAGCAGCAGCAGCACCTCCTTGCGGAGCTGGTTGGAGACGGAGAGTCTTGGGCTCAGCCTGCACCCACTGGGTCAGAACTTAGGAGATTCTCAGGTGTTTCATATGCATGTTAACGTCTGAGAAGTACTGCTCTGGCCCTTTATGGGTAAGTTATTGAACTTACCCATAAAGGACTTGAATTATGGACTCTTTCTCGATACTGGAAAGTACCATGCTAACTTGAAGACTGCTCGCCACACTTAACCTTGAAAGAATGCTTTGAGAAAGAAGTATTAGCATTGAGTGTTCCTGTTGAAGAGAGTTCTGATGGGGAAGGAGGTATGCCATTACCAGAGTGTTACGGTAACAGATTTGAAGAAAAGAAGGTGGCAAGGGGATGATGAGATAGATCCATTTCAAGTCAGAAGGATTTGCCAACTTTGGAGGAGGGGTCTCTGGGAGTGTTGTATGGTATAAGCAAAGTGAATGAAAGAGGAAATCTGAATTATTTGGACATCCAGCTATGGGCTACATCTCCTCCTCCTTGTGTTGGAGAAGTATAAGTTTCTAATGTGAGTTATTTCAAAAGTACCTTTTGATTGGTGGACTGTGTTTTCTGATGGCAGCACCCAGTCTGGATCTGACTACAAAAGTAATAGCTTTAAGAGGGTGAAGAAAAATTACACTCTAGAAGCACCATTATCAAATTCAAGAATAAGTTATCATTTAAACTTTGTAAAACATACCAGCAGTGAGCACTATGCTTTAGGTTATAGTTATCTGCTGGTGGCAAACTTCACATTGATGAAAATGACGGGCCCTGGGGCCATGCTTTCACTGACTCCTGGCCTAGTATCTGCTAGACTCTGAAGAAGGATGCCTCCGTGCTTGGGTCATTTTCTGATTGTGTTATAACATCCCAGCATCCCTGGGACACATTTTTCTTGTATTTTCTTGAATTGCACTTATATATAATAGTGTAGAACTAGACTCATCTTTTCTGTTCATTACTAAGATACTCAAGTAGCTTTGGAAAGAATAATTTACAACACACATAACATAAATTATTAAAATATGAGCTTTTAAAAGCATCCCTAATAAAAAAATTGTAAAAAAATACATAGCTGAATAGCTATAAGAAATTGTGCTATTTGGTAGAGAAATGATGGGATCTAGACATTTCTTCTTTTCCCCTTAAAAATTGTAATCTATTTTTGTAGTGCATAGTGTATTTTTTTCACATCTAACTTACTTTAATTTTTTTATTATTTTTTTAAGATTTTATTTATTTATCTTTAGAGAGGAAGGGAAGGAGAGAAGGAGAGACATATCAATGCATGGTTGCCTCTCGTGAGTCCCCATTGAACCGTGATCGTGTGGTTCGCAGGCCCGCGCTCAATCCGCTGAGCTACACCAGCCAGGGCTGTGCATAGTGTATTTTAAAGATGACCCCAAGACATTTTGCATCTCACATGCTTTTACAATGTGGTTTTGACATTCTTTCCAACAAAGGTTAAGGTCCACGGTGCTTCTTCTTGGCACCGGGCAGGCTTTAATGGCTGTTTTGACCAATGGAGTGTGGTAGAGGTGATTCTATGAGTTCTCAGGCTAGGTCACACAAGGTGATCGAAATTCCGCCTTGCTTGTTGAAATACTCGCTTGAGCTTTCAGCCTCTAAGTAAATGGCCCTGCTGTGACGACCTCCAAGTCAGCCCAGATAGAGTAGTACATGGCGGAGCTGTGAGACTGGAGACAGACTGTTCAACCATCACTTTCTCAAATTCACTGCATGAGCGACCTTGACTCAGAACCACTCAGCCAAATTCTTGACCACAGAAAAAGAATAGATAAAACAGTTGTACTTCTTTGAAGTTACTAAGTTAACTTCCTGGCCTATAACATTGTGTGTTTCCATGCCAGATGCCTGTGGCAATATCTAAATCTGAGATGTCATTACTGCTGTTGCAGAGGGGGGTGGCGTGGTCTAAGTGGCAAGGAAGGTGTTAAAAGAAGGGCAAGACTCAGAAAAATGAAGGGTGAAGGAAGCGGGGTGTTGGAGCACCCTCACGGTGAGGGAGAACAGCTCGGGCACAGCGGCAGAGGAGTAAATGCAACTCACACAGGAATTACCTTTGCTGGGCCAGACTGGCCACAAAGAGACTTAAGCTGCAGGAAAAATTCAGAGCCAGGATGTGGGGGGTTATTAAATGGCAGTTGAATTTTGACTTTCCTCCGCGGACAAGGAGGACTGATTGACACTTAATTTTATTTTTGTGGGGGTGGGAGAAGGAAGGCTGGGGTGTTTATTTAATTGCTGTTCATCACAGTTTTCAATTGGACATCCCATGTAGTGTAGCTGACAAACTTCATCATAAATATCATCTGAATACAATATATCCAAATCTATTCTTTTATGCTTGGTCTTCATAATTTGTTTCTCACATGGCAAGGGCATGTGCTCCCATGTTATAAAAGCACAGGGAATATTGCTCACAGCTGTATTTGGACCAGTCTACACTCCAAAGATTTCACCCTTTTTTTTTCTATTTTTTTATAACCATCTTTGTCACTTTCACTTCTTTCCTTCTTCCGCTGTTTGATTCAGCTGCAGCCGTATCCAATAAAACACAGCGACACATATATGGATCTCACAGAAAATCTGCTGATCACTCCCTCTGTAAACCTCGAATGTAAACAATAGAAGGACGTTTGTTTCTCTGTCATTTTTTTTTTAGCACATAAAGACGAAGAACCAAATCACTGTCAGGAAAATAGAGAAAAAGGAACTATGTTATGGCCGTCTGCTGGTTGGCTTTTTGGTGGCCATTCTCCTTTAATAAGGGCTGTTACATTTTGCCTGTTTCACTGGGGGCAAGAGAATTTCTAGCCTGTAATTTTCAAATTCCTCAGTGAGGAGACTCTACAGAAAGAAATCAAATCCTAGTTATTGAAATTGCTGGGGGTTCTTTTAGTCCTGCGATGCTTTGAAGTGCTGTAGTTAGAACACGGTATCAAAATAACACCTCAAAAATTGTTGTATGTGGAGGGAATATACTCAAGAATGTGCTAAGTACTGATTTAATAAAACTCTAAATGTGAATACTCTGTGATTTTGTAATTTTGAAAGGGGGATAGTGATAAAAAGTAGTTCACCACGCCACCCTTCCTTTCCTCCCTCCCTTTCTGTGTCCCCCCTGCCCCCGCCCCAACCATAACTGAGATCCACGCGGAAAAGGTCTCTGAGTGCAGCACACAATGGATTGTTTCTCAGTTTGGTTTTGGTTGGAAGAACATGTGCTTTGCCTTGATAAAAATCAGTTAGCTCTACCTAGATGCCAGTGCTTCTTCTATTTCTGAATATAACCTTTGTGTTTATAGTTTTCACAGCTGGAAAATGCATTTCTTGGTCAGTAATGGAAGGCACCAGAAATTATGTGTTTGTGGTCAATAGCAGGTGAGTGATTCTGGTCCCTTGTGGAGTCAGATGGACAAGGATCCAAATAGCAATACAGATGGATAATTTAGGCACCATGTGGTCCCCTGGGGTGTGTACTGCTAGAAAACATTTTCAGCCTGGAGTAATAAAAATGACAGACAGTCACTCAGCCCACATGGAATTGTATCCTGTCATCTGTAGTCAGGAAAATCTCTCTCTGAAGTCAGTGGGGGGTTTTAAACTGAGAATGGAACTTAGACTATGGCCCTTTAAACAAAGACAATAGAATTAATGTTTAGTAGAGCAATTCAGAACATAGTTCAGTGCTGCACATGAGGAAATTAAGTACACTTTTGCAATCTCCCTTATAACTGCATCAGCACATTGCTAGGTATCATGGTAGCCACCAATTTGTCAGTGGGGATGGACTGAACTGGCTTATTCATGGCATTCCACAGGGAAAATTGCTTTTCTTTTCTTCCCACAAAGAACTGCATTTCATCACTGATTTCTGGCCAATTAATATCAGCATGCAGTGCCAGACAGGTAGTTAAAAATAACAGCCTGTACTTAACTCTGAAGAGTTTTGCATAGAATTAATATCGGAATGAACGTGGTAGCTGAAATGCAAATGTTACTCCCAGGTTCCTGATTTGTGTTTTAAACATAGGGAGCAGGCTTTCTCTTTCTCCCTTCCCCTGACACACAGGCGTGTCAGCCTCCTTCACATGCTGATGGTGCCTACTGTGTAGACGATCTTGTGTAATATTATCACTTACCATCTTCAAACTATAGTTATTCAAGTTAAATTTCTATTTCAGTTTCCATTGTTCTCTTTTGGTAGACCATATATATGTGTGTGTGATACATATCTATTATTTCATATGATATATAATATATAATATGTATTAAAACGTCCAACACATTTATACCTTAGAATTAAGATTTTTTAAATATTTTTTGAGGCAGTGGGGTTGGTAAAGAATAGGTAAAGTACATGGGCTATGGGAGAGGGGCTGGGACTATTTATCTGGTGCCTCAGGATTAGCATTAAATGTTGGTGAAATGCAAAGAGAAAAATAAAATTAATGTATAGTAATTGGGAAATATAGTCAAGATGCAACTGTCTGGTTGTCAAACTTTTATCATTACAAGTATTGCTTTCTTCCTTCCTTACAATTTGCTTTTGCTTCTTCCTTGGTATATTTTCATTTTTCTTGATTAAGTGTTTGGTCAACGCTCCATTAGAATGTGGTTGGCCAATGGGTGCCGAGAAGTGTTCCGTCTCCTTTGCCACACCCTCTGACAGCACATTTTTTAGTAGAGGGATGAGCTGAAACACCCAAGCCAGATCACGCACCCGACAGTTCTCATTTTGCTGGCCGTTCATTGCGTTGCATGGCCATTGTCTCCCCTCATCCTTTCCTCCCAAATTGCAGACAGTGGCACAAAAATTCTGACAACAGTTCAATTAATGCTTTGCTCAGATTTTTCTTTCCTTTTTTTCCAGCTCATTCTGGACTTGCACAGTCCTCTGTATAAGTGCCAACAATCCACTAATCTTCTCAGAACCTTTTGTTGACACTATAGGTGCAGTCCTGTCTGCATCAGATGATTATGGCAGTGCATTTGCATACACAGGGGACAGTGAGTAAACGAACATAGATTGTTGGCTGACATGCCATCAAATAGGACACAGCCACAGACACCTCAACTGAGACTGTCGGGGCTGGGGACTAAAAATCAAAACAGATCTCCCGGAATCTCTTCCACTTGCTGCCCAGTGGCAATTTGTCCCGTTTTCTTTTGAAAACAAATGACTCCCAGATAAATGTCTTGATGTTATTTCTTAATGCTCTTCTGATCCCAGTGGCTTACATTCCTGTCAGAACCAAGTGTAAAAACAAAGTGAATAAAATAGATACCGCTGCTCCTCAGTTCCTGCTTTGAGAAGTGGAGTGAGACGGGTCTGGACACTGGATCCTACTGTACTCGGGGCCACTGGGTGCTTCTCTCCCTGCCAGCTCACTGTAATTAAAGAAAAGAGACATCAACGTGGCACCAGATCCGAGGCGCCGTCCAGTTGAAAAGGTCACTGCCGCAAATGAGCAATTAGTGCTCCCTGCTGTTGGGGAGGCTTTGGCTGCAGAAAGAGCCGCAGACACACAATGCCTGGCTAAACCAGCTTTGTAATCTGCTTGTCACAAGTCCAGTCATCAGGGGTCTGCCCTGAATCAGACAGAATAATGCTGTCCGGATTGGGAACAGTCAGATTTTCAAAATGCGGCGGTCAATGGAACAGAGCAAAGTGGTATTTCTTTTGTTGGTAGTCAGGATGAGGTGGACCAAGCATGGGAGCTGTGGTTTGGAAGCCTCATTATAAACCTTTAACATTTGGGAGCTGCTTTTCTGGCAGCCTCAGAGCCCGCCAGCAAAGCTTTGTTGCCTACTAAAACAGGGATTTGAAAAAGTGGATATGAATGCAGGGTTAAATCAACTGCATTGTTGGCACACTCTCTAAGAATCAGCTGCTTTATTAGAGATTGTTCTTAAGATTGTTTTCATTTAAAAGTTCAAACCTCTGCTTTGCCTTAATAAGGGTAGGAAATTGAAAGAGTAAGGGCATGGGGGCGGGGGGGAGGGTGCTTAGAGGTAGCAGGTGAGTGAGGAGGAATGGGCATGGAAGGGGGAGCGGAAATCACCCCCCCCCCCCCACCATCTGCCCAGTGCAGCCAAGCCTGGGCCTGTCCAATCCCCCACCTTCCACGCTACAGAGTGATGCAAGCAGATGGGGCTTTTGTGAGCCTCTCAGGGGCCAGGGGTTTGACCTTGAAGGCAGGTGACCTCCTTTCCAAGGTAGCCTGATATAAACTTCATTTCTTTGCCCACTCGGTCAAATCCAGAGAGAGAATGAAGACAGTTCTCGTCTTATCAGCCCCAAAGGCAAGGTTTTGTTTGATATCACAGACAAAGCTCTGAAACCGCAAGTGACAAGAGAGGCTCCAAACAGTGAATCACCTCAGGTTTTGACACATGAATGAGGGTTTTCCCTTCTGTGTTGTAAGGGAAGCCTTCAAATTGTAAGGTAAAATGATCAAGCTCTTTGTGTTTCATAAAGAGGAAGGAGTCAGCTGCCCCCTCCACCCCCTCCTCCTCCGGGTGTCTCCTGGAACTCATAATGGGCCCAATTTTATGTAGGCTAAGGCTTGATTTTGAATGCTAGGTTGTGGGTCTTCTGACATTTGGAACTGTAAACACATGCCTCTAAGATTAATTTAGTAGTTCTTCATACTGGTTGCGGCGGTAATTACAGGAAAGAACACTTCAATTGTTTTCTCCTCCGCTTTCTTTATAAACTCATATGAAATTCTGCCCTGACTCTGTGTATGTTTTCGTGCATGTAAATCTGCCGTGACTACTCGGTAATAATTTGAGCTCTCTCTGATGTCTGTGTGGGTATGGGGAGAGCTTTATGCTGGCAGGATTGTTTTATTTCCTTGCAACTGGCCGAGAGAGTAAGAGGTACATTGAGAAGGGTCGAGCCAGCCAGGAGATAAGGAGTTGTGGGGGAAGAGCAAACTTTCACCTAACCTCAAGCTTCTCCTGGCTGGTCTAATAATTGCACAGACATGAGACAGATTAGCAGAAGGAAATAACCAAATTCAGTACGTGCTTGTGTGGGGGAACTCCATATACCTGAGAGAGCTCAAGGCGCCACATACTGGAGTGATTCACAGATGGAAAGGCAGGTCGAGGTACTGGACACCTCCAGAGCTAGAAATGAGGTAATGCACCTGGAAGGATGGGGGAGGGGCAGGAGACTTCAAAGGGCCATTGTGGGATGATAAGAACAGACATTTAATAAGTAAAAGTTTGCCTTGCTCTATAGATAGTTCAAAAGAAGTTATCTCTGAGAATGTCTTCTTATGAGCAAGGTCCCTGACTTTAGATATAAGTGGTTGAAGGGAGGGGCAGAAGTTTCTCTTGAACCTGCAGGTAAAGTGCCTTCAGCTCAAACCAATCCGCATACCACAGAGGCTCATCTTTGGGTGACTCGTTCTGGGTCCCCACCGAGTGAACAGAATGGGTGCCTCGGGGCAGTCTAGGTGCTGGGGAACTGCGGGGCTCAGAAGTCGCCTTAGTGAAGTGGAGCCGTGAAGCTTCTCCACCTCGCCCAAGACTTTCCTCGGCTCATCTCTGATGGGGGTACTGTTAGAAGGCTCCATCTCATGCTCTGCTTCAAACTCTTTCCAGACTAGACTTTCCCAAGTTTGGTTTTTTCAGATTCTATTTATCCATTTTTATTACACTGCTTGCCTGAGCCTCATGGAGGTTGAGACAGCAGGCGGTGCTTAAATGCCGCCTTTCTTTCCAGGAGCTCGGCTCATGTCACGGAGGCATTTTGTTGCCAAGCCTTGAGTGGGTCGCACAGAGTTGCTATCACTCTTTCAACAGGAACTAAGTTTATAAGCTTGTAATTAGTGTTTAATGTTTAATATTGACACAGAGCTTTATAAAGCATTCTACAATAAGAAAGAGGAGGAGAATAAGAAAAATAGGAGAGAGAAAGCTAGAAAAATAAACTTTCCTTCTAAATAATTTATGGAAGTTTTTAGATTATCACTAAGGTATACCCTGAAGCATATTCTTATTGTTTTTATATAGAAATAAATAATTCCATTACTCTACAAGTAACATTATTGAATGCTTTATTGAGTCCAGGTGCTATTATGCTTAGGGATTTTGGTTGTAGCAAGCAGAAGCTTATTAATGTGTGTATATCATGCATCCACGGAAGATACCGAGGGAACAAGACAACTCTCTGAAGTGGCCCAAGCCACTAGCTTGAATGATGTCTTTAGCCAAAGATGAAAGAAAAACACGTAGGTGTCTGGGGTGGGGGTGGGGTGTGGGGAAGTAAAAGGAAATCACCAGGAAAAACTGGGGTAAACAAGGGTAATATTTATATGAATTTAAGCAGGTGCCTTCACCATTGATAACATTTTGTGTTTGAGTCATCCTCTTCCTTACAGACTGAGATTTCCTTTATAAGTGTAAATGTTCCCTTACAAAAGGGTAACTTCTACCGTGGTCTCAGAGCTTCCATTTCTCAAAATACTCACCTCAAAATAATCTTTAACCTGAGTGTGCATTTCGGGGTGGCACATTCTGCTACACCTCATACTCACCAGGCTGCCTTCTGCCCAGGCTCTGGCTCTTCGTCCTTTTCCTCTTACTCCCCCCCTTTCTTCTTCCCCTTTGGGTGTGGCTCACTTCTTTTTGTTCCTAACTTGTTTGTGAAGTTTTTAGAGACCAATAATGATAGTATTGACATAAGAAATGTCTAAAACTGTAGGGAATTTTTATGAGTTTATTTGAGTCAAATTGACAATTGCCCGGAAGCAGAATCTTGGTGGAGTGAGGAAATGCTCCCAAGAATGGCAGTTTTGCAGCTTATTTTGTGCATTACAATCAAGAGGAGCTGTGAGAAAGGTTACATGGAATTCTTCTTCTGAGACTGGATACAGAGTAAATGGAGAGANTTACTCCCCCCCTTTCTTCTTCCCCTTTGGGTGTGGCTCACTTCTTTTTGTTCCTAACTTGTTTGTGAAGTTTTTAGAGACCAATAATGATAGTATTGACGTAAGAAATGTCTAAAACTGTAGGGAATTTTTATGAGTTTATTTGAGTCAAATTGACAATTGCCCGGAAGCAAAATCTTGGTGGAGTGAGGAAATGCTCCCAAGAATGGCAGTTTTGCAGCTTATTTTGTGCCTTACAATCAAGAGGAGCTGTGAGAAAGGTTACATGGAATTCTTCTTCTGAGACTGGATACAGAGTAAATGGAGAGACACATACTTCTTTTACATCGGTGGGAACAGGATTGTGAACAATTAACATTTACAGCACAGACAGATGGTGTTTGGGCAGCAAGATAACAGTGAGAGGTCTGTGGTCTCCTGCTCTGGTGGGAGATGCTGCCCTGAGGGGTCTGGACAAAAGAGGGTTCACTCTGACTTTCCAAAGGTATGATGCAAAAAGGACAATAGGCAGGCTCAGTTAAAGTAGAGACTGACCTTTGTCAGGGAAGATGCCGGCTAGGACATGACTACCTGCCATGACTCACTGTTAGAGAGTTTTATTTTCAGACCGTCCTATGCGGTTACTTTCATCTCTGAGTTCGGAAGGCATCCACACAGGCCCCCCCTGAGCTTGTCAGGGTTAGTCTGTGACCTCTACCGTTTTTGTCCACAGTAGCGGGCGTTCCTTGAGTTCTCCTTTGGGCTGGGGGCTGCTCTAGGCATGTTAAATTTAACCCCCACAAAACTGCTATGAGGCTAAGTATCGTTTGTAACTCTACTTTACTTTTGAGAAAACCCAGCCAGGTTAAGTAACTTGCCTCGGGCCGCACAGTTGGCAAATGGCAGGGTTAGGATTTATACCCAGGGCCATGTTTATAACCTCTGAGCTCTCTTTCTCTCTGAGTGAAATGACAGCCTTATGCAGAAACTGTATATCTGTATAAGCAATAATGGGTCTGGGAGATTTTTCTATACCAGTGAATTCTCAATTACTCTTTTTTCTTGATTGTTGTATAGTTCTCCATTTTATAGATGGGTGACATTTTATTTAGCCATTCCTCATTGCTCAACATTTTTGTTGTTACTACTTTCCCACCATAAATATTTACTGCAAAGCCAAGCCTTGTACTTTTAGTTTCATGAATATATATGCATGCATTTCTTAATGACGTAGAAGAGAACTGGGAATTTTTGCACCGATATGGTATAATATATATTACCAAGTGGCCGTCAAAAGGCTGCAGTAACTTCCATTTCAAACCTACACCGTGTGAAAGTACATATTTCCCTTTTGTCTTGTCAACACTTGGTGTTATTGATGTTTAACATTTTTGTCAACTAGATGAGAAAAAAATTGATATCCCATTGTTTAAATTCACATTTCTTCGCAGGCATGGTGATCACATTTTCCCCATTGCGATTTAATCTTTGTTTTGCTGCTGTGAGCGGCCATTCTGCATTCTATTGCAACCAGGATTTTCCCAGGCCATCCCATCTCGGGATGCAGATGGAGGCACTTGACCATCAATAGCCCACGCCCAGCACAATGCCTACAACACAGTCAGAACTCAATAAGTAATGATTGGTTGAGTATCATCCAAATTCCACTGACTTCTGGCTTTACCTACTTCTGAAGGGCCTCTAGTCTCCTAAAAGTTAACTGTCCCCAGGTGTATCTGGGAGTCATCGAGGTCCAGCTCACACGTGATCACAAGCGTGCCTGTTCAGCTGGCGGCGCCAGAGCCCTGCCGGGCATCGCAACTTCCAGTAGTCACGTTACCATCTGGCGCTGCTCTTCAACTCCAGGCTCCATGGTGTCTCCTGCCCCTCTGTCGGGCACCCTGTTCCCTCCCCATGGCATTACTGATCCCAGGGACTGCCTCGATGCATGTTCTGACCTGGGCCTCGGCTGTGTGGTGGAGGTCTAAAGCAAGCAGAGGAAGAATGGCTAGCTCCTTCTCAGGTTTCAGGGTGTAAGAGGATCCTGGGAGCAGTGCCTCCAGCACCCTATTTTTTTTAAAGTTTAGAGAAACAGGGTTTTTTTCCCCAGTGTTTACCTACAAACTCTCTCTCTTTTAAATGAAACACATTTCTAGGAAGCAAAGTTAAATGTCTACTTACTTTTCCTCTGGGGTCATTTTTTTTTTCCTTCAGAGTGACCCCAGCTCCATGCAAATCTTTACCCACTCTGTTTTACCAATTCATCGGACCATTGCAGACAGGCACCAGGCTCTGCGTCCCCAGCTGGGGTGGCCTGGGAAATGGATTGGGCTCTCCAGTCTTGCCATCTCCCCAGCTCCATGAAATCCCCTGCTTTGATTTGTTAGAAAATATAATTATTCATAAAATAAATTGTTTAATTAGGGCCCAAAGTAATGATTTTGAGATTTTTATGTCAGGAATTTTGGGGTAACTTTGAAAAGACGATCTCTACGGAAGATTTCTCCCTTTACTCTGCAAACATGTATCTGACACCTACTCTGCTGTGGTGCTGGGAAGTAAATACACAGCCATACCTCTAAAGGGTTGATTAAAAAGTAAGAAAGAAGAAAGAAAATGAACGTAACCGAGCATAGCACGTACTCTGATACTCATACCCTAATGGTCTGGCAAAGATTTCGAGGGTCTGCAAAGCAGGTCACGGTGAATTCTATCATAGGGGGACAGGAAACCCTCCCCGTCAAGGGGATGCCTCAGCTAAAAGGATTTGATATTTTAGACACGGGTGGCTGAAGTTAAGATGCTTTTACTGCTGTCAGACTTCAGCCACAATGATTGATAGTGGCTCAGAGAAGATCTGACCTCTAATTGACATGTAGCCTGCAACTAAAACCAAACCAAACCACTTCTGATACATGTGAAGACATTTTCAAAGGCTGGTAACAGAAGCTTTGTGAATATTATCCAAAAATGCTCTGCCGTAACAGGAAATATTGGGGTAACATGAAGTAAGACAAACTTTCAGAAAGCCCCTCAGAAACTCGCTATCAGAAGTTACTTTGGGAGAAATCTGATCATCATGGCAAAGACGCAATCAATTCATTTGCCCAGCCAGAGTTGGTCTATGTCTTTATATTTTCATAGTCTGTATCTTTAAATTTCTATATTTTATAGTATTTATAGCCTATATCTTTTTGTAAATGGGCTTTGCATGCAATAGAAAATAACTTGGATGAGTTCAAGCATTTCTGATGCTTTCTATCTTCTAGTTCCTAATAAAATGTTTTTTTTTTTTTTTTAAAAAGAGATGCTTATAAGTGGAGGGTGAAAAGCTGGAGAATGCAAACATCTTTGTGATGGTTCTTGTTTTATTTTCAAGGTCAGAGCATAATATACAGCTATACTCTTTTGGAACTTGTTTTTTTTTTTTTAATTCTCACCTAGGACATTTGTTTCATTGCTTTCAGAGAGAGGGAGGGAAGGAGGAAGAAAGAGAGAGAGATGCACCCTGACCAGGGATCAAACCTGCAATGTAGACATGTTCCCTGACTAGGGGTAGAACCTGCAACCTTTTGGTTTAAGGGACAATGCTCCAACCAACTCAGTCACACCAGCCAGGGCTACTCTTTTGACATTTTTAAGAAAACAGCTTAAAACTTACTTTGTTCTCTAATTTTGGATGCTCCTAAATGAACCTAGAAAAAGAAGGATGGAGATGAGAGGTTGAGATGAGTAAGCATTAGTCACTTGAGAGAAATATATTTACAGACATGTTCATTTATTCATACAGCAAAGGCAATGAACTTCCATGTACTGGGCATTGAGCAAGAGGTAGGGCATGAGAAGATAATATGATGTCTTTCTCTTTAAAGAATTTATAGCCTACTCTGGTAGACATGGACCTAATGTATAATTAGAGTACAGTAAAATAAGCACCCTCTTTCTGGACAGTCTTTTACTAGATTCGAACTATGGCCAAATTGTGCGTTCTGTGAGTTTACGGGTGGGAATTGCTGACCTCACTGGGGGAGGCAAGGAGACTCCACAGAGAAGGCGATGTTTTGTGGATAAAGAAGTATATGAGTTATACATTTCCCCCTGAAAAACTCCTTCCCAGGAAAGAAAAAAGCAAAACATATACAATAAAAGTGTTGCAAGAGAATGATGTCCAAATGAGAAGCAAACTCAAATATAAAAGGATTTCTTGTACTTAATGATTTTTGACAAAGAGACATTCATTTGCCCGAGTACTTAGGGCACTGGATTCTTTTTTGATCAGCAGAAAGGTGATCAAACTCATGACCCATGAAGGAAGGAATATAACTCTGGCACCCTGCTTGGCTCTGCAGTGAACACTATTTTACATGTCCTATTAGCCTAAATACTTTAATTGGTTTTCAGTCTTCATTTACCTAAATCTCATCTTCAAGTTGAAAGAGAATGAGCAAGTTTAGTATAATATATTACTTAGGGTTAACTAAATCACTAACAACAGTAAGATTAAGGTGGTTGTCTCTGTGAAGTAACACCCCAGGGTGGAAAGACATGGAGATAAGGACAGTTTTTAACACTTTAAAACTAGTTCTCTGGTATTTGGCAGTTTTTAAATAATGTTTATGTATTACTATGTTTTTTTTTTTTAAAAGGATTCATTAAAACTCTAAGATATAAATAGTGTGGGGGCAAAAAAATATTACTACTCTTCCTCCCACCTTGTAAATTCTTCTAGCTGGGCCAATAACCACATTAACAGAGTGATTAACAGAAAAAAATCAAAGTTTAATACATGCACATGGAGAATTTATACAGACATGGTAACACATCCATGACAATGCCAAAGACAGTGCGTCACTGTTGGTTATATAAGGCAGTTTTGGACAAAGGAGAAAGGGGGTGCAGCAGGGTATTCGATTTCAGAAGTGAGAATGGGCGATTGACAGGCAGCTGAGGAAGAGCGGAACATACGGGGCAGGAAAACCCTTGCTAGGTGACTCGGAAACAGTGGGACTAGCTAACGGACCCCTACCTGGAGTACTTGATTTGCCCAGCTTCATTTAAATTAGGATAAGGCAGCATCCTAAGATCCCCTTCTTGTACCAGGTTTCTGTCTGAATCCCTTTCTGTCTGAATTCCTCAGAAGAGGAAGGGTCAAAGGTTCTGAGTCTTTTGTTCCTTAATAAACAGCTTAAACTCAGTATCCCAAACAGTAGCTTCAAGCCCTGGCTGATGTAGCTCAGTGGATTGAGCGTGGGCCTGTGAACCAAAGTATCGCAGTTTGATTCCTAGTCAGGGCACATGCCTGGGTTGCAGGGGGGACACACTTGAGAGGCAACCATACATTGATATTTCTCTCCTTCTCTCTTTCCCTTACCCTCTAAAGATAAATAAATAAAAATTTAAAAAAAGGTAGCTTCAAGGTGGCAGAATTTTAGTACCTTCAATAGGTCATTAAATTACTTCAATAGGTGGAATCATAATTACTCAAAATGACCATCCTTAGCTATCTGAAATCTGTAGATCCAATAAGTACTTTCTCTACTTTTAAAAGTAGAGAAAAAACTGATAAAACTGCATGCCTCACTTCTCATCCTTACTCACAAAGGGGCATTTCCCACTATGCCACGGGCTTTGTGTTTTTAGTGTTTTAGAGTTATATTATGCCCCCTCAGTCCCTCATGCCCCCGACTTTCTTTTCCTGCTGCCCTGAGAGAGGTAGAAGGGAAGGAATTGAAGAAATATGGTTCAGTAGCCATTTGTCTAGAAGACAAATGGTTACAAGTACTTTTGCCACTAAATTATGCTAATGTATCTACTCCATAATCCAATCACTATCTTCTAAATGACAAGGGACCCTAGTGCCAAAGGAACTGTAGTCAATTTTCTCTTCTGTCCCAATAGATCAATTATTCTTTTTATCCTGAGGTAAAAGAATAACTTTTTTCCCCTAGAACTTGGGAGGGCTCTGAAGGGCACACCACCCACATGATCTGCCCAACTATTATCGCTCCATCAGAACTGGCTGAGATCATAATTACCCGAGTCATCCCATTCTTCAACTCTGCGTTCCAGCATGTTGGGGACTCCAGCCACCTCAGCTCGTTCAAGTGTCAAGATTCATACAGGCTGCCCTTTATTTGCCCTCTGCATGAGGTGATTCCACATGCTGAAGAATCTATGGGCCATTGCCTTGGAGTCGGTTACTGGGCTCCAAAACCCAAGCCTTTGAAACAAATGTCTCTATCTCTTACACAATCTATGAAATAGATGGCATGAAATATTCTTATTTTTAAAAAGTATGAAAGTTCATCACACTTTGGTTTCTGAAGTAACACATATACACGGACAAAAAATTGGAAAGTGCTGTGGATAGGTTTCTCACTACTGGGTAGTTGGTCCGTACAAAGATCCAGGAATAACACACGAATATAAGGCACGTGCTTTTTAACGCTAGTGAAGCTTGGAATTGCAACCACTGTAGAATGTCCTGTAAAGTGAATAGAAGGTCAGAAAACCTGCCCCCAAAGAACTGACTTTGAAGATATTCCCCCCTTTTCTCTTGTTTCTACCATAGGACACTATTAATTTGCCTTGTTTGAAAGGTCATGATGTGTGTGTGTGTGTGTGTGTGTGTGTGTGTGTGTGAGAGAGAGAGTGAGAGTGAGAATAGGGGAGAGGGGATCCTGTTTAGCTTTGCAGAGTCCTCGCACAACCACTACCATTCTGGCAGGAGTGGCTCTAGCATCCTGGCTGCGTCCTCAGGGTGGTTTTCTCGGGTGCTTTGCTCAATCTCTGAACATTCAAAGGAATGTTATCAGTGATTTTGTATCCTTTGAAGGTATGTTTGGATTTGAAAGACTGTCGAAATGTATTTGGAGCCAATCCTGATGAATAAATGGGTGGATGATGAATCTGGAAAACAGAATATTTAGAGAAGTGATGAAACACAAATGATCCTAAAACTATTCTCTCAGCAATGCACATTTTGGAATAAATAGAATATTTAACACCCAGTGGTGCCTTGAAACGAGATTTAAATTTGTTCACTTTAGAAACTAGAGAGAGGCTATCAGGGGCCTGCCTCTCTGAGAAAATGCAGGTGGGTGGCAATGTTATTTTCCCACATGAATAACTTGGGGACTTTCTCAATACTCTCATCAGATAAGCGGGGGATATCACTCCTAAGGTATAGCCTTCTGGCTCCTTGTCTTCAGTTCCCAAATCTCTAGGAATTCACCTGGCCTTCCCAGCAGATATCATTAACCTGTGGAAAGAAAAAGGGAAATTTGATCTGCTTCCACAACTTAGGTAGAGCCTGTCAGATCAGTTCATTGCCTCTCATACACACCTGGATGGGAAACGCATGTACCTAGACCAGGATGGAACCCACAGCCTATGTATGTGACCTGAGCGGGAATCGAACTGTAATCTTCTGGTTACGGTGTGATGCTCCAACCAACTGAGCCACACCAGCCAGGGCTATGAATCTTTTTAAAACACAGTAAAGAGAGAATTTATTTTTTATAGTAATTTGCAGGGTATCATTTTCTCTGACATGAGTAGAAGAGATATTATTTATTCTTATTTGATATATGGAGAAAAAACAAGACTCAAGGGCTTAATCAACCCGCCCATATTCTCACAGCAAGAAAGTGTCCCCATGCCCAAGACTTTTGGCCTCACATCCAGTGTTCCTTGTATTCACTACAGTGAGGTCTGAGTCCCTCATCTGTTCCCCATGAAGCAGGGAAAGGAAACCAAATTAACTGGCTATATCCACACTCTTTTTACCAGCAGACATGTGGACTTATATGATGGACCTCTTTTAAAATTTCCTTTCTAATGCCCAGGGAATCTAGATGTAAAACACGAGTGTGTTCTGTAATATACTGCAGCAATACTGGTGAAGCCAGACCATAGCAGGGTGACATATTTATATTTGGAAAGACTGGAAGTCATGGCAAATTGGCTCTCATGTCACCTGTAATTGTTGCCTTTTAGAGGAGAGATACTTAAGTTTATCATCACTGTGTAAAAGGAAATGGCTCCCTGGAAACAAAAATAAACATGCCTCTTTTCCCAAAGGGTCCTGACACTGATAAAGAGGGGTCTGAAAAGAGGCCTCACGTGGGTACTAATTACTTCTCTGACTGCTGAGATCCTAGACTTTTCCCTTCATTCGTAGAAGGACTAAATTTAAGGGACCATTGAAACTTAATTGATTGCTACAAGATTTGTCTGAAGCCAGTGTTATTCTTTTGGAGTTTATAATCATAAATAATTTGCCTGAAGTCACATTTCAGGTCCTTAGCGATATCTGGCGCAGAAGGCGAACAGTGCGGTCTGGAGTTAGAGCCCCAAGGAATCACTGCGAAGCCTGAGCCTTGAAGCCCTTCCACTCGATACCAGAACTAATTGTGAACATAGATCTTCTAGGCCCAGTATCACCACTGGGCTCCTCGCTTAGAACAAGTGCTTCTCATACAGAGTAAGACAAGACTCAGTTCCTGCTATGACCGGCTTTACAATCCTACAGTCAATGTTCTTCCATTTAGAAGGGAGAACCTTTCATAAAAATGCTTATAACATGAGCACTAAAGAAACAAACATGACAGGAACACGTTTATGGAGGTGTTTAATTCATGCAGGATTTAAAAGTTTTATTTACATAAAAAATGTATGCTTGTCAATATCAGCTTCCTGTCGCCACCTCTTCTATGCCCTTTTATTACGAAAGACAACACTGCCCAGATAACATGTATTTCATAAACAGTAGCCATTTTGAGACTTTATATGGAAAATCTGGGACAATATTTTTCTTCCAAATTCCCCAGGACAAAAATCAGATGTTGTTTCACCAGGGCGAGTGTGAAAAGGATTTCTCCTAATGTATATACATACATAAAGTAGAATGCCTGAGCCTATTGGTAACACTCATGCTTGGGTACATAGTAACTGTTTGTTTTGTTGGTTTGATTTGACTCGCTTCTGAATTTTTACAGAATTGATTTATTGAGCCAAAACTCAGATCATTATGGCCCAAAAGTATAAGTCAAAGTCTAAAACTGACCAGTAAGCAAAAAGAAACAGACGAAGTGAAGCAGAAAAGAACAAAAGTATTTGTTTAACTTTCAATGATCACATAATTATATGACATGCCAATGGGAAAGTCTACAAACAACTTGGGGAGAGATCTGTGAAGCTGTTCTTTTTATTCCTAGATGAAAGACAGACCTAAAGTAGCAAATAGTTCAGAGAGTGGTGGTTGTATAGCACCAAGTTCAATGTTAAGGCTGCTGGTCAAATTTGATTTTGACTCTTAACTCTGCCTCCCTTTGCTGATTTTCTTCTAATTTAGCGATTTGGTAGTACTTTAATGTTTTAAAATATATTGTTCCCCATTACATTAAAAAGGACATTTTAAAAAAAGGCCCATCATATTAGTCACATGAGTGCTAACAAAAGAGTGTGGGTATTTCCAATTAATTTGGCTGCTTCATGGGGAACAGATGAGGGACTCATACCTCACTGTGGCAAATACAAGGAATACTGGATGTGAGGCCAAAAGTCTTGGGTGTGGGGATACTTTCTTGCTGTGAGAATATGGGCTGGTCGATTAAGCCCTTTGACTCTTAGTTTGTTTTTATTTTTTTCCCCATGTATCAGATAAAAATAAATAATATCTGCTTAACTCATGTCATAGTGTGCTGGGAGTGAAATGGGGTACTCAGTGAACAGGCACATTGTGAACTGTCACCCATGGAGTAAATGTTGGGGTAAATTAGTTTCACGCCTTTGGTTATACGCCATTGAAATGACTCTTGGCTAACCAGAGCTAGAAAGGATTGATTGGAAGGATACCAGAGGCCCACAGAATGCTAGGAAGACCTGGAAGACCATGCTGGGAATGTGGCAAGACACACGGCCGCTCCCATCTAGCAAAGAAGCAGGGCTCTGTAGAGGCCCCAGCAGGAACCGTCCAGGGGGCAGAGTGGAATTCCAGGATTTTTGCCCTCTGCTCAGATTTAAATACTGGGGAAGGGGCACCTGGTTGGCTCACTCTGAATCTTGCGCTAGTCCCTTCTGTAGGGAAGGGCATGGCTCCTGGTTACTACCCCACCAGACGTGTCCAAGGTAGAGGAAGTTATTTTTTAGAAGCAATCAGAAGGCTGACAGACACTGAACAGATGCTGGGCTCCCCCCAAATCCACAAACGTGAAATCAGTATTCCTTATTTCCCAGTTTTGGGAATAAAATTTATACATTCGAGTGCAATGACTGAGGCTGTTTCCTGTGATTGAGGGCATGGCATTTTTTTCCTTCTTGGGGTGTCTCCTGACAACCACAAAGAACAAAGTGATTGCTCAGACTGAAGGGTCAATCTTGACTACCACGGTCTCAAACGGAGAAGAGAAAACCTGAGATCTGGCTCTGGGGAATGCCACTGATGTCGCTGCCCATCGTGACCCTGTAGAAGTCCAGAGGGTTCGACTGGCCTGGCCCTGGTCTCCTGGTCCACTGCTTAAAGCTGGGGTTGTCTGGGTCCCAACTGCAAATGAGGGGCCTGTCGGCTGGAGAAATGTGTTGTCTGTTATCCAAACCTGCTGCCAAGCTGGGGTCCTGACTGTACATTTTTTTCTGTGTGTAGAGGTTGAAGAGGACACGTCCTTGTCTCCATGTCCCCCAAATCCCTCAAGGCTTGGCCATGGTGCTGGTGATGGGGTCCAGAGGAATTCTTGTCCTTTAAAAAAATATTTTTTATTTATTAATTTCTGTAAATGGGGGAGGGAGGGAGAAAGAAAGGGAGAGAAACATGGATGTGTGAAAGAAACATTGATTGGTTGCCTCTCACACCCCCCCAACTGGGGACCTGGCCCACAACCTAGGCATGTGCCCTGACTGGGAATTGAATCAGTGGACTTTCAGTTTGCAGGCCGGTGCTCCACCCACTTAGCCACACTGGCCAGGGAAGGAATTCTTGTCTTAATCATAGGCTGAGCCTTGACCTCTCCTTTCTCCCTATCTCTGTGCTCGAGGGCAGAGGAAATCCCCCCATTCTTCTGTCTTGAGGCCCAGCTCCAAGTGCTACCATAGCAAAAGTAAATGATTTTCCTGGGATGACACTATTTTAGAGGGCAATTTTCACTGTTTATACAGTCTTTTTTAAAGACTCAGAGGGAAATACAAGAATGTTATGCTGCAACAAGTATGTTCTAACCACTCCTTCAGATGAGAGAGCAGCTTGGTTTTGAACAGCAACTGTGTCAGAGAAAATTAGGGCAGTTAAAAGATGGAGCAAAACACAGCTAGGGAAGCATGACTGGTCAGTTCACTGAGGTCAGCTGCGTGTCTTCTTGTCTGCCTTCTCCTGCCATGCTCTTTACAAGATTTGCCTGTTTTTCCCCTTTGAAGATGGAAAGCTCATTTTTCCATGGGTCCCTGCGGGTACCCAGGTTGATGTAATCGAGTAACGAAGCAAAGAGATAGTGCCTGAGCTGGTAATAGAAGGACAGCGGTGGGGGGAAAGACAGCTGAATTTGAAGTAAAAGTCCGTGGTAGACACTAGAGACAGTGTGGAGACTGGTCTCTCAGGCAAGGCCAGGAGAAAATTCTGGTGAAGAAATATACTTATGTGTTTTCCCCCTTCCCACCCCAAGACAAGCGATAGTGATTTTGTGTAGAAGCATGGTTAGGACATGGAAGTCTTGTTTTATTCTCAGGTTTCTTGGCCTTCTGAGCTGATTCCAAATACCAAGTCACTTGTACAGAAGATAGCAGTCCTATATTCAGATGAGCCCTTTTTGGACATTCAGGGAGACGTGAAACAGACCAGAGCTGCTGGGTCCCACTATGCACTGGGTTAAGCTGCCCCGGGTCAGGCGGGACAGCTTGTAAAGGTCAAGTAGTTACTGGTCTGGCTGCCAACTAGAAATGTGCACATTCAAGGTCTGAGCTCATGCCCTCACTCAAGATGTTTTTTAATAAAAAAAAATTTGATAGAAACTTCAGTTTAGGATGATGCCAGGCCTTCCTATAATATATTACCATGTAGAAATATTTCCAAGGATGTCACAAATGGATTCTTTGGGAAACTTTCTCCCCAAATGTTAACTGGCCCAGTGTTTGCTGTGAAATCAGAATGCATGAGAATAATTGAACCTGCTGGGAAGATGATAGTTTGGAATTTCTGCTTTCCAAAGCATTTTACAATTTCAGTCTTTTCCCCTCCTCCTGAGAACTCTGTTTCCTATGGTATCTCTACCTCTCTACTTAGTTACAAATGCCTCCAGGCTATATTCTACAGCTCAGCCAGCATGCTGTCCAACAAAAGTTATGTTCATTTATAATACATTTCACCTACTTGGCAGGGGTTTATCAATAGGCTTTGGTTTATCAAACAGAAAGATTAACATCTAGTTTGTGCATTTGCTTTTTTCTCTGACACAGATGTATTTTTTAAAAAAATCAGGACATCTTGTTCAAATATTTTTGTTCAAGTTTGGATGATGTTCCAGAAAAGGTATGAAAGAGGCTCTGCAAAATATTTTCAGCGTGACCTAATGAGTCAGATAAAGAGAAGCATACCTTGCAGTTTCTCAACACATCAAAAATGTGCTCAGAGCATTAAAGGAAAAAGAACTTGAAACACAACGCACATGTTTTTCTCTCTGTTAGCAAATTTTGGCAATGACCACAGTTGTTTACATGGAGAACTTGAGTCAGTCTAATTTAACATGATGTCAATGTGTTTTGGAATAAAAATGTGTAGATATATCATGAAAGTATGCTCTGGCTCGAGAATCAAATAATGTCAGAGCTGAAAGAGCTGAGAGGGTATTCAGCTTAACACTCTTATTTTGATGACGAGAAAATTGGGGCCCATACTGGTGAAATTACTTGCCCAAGATCAAATAGCTAGTCATTTGCAGAGCTCAGATGGATCTGATCTTATAATCTTTGGCTACTGTTCTTTCTACCTTTCCATTAAGATGGTACATGATATGTTCTCTCTTTGGTTCTTCTTCTCACATTTAAAAGACCTCTTTGGATAAATACTTCCATTGAAGTGATCAAAGTATATGAGAATATCAAATGACAGACTGTGAAAATTAAAACCAAAGCAAAATTATTACCCAGCCTAAAGAACTTCTGCATTTCCTCCAGTAGCCTAAAAGAGTAAATCAACTCTTCAGGTAAGTAGGGAAAATTCATGCTTTTTCTGAAGTTTACATCATGATTCTGTGACTGAATTTGGCCCAATCTAAAACCCATTTTTGTACTAAGATAATAGACTTCAAGGGAAAAACAAAATTAGGGATCAAGGAGAAGCATTAAAATCTTTAAAAGAGGAAGTTGAATCTCTTGTATAAAAAATACTTAAAGTAGGCCATTTGGTTGAGTTCTGGAATACTGAGGGGTGAAGGAGAGAGCAATTTCCATATAAGCTTTCGTCACAGCAAGCAAGATTCCCTTTCCACATATTTAGGGTCAATGATAGGCAAAAGACCTGGGTTCAAATGTGGATCTGTCATACAAGCTGTGCTTTTAAGCATGGGTGTCAATTTCCTTAAAAGAGTGAAACAATAGTTGAGCTCATGGAGTTGCAGTAAGCTCATTGCAAAAATCAGTTACATTTCTGTATAGTAACCACGAACTACTGGAAAGAGAAATTAAGAAAATAATCCTATTTACAATAGCATCAAAAATAATAAAATACTGAGGAATCAATTTAAGAATGTGAAAGACCTATACCCTGAAAACTATAAAATATTCATGAAAGAAATTGAGGAAGACACAAACGGAAAGGTATCCCATGATCTTACATTGGAAGAATTAATATTGTTAAAATGTCCATAATACTCAAAGCAGTCTATATATTCATTGCAAATATGAGTGGCATTTTTCACTGAAATAAGAAAAAGAATCTTAAAATTCAGGCAGAACCACAAAAGACCCAGAATAGTCAAAGCAATCTTGAGAAAGAAAAACAAAGCTGATTTTAAACTGTATTACAAAGCTATAATGAAACAGTGTGATGTTGGCATAAAAATAGGCATCTAGATTAATGGAACAGACTAGACAACCCAGAAATAAACCCATTCATATATAGTCAACTAATTTGTGGCAAAAGAGTCAAGACTAAACAATGGGAAAAGAATAGTCTGTTCAAAAAATGATATTGGAAAAACTGGATATGCATGTGTACAAGAATAAAACTGGACTGCTATTTTTCTCTATACACAAAAATCAGTTCACAATGGATTAAAGACTTGAATGTAAGATGTGAAACCATAAAACTCCAGAAAAAAATGCAGGGGGTAAGCTCCTTGACAAAGAGCAAAGGCAACAACTACATCAAACTATAAAAGCTTCTGTATAACAAAAAAAAAATCAACAAAATTAAAAGGCAGCCTATGAAATGGGAGAAAATATTTGCAAACTTCATATTCAGTAAGGGGCTACCATCCAAATATTCAAGGAATCCATATAGCTCAGAAAAAAAACAACTAAAAAATGGGCAGAGGAATGGAATAGACCTTTCTCAGAGAAGACGTAGCAATGGTCAAAGGTACATGGAAAGGTGCTCACCATCATTAATCATCAGGAAAATGCACATCAAAACCACAATGAATAGTCACCCCACTGCAGGTGAATAAGATCTGAGTAAAGTATAGCATGGTGATTGTAGTTGATGATACTGTTTTATATAATTGAAAATTGAAATAGGCTAAGAAAGTAAACCTTAAGTGTTCTCACCCCTGCTGCCCCCCCCAAAAAAGAAAAGAAAAAAAGTAAATATGTAAGGTGATGGATGGTTTAATTAACTGGGTGGTGGAAATCCTTTCACAATATACACATGTATGAAATGATCACATTGTACATTGTAAATATATTACTATTTTATTTGTCAATTATACCTCAGTGAAGATAAAAAACCAGGGTTATGATGTTGAACAACAGCAAGAGGTAGATTCTGTTTCTTCACTTCATTGTGTCTGGGTTGGTTTTGTGACTAGCTTTGACTTTGAATGTAGCCAAAGTGATGCATGAGTTCTGGGATCTGTGCTTCCAGAAAGCATGTAGTTTCTGCCTTTGCCTTCTTGGAGTGCTGCCATTATAGCACCAAGAAAGGAAGCCAATTTAGTCTATTGAAGGATGGAGGGCCAGAGAGAGGAGAAATGATCTGCCCCAGCCAACAGGTTGGCAAGCTTCCCAACATATGCATGAAGCTGTCTTGCTCCTTCCAGTCCAGTTGAGCATCAGCTGAAGGCAACCACATGTGAAAGCCTGGGTGATAAATGCACACCTGCTGCACGGCCACACTCCCACTGGAAGACATACAAATACCCTCTTGATAAGGTGTTTGTGCAGTTGTGCCCCTGTCTCACTGTACTTTGGATTTTCCCTGAGGCTGTGTCTGTGGCAGCCTGTTGTTGCATTCAGAGGCCTTAAGCCTTCCTCATGTAAATGATTAGGGTCACCAAGTATGAGAGTTGTGCCTTGTTGTACCTTGGCACCTGGGGTACGTGTGAGTGCTTTGGCCTGATTAGGACTTTAGCCGGAGCTGCTGTCTACTGATGGTTATACAGGTTGGGTAATAATATGCTGAGTTAAGAATAAGTGTCACACGAGGTTGGGATTCTTTTTTCTAAGTCCCGTTGAGACACCATATTTGGAGCATTTGAAGGACATCCCCCTCACAAAATGTTTTAGTAGATGTAAACTATTCTACTAATAAATATTAGCTATCAATAACTTATATGGTGTTTTAAAATACGTATGTAAAGCAGGCTCAAGAATTTTGTTTGAACTAAACTTCAAAATAACCTGTTGGAATTATTTTTTACATCGTCTAGAAAAATTTAACCTAAATTTAGTAATTTACCTAAAATAATTGGAATCATAAGTTAGAAGTAGGACTCTTTTGAACTCATTTTTAACTTTTAGATTTCTGCTTCTATATGACATGTAAAAACACGACATCATGGATATCATTGGTGATAAGGTATCAAAGCTTGGTTTTAGGTAGTGAAGTAATTATGTGGTTTGATTTCACATTTTCCTATTACCTGAAGAAATTTTCCCATTACTTCTCTAACTTCCTTGCTTTGAGATAAATAACAGTAATCCCTACGATAAATTTTCTATTCTTTCCTATTGCAAAATGATGTGGTTTGTATTATCACAATGGTCTGGGCAGTAAAAACACCTTCTTAAGTACCTAACCTATATTGGCCGTAAGTCCTCTAAGCAGCACAAAGGAACCAGAGCAAGGTACTTCCAGAGGCTGTGACTTATAGTGGGGGTCATTGAAAAGTTTTCTGCAAAAGAGACTAAGGCAGTTTGCCATCAGGGAAGTGTAAATCAAAACCTCAAGGAAATACTACTTCACACCCATTATAACGGCTATAATCAAAAGGGCACATAACAACAAGTGTTGACAAGATGTGAAATAATTCAAACCCTTATATATTGCTGGTAGAAATTTAAAATGGCACAGTCACTTTGAAAAGCAGTCTAGCCCCCTATAAAAATAGTGTCACCCCACGAGCCAACAATTTTACCTTTAGATATGTTCCCAATAGGATTGATATATCTGTTCACACAAAATCTTGTACATGAATGTTCATGGCAGTGGTTGCCACAATAGCCAAAGAGGTGGAAACAACCCAAATGTCCATCACTAAGAAATGGACAAATAAAATGTGGTATATCGATACAATGGAATATTATTTGACAATAAAAAGGAATAAAGTACTAGTATATGCTACCACATGGATGAACCTTACACTAAGTAAAAGAATCTAGCAGTAAAGGATATGATTCTGCTTATGTGAAATGTCCAGAATAGGCAAGCTCATAGAAACTGACAGTAGATTAATAGGGCTCTGGGAAGAATAGAGAGGTTGGGAGTTCGCTGTTAAGGGGTATGGTTTCTTTTGGGGGTGATGAAATGTTGACAGTGGTGATGCATACACTTGTTTGATGTGAATATACTAAAAGGCACTGGATTGTGCAAATTAAATGCATGAATTGTATAATATGGGAATTATATTTGAATTGTGCTGTTAAAAAAGAAGTGAGACTAAGGCATTGACTACAGTGATTAGCATGCCAAGGCCTGATCTAGTGTGAGTGAAAATAAGATGTTGAAGGAGATGGTCATAAAGGAAGTCATCTGCCCAAAATACAGAATACAGGAGTGGGAGATAAAAGCACTGGAGGTTTGTCTTCATTACTAACCAGGAAAGCTGTGACCCAGGCACTGAGGATGGTGCTGACTCCTCCAGACAGACACGCCAGGCTGTTATTGATCCCATCCATCACCTATTCCAATGACCTGACTTCTTGCTTCCCAATTTGCTGGATGCTGTAGAGAAAGGCAGTGCTGGTCAGCGTTCTTCCGAGGTTTCATCCAATTTTTTCATTTAGAACATATCCCTTTGTTTCTTATTTTGCTTGGCTCTCTGGGTTGCTTTCTATGCAGTAGACAAAACACTCACTGCTCCCAGTTTTAAAAGGAGTGGTTTCCTGCAAAAAATAAACCTTATTGTTCAACCCTGCCCTAGCTCTTGGTTGTATGTCAAACTTTTGTTTTGGTCCAAGCAGCCAGTTTCATTTGTAGTGGCTCCCAGTGGTGGAAGGGGTGTCAAGACCTATTCATGTCCCAAAGGAGAGGATCTCAGCACTAGATTCTGGCTGATTGGAAGCCAGACCCTCATGCAGTAGTTTTTCAAGTGTGCAAGTATATACAGTCCTATGGGACTGCAAGCATAAGCCCGGCAGACCATCAGTGCCTGCTGTCTAGAGGTGATCCTTGGTGGCATCTGCCAAAACTGGGGCACTAGAGGTGTGTAAAAGCTCCTCTCTGGGAGATGCTGGCACTCTGGAACAAGTGGAGGGAGAGCTCAGAAAGGGCACCCACAGGCTGGAGTAAGACAGAGTGCAGAGATGGTGCCTGCCAGGTAAGAAAAAAGAAGCCTTGAGTTGGAAAAAAAAGAAAAGAAAAGATGTCATCTACCAACTAATGCAAGGCTGAAGGAGAGCATGAAAACGTCGCCCATGGGCTGGAGTGAAAGGGGGAGAGTGTAGAGATGGCAACCTCTGGGAGAGGGGGAAAAAGAAAGAAAGGGCCTAGAGTTTTTAAAGGCAAACATGGCACCCAGTGGCTGAAGCAAAGCAAAGGGAGAGCACAAAGATAGTGATCACCAGTCTCCATCCCTGGAGAGCGCCCCAGCAGGCCCCCAGGTGTGTGCCAAAGAAGATGCGTGCCCCTCAGGTGAATGCTGTAAGACTAACGAATGAACCTCTTCCTCACAAAGTCCAGGCATCCTCCCACCTTTTAAATTAATCTTTAACTACTTTTTTTTGAAGTATACTTGACATAAACTACATAATTTGAATATATATTTTTAATATTTTAATACATGTATACATTCATGAACACATAATCACAGTCTAGAAGGTGATAGCCATTATTCCGATTGTTTCCTTGGAAACTTTCCCCCCATATTTAGGATGTGTTTTATTATTATTATTATTTTTTATTTTCAGACACCCCTTGATTGGCTACTCTTGCCTCAGGTCCCGGGGCCAGTGAGTCCATGTCTGAGTCCTGTGAGGGCCATTCCTCAGACTGGTGTAGCCTTGTGGGTCTCGTGGGCCCCTTCCTTTTTCAGCACTCGATGTTTTGCTGGCTCCTCTCTCAGGTGCAGGTTTTAAAAGCTGGGGATACCCAATGTGGGGCTAAACTCTTTGCTCCTCAGAGAGAAGCTCCAGGTTTTGAGTTCCCTTCCAACTGTGGGTTTCCTTGCAGGGAGTTGGGTTTATGGCGAGATGGTGTCCCTGCCTCTCCTCCACACTGCACTGTGGGCCTGCTCCTGTTTGCCTGAGGCATAGGAGTAGCTGGGACAGTTTCCACGTGTTTTTTTAGAGGAAATTGTTCCTTTTGCAGCTACAGATTTGGCATGACCATGGGAGAATGTGAACTGAGGATTCTCTTGTGTTGTCATCTTGAAAGAGAACCTTGGTCAGTGTTCTTGACAGTATATTTTTTGCCATTTATTAAGGAGTGGACTTTTAGGCTCTCACATAGGCAGTAGGAAGAGGTGGGTCAGAGAAAAGGGAGGGAGCTAAAGTTTATTCAGATCAGCAACTATATTCACTGCACTGTGTTAGGCTCTCTGCCTACCTTTCAGTTCTCACAATCATCCTATAAGGTAGGCAGTATTTACGATTTAGAGTTGAGTAAGTGGAGGCTGAGAGAGAACAAGTGGTCGGTCACCTAGCTCCCAAGTGCTAGCACCAGTATGTAAAACCAGGTCTAGTTCTTACTAAAGCCTGTGACATTCTCATGTAAATGTCTAGTGGTGTGATCCAAAATCCCTGATTCAGATACGCAGGAAATTGACAGACGGATTTGGGACCTGAAAAACTGAGAACAGACAAAAACCCCATGCAGACACTCATCACAATCATGCTGCCCTGGATTAGCCAGGTTTCACTATCACACGCACTTTTGATTAAGAGGGTAGGATGGGCCATGCACTGCTGCCTGGACACAGGGACCTGAGTGCGTCCTGCTGACCAGCAGTCCACCGTCACTTGCTCAACACATCTGACCTCCTTTGCAGATGCTCAAAGAACTAGCCCTTAGAGCTAGATGCCCCCTTGCTTCTGAGTGTTCCCTCCACACACCAGGACTGCTTTGTATAACAGGGCTCCAGGCAGCTGCTGTGAGCTTGGAGGTCAGGCCAATGTGGGCTGAGGACATGAGGACACCTGCCTCTTGCATGCAAAGATGGAACAAATGACAACATTTGTTGCCTTGGATCTGAGCAGCCCAGGCAGCATGTGTGAGGGCCTCACAAGCTCTGTTTTCTTCATAAGCATAGGCCCCTCTTTTAATATCTGGAGCAGGGAACAGATGTTTCATCAAAAGACACATTTAAAATAAAGATAATTATGCAGTAAGAGGCTTAATTACATCAGCTTATTCAGGTCCACTTAATTGCCTGACAGCCTGAGTGCCTCCCACTTATTTGCAGCCCAGGCTCTCGTGTTTTGCTGGTTTATCAAATCTTTTGATGGCTCCAGGAAGATGTTATTGACTTAGCAATTCAGAAAATATCAATTCCTCATATACAGCTGGTAGAGGAAAATGTAAATATTTTTAACAAGTAATAAAGAATCATCATTTTGCTAGAAGTGGCTTAGGGTGTCCTATAAATGATTAATAGCTGGAATGACTCCGAGAGGTAAGCCTGAAGTACACATTTCATCTTTAGTTGTCTCTTGGTCATATTTGAAACCTTTCCGTCAAATTAAAATCACAGGGAGAAGGTAACTTGCTAATTTAAGGAAGCCATTTGAGTCCTGTGACAATGAGGCAATTGACTGACCCTCCCTCAAAAAAATGTTATAGTGCTGTTTCAATCTCTCCTTAATCTTAAAGGCATAGGTTAGTTCTGTTTCAGACTGGCATTCTAGCTCCTTTTTCTCTTCCTAGACCACTGGCCTTTTTAAAGCAATATTTTTTACTCACTGCTTCTATTTTCTTTCATCATTTCTTTCCTTCCACCAAACCTTGCATCCTGACTCCTGCCCACATCAGTCTTCTGAAAACAAATGGCACTCTGCTTCTATTGAGTCTTTATTTCATTATGTGTTCTGTTGCATTTGTGGACTCTCTTCTTGGCTTCCAGGATATTGCACTCTCCTGGACTTACCCCTTGAATCAGTTGGGATCCCAGCAAGAAACAGATGGCACATTCACACTGAGTAATTGAAGGGAGTGCAATCAAGGGGCTTTTTACAAAGATAGGGGGGTAGCTGAACAAGGGGTGGGGCAGTATGTGGAGACTACAGACAGGTGGAGCTGTGATCATCTGCTAGAGTTGAGAGGTGGGAACAGTTAGCAGAACTGCTGCATGGAGACAACCCACCCGACAGAAGCTGTGGACTTCAGACAGAGAGAAGTAGGTAACCTGAGGCAACCCATCAGAGGAAGAGCTAGGGGGATAAATACTACAACTTTACTCTCTTTCCAGCCTCTGATCTTCACCAGTGCTTCCCATTGGCCAAATCAGACCCAATGCCAGAGGCTAAGGGAGTCCATGCAGGCAGCTCCTGGGCACAAAGCAAGGTGCGAGTGGATTTAGAAGGGCAGACAGAAAATAGTCCCTGCATCCCCATCTCTCTACGCTCTCTCTGTCTCATGTATTGATTGGCCTTTCTCCGTCACCATCTCTGCATGTATAGTGTCGCTAAAGGCTCTGTATGCCCTTCTTCTCCTTGTCCTAGATAATCTCACCTAGGGCTTGACTTCAAATATGATTGTTATGTGGATACTTTCCAAGATCCTATATCGAGTTCTTTTCTGCCCAGCTCCTTTTGCTGGATGGGTCCTGATTAAATGACTCGCCACTCCCTCCATTTTAAAGCATTCAAATTGAACTCATCTTTCTCCCAGTTATAGTCTCCTTGAAGTCTATCCCAGGTTAAAGTTATTCTCCCAGACACTTATGCTGGAATCATTATACTTGTCTCTGTTTCCTCACTCATATCTAGCCAATTGGCTACTAAGATCTGTGAATTCCATCTCTGATTTTTCTCCAATACTCCTTCCCTTCTTTCCATCACTATGAGCAAGGGCATAGGTCATACTCTCATTTTTATGTGTACTCTTCTATAATAACTTCCTTGCTTCTAGTCCTTAACTTTTACAGAAGCAGTCCTCCACACTGCTTCTGAAGTTATCTTTTAAAAGAGTTTACATTTGTTAAACTCTTAAGTAGAAGCCTTTAATGTTTTAATATCACCTAACAAATAAGTTCAATTGCTTAGGGTGGTTTTCATCACCCATTCCATTGTAGTCCCAACCTATTTTTCTATTCTAACTGCTTAGGATATCCTTTTGGGTATTTCATACTTTATACCTCCTTCTTTTTATTATCCTAAGTCCTCTATGTTGTCTCTCCTTTTAAATTAACATAAGCAATGTGAATGTGAGTGAGGGGGTAGTAGTTCATATAACATAACGGAGAGGGATGGAGATTGTGGCATTTGGAGAAAGCTGTTTCTTTTTTTTTCTTGTGGATTGTTGCTATGAAGGAATGTAGGAACTTTGATTTTTAGATGTTTATTATTCAGAACTACCTAACCTTTTGAATTTTTATTTGAAGCTCCCATGAACAGTCATGTAAGTTTAGCATGTCTTCAAGATCTGCCTGTATTAGACCTTCTCAGATAGCTTTAGTCCAACAGGAAAGGACCTCGACCAGCACGTTTGGCCTTACCTGCAGGAATACACTCGAACATTTCATGTGCTACACAGGGCTCCGGATCCTGCTGCTTGTTATCCAGGGGGATCAATGGCCACACCCCAAGTGCTGCATGGAGGGAATACAGCACTGTGGTAAAAGAAAAACAAAAACAAAAAAATGAAGGGAGACAGCTATTTGCTGATTTTCAAATGTTGGAAGCTGCAACCTGCTCATACTCCTGCATTCTGAGAGATTTGGAGTCTGTTGATTTTCCCTACATATGATGGCAAAAGCGGCTACCTATGGATACCTAAGGGTTAGCGATCAAGGGAGAATGCAATGAGGTGCTATTTTTCTGAAGTACTGGAATGATGGGTGATTTGCAGTTTTTAAGCAGGTGACTCTGGATGCAGGGCTCACCCTAGATTCCTGAACATAGGCTAGTCATGTTTGACAGCTTTGTCAACAAGGCTCTTGCTGTGAGTTAACTCTTTAAGGACTTGGTTTTGTGGACGTTCATACACTGATCTGCATTTTCACCTGGTCACCTAAGTAGAACGGGTCTACACATTGGCTAGAGAAATAGAAAAGGTTTTAGGAAAGTGCAAGGTGAGTTTGCTACATCATTAGAATCCTTCAAATTCTTGGAATTTACAGACATCTACAAGACTAGGTATAGGGGACTGGTTTGTTTTAGTCTGGCAAATGTGACTCAGCTCTGTATGGAAAACCTACAGAAGTGAAGTGGTGCGCAGGAGCCAGACCTTCAAACCGAGTTTTTCTGTGGGAGTCAGGCCTAGAAAATGCATACAGACTGCTGTGGCTTGGTCTTGCTAAAACTCCATCAACCTGATCTAAAACAACAAATGTCTATCTTCAAGGTAATATCCAAAGCCTGTGTGAATTTTCCCAAGGACAGAGCTAATCAGTGCATTGCCATTCTCCTCTGCATGTTATTTTCATTTCCTTGATTGTACCTAAAATGTAGACAATAGTATTCTAAGTAATAGATTGTAAGTCTTTCTTTGATGTAAGACCCGAGGAAAACAATAAAAGCCTGTCTAGGCAAAGGTCGAGGTGCTCTCCTCTTGAGGGAGTGGCTGAGGCACCCATAGACACTCTCCCCTTGAGAGTGTAGCCCTGCCGTATCCTTTTTCTCCATAGGATTGTTGTCGCCTGTGTATGTATTTTCATCGTCAGCCACAACAGGTGGACTCTGCTGGCCAGAGTCCCCCACATCTGGTGCCCAGGAACAGGGACCCAAAGGCTACCAGCCATTGTTGTAGCCAACACACTAACATGGTGGAACAGGCACAACAGCCCAGGTGAGGCTGGGTGCTTTTCGGAGGGCGTAGGGTGCGTTGTATTTCAGGGAAAAGGGATATTTTTTAAGGGTTTTCCTCTCTTGTGACCACACTCTCTTTAGTAATCAAAAGCCTTTCTCTCTCTCTGGCAATCGCCACACCTTGCAGGCATGGTTCGAGCATTTAAGAGCAACAAGGGTGCTTGCCACAACAAAGCTACCTGTGACAGGATGAGTTGGATGTGGACCAGGAAAGAACACTAGGTTTCCTGCCAGCTGCAAGCAAAAGTCCATGCAATGAGAGGCACACTGTAAAAACATTCGCAAGCCCATCCCCGAGGCACAATCCCCAATCAGGTTTCAGGCTTGGGAGAGAGAGCAATGAATTTTCCTTTCAATTAGCTTTTTTCCCCCTTATAAGCGCCTCTGTGCACTCTTTCTTTAAAAGCTGCTTTTTGCAGCCCTTTTGATTCTGTCTTTTCCCTCTGCCTGCCTGTGAACAGAAAAGCAGACAGTAAATGAGTGTTTCAGTTTCAACCATACTGTGAAGATTGCTTTGAATATTCAGTTAGTTACCAGGGTTGTTTATGAGTGTCTCAGCTTCTTGCTGAAGCACCGAAGATAAGAGGCATTCCTCCCTCTAGCTTGAGATCTCAGATATCCCTATGTGAGTAGGGGCCTTGCGGAGGTGTCTGGGGTCAATCCCTGAGATGGGCAGGGGCCTCATAGGGAAGTCCAATCACAGTAATTTAACCCTCAGCTTGGTCAAAGAGTGCGATATAAAGGTTGGTCATCTGGCACTTCAAGCGCCCCCCTCGAGTTTTAGACGTGTGGAAAAAACCTGAAACCCATAAGTGGGGTAAGAATACCCTGGATACTAGCACAGTTTTCACCAACAGTACATTTTTGACCCACCACACTATACTCCAAAATAGCTAATTAGCTAGGGTTTAGTACAGGCAGTAGTGTCTGAAAGGGCAGACATCGAAAGTTTAAAAAAGAAAGCTTTTAACAACAAGAATGGGCTCTAACCTGTCTAAAGAGCAAGAAATCTACCCGCGTGTATTGCAGCAACTCCTCTGAGGATTAGGATGTCAGGTAAAACAACAACAGCTTATACAGCTTTTACAAAGTATAAAGGAATATTACCCCACTTTTCCTGATAAGAGAACCTTAGATCTTAGGGTTCGGGAAAAAGCAGGCATTAATTAAAGGCTTTGCAGGACAGTGGATTTCCTATCGGAGTTCAGAATTTATTAATTTAGGGACTAGTCAAGACTGCTCTCATGCCTATATGGACTAAGAAAAAGGAGCTGGTTACAGAGGAAAATATGGAGTCTAGTTCAGATGAGGAAGTTGTATATGATGCAGCAGAAGAACAGGCTATGAGAGTCCTGCCTACAGCCCCACCAGAGAACCTGCCTGATAGTAGCAGCTCCTTATCTCAGTTCTGGGAGTGTTCTTCCCCACAAGATCAGTCACCACCAAGAAAGCCAAAAAATTCAGACAGATACCCTGGTGGAGTTATGAGACAATGCCTCGGCAGGCAGCGGAGGCAGGTGATTTAGATGCCTTTTTGGCTTTTCCCATTAGAGTCAAGGGTCAAAAGAATGTCCATGAGCCCCTTCCCTTTTCTCTTTATAAGTATTTAAAAAATAGTATTAAAGAAAATGGTCTTCAGTCTACTTGTACTGACAGACTATTTCAAGCCATTACTGACAGTTATAAGATGGCACCATGGGACTGACGTGCCCCCGCCGCACTAGGGTTTTGCCAAAACTCACATCGCAGTACCTAGTCCGCATACTGAGCTGGGGGTCTGTAGCATAACCACCCAAGTAGCTGCTTACTGGGTCTCTCGCAGGATCTTCGAAACAGCATGCACCAGTAGGTAGGGGCAACAGCACCAGTGATGTGGTAAGGTCAGGGGCTTAGTGTTCCAGTCACCAATCTGAGGGACAGAAAGGAGGCCACTAGATATAATACCCATGACCACTGGTGGGGGGAACTTCATACTCCAAGCCTTCATACTCCTCTGGGCACCCTCATGAGGGACTTTGAGGTCTGATATCACCTATCCTCCAGTCATGATGAGGAATGCTCTTTCTTAAATGCCACACTTGTCTCCTCAACATCATCATCTTCCTATTCTCCCCACATCCATAACTTTTGCCATTCTTGTCATGGAGGAAGATTTTCATCCACTTGAAATACTAATCTTCCTGATTTCAGATATTTGCTCCAAGTTACTGTCTTGGATTTTGACAGCACTATTCAAATTACTTCATATCCACAAACATGTTAATCATCACTTGCTATAGACTGATGACCTGATGGAATAATGCAACTGGTGCCTCAGGAATGCCCTATTCACACTTATGCTACACAAATCATGACTTCTTCAGACACTACAGAATCTGCACAGAACAACCTGCCTACTCATCCACCCACAATTCCATCATTCTAGCAATGAACTCTTCCACCATCTCAGGTTATTAGCTACTACCAGTAGAAGTTACAAACCACCCAGAAAGAATTACATGATATATTCCAGTAATCCTAAGCACCATATAAAACATGATTTGCCTGTCACTGAACCCTAGGAGAGATCATTTGAATAAAATATGGTATCTGAGTTTGTTCTCAAGAAATACCCATGCATGCTTAGAGCTATAGGATTGGTACCTAGGGCCTAGTATTCCTGTTCATGATTCTGCTATGAATGGCTTTTTAAGCCTTCATACTCCAGGTCTGGGCTGCAAAGACCAGGGGATGACTTTCTGGTCCATCCCAGACCCTGAAAATATAGCTAGTAATGCTTTATACCACATGGTAGTGGCGTGTGAAAGCAAGTGATAGACAACAATGCCTGCTGCAGGCTTGTCCTGTGCTTACCTTGTGGAGATACTGTCTACCATTTCTGGCCCCACAGAGTCCTCATCAAGTGACCTAGCTCTTTACCTTCCAAAAATAGAAGACGCTAAACCTTAGAAAACCCACAGGTCTTTGTCCTTTGAAATGGGTTCCATCTGCTGTGGCCCAGTTCAAATGACCACTTGCTTTTGCGAAGTGTTTCCCAACCACCCGGCCAGAATTAATGGGCCCTTCCTCTGAACTTCTGTAGGCATCTTCTTCAGCAAAAGGCAGGAATGGGTGTCCCATGATGTAGAAACTTCCTAAGGTGACAGATCTCATGTGAATTCTTAAAGCCACATAATAAGATAGTATTTCTAGCTTCATTTATGGTTAAAAAAACTCAGGTTCAAAGAAGTATTAGAACTTGCTTAAAGTCACATAGATATTAAGTAGCAATATCAGGGTTCATATGAGTCTCTTTCAGATTAAAAATCTATGTTTCCCTATAGCACATTGTTTTCCAATTTACTTCATTTTCAATGTATTGAAATGATTGTATGATATATTAGGTTTTTTTCCCTTATATCAGAGATGCACCTTCAGTTTTTTCTGTGGGTCAGATAGGTGATATAACTGTATGGAGTGGTCAAATGTCAGCCAGCAAAGAATGACCTGAAGAGTGTAAGTCCAGCTCAAAGCACTCAAACGAGAAAGTCAACAAACAAGCACACAAAGCAGGGCTGTAGACCAAATTTGCCTACAGGCCACGAGTTTGCAAACCCTAGCAAAAGACCTGATTCTACGACTAAAGTAAGATCTTCAGGGCTGGCTTTGCAAACTACTCATTTTAGCAAAGCCTCACTCTGTTCTCCTGGCCCCGGCACGTAGTAGATACCAATAGATGTCCACTCAATTAAATGAAAAACTTAAAATATATCTTTAACCTTCAGACTCATGTTGTTTTTATTGAATCTATTCACACCAAGGTAGTTTATTTTTTTATTTTTTTCTTTAATTGTTGTTCAAGTACAGTTTTCTGTCTTTTACTCCCATCCCAGCCCACCCCCCCAGTGCTCCCCACCTCCCTCCCTATTAGTTTTTGTCCATGTGCCCTTTATACTTGTTCCTGTGAATCCTTCCCCCCAAGGTAGTTTAAAACTATTAGAAAGCTTTTGTTAAAATCCAGCTCCCCTCAACTGCCCAACCAGAATTTGGGAGTGAGACCAGAGACAGCAAGGCCAAAAGTGACAAATTGGTCTGATTTCTTATTGTTGGCCTCAGCAATCACAGAACAGATGCTTGGTTTCCCAGTGGCCCTGAACGTGTGGTCCGTTCAACAGGACAGAGTGATTCTGTCACTGAGATACCTTTCATTTATTAACCACAAGCTCTACTTAAAATGAGGAAATTACACGGTAAAAACTTAACCAAAACTCAGGTGTACCTCAACAGTCTACCGGCGTGAGCAAAGGCTCTGCCCAGTTCCTCATCTTACAGGTTTCCCCTCCCTACTAGCAAGTACATCAATCTAGTGGCCGCGAGGAGAAACCCTGATACGTGGTTCTCAGAAAGTGAAAGAGAATTGCTTCAAGGAAGCCAAGACCCGAAAAACTCTGTCAATTACTGTTGGTTTTCTGACAAGAAAGATTTATGGGTAATCTTATTTTATAAAAAATTATAAAGCCTTTGAGCTACAAATAAGTACCTGGACCCAAACTAGAGGATGAAGGGATTATTTTGTCACTCAGGAATGTGTTTGCTTTCATGTTCTGCTATGGGAGACTTTGTATGAAATTACACATACTAATTTTTTCAATATGAAATCCTTAAAATAGAAAGCCCTACTTAAGACAGAGTTACCAAATTTATCTTAAAGGAGGAGAAGGATGGTTGTCCTGGAATGATTTTAAGTCCATTCTCATGGATACAGTCTTCTCGAACAAATTCTGACAAATTTTGGAAATCTTCCCACTTTGAGGTTTTAATATCATTATCATGTTGTGGTTACATTAACTACTATTTTTAAGGGCAGCTACAAAGACTGACCATGTGCAATGAAAAATCTTGAAACTGCTTTCCATATTTATTTAAATAGAATTAGCACATGTTTGGAATTAAACTTTGCACTACTTTGCCCGGATTTTTTCAAATACTCTTATTTTTAGACAGATATAGTATACTAGTATAATAATAAGACATTCCAATTCTCTAACATTTACTGCTTAATTTTGCATCCATGCTTTTTAGCTTGCATCTTGCAATTTTCCTAGTTAATCAAAGGCTTTTTTCAGTTCCTACCACAACACTGGGATGTTTCGAGTTTTCTATTGATTCTTGGATTTTGACTGCTCAGCTTTCATATCCTTCTCTGATCCCCAAACATATGTCTCTCCACACTTTATTCTATTGGGCTTGCATTACATAATTTGGGGGTTGTTAAGTAACTTTTCAATGTTTAGATTATTATGACCACGGAAATATGTAAGTAAATATGTAAATATAATGATACAGTGTGGGGCAAAAGTAGGTTTACAGTTGTGAGTATGGAAAATAAAACAATAATTAATAAATAATGACACAAAAATAAACTTTCACACACTCACAACTGTAAACCTACTTTTGCTCCACCCTGTATACAATGAACTCTGTATTATACTATATTTAATATATTTAAAATCCTTTTTATCTTTCCTAAGACTAATAATTTGAATGCTTTAAGCTGTTCACACACTCTACAGTTCACTGTACTCTACTCTTTGCTGACATTTGGCCGTTTTACACAATTATTTTGTATCACCCCTCCACCTCACCACGAAGTAATTGTTGTTTATGATTCTGCAATCCATCCTAGGGTTTTCTGAAAGAACTCTGAAACTCCTTTTAATCTTGTCTGACTCCTCAGCTTAACTGTCACTTCCTTTCGCCACCCCCCTTTGAGAAATGCCCTCCTGGAACCCTGTGCCATCCCTCTCTCATGTGCACTGGTTGTGCTCTGGACCCACCCAGCTATTGTCCTGGGGCTTCTGCTCTAGAAAGTGGTGAATTATGCAAATGCCCAGAATCCTTTACTCTTTCGTGAATCCACACTCCTTACACTGTGTCTTTGCAGATCTTCCCATCACGCAGTGAAACTGATTTTCCTTCCCTTGAATCTTGGCTAGCCACATAACTCACTTTGGTCAATAGAATGGAAGTAACATGTGTCTCTTTTTCTAGGCACACTTCCTCTCCTTGTTCTTGGAACCTTACTGGCCCATGACAACAATCCCAGTTTATGTGGAGGACAAACAGTCATGTAGAGTGAAGATGACCCACCCTACTGAGGCTGCCCTAGATTGGGTAGTCCCTAGTTGACTCAGAACTTGACTGCAGATGCCTGAAACCATCCAAGACCAAAAACACTGCTCAGCTAAGCCTAGCTCAACTTGCCAACATGCAGAATCTTGAGCTGAATGAATACTTGCTGTTTTAAAAATCTAATACAACTGGTTCCAAGAGAATGTACCAGGTGAATTTATGGGAGGAAGAAAGACAGCATCTTGAGGAATGTAGTAATAGTATTGGTCCACACGAGGCCCCTGGGACAGGCAATTCTTAAGTATAATATTAGTGACAACTTTGGTTCAAAAATATGTTGAAAGTACTTTTTTAAAAAAATGGAATATAATTCACATACCATAAAATTCACTTTTTTAAAGTATGGAATTTATTATTTTACAAGGTTGTACAGCCATCACCACTAATTTTTATCACTCCTAAAAGTAACGCCATACCCTTTAGCAGTCATTCCCTACTCCCTTCAACTCTTCTCTTAATCCCTAGCAACCACTAATTTACTTTTGTCTCAATGGATTTGCCTGTTCTGGACATTTCATATAAATGGAATCATATAGTATGTGGCCTTCTGTGTGCCTCTTTGAATTAGGACATAATTTGAGCTCTTACATTTAGAGCTTTGATCCATTTTGAATTAACTTTTGTATATGGTGTGAAGTGGGGGTTCAGCTCAATCTTTCACAAGTAGGTAACCAGTTGACAGTACTAACATATTCAATGTGGAGGTGAAATTCTTTTCTAAGCAATTCTAATATAAGAGGCAAAGGTAGCGGCACAAATTAGAAAATAGTTCCTGGTAAAATAAGATGGCATCTGTGTTACTAAGCAGAACTCATCCTTGACCAACGTAGAACAAAAGGGCAAGTGAAACAAGTTGTTCAATATAATTGATGAAAAAGATGTGCACCTTAAATAATACTTGGTGACTGAGTTCCTATCATTTCAAATTTCTAACCTTTGTAAGTAAGCAGCAGTATGTCAAATGCGCTCTGAGAAATCAGACAGTAAGTTCAGAGACACCATCACGGAAATGGTGAACAAATAGTGCCAACATAAACATTTTCTTGGGAGATTTCACCCAACTGATTTTGAGTTCAAGGTTTGTGAATTCTGTTTATAGACGTCAACTCAGTGCTTGTAGTGACACTGAACCAAAAGTGTTTTCATCATTTCCTCTTCCCTCAGACATTAAATTTTTGTTCAGTGGCTTTTAATACCTTTTAGAATGGGTCCTTAGAATATACTTTTGCCTGCAGTAGCTATTCTAGAGGCTGAAGATCATCTTGTTTTCTCATTTTGGTGATTGTGGAGTCAGGGCTATAATAATCTTGTGTGTTCAGCATCTTAGAAATGGATTGTGATATTTCAAGAGCTGTATCTTTGGTCTTCATCCTCACTTGGCATTCCTAAGAGAGCAATAAAGGTGTATTTTGTTGTGTTAACGAGGCTGCATTTAAAAAGAATGGGAGCTAGTTGCCAGTGGAGCCACCTATGTGATTAGAGGGTTAGAACTTTCAGTTCCTCCCCCCGAAATCTGCAGAGTAGAGAAGGACTGGGGCTTGAATCAGTTGCCAGTGACCAATGATTTAATCAATCATGCAGGCAGTGTGATGTAGCCTGTGTAAAAACTCAGAAGGATGGGGTTTGAAGAGCTGATGAACACAGAGAGATTTGGGGAGAGTGGCATGCTCGGAGAGGGCATCGACGCTCCTGTGCCTTTTCATACACCTTGCCCCATGCATCTCTTCTCTCTGGCTTTTCCTGAGATAAGTCTTTTAATATCACTTGCAATAACTAGTCATCTAGTGTGTAAATGGGTTTCCTGAGTCCCATGAGTCACTCTAGCAAATCAGTCAAACACACAAAGTGAATCATGGGAACCTCTGATTTATAGCTGGTTGACCAGAAGTCTAGGTAACAAACTGAACTCACTATTGGCATCTAAAATGGAGGATGGTCTTATGAAACTGAGCTCTTAATCTGTGGCACCTGATTCTATTTCCTGGTAGAGAGTGTCATATTGCGTTAAGTTGTAGGACAGCCAGCTTGTGCCCAGGAATTTCTTGGTGGAGCAGAAAAATGCCTTCACACATCAGAATTGGGCTCCAAGTCAGAGGGACGTGTACAGGGAGTTGTATAGGGAATACCACTTGGTGCACAGGAAGGACTGAACCAGAGGGATGTGATCCCAACCCATCCCAACGAGAGAAGCTGAGGAAGAAGCTGATGAATGAACAACTTTTCTGAGGCATCAAGAAATCCTTTACTCCCCAACCTGGAGGTTCATTTGGATGCAGTATCATCCCATACACCAAAAGGTTGCAGGTTCCATCTCCGGTCAGGGCACATACCTAGGTTGCAGGTGCCATCCTTGGTCAGGGTGCATCTGGGAGTCAGCTAATCAATTCTCTTTGTCTAACATTTTTTTTTAAAGTCCTTTACCTGAAAGATGAATGAACACTAAATTAGGGAGGGTAGATTTGGAACTTAAGAATTTCAGACTTAAGAATTAACTCACTAGGTCAAGAAAAACTGATTTTAACTTTAACCCCTTTAGACTTTAACTTGCACTAACGTTTACTCACCAGGGCAAAAGTAATTTGATTTGCACTTTATTATATTTGAAATATAATGCTTTTGAACTTTCATATGATAATGAGAAGGTGTTTATATTGAAATCGACTCATCTCGACATTGTTGACTTTTTCTTTAAAGTATCCATGTCTTTTATTAGTATTTTCATGTTGTCACTTAATCTCATTACCGATTCTCAGATGTATTATGTCAGACAATGTGCCTGGACATAATTTAGGGTGAGAAATAGAATAGTAAAGGGGTTTGCAACCTGGGATGCAGAAGGGCTCTGAAGTTAAGTTAATTCCTGCATCACTCAAGTTCACTTTAGAGCATTCTCGGTGGGAAAATCCATATGACTCCCTAATGGTTTTAAGAAGATACTCAAAACAGAATGGTGTTGTGGAAGTGACTTCATGAATGGTTATTATGATATACTCTGACATTTACTCCAGTGGGCCAGTCACCCACTCCTTTCTTGGGCCCTCAACTGACCACATGTTTACTGATGAAGCCCAGTATGTTAAAACAAAACCAAAAAATCCAAAGTTAAGGAATTTTATGGTGAAATACTTCCTTTTTATTCCGGATGTTTTTGTCCGTATGAGGGATCTCATATAATTCCACCCCCCTTCCGTATCTTTGGCTCATTCCACCAGGGAGGACCCTGTGGGGTGCTTAGTTTCACAAGGGGGTGTCAAAAAAGGAAGCATTCTAAGAATCTCAGGCAGAAGCTGCAAAGTTTATGAGAAGGTAGACTATGATGTACCACAGTGTCATGTCCGTTATATTCTATTCATTAAATGAGTCTTTAAAGCCAACCTACAGTTCAGGGAAGGGGAATTAGATTGCATCATCTGATGTGAACAGTAGCATGCTTATCTAAACAAGGTAGAAATTGATAGTGGCCTTCTCTGGAAATTATTTACTACCTTTTCTACATGTTATATATGTAATTCGTTTTCCATACTTTCAAATGGTCTATGCTTCATAATTAAAATATGTTTCTTAGAAACAGCCTAAAATTGGGTCTTATTATTTAAAAAAAATTTTAATTGAGAGAGAAAGCAAGGAAGAAACACTGATTTGTTGTTCCACTTATCTATGCATTCAATGGTTGATTCTTGTATATGCCCTGACCGGGGATCAAACCTGCAACCTTGACATATAAGAATAATACTCTAACCAACTAAGCAACCTGGCCAGAACCTTGGGCCTCATTATTTTTAACCAATCTAATAATTTCCTTTTATTAAGTGTGTTTACTTCATTTATATTTAATATAATTATCGGCATGTTGCATTTAAGTCTCCCATGTTAATGTTTATTTTATATTTACTCTGTTCTTTTTTCTACTGTTCCTCTTTTTCTGTCTTCTCTTAATTGCATTTGTTTTAGTATTCCATCTTCTTTTATGCATCATCTTTTATGTTTCTTCGTGTTAAATTTGTTTTGAGTCATTGCCTTAGAATATACAATATGAATTATTAAATTACCTACTTTAATGAACAGCACAAGTACCTTAGAATAGAATAATTTCCTCTATTCCTTCCCACACTTTGTGTTCTTGTCATTTTATATTTTATTAGTACCTGTGTTACAAATGCCATAATCATGTTAGTATTTCTATTTTAGGCAAAACTTTAAAATTTTATTTTAGATTTTCAGAAGGGTGTAGGGTGAAAGAGTGGGAGAGAAACATCGATGTAAGGAACGTTGATCGACTGCCTTCTGTGTAGGGAACTAAACCTGCAACCTCCGTATGTGCCTTGACCAGGAATCAAACTGGTGACCTTTCAGTGTACAGGGTGATGCTGAAGCAACTGAGCTACACCGACTAGGGCTTAGTCAAAAATATTTTTAATCATATATCTATATGTTTATACATACATATAATAGTATCATAATATTAAAAATGATAATGTGGGCAATATATATAAAGCAAATATATATGTATGTATCACATATATATATATCTATGCTTGATAGATAGGAGGGAGACTCAAAAATGGAATTTATTTATAAAAATAGTGTATTTATTCTTACATGTTTAAACTTTAGTCCCCTTCTAAGTACTCTCTGTTTGATGCAATATACCTATTGAGACATTTTTTTCCCACTGTTCACAACAGCTTTTGAACTTGTTGATTTTGATGCCTTTCAGTGCTTCTGCCATTCTTTGTTTCACCTCTTCCACATCAGCAAAATGTTTCCTTTTGAGAACTTTTTTCATGTGGAGTGACTTTCTGGGTGAATAGGGAAGGTGGGGCACGGGGGTCATGACATTTGAACACTCAGGGTGGTGTGGGGAGGCACACTGCTAAATCACCCACCATGAAATGGGCAAATAAATGGAGTCTTCAAAAAAAATGTACTGAGCCCAAATGCAGCCTCTCATAACAACACCAGTAGGTGCACAGTTACAGATGGGTTCCTAGAACTCTCCCCTAGTGGGGGAGCCCTATTAGACTAAAGGGCCCATCCTCCAGAAGATAATTCTAGTTCTTTTTGGGTCCCCCTCAAACAGATGGACAGAGATAGACACTATTTCAAGTGTATCTCTAAGATGTCCATTTCTCCCTCTCTCTTTAGGTCTGCTACCCCTAAGCACTCAGTGAAGACCCATGGAAAAGACATGGTGAGTGGCTGGAGACGCGCTCTGTCATGCTTCACCCAGGAGGCTACAAAAAGGTCCTTAGCATTTTGGCTGCCAGGTCTGCAGTGGGTCCTTCCTTTTGACGATTCTGCCAGATGTGAGAACAATGCTGGGTCCTGTCTCTCCTCTAAGTGGTTCTTCATTTTGGGGAATTTGGCTCATTTGGGTTTCTTCAAGTTGTCTAGTGATAGGATTTTAAAAACTATGCCTCTGTAGTATTTTATAGCCTTTTCGTGTCTTTTGTTTGAGTGAGAACTTCTGCGCCTTATGTAGAACTGTAATAGAATCCCAGCCTATGTGATTCTGAAACAGGTGTGTGGGCTCAATTGCCCGCAGCCAAGACTTCCAGTGCCTGGGTTTGGAAAAATGGGAAGAAATAGTTTATTTAAGAGTTATACAGGTTGAGAATAATGGCAGAGTTCTGCCATTACGTCCCATTCTGTTTAAGATACCCACAAACACACACACACTCCTGCCTTGCTTTTGCCCAAATCAGGCCCGTTTCAGAACTATACCAGTCAGAGGTACAGTCTTTCAGGAAGAAAAACAGAAGTCCACAGCTCAGCATTCCCCTAGTCTTGGTTAAGCATTCCTGCTTCTCCCAGTAATCCGGGCTTGGTTAGGCAGATCCCACAACCCCCAGCACCATCAGCCTTGTTGCCATGTTCTCTAGCAATTAATCCAAAACTGTGTGGTACCTCCTTGTGGTGGACCAGTGGGTTCCTTCTGCACCCTTTCAACCCACATAGCCAAGAAAGGGAATGGCCGCTGCACCTAGTTTAAATCCTGTCCCGGAGCTTCCAGTGTGACCCCATTTCCTTCTCCTCCCACCATGGACTATATATGCCTGTTCCCTGTATCTTCTGCCTTTCTCCTGTTGCCACTGTTAGCTCAGGAGGGAGTGGCCCCATGTTGCAGAATGAACCTTCTCCAAGCTCTTGAGCAGGTGCAGCAAGCCCCTGGCTACATCACATTAAAGTCACACCCATCTCCCTGGCCCCTACTGTGGCAGGCACAGCTATTTAACATACTTATGAAGCTAGCCAAGTTGCCATAGATATCCAGCCTTCCAATCGCTGTGCTTTGTTTTTCCTAACCCCCAAGCCAGGTTTATGGGGAATATCCTCTGAACTCCATTTTTGTATATGACTTAGAGCAGAATTTTCCAAATTTTTTAGCATTAAGAGACTTTGCATTTAGAGTTTCCTTAACCTCAAAAGACTTCCACTCTTGAGTTTGTTTTACTAACTCATGTATGAATACATCCATCAAGTTTCAGCTTAAATATTATTTCCTTGTGAGAGGCTTCCTATAATAATCTTTACATTTCTCTTCTAATTGTAAATCATTTTCTTTGTGAGATACTCAGTAGTTGTCTTAGTGGTGGAACTAATGCTCTGTGATTAATCTGGCTATTGTAACTTACCCCACAGAAAATAGGAGGAGAGAGGATTTCAGGACAGTAGTCATCTGTGATTTTGTCTGCATTGCATTTCTCTTTTGTCTTTTACTATCAGTGGTCCCCATTTCTTTGGAAAAATGCTGCTCTGGCACTCTATGTAGACCCGGGGGGCTGTAATTCTCCAGTGCCTCTCAGCAGTACCTATCTGTTATTCTACATGGGCAAGTGATCTCGGCTGAGCCAACCATAGAACATTACTGCAGTACCAACATCACTATTATTCAATACTCCTGGTTTGCGAGGGAGCCTCCCATCTTGCAGAAGCTTAATCCATACAGGCAATTCATTTATTTATGTAACTGAAAAGTACAAGGAGATTATTTCAAAAACAGAATCATGGGCATTTCTTTACAACATGTGGGTTTTATTTAATAATGAAAATGATGAATGTTAACTTTCTATTCTTATGCTATTACTCTATCTAATAGGTTCTTTGTAGGTATGCTAAATCAATGGTTTCATTACTAATTTAACAATTAGCCACTATCCTATAGTAAAACTGTTGTATATCTTCATGTTGGGGATACTACTTTATATGCTAAATGAAAATATCGAAACCACTGCAGTTTATTAACAAAAATCAGATATGATACAGAAAGCCTGTCTATGGCAATAATAATTCCTTTCATTAATTTCAAATGGTCTTGTTTTAGGAATACAGCATCAGCATAATGCAGATCGTATAAAATCTGTTTACTTACTTTTCTTTTTTTTCTTGCTTTTCCCGTCTTGAGCTCCCCCCTGCTTTCTCTCCCTATTCCTTTACCTTCTTTGTTTTCTTCTTTTCCATACATTCCCTCATATCACCCCCCTTTACTCCCTACACCCCTTTCACTGTTATTAGAATGCACGTAAAGGAGGCGATAAAACGAAATAAAATAAAGTGACAGTTTACTAAGACAGGACAGGCCAATGAAGAATCCCTGAAATGGTTTAGCCTCTTCTGAGGCCGGGCCAGTTTCTAATCAAGTCATTCAGTGTAAGAGAATTCCCCTGGGGCAGGGTTACTGGCTCTCCAGGGCTCTCCAGTTGCTGGGTTATGATGATAAAACCAGCTCTGAGTACAGGAGATTTTCATTTGATGAGTGGTCTGAACGTCTACTTAGTGGTTATAAAATATTTGCTGCTGAAAGCCACAGAGGATTGATAAACAGATCCTGGACAGCTGAGTTATTGCAATCTACTTAACATGAGGAGAACAAATTATGAGTCAAATGTTCCTGTTTCATAACCTTACCCAGGGCAGAGGGCTGTTCAATGCTGGCGTTAACCCTGCGTGCACTGCGCTTGGCCGGGATCCCGGAAAGGGCTGGAGGAGGCACTGGAGCAATTCAGGTGGCTTTGCCATTAGGACAGAGGTGCGCGGAGAGGAAATTTAAAAGGCCCATCTGGTAAAGGAAATAAACAATTTGTAAAACTGCTGCATGGTACTGAATACACTGCCTAAACTCCCTCTGTGGTTTACATTTCATCTTCCTTAGATGACACGTGTTTAGGCTTATTAAGTCTTGTCTTCAGCATAATACTGTATTCTTTTATGTGGTTGGGGGAAGGGAAGGAATATGTATGTGCCTGTTCTCTATTAGTCGTTTGAACCTGGGTCAGTCATCTCAGCCCAAGTCCTATAAATAATCTCATTGAAATCCGACTCCTTTTCTGTACTTCCCAGATGATGCTCTTCTGTAACATGTGCAGAAAGGGATGGTTTCATCTCACTCATGGGACACAGACTAGGAATTTGTCTCCAGTGCCTATGATTGATAAAAGTAAACAAAACAGTGGGTTTTTTTCCCCCCTTAACCAGTTCTCAAACATCTATTTGAGGGCACCGATTTGAGCATGAGTGAAAAGCATTTTTAGTGGGCAGTGAGAAAACAGTTCCTTTGTTACTTGAGACTTCAATGTTCTGAGAATGTGGCTTCATCAGGGGCCGGGGCTGCTTTTTGAGCCTTAGCCAAGTGGAGGCACGTTTCTGCCCTGCATCTTCATTCACTTGCAGCTCACACACTCACCTCCCCCAAGAGCAAGCACACACGTGCACGCATGCATGCCCACGTATGCACTCCAGACTCGGGCTCTGACTGTGCCGGGGCTTCCACTCCCACAAGCCATTTTTCCTGCTTTACTCAATCCCACGGCTGGAATTGCTGCTGGCAATTTACTTGCAGAATTCAGACATGGACTTGGAAATAAAAGTATGCAAAATACGTGTTTTAATAAAAAATACAGAGAGCCAAATTAAGCTGCACTGTATTTTTCTTCTTACTGGCACACTCCCAGTAGTTTCAAATTGGTTTTCCTGTGCCAAGAATTTTCTTAAATGAAAGGCACTGTGCTAGGAAGGCTTTTAAGGCCTCTTCACCTTAAAGTGCAAACCTCTGAATGCGGCCCTAAAAAAGCAAAGTCTAGATTTGGCATGCCACTTAAACCATGATTAGTAGAGCGTATCAGCATGCTAGAAATAGCTGTATTTGTGAACCTCCTGTTCTTCAGCTTTTGATAGCCAGCCAAGCCCTAAATCAATTCCAAAGAGTGAAAACTAAGATAATAATGAGAAAATAGACTTTTCATGCTAGAAAACAGGGAAGCGTCTTACTGTGTACATGCTGACTTTGGGTCGCATAGAACCAGGAGCAGTGACCCTGGCCTGCTGGCCTTATCTTCAAGGTAGTGCACTGCGTTACTATACACAGATCCTCCCTACTCTGTAGGTCTCAGTTTCCTCATTAGCAAACTGGGGACCAATTGTGCTAGCTTTCTCATGTGGAATATAATGCATTCCTTATTCCTGTGTACCTGGTGCTTCCAGTCAGCTGGGAATTTTTGTGTGTGTGTGTGTGTGGGGTGGGGGAGGTTTCTAAAAGCTTAACTCCTGTTCTGAATTAGTCTGAGGCAGACTTGATATTTTTTTCTTCCTGCTAAAATATGTCCTTGTGCCTTGCTTGACAAGCTGTTGTAAATGTTTTGAGACATCTCTTTTATTTTGAGGTCTGCATCTGAGCAAGGTGGCAAATGAACACACTTTCAACTTTTCCTCCCTCTGAAGCCGAGTGGTGAGCGTTCACGGTGGCTATTTGTTCAGGAGAATCAGCCATAAATCAGGACTCATTTTCTATTTTCTTCTTATTGATGGAATTGCTGTAGGAAAACAGCTTATCTCCCAAGCTCCTAAAGCCGTGCTGGCCTGAAAGCTGCATGCAATAAAAGTTGTTTGGACAGGAGACTGACCAAACATGACAATGGACAGAGAGGGATGGTGGAAGGGGGGAGGGGTATGCACGCTTGCCTGTTTTGAACCCAGACACTCTTTCCAGTTTTTCTTTGTTAAATTACTTTTTCATATGAAGGACTCAAAGGGAACAGCCCCTCCTGGCAGCCAGAAGGCAGAAAACAAACCCTTTGAAATTTCTAATTTGTTTATAGATGGTCCTCCAGGAGCCAGCTGGAAAATAATTTTGTCTGCCAGAGAGAGGGAGCAGCTACCCGAGGGTGCTGTGGTGAAAAAAAATGACTCTCTAGTTTTGGTCCTTGAATGTCTTATTGTTCAGTGCACAGCGGTTGTTCTGAAATGACTCATCTGGCAGAGAAAGAAAATGAAAGAAAAATCCCTCCTCTGTTCTCTGGCCTAAGTTTCTAGGAAATATCTTTTTTTTCTTGTTTCTTTTTTTTAAAGATTTTATTTATTTTTCTTTAGAGGGGAAGGGAAGGAGAGAAGGAGAGAAATATCAATGTATGGTTGCCTCTCGTGAGTCCCCTGCTGGGAACTGGCCTGCAACCCAGGCATGTGCCCTGACTGGGAATCGAACTGAGATCGTGTGGTTCACAGGCCCGAGCTCAATCCACTGAGCTACACCAGCCAGGGCTTAGGAAATATCTTTTTTAAAAAGGCATTTCTTTGTCTTCATTTGTTTGTCAATTAATTTTGGAGTTACACGAAGATGTGTTAATCTTGCCCCCTAATTGATGCGTCTTTTCCTCTCTGAGGGAGATTTTTGTTGTGGGTGCCTCTTAGACCAATCACTTTGCACAGCTGAGACACTGTTTTCTCCCTGTGAGGTGCTAACAAGTTGAACTACTTTTCTAGATCATACCACACATTCCGCAAACTCTTATTCTAACGGTGTTTCTCAATGTGGGCAAGACAAAGGTTTGGAGATAGTCAGAGAATTTCTCTTCTATAACATAAAAGTGTTTTCCCCCCTCAGTTTGGCAATCTGTGAAATGGGTAGTAGGATCACCTGTTCTGCATCGCACGGTAATATTGTGGACATGCCCTCATACCTGGTATAGCTGAGTAGCAATGTTTCCTCAGAAACTTAGATCACCGGCCTGGAGGAGAATGCCCCATACAGTTGTTCTACTTTATGGGCAGGAAGTAGCCCCCCGGCGACTTGACAAAGGAAGCACAGCTGTTTGGGGCCCAGTTATGGCCTGAACTTAGGTCTCTATGGTCAGCCCAGGGCTGCTTCTACTTCTCCTTCCGTCTGCACAGCATTGGGGTAAAATTAGGTAATACGTCAATTTTACATCAATCCCTGTAAATCAATAATCTTGCCACCTCCCTATAAATCCAGAAGAGGACTAGCTATTTGTCTTCTGAAGCTGGAAGAGTAATCCAAGTGGATCCATTCAAATGCTTGACTCCCTGTATCTGTGCCATGGTGCTGAAAACTGCTAAAATTATGCAGCTCTGGTTCTGACCGATGTGGCTCAGTAGGATGGGCATTTTCCTGAAAGTGAAAGTTTGCCAGTTCGATTCCTGGGCAGAGCACAAGCCTGGGTTGCTGGTTTAGTCTCCAGTCAGCACATGTACAAAAGGCAACCAATCGATGTTTCTGTCTCACATCGATGTTTCTCTCCCTCTCTTCCTCCCTCTCTTTCCCTCTTTCTAAAAACAAGTAAATACAAATTTTAAAAAATTACTCAAGTCAGAAGACTGGTACAACTGCCGCTTTAAGATCTCCAACTTCTCCTGGGGTCTCAGTGTTCTCTGATGATCCTCCTGTGTTTGTCTAATGTGCTCTTTTTACTCAGGCCTCCATCGTCTTTCAACTTCCCAATCTTACCTTCCTGCTAAGTTTTATTCAACGACCTCACTCTGTATTTTACAGAGAAAATGAAAGCCTTTAACCAAGGTCTCCCTCAGCCTTGCATGTCTATACCTATAACTTGCATCTTACCGGTCTTGTTCCCCATCTCCTATTCTTCTTCATATTTCTGTGAAATGCATGTCCCTTCTCCTTAACTGATATCTCTTCTCTACTAGCAATTTGTTCCTGGCTTTTTTTTTTTTTGCTATTTCAGCAATCTCAGTCTTTGTGTTCTCAATCTGTTCACTGTGTTCCTTCTTTCTTATATCTTTCACTTTGATCTCTTTGTGTGTGTGCATTTATCCTTCCTGAGGACATGTTTATTGATTTTAGTAAGAGGGAAAGGTAGGAGGGAAGGGAGAGCAACATCAGTTGGGAACCCACAATTCAGGCATGTGCCCTGATTAGGAATCAAACACACGACCTTTGGATTTATATGACATGCTCACATAAAGCAACTAAGCCATACAGGCCAGGGCAAACTTTACTCTATTTGGTGGTTCTTTCTAATCTAGTTTAAACCACTTCCATTGACCCCATATCTCCCTTGGGCTACTGATGTATCTTTCTTTTTTTCATAGCAAATATTACTGATATGTATATAATAGACATATAAAATATGAAAGTTACATAAAATATAAAATATATATATATTGACATCCCACTAATTCTTAACCCCCCCCAAAAAAATATGGGTTTTACTCCTACCTTGCCTTCTAAATCTACTCTTGTAGGTCACTCACAAGACCCAAACTTGTTGCAAAATTCACTGAATACACACTTTATAGACATAATCATATTTAACCCTTGGGCAGCATTTTATCGTACAGTCTTATTGCCATATATAGCATCATAAACTCCTGACCACTTCCTCTCAGATTTCTCTGCATTCTTTTCATCTGTCCAGCTCTTCAGTGTTGGTATTGCTGAGATTCTCCCCTATTGTCCTTTCTACTTCAGTGTGTTTTATTTCTGTCGATATTCTGACAACTTCCAAATCTTAACCCAACACATGTCTTTGCTGATCTTCAGACCCAGTTATTTCTATTTGTATATTTATCTCTTTTCTGGTCATGCGGGTATCTCTCAGTATAGAACAAATTATCCTTTATTCTAAACCTGCTGTTTCTTCCGTGTTACTTATCTCAGGGAATGGTACCATAGTTCACCCAGTTGGTCAGGCCAATAACTTGAGATTCCTCCTTGACCCTTTTACCGAGAGCCAATGCTTCTCATATAATGTTTCCAAGACATTTTGACGCAACCTTAAGCATTTCTCAAATCCATCCAATTTCCCCCATACTTAATTCAGTCACTGTCTTCTGTGGATTATTCCACAGGCTTCTCACTGGTCTCTTTATCTCCTATATTGTCATCAGTCCACTTTTTATAGTACATTCTAAGTAATATTACTAAGACAAGGATCTATCCAAGTCACTGTCTAGTTTCAGATTTCTGAGTTGCTCTTAATTATTCATAAAAGGCAATACTTTGACTTCCTTATGCAAATTACATGGCATCTGCTTATCAATTCTGTGCCATCTTGGCCTGTTTTCCCTCCTTATAAGCGTATTTCTTCTAATGTGTTATGTTTCCTTTCTCTATATCTCAGCCAACAAGAGTGTAGCGAGCATTTACTACGTGCTAAGCATTATAACATTGTGCAAGCTATTCACATTTGGGCCTTTGGGTGTACCTTTACTATTCCCTCTACTTTCATTTTTTCTCAATCCTCTTTTTTATTTTAGGGGGGAAGGGAGAGGGAAAGAGAGGGAGAGAAACATTGATGTGACAGAGAAATATCAAATATCAAAGAAATTGCTTCTCGTGTGTGCCCCCAGCTGGGCACCAAACCCACAACCCAGGAATGTGCCCTGACTGGGAAATGAACTGGTGATCTTTTTCTTTATGGGAAGACACTTGACCAACTGAGTCACACTGGTTGGGTGTCTTCACCTCCTTTTAATATAGCTGAATCTCAGTCACTATTCTGGACTCCCCCTGAAGTCCTTGGTAGGCGGACTTCCTGCTGTTCAGGGTTCCTGCTGTCCACTTCCATGGTACCTGTGTGTCTTCCACAGTGGTGCTCACTGTTTTCTTCAGTAGCTTCTTACTTTCTAGTCTTCCACACTAGATTGTGTAAGGGGCACAGACCTTTCTCCACATTGTTGACTGCATTGTCTCTGTTGTTTAGAACAAAGAAGAGGTTTAGTAAATATTTATTGAATTAATAGATACATGAATATTTTAAAAGTTTGGGGAAAGCATGTACATGGCATTATCAGTAGATCACTATTTAACTAATAGTCGTAATATAAGGTGCCTCTCACTCAGTGAGTAGGAGAAGCTATTTTTCAATTTTATCATGTTGTTCTGGAGATTTGTAGAACATTCCCAGAAGACCTGACCACAAGGGGAGTGAGGGTTAGATAAGTTGTTGCTCTGGGGCAATTACAAAAGTCTTCAGAGGACCCCAAATTAGTCGCACAGTGACATAGTTGAGGGGTGGCTGCAGCAGGGGATGTCCTCCTTGATCTCTAGGACCAGTAGCTAGGGACTCGGAAAGTGCTGACGTGGGTACGGCACCCAGCTTCTACCTCAGGCGTGCGGGGAACAGAGAAGTTGGGAAGGGAACAGAGGAAAGTAGAAAGGGAGTGCTGAGCTATGTACTGATTGCAGAAGTTCTGCACACCGTATGTTTTTACTTTCCGTAGCTTAATTTCAAAGCCTAATGGGCAGTAGCATGCCCAACCTGTGTTGAAAGATAAAGCAACATTCACAGCAAGGTTGCCAAGTGTAAGGAGTTCTTATTAGTATAAAATTACCCAGAGGTACAAGAATAAAAAGTGACAGAGGATGACTTTATAACAGTACAAAGTTAATGAGCACAGGAGTAAAGGGCTTGGGGCTAAAAGGCAAAACGTAATATTTGTGTAAGGGGTAGAATAATGATCATTAACAAGACCGATAACACATCATTAATGGGATCAGAGCCAGCAAAGTAGCAGAGATTCCAACATGATTATTTTATTAGGTTATTTATAATCTGTGGCTATTGTAAAAAAATCTGGAAATATCACATAGTAAATCTAATAGCAGATCAGATTTAACAAAAGCTATTCTATTTGTTGAGTTTTATCTTATGCTGTCAACTGTTCTAATACCTTATAAATGTTACTGGATTTAGTCTTCACATCAACCATGAAGAAGATGTTATTATTCCCATGTAGGGTGGGCACGGTGGGATAGGTGTGAAGATGAGGAAATGGACTAGAAAGTGAACCGTGGTTCTTCAAGTGATTTGTTGTGTGCAGACAGACCACTTTTCCTACATATCTGCAATTTGTATTATCCCTCAAAAAAACGGACAACATTGCTCTGGGTTCCTTGTGAGTATATCCTGAATGGATAACACTTTAAGCTGGCAATGAAAAAAGAAAACCACTTATTAAGGGATTTCTAGGTATCTAATTTTCAAGTCAACATTGGGGTATTGTTGAAAGCAACATCAAGTCCAGCAAGAGTGCTAGACATATAAACAACAAAATAAAATGCAAAGAGATAAGTCCCATACTGGATATTGCAGAGGGGGTTGTTAAGCTGGCCCTCTCATCGTCCCTTCCCCTTTCTCTGGCGACGCAAATACTTTCTGGCAGGGAATCCCTTCTGTCTATGATCCTGAATTTACCCACCTCAGGTATGGGTCCCAAACCGAGACACAGCCAATCAGAGAGAGAATACTCCATTGTCTCACCTCTCGCCTCATCCTGAATTCCTTCAGGAGCAGGCATGTGGCTCACACCAAACCAACTGCATTCTCTTTCTCAGGAGTTTGAGTCTCAGGTGAAGGGCACAAGGTGGAAAACGGAAGTTGTTCCTTTCCGATGGCAGCACTATGGGGAGGTGGCTCATTCTTCTCCCCCACCCACCGGGGTTCCCAGGACTACACTGCTTCTGAACTTCTGTGGGCCCAATTGAGACCCAATTCCTTCTGCAAGTCTGTGGGAGGCTTTGAGTTCATCAGTGAATTTCTCTTGTGTGATTGTATCTTTCTTTTCTTGTTATTTTTGATTATTTGTTTTCTGATAGCTAGAATCTGATTTTGTTACTTGAAATCAAAGGACTTTGACTGATGTTTTATAGAAATTGCCATCAGGAGTGGGGTAGAGCAGAGAACCGAAGCTCAAAGATGAAATCGGCTGCGTCGTGGGAGGTTTGGGACGGTGAGTGTTCTTCCGTTTCTGACTGAGCAGTTGGCCGTACTTAGTAAGTTTCAGCAAAGCAGCTCTTCGCAATGTCAGTGTTTGCTGTTCCTCGATACAGAAATATCCCCGCTAAAGATTTTGTGGAAAGTTCTACGGAAAAGATTTGAAATTTGCTGATTACTTTTTTAAAGAAATTAATAAACCTCATTTAAATTTTAGAGCAGCTTTAGGTACCTAGCGCAATTGAATGAAAAGTACAGTGAGATCGTCCACATGTGTCTGACCTCCATAAGGCATTAGGAAAAAGGAGCCAGCCGGGGTTAAGGAGGAGCATCAGAAAGCAGAGGGGAGAGGAGAGAGCTCTGTGGTGAGAACACTGGAACGGGGCCGTGAGGATAACTGTCATGGAGGCCTGTCACTAAGAGTGGAAAGAGTAACCCTAACCCAGATTCGGAGGCCATGACTTGACAAGTTCTCTGACTCCAACTACTAGTCTGCGGATTTCCTAGAAAGTAAATCGTGCAGCAGGGCCTGAGGGAATTTTTAAGGCACCGATTTTGCAAGGTCTCGCTCTGCAACTTCTTATCCCCCCAAATTTCGTAACTGCTCTGGCAATGAAACCCCCAGCAAAGAACCATTTTTCCAGACTTCTCTCCTATTTAGTCATAAGGAGCAATGGACATAGATAATCTCCCCAGAGGACAGAATCAGGGCCGTTCTGTGAACTAACCTAGGTAGCCACTTTTCTGCCGAAATAAGAAATCTTTGGAATCCCTGTCAGCTGGATAAGATGTGTGTTTGTGAACGGTAACCATAGTGAGTGGCTTCCAAAAGGCCGTTCTTTGAATATTCGTATCTTGTTCTGCCTCCTGCGCTGTGTGTGTGGTGTGTTAACTTCAGAGGCTGCCATGGCGTTAGGAGCCTCACTTGCTTTGAGCGAGACCACAGGTTCTGTACAGGGAGCTGGACATAGTAATCAAACAAACTTTCAGATCACCTTGTTTGAACAGTGTGCTTTTGGTGGTTAGCATAAGAGTGACTAAGGCGAGCAAGCTAAAACTCTGACTGCATAATTTGAGTCCTGGGATACCTAAAATTACTGCTTTTCCTCCTAAGCTGTCATATATATTACAAAGTAGGAGAGAGCAAAAAATGTATATTGATACTTAATTATCTGCCCTGAGGACAGCTTCACAGAGGACGAGAATTTTGAGGTGGGTTTTGTAGGGTTTTCCAGTCAGAATGTGTTGGAAAAGACATTCATGCAGAATTAACAGCGTAATTGAAGGTAGGCTTACTCTGTATCAAGAGGTTGGACATTCCAAATGTTGGAGGATGGGCTGGATAGGTGGAGGATCACTCTTTTTTAAAACATAGTTATGTTTGGAGAAAGGAGGAGGGAAGGAGAAAGAGAAGGAGGGAAATACTGACACACCCCGACCGGGGACCAAACCCTCCACCCAGGCACATGCCCTGATAGGGATTGAACCGGCCACCGTCCCCTTTGTGGGAAGATGCCCAACCTACTGAGCCACATTGGTCAGGGACGGGGAGGATCGTTCTTGAAAGGTAATATGGGGGCCTGATTGTGAAGCATCTGTTTTGTGGGTGGCTCTGGATTCTTCATGTAGTCTTTGAGGGCATTTAATAGAGAATCGTGATTTCCCTGGAGGGGAGAGGCAGGCTTCAGCCATGGGAGGACCAGAGGCTCAGGGGCCAAACTGCCTGGAAGTAAATCCTGGCTTGGTCACTTACTCCCTGTGTGACTTCGGGCTAATTCTTTAACCCTTTTGTGCCTTGGTTCCTTCATCTGTAAAATGGTGCCGATCCTAACTGCACTAACAGTACTTTGAGGTTTCTTATAACTACACGAGTCAATGTAAAGCACTTAACACAAGCGCTCCACACTGCTGACTGCTCATCAGAGGCACTATTGTCTATGATTTAGAAATAAAGTTCTGGGGAAAAAATTGCAAGTTTGGGAGGTGAGTGAGATGAAAACTATTGATCATTGGCAACTCTTATTCCTTTAACATGGATTAGTTTCTCAACCTAGACAGCTGTCCCCAAGCAGAGAGGCCCCAGGAGAATAGGACGTAAGGCTGGCATGTTTGGGTATTAGAACAGAAACAGAATAAAATAACAGGTTCAGATCATGTGATGTCACCTGGAAGACAGATTTGGGTGCACCTCTCAAGTTGCCTAGGTAGCTGAGGAATGACCTGAGATCGTCAGGGAATTGAGGGCAATGGCTGTGGTTAGGGAGAGAAGCTCTGAAGTCCAGCCGCCAATGGGAGATTTTTGCTCAGAGATGGCCTTGACAGTGGTAAATCAGTGGAAGAGCCTTTGAAGATGTGAGGGATAACTTTTCAATTGAAACTGCAGACAGGGGTCTGCAGGAGGCCAGAGCAATAGCTCAGAGGGCAAGGGGCCAGGTCACTCAGTTAACACCATAGTGAGAAGTTCCACAGGATCCTTAATAATTGCAACTAGTCAGGGATTCCATTTGATACCCTATTACCCAGAACACAGGTTTAACAAATGCTTTAGCTCCAGATGTCAGCAGAAGGGTAGGCAAAGTCCCTGAGGGCCACTACCAGGCTTAAGGCAAAGGCAGAGAAAAATTTAAAGGTACAGAAAGGTAAAGAGAAAGCAAATGAAGGAAGGGGTGTGTAAGGGCATAGAAATAGCAAAAGAGAAAAAGGAGGCATAAAGGATAAACAGCTAAAACTTGATATATGCTCTAAAGACCATTTTCCTACTATGCTGAAGAGCGTTCTAGGGAGATGGAATAGAATTTCACCGTTAAGTCTATGTCACTTTCTTTGTTGCCCTCATTTAAATGACAACTCTCTTGCCATTATACTTGCATTATATACATATACAGATACTTTTGTTACACATCAAAAATCAACATTCACTTAAATTTGCCACATAAGCCGAGCCTACCCTCAGATGGGGCAGTGGAGACACAGCAGCTGTGGGTGGGTTTCTTGACCACTGGAGACTCCACCGTGGCTGCAGTCTCTATTCATGAGTGGTCCTGAGTAAGACTTCACATGTGTATTGCACGCACTAGACCTGCAGGAGACTGCTTCAGAGGCAGGAATTATCCAGCTTCCTGTTGCCCGTAGTATTTAACACAGTATCTGGCAAATAGTAGCTGCTCAATAAATACTAATGAATTAAGCACTATCTGCTTGCTGCTGCTTAAAGCACCATAGTAGCCAGAGGAGCAAGGAAAACAACTGAACTGATTTGGCTTTGATTTGTACTGAATGGCTCCATCAGTAAGTACTTCATGACTTTGAGCAAGTGACTTTATTTCTACAAGCCTTCGTTTCTTCATCTGTGTCATGGAGATAATAATATTGACTCTACAGCGTTGCGCTGAGGATTAAATGAGTTGAGGTGCTCAAAAAATGGCTAAAAACAAAACTCCCCTTTCCAGCGTAGTGTCAAACTACTGTCACTTACAGTTTCAAAAATTCACAGTTTACAAATATATGCTGTGAAATGTGACATTTGGAGGACAATGCCACCTGAAACGTTGCTACTTCTGTGACATCGTGCCTGGTTTCAGTATGCAATCTGCCTTCCTCCACTGAAACAGAAATTGGTCCTTGATGGCAATGTGAGAGTGAGAGAATTTTGACCTCAAAGCTAAATTCTGACATTTACTAGCTGTTTGATCCTAAACAAGCTGCTTATGTAACTAGATCTCAGAAAGACCCAGTCTGTCTGGATCATGATTACATGTTCAATATCTAGAGCAGAACGTGATACATACATAGTGAGCACTCAGGAATTATCTGTGGAATCCATTTATCTATAAAATGGGATCTTGGAACAAATGAGAGTCACAGTTAATTCTCTTTGAGTGCTCACTGTGCACCAGGCACTATTGTGAGTGTTTTACACTTGCTAATGTACTGAATTCTCATAATCATTCTGTAAGGTAGGTAAGATGATCATCTTTATTTTGTAGGTGGACAAATTTGGGTAGAGATTAAAGGTACTGTGCAAAATTACACAGCTAAAATAAATAGAACCAAGTCTTTTCCTAGATATTCTGGCTTCAGAAACCAAACTCTCAACTACAATGGTACACTGGCCCTCAATGTGGGTTTTGTAATTGTCTACCCAATGTCGCATTCTCCTGTCTTTTGATAACTGATTGAATTTCCATTCAACTGTTTAAGCCTCTCTCATGTGAAGTCCAGGTGCTTTGGGGAAAGAAACAAGGAAATCAGGCCTCAGATAGTCAACATAATCCCATTCCCTGCACATGATGAGTAGTTTAGGAGTCAGCACCTGACGCAGTCGGGGCCAGTGATATTGGAGAAGACATTTTCTTGGGGTTTCCAGGAAAGAGGCTTCCTAACTGTCCGACCCATCCTAGAGAGCTTCCGAGGCAATTGCCCGCCACGCCCCTTCTCTGTCCTCTGTCTGTGTTGGCAGCTATTTTGTGATCATGAAGGGGGTTCCGCCTTAAAATTAGGCTGCCGAGGGGAAGGCAGAGTAGACAGGAAAAAACTGAATCTGTAATGATGTCCCTGAGTCACCAAACCTAACCCTAACTTTTGTTTTTGGCAAATACAGTACAAAAAAGTTCTTATTCTTCAACCATTTGTGAATAAACTGCCCACACGATGACAACTTCACTTCTCAGAATTTATTTCCTGCAAGTGAGGTATTCTCTGGCATAACCAAAACGAAACTGTAACATTTAGGATATTAACACTCATTCATTACTTTCATCTTGTCCTCAAATCACATTCAAGTTTTGTCCATTGTTCCAATAGTGACTCTTATAGCAAGATAATCCAGGCCAGAAGTTTGCACTGCCGTTAGTTTTTATGTCTCTCTGTCCCTTTCCATCTAGATAAGTCCTTCAGTTCTTTACCTTCGTGCTCTTGACACTTCAGAAGATCACATACCACTTCTTTCGTAGACTATCTCTTAATTTGAGTGTCTCTGCTGTTTGCCAAGGACTAGATTTAGGTTGTGCCTCTTTGGCAAGAATGTCACAGAAGTGAGGCTGTGTCCTATCGTTGCTTCATTGGTGAAAGTAAGTCCTTTTGTTGTTACCTGAAGTTATTCACACATAATTATGTTTCTTTGCTTTAGGGCTGAACTACTCTGGCCACCCAGTTTTCCGTTCTGAGTTGCTGGCGTTTCCCTTGTTCATACGCTCCATCTGCTGTCCTCAAAACCTTCCCTTTGAGACACCCAAGTGTTAGTCTATTAGCTTATTAGTTCTAGTAGTCAAAAAGTAAAAGCCTCTTTCTATCGTCTGCCAGTCAGGGAGAGATAGGTGTCCACCACTGGGAATTTGCAAAATTCTTTCCTTAATAACACATTGATTTAACCTGAACACCTATTTTAAGTTATAGATTTAATGTACGAGTAGCACTCGTACATTTGGTTTCTCATTGTCGTATTTTATTACCCCCCTTGCTATGAAAAAGGTTTCAACTATAGAGGTCAAAATGACTGTATGTCTTACAACAGAAAATATATCTTTAAAAAAACGATTTTCCCACATTGTCAAGCAGAGAACAATACTTGCTATAGATCAAAATCATCATATAATCAATTCTTCCCCATTAATTTTAAACCGATGATCTGTTTTAGTCACGCAATTTTATCCTATCTGGAATAGTCAGCGGTATTTGTTAGGTACTCACCATGTATTAGATATTCATCTGGGTGCTTTACCTGGGTTAATGTAACCTGCACAGCCCTAGAAGGCATGAGGGTTGATGAGATGCTGTTCTACCAGGGATGACCTGAGGCCACCTGGCTCCAGGCCCCTGCACGCAGCTCCGTCATAAACACTGAACTGTGGGAGTGCTCTCTCCACCTCTGGATTGGTTCTTAGGCCTCGCATCAGATGTTCTCCTTTTCCAAGACTAGTTACTCTTTGAAGGCACGTTTTTGCTTCGCATTGATTTCAAATGCATTGTCTCTAACTTCATGAAACTTTTCAGTGGAACTGAATTAAGTAGTGCATCTTTCAGAAAAGTTTAGACAATGAACTTTATTTTGGCGTGTTTCTCAGCATTTGGTTTAAGTTTTAGCAATAGAATTACATCCCAACTCCACCTAATATAAATTCTTTTTTTTTTAATCCAAATGTTTGTTCCGTTCCTTGACAGAGCATGGGCTGGCTGGCCCACACGTTTAGTTTATCTGCCCTCTCACTATTAAGTCAGTAGTAAGCAAAGGTGCAACAATTTCCTTGATGACTAAGAGAGATGGGCCAGGACATAAAAAGCCCACTCATGGCCCCAAACAAGTTCTACACTAGCAAGATACTAAACTTTAACAAAAACAAATATGGTGCTTAAAGTAGCTACAGAAAAGTTGTAGTGCCCAATGCTGACAGCCGTGTTCCAGCACTTTTCAGTGCTAAAAGTAGTGTTACCAACACAGAAAGGACTTAGGCATGTTTTTTTTTCCTGTTTTCCAATGATTTAGGTTCAAGGAAGACCCAGCTTTAAGTTACAAGATTAAGATGAGAAATAAAGGACCAGTAACTCCACAAAGAACACTAATAAATCTGTGTGATCTCAGGGCTAGTTTGACTAATGACTCCTTACCAAAAATATACAATTGAAACAGGAAAACAACTGAGAAAAAACTCAGTTGTTTTATCACAGTTTAATAAAATGAAGAAAATGTTCAGCAACACAGAACTACATATGTGCATTTTAGTCTATAAGTACAATGAAATATGGTGCCATTATGAATACTTATAATTAATTTTAATGGCTAAATACCTATTATTAAGTAAGTCAGGATATAAAACTGTATGTACAATATCACTTTAATTATGGAAGAAATCTATATGTGTGGAAAAACACTAGAAAGAAACTATGCTTAAATACGAGTAATAGTTATTACTATAACAGAAATAACAGTGTTGTTTTTTTGCTTACACATAGTTTTCTCTATTTTTTAATATTTTTCTATAAAACATGTCTCACTTTTATATTCAGGAAGAAAATGAAAAGAACTAAATAATGTTCTTTAAACAAACACATTACGATGACTGGTGGGCAGGACTTTTTGTATATGGACTTGCATGTTGTCATTTATCCTGCTTTTAGAACAAATAGCCTCTCATGAATTTTAGAATAGGAGACAATGCTCTTTGAGGTATTTTTAAATTAAAAAAAATTAAGATATGATCAAAACATGCATACATTCTCTTTTTCTAATTTTAGGAATGAGAAGACCAGTCTCCTTTGCAATGACCCATATTACCCACAGTCACCACGCATGTCTGGCCAGCGGGCCCTGGCCTGGCCCCAGGCAGCAGGAGGCCCTGCCATGTGCTGACCCTACCACACTCAGTGTCCTGAGGCAGCCCGGGAATCCCAAACCTGTTCTAGTCATTTTATTAATCATCAAAACTTTGGCTATGAGACATGTTGCTCTTGAAATAATTTCACCTATGGGGTTCATTTTGCTTTAATCATTAGCTTCAGCTTTCAATCTCTTCCTCTGTATTCCCATCAGAAAACTTCTCAAGCCTCCAGTCTGGCATGGAGATTAGCGTTGAGGCCTGTTGGTTCAATCAGCCTCTGTGCTTCATTATGGTCCATGACATAATGACATGATGTGATTTGCCCCGGTGCACTCTGAAGTGACTTGCTGTTGTGGTTCAGCAAGGCAGTAGAATTTTTGAAAAGCTGCATTCTTGTTGACATCATACTTTTTAAAACACCAGATTTCTCACTGATTTTGCGCAAAGTTTAGTTTCTACATGACGACCTCCGGCACTAGATAAACATATGCGCTTATCCACAGATACAGCCACGCTGGCTGAGGTTGAAATCTTAATTATTCTTATGTTGTACAGATTGCTTAACAAATTTTAGGTTATATTTTTGACTCAATTGTGTGTGTGTGTGGGGGGGTGTTTTGTAGGAGTTCAAAAATGAAGGAGGGCAGATGGAAAAATTGTTTATAAAAATGTTGCTTGAATACGTATTGAACTACATTTGCTACTTTCTATTTATTATTATACACATGCGCCTACCCAACACTGTGAGTTCCTTTGCAGAAATTAGAAATATGCATTCAACATTTAAAATAAAGCCCCAGAATTTGACTCTTAAGTCAGCTACAGACAATGAAAGCAGAATATACTTTCAGCCCATTGGCCTTGACTTCTCATTGATCCAGTCATGACCTCCAGACAGGTCTTGGAAGGTCAAGAACTCATTTGGTCTTCTGGGATATGCCATTATTTGTATGACTTTCCTTGGGGTATAAGGGCCCTGAGTCCTATTCACTCCCCGCTTCAGAATAACATGGTAAAAAACAGAAGTAGGGTGGTTGTTTTTCAAGACACCAGATCCCCAATTTTTAGTTAATTGCCCTTTAAACTGTGCCACCATTTCAAATCCCATTTGAAATTTATTTACCTATTTTTTTGAATTTATTGGGGCAACATTTGTTCACAAAATTATATAAGTTTCAGGGGTATGATTCTCTAATACATCATCTGTATGTCATATTGTATGTACATCATGCCAATATGATGATAATCTTTGAACTAAAATCATTGTTCACATTTTTGACTATTTTTAGTGATTGAATTCTATGGATTTTTTTAAACTTATGCTCCCAATGGGGGAAAATAGGGACACCAAAGGAGTATGTGTAGTAAGTTCCAAAGGTGGAGCCCTCCATGTGAAAATTCTTGACCTTATTTCCCAGTTTAACCATTTGACTTATCAGTGAGCGTATCACGTACACATTATGTAATTCACAAAAATCATTCTTGCTCCAGCTTCCTCCGATGATCGCATGCAGAGCAGGGTCATTCCGATGGTCCACGTGAAGCCTTCCTCAGAGCTGTGGTTACCGTGATTGGAGAGTTGTTGCTTTAGGCGCTGTAGAAATGCAACACTGTAAGGTTGAGTGACTCTTTCCCGAGACACCACCACCAGTAGATAAATGATACCTTGGGAAAGTTATAAATTTCTATCACTTGACTTCAACTGGAGAATGTAATACCGCGATGCTGACGCCTCCATCCTCATCAGACCACAAACAATGATAGACTTTCCCCCTGATTTGACATGGCAGCTGACTCTGCGGTATCCATTCCTGACTTCACAAGACTGTCAGTCTCCCCACTGAATAATACAAAACCCATATTTGCCATGTCTCCTGCTTACATGCCAGATGGAGAAAAACTGCCACCATAGCCAATTTGTAAGCTTGAGTATCTGATCAGAGAGGGAAAAAAAAATCACCATTGTCGTGACCAAGAACAGAAAGAACCATAGGATAATCCACAAATAATGAAACAATGGAGAAGGAAAGAAGAGGGATGGTGAGCTGACAACACAACCCACCAACTGCTGGAAGTTGCTAGAGTAAGGCTACTCCTGTAAACATAGGAGAACTGTGTATTAACAAAACCGAATGTGCTCTCAAGAGTATTTCTTCTCGACGTTGCAAAATTGCTGTAGCTCTGAGACCCTTTGATAAATGACCTTTTGAAGGACATGCCTAAGTACTGGGTTGGGGAAGGCAAAATATACTCTAGATGAGGGAATTAACCTTATCAATGTGTAAATATTTTAGAATGTAAATCCACACAGGGTGAGGCTATGCTTATTTCTGTCTGTTTAGATCTGGCATAGAGTTGGACGTATTTAGGCACTCTGTTTACTGTGGTGATAACATGGTTGGGGTAGGAGGAGTAACACTTTGAATGTCTGTAGTACCTTAGAGCCAGTGAAGCTGAGGAGTAGCAGAATGTGCAATCCCCAAATATGTCACTGCTGCATAAGGATTATTTTGAGCTGAAAGCAATTGAGAAGAAGCACATACAAGAAAAGTTCTCCACCCTTCTTCTATTTGCATAAAGCAGGATATAAATTCATAAAGGTGTTTTCACTTCTGCCTACCAGGAAGGACAGAAGTTAATCACCAGAGATAACTCTAGACCTTTACAAAATCAGAGGAACCTCTATAACAAACCTTTTTTTAAAAACACATTTTATTGATTATACCATTACAGTTGTTCTATTCCCCCCTTCATTCCCCTCCACCCTGCACACCCCTCCCCCACTCTTCCCCCCTTTAGTTTATGACCACGTGTCTCAAGTTCTTTAGATTCTATATTTCCCCTACTATTCTTGCTTTCCCCGCTATCTATTTTTTACCTACCATCTATGCTATTTATTTTTGTATCTTCTCCCCCCTTATCCTCCCACTCCCCTGTTGCCAACTCTCCATGTGTCCTTCATTTCTATGGTTCCACTCCTGATCTAGCTGTCCACTTGCTTTGCTTTTGTTTTAGGTGTGGTTGTTAATAACTGTGAGTTTGCTGTCCTTTCACTGTTCATATTTTTCATCTTTTTCTTAGATAAGTCCCTTTAACATTTCATATAATAAGGGCTTGGTGATGATGAACTCCTTGAATTTGATCTTATCTGAGAAGCACTTTATCTGTCCTTCCATTCTAAATGAAAGCTTTGCTGGATAGAGCAATTTTGGCTGTAGGTCCTTGGATTTCATGACTTGAAATACTTCTTTCAAGCTCCTTCTTGCCTGTAAGGTCTTTTTTGAGAAATCCACTGACAGTCTGATGGGCACTCCTTTGTAGGTGACTGTCCCCTTATCTCTTGCTACTTCTAGGATTCTCTCCTTCATTTTCATCTTGGCTAATGTAATAATGATGTGCCTTGGTGTGTTCCTTCTTGGGTCCAACTTCTTTGGGACTCTCTGAGCTTCCTGGATTTCCTGGAAGTCTATTTCCTTTGCCAGACTGGGGAAGTTCTCCTTTATTATTTGTTCAAATACATTTTCCACTGGTGGCTGTTTCTTTTCCCCTTCTGGTACCCCTGTAATTTGGATGTTGGAATGTTTAAAGGTGTCCTGGAGGTTCCTAAGCCTCTCCTCATTTTTTTGAATTCTTGTTTCTTTATTCTTTTCTGGTTGGATGTTTCGTTCTTTCTTCTGGTCCATTCCATTGATTTGAGTCCCAGTTTCCTTTCCATCACTATTGGTTTCCTGAGCATTTCCCTTCATTTCAATTAGTTTAGCCTTTATATGTTCCCCTAATTTGTGGCTAAAATCAACCAGTTCTGTGAGCACCTTGATCACCAGTATTTTGAACTGTGCATCTGAGAGGTTCGCTATTTCTTGGTTGCTTAGAGTTATTGGCTCTGGGGCTTTGAGTTCTTCTTGAGCCATATTTTGGACTGTTCATGCATGTTACATATGAGGAGCAGAGCCCTAGGTGTTCACCAGGACAGGGCCACTCAGTCTCTGGGTTGTGACGTGGTATGTGGGGGCGGGGTCAAAGGAAAGCAATAACAAACCTTGAGAAAACTAGCCCTCACCTACCATTAACTTTCCTGTAGAATTGTCTTCCCACATTTTGCTACCCCTAGTAAAGCACAAAAATGTATTGTTCTTTTGGTAAGATGCTATGTAAGCCCAAGTTTTAGGCACTTTCAGTCAATCATCACCAGGTGCTCCCATAGTGTGTGTGGGATGCACATGCTAGTAAACTTCTGTTGGTCACTTGTTAATCTGCCATTTGTCATTCTAATTAATAGGGCCCTGGTCAGAGAATATAAGATGGGTAAAGGCAAAAAGATTTTTTTCATCCTTTATAAAGTGCTCATGTTCACTATTTTATTTTGATGGACATATACTGATCACAATACAAACTCAAAGGTGGATTGACATGATATTTATATGTAAGGAAACTGAGACTCATAAGATTCATGTATAATATGCCATAGCCAGTAAGAGATGGGTCTGGAATTGATACCAAGGTTTCGATTCTTTTCACATCCCTTTACCATGCTTTTGTACACAAGACAAAATCCTATCTAGCATCAAGGAACTCAGTTTGGACCTCTCACACAAAGGACTTGGGGGTGGAGCTTTCCTGCCTAACTAAGGCTTCAGGAGGTAGGTGGCAGAAAGAGTCCATGAGCCACAGATGGTTGAATGAGCCTTTCAACGCTTAGTCATCAGGAGAATAAACGTTGCTAAAATAGTTCCAAGAACTTTGTGGTTTAGGGTTTTTGACTGTTAAATCACGTCCTGTTCCAGCTTTCCTTTCTCTATGCCTTTAACCTTTATTTCCTATTTAGTTTGCTTCTCAGTTAAGGACACAGTCAGTCAGTGAATGTGTCACCCAATATCAGCACAGTTGCTGAAGCAGGAAAGTGATACGGACTTTGGGGATATGGGCCCTGTGTTTAGATTCTCAGTAATTTGGGGTACATCAACAAAGAGGAGAGTTGGTAAGGATAAATGGGATAATATATGTGAGAGTATATTGAAATTAGAGTAGAAAGTGTGTAAGTTTTGTTATGACCAGGATGCTACTTTTAAATGATATTCTGTGTAGGAGTATCTGTGTCTGCATTTGTTTCATGTGTATATATGTGTAATGCCTATGTGTATATGTTTGTGTGGGTATGATGTGTATACACACATGTGTGTAGTACATCTGTGTGTGTATGGATATTTTATATTGTACAGTAAAATGTTTGGGTAGCTGTGCATCAGTGGCCTGAACTGACCTGACCTTTTTATTTTTTTGCACATAAAGCATCTCTATAACATTGGACTCTGTGAGTAGAGGTAACATTTGCACATAAATTGAAAAAATATTTTTACCAAGTTCCTAAGGCTTTTTTTTTTTTTACACTTTTGCTAAAAGAGAGATGGAAAATCTTAGGCAACTTGCTTGCCTTCAAGGGTATCTGAAGTCTGGCCTAATCACCCACTTGCAAGTTGAGAGTTCTGCAGAGCTCGAGTTGAGGGGGTAGCCCTGCATCTTCAGTTCTCCTGGGTTGGTGCATGGCCACCTCTTTATCCTGAGTCTTTCTCTCTCTTTCTCTCTCTTGCCTCTTCTTAAGAAAGCAGCAGGGAGATTAGAGGGTACACTCTAGATTTACCTATTTCCCTGATTTTCATGGACCCACAGTAGGAAGGCTGCAGACTTCCCTCCAAAACAGTGCTTCCTGTCTGACAGTCCCAGGACTCTCTGAAATCTCTTCCATATCTTGTCACAATGAGTGTCACTCTTTGTTGTCATGTTGCACTACTGGACTCTGGGCACCATAAGAGCAGACGCTGCCATATTTGTGCCTGGTCCATGGTACACGGGCACCAACAAAATACTGGCCCGAAGGCACAAATGAATCAATAAGCAGGTAACAGGGGAAAGTTCCCTGGATCTAATGCAAATGCTGAGTATAAAGAACGAGTCCTGGAAGCAGAATCCCTCTCCTCTGCTGATAAGGCAAACAAAGCCAGTTTTTAAAATAACTCCATATATTGTAAATAGCATTAGTGATAGAATTTAGGGGGAAAATGAGACAGCCCATGTAAAAAAAAACTTGCTGAGTGTAAAATTCTTTTACAGACTTTTACACAAAAGAAGGAGGCGTGCTTTATTATAGAGATATAAATGCAGGATGAGGAACTTTGAAAAAGAAAAGCAATTGAAATTGTGTACAAAAAATATTTTAGATGGCTAAGACATACACACATTTATAAATTTGGAAGTAAAGTGACCATGAAAAAGGCAAAGAAAGAGGCCGGAAAACTCCTTCCTATTTATACCAATAAAATGTAAATGTGTGTTATTTCCTTATGAACATCATCATATTTGATTTGTAGAGCAGTTTTCTAGAGCTTAAAATGCAGCTCTCTAGAGAGAGAAACTGTCCCTCTGACCACCAAACATTGAAAAAGATTAGAAGTAAAAGCAAATACATGAGAACAAAAACATTCTCAACTCACATGCTGAAAAATCAAACCAATTTTATTTCATAGTATTAGCAAGAAATGCCCTGCTTATTTACTGCCTGCATTTTCCCAATAATTTATAATTAGAACCCAGCAGGAAGTATTGATTTCCAATTGATGGATATCATCTGTGCCCTAATAAACTGACAGACCTTCAAAAATCTATCCAGGGAGACCTTTAAAATACATGACATGAGTTAAACATTTTATTTAACACCAGGGGAAATTTGCATTTCATCTCTCAGGCTTTTACAAAGCTGCTGTAAATGATTTAGCTTGGCTTTTAGGTTTCAGAGTCATTTCATTTCAATTTGGGCACACTCTTGTATAATTCTTATCCTTTGTTCAACCAAATGTGGACGAGAGACATTTAGCGTGTGGAATAACATGTCAAAACTATGGGATGCTTAAATTCACGGTTTGTGACTTTAGTAAAGATGTGAAATAAATCCTTTGATGCATGTAAAAATCACAGTAAAATGTACGTGAAACCTAATTGTAAAATGTAAATGAGGTCTAATTGTTTACCGCGCCTTTGTAACTGGAGTCCTGCTGGGTAATGCACCACAGCGTCTCCTGGGGAGTAGCAGTGCCACGTTCAGTGACATCCAGGGCGGTTGAACTCCTACAACTGCTGTGTCATTTAGAAGCAAGTGGGTAGGGGCATTTCTTCTAGGAGCGAGACCTTCTCTTTCACGTGGTTGGCAGCCTATTCAAGGCATGCCCCCCCCCCCCCCCACCGCCGGGACAGAGTATTCACGTGGAAAAGGCTAGGTTTTAAGATAGGGAGCAAAGAATGTGTCCCTAACAGATTATTGCGCTAAGAAAACTGAGGATCCTAGGCTAATGTATTATTTTATCAGCATTATTTTATTATTTTTCTAAGCCAAGAAAAAATAATGTGAAGACCTCATCATTAAGTACTTTGCATCAGTATTATGTCAATTTACCATAACTTCCATTTACATTTTTGAAGCAGAACCGGTTCTTTTTTGTTCATTTGTGTGGTCGGTTGGGTTCTTTTTTAGGGGGTGGAGGTGGGGGCAGGAGGTCTGGTTTTCTCTTTAAGGCGGACAACGACACTTGGGTTTACTGTAAAGTATGGGCCCTTGAGCATTTGTACGTGGATTTTTGTTTGTTTTCTGGGAAAAAAAAGATCCTGTTACCAGGTTCATTTGTATAATAATCATTCATTAAAATAGACTCTATGGCAATGAAATACTGAACTTGAATTCAAGCACAAAGCCTTTAAAAAGCTAAAATGTCAAAACAATAAAACTAATTAAGGCAACAAAATAGCTTTACCCAGCTTAATGACAGGCTGGTCCAAAAATGCACTTCAATGATTTTTTCTTTCTCCAGAGACACTTTAAATAAAGCAAGGATAGAATTTTCTGCAGTCATTATCTAGCCCCGCATCACTAGGAACACAGCCCAACGGAACCGTCTGGTCAAGGAAGTAACATGTCTGCTCTGGGTGAGTTTCCCTCCTTGCCTCCCTCCTTCCCTTCCTCCCCTCCTGTCTTCCACAAACACTTACAGGATTTACTATACTCCAAGCGCTGTGGATGGATAGCAGACTGAGCTCAGCTGTGGATCCTGAAGTCAAACGGCGGATGGACTAGGAAGAGAGTGAACATATATATAACTGTAATCCAGGGGAGAAAAGTAACACATTTGAAAATTACCGAACAGTTGCAAGAATAGTACACAGAGTAGCACCTGGGTACCCCATGCCCAGAGACTGAATTCAGACTCTGCAAATTTTTCCAGCAATGTTCTTCGTAGCCAAGGATCTAGTCCAGGATCATGGTTGCTCCCAGGTATCACCCCTCTCTAGTCTCTTTTGATTTGGAACAATGCCTCAGTATTTTTTACATTTTCACGAGCTCATCATTTTTGAAGATAAGATCATGTTACAGAGTGTGTCTTAATTTGGAATTGTCTGGTGTTTCCTCATGATCAGATCCCTGTTTCATTTTGGCTGGAATATTACAGCTACTGTAGTCTTCTAATATTCTATTAGGTGGCACATGATGGCTATTTTCCCGCCAGTGGTGGTATTTACAGTTATCATTAATTTATACAGCGTGTTAAACAAAATCTTTTATGGCCACCAAGCATTTCTGAAAGAAAGCTTTTACAGAACCGACCACTGGCCACAGAAGGCCTAGGCCCCGGGACAGGCGGTCTAAACCACCAGCAGCTGGGCTAGTTCGACAAGGCACATACATCTGCAATCCCAGAGCGGACGGGACCTTTGATACATTATGTTTGGGGAAGAAAGATGTAACATCTGAAAGCATTTGCCTTGGCCACAGATGAGGGGGGAGGGGAAAAGTGAGGCAAGGGTAGTTCAGGCACAGGGGCACAGACTGTGAGATGGAAACAGTCAGTTCTTTTGCTCAGTTACAGGCAGTGTGCTGACCATTTGGGCGTACGTGGGCCGCAGGGGTGCCTGGTGGCCCTACAGAAGTCGATGCAGAGTTCTAGGGAACATTCAGGAGGGTCCGCGGTTATTAACTGGCTAACCACGCCTGTGTCCTTCACTTACCATCCCCTTGTAATTTAACTCAGAACATCTCAGGATTTTTCTCTTCTCAAGTACAGGTCAGGTTTTCCCACCTTCAGTTACTTTTTAAAGAAAAGGATGGACTAATGTTTTGCGGGCTGCTGCTTTAAGACCATGTAAAATTCTGTTCCCCACTTCGTATTTTTCACTAGTTTGAACACCTGGGATGTTTCTTGCCTAAATGAACTACGACCACTACCACGTCAGTGTAGTAGTGGCTCTCTACTGCACGGGAGGTAGAGGGACTGCCACGGAGAGTGGCTCTCCATGTTGCTCTCCCCCCGTGGCTGCCGTGTCTGGGTGTAAATCCCCGCCCCAGTCTTCCTCTGTTCCCCCATTTCCGACTCCTCCTGCAATCAGTGACACCTGCCAGCATTCCTGTATTGTTCCAAGTTTACTGGGCTGCCATCCTGAGTCTGGGGAGGTATGGCCCCATGTCCTAGAGCCAATCTTCTCCAGGCTCCCATGCAGGCACTGAAACTTGGAGGTCCTGCCTCCCCCAGTTACATCTTGGGGGGGAGTGACTGCCATCCCCCTGGCTGCATGCCTGGCCACAGCTATTTAACATAGCCCAGTGACCCGCCAACAGCTATAGATATGTTAAATGACCAGGCCATGGATTAGCGGCAAGGCTGTGGCTGTACAAAACAGCCCTGCATGTTCCTGCTCCATGTGTCCCTTCCCCCAACTCACACCTGTGGGGCAAGGGGAGAGGACATCTTATGCGTCTCTCCAATAATTCCTATACACCTTGAGTTCTGGACCCCATTCCAAATCCCTTTTTGGGGCCCCTCTCTTGGCTGCACCCTGTATCATTATTGGTCCCTTCATATTATAATTTAGGATATCAATACTAGTCTTTAGATGACAAAATGGTTAATTTTGTTTTTCTCATAAACGTAATGCTTAACTTGGAAATAAAAGCCATATTCATTGTTATAATGAAATCCCTGTGTATCAGTGATCTGTCTTATGTTCAGTATCTCATAGAGAGGTCTTAAGGAGTCTCATAGGGGAGAGGAAGACTATTTATGAGGCATTTGAGCTGTGTCTTAAGGAGTAGGTTGGACACAGAGCACTGTTTCTTTAAGTATATTTCCTGGAGTATTTGTCCTTTTGATATGGACTTCAAAAAGTATTCCATGGTCAAATAAATTTAGAAAATACATTATACTACGTGCTTACCTTAAAACTCATGTGTACTATAAGATTATATATTATATATTAAAAGCATATATACTCTATGCTTACCTAAAAAAATCACAAAATCACAAAATTCTGAGAATTCCTTTAATAAAGAAATATGTTAAACTTTATTTTATTCAGCTTCTCCCATGCTTGTTTAATGACAATTGTTTCTGAGTGATAATTAACCAGCAACACCCCGCCCCAAGACAAAAACAAAAACAAAAAATGTGGCTTGAACATACAGGGAAAAGATCATTTAAAAGGAAAGTTAGGGAAGTAGAGGTGGGTGGAGAGAGTATACCAGGCTGGCAGAAAAATGTGCTAGGTAGTACTGGTGCAGAAAGTTAAAAGTCTTGAGTACAGGCTCAATAAATTGAATGTATTCAAATCAATGTATAGGAATAGGCAATTATGATATTTTATGCACTTACTTTTCATAGGTTTGGGGAGAAGAAATGACAGTTGCTAAGTGTCCCCTACATTGCAGCTACACAAACACAACTAGAGACTTAAACTACCTAACCCTGTGAAGCTTACTCTCCACATTAGCAGGCCTCTATTTTCTGTTGTCCTTAATAGCAAGCGTTACTAGGAGAATCTTGCAATCTTGCACAGGCAGGTAACTTGATTGTTTATTATCTTTGTAATAAGTTTCATCAATTCTTCAATGGAAAGTGTTAATGGTGTACAAAATCCAAGGTTTTTTTGAATTCTTTGCCTCCAAGATCCTTGCCTTGCTGTTTCCACTGGAAGGAGACCAGAATGTGCCACCCAAATATATGCCACTTTCGTGTAAGAATTCTTTTTAGCTGGAGATGATTGAGGATCAACAGAGGCAGAGAGAAGCTGTCTTGGAGTTTCTTTTATCCAACTAAAAGCAGCAATTCTTGGAAAGTAAGGCTGCCATAAGTTCCTTCATTTGGGCAGATTTACTCCCAGAAAGCAAATGTGAATAAAACCTACCCAAAATTTCTTCTCTGGGAGAATTTTATGGCCCCGAAGGAGAAAGACCTCACATACGCTATAAATAAACAGCATCACAGATTTTTATCTCTCTATTATCCTAAGGACCCGTATATTTATCCTAAAGTAACCCATTTATTCTTCCCATAAGAAGCCTTTGTTTCCCTCTCCCTTTCCCCTGCTCAGTTAGCCCAGGAGCCTTAACCTGAACCATTAGTGAGCCAGCCACTTCTCTTGTTGGTGTGCATGTACAAAGAAATACCCCTTATCTTCTGTTAACCTGCCTTTGTCAGTTTCATTTGCAAGTCTCAATCACTGAACGGAAGAGAGCCCAGGGAAAGTTTTCCCCTCCCCCTTCATATCATTCTTTCATCGTTATGTCATCGAGTCTTACCCAATCCTAATCAAGTCCCCACACCGGACAATCTCACTTAACACAGATCTTCCATTCTAAACACATTCTGACCTTGCTTCCAGCCTCTGAGGCACTCACTACCCAAGCTCTGTTGACGTGGTGAACCCCCTTGCTGTGGTAAGCAGCGTCAGCTCTGTCGTATCAGCAGGTTTTGTGGGTGGGAATTGGGGGCATACACTTGACATTCTCTGTATCCGTCAGTCTGTCTATCTATCCATCCATCCATCTATATTTTGAACCATTTATAAACTGAAATCTTCCAATATTTTCCGTTCTTTGTTTTATTGTTGTTCAAGTACAGTTGTCTCCATGTTTTCTCCAGCACTTCCCCCCCCCCCCAAACTCCCACCATCAGTCCTTCCCCGCTTTATAAAACAGTTACGTAGAGAAATGGTTATTGGAGAAGATCCTTTAATGACGCTATTTAGGGAAGGCTTCAGCCTCTAAGTCCATATTGTCTTTAGTTTGAATATTGGCCTTCATTTGGCTAATGTTCTCATTGTGTAGTTAAGAGAAATGTAAGAGGTATGACTAACTGGCACTTGATAGGTCTGGAAGACAACTGAGAAAGGCTTTCTTCTCATCATGAAGACCTAACATATACCCAGAAAGAGTGTGAAATTGGTCAACTTCCTGAAGGTGCATTTTTTTTGCATGCAATTTACATAAGGACTTTTCCCTTGTGTTTGGTTATTTATAAACACGTTCAATACCATTCTAATATCATCATTTTACGATTCTTGATTCTTGCTTTCCAAATACCATGGCTTTTGGTCATTGTTATTTATGATTCCACAGGTATTCCTCAGGCCAGCCATTCCCCTGCCTTCACTGTTCCTTCCTCCCAAGTTCACGTGTTTTATCTCTCTCCTAGCAGCCATGTTATACTGAGATTGGGTTCCTTTTCTTCAACTTGCTCTCTCTGTCCTCAGGATGAAAACTTCAACCTCAGGTTCTTTATTTTTCTAAATATCTGCAAAAAACTTTTCAGGGTTCATGTTAACCTGGAACAAGCTTTTGAGATGGTTAAAGACATCAGGAAGCAAACATGTACATGTTGCATATTTGAAAGGTTGGGGAGTGACTATCTTAGCCAGGACATGACCCTGATCATACGGTAAAGACAGGAGCCCTTGCATTTTAACAAGTTGTTTGATCATTTCTTGAAAGATAAAAAATTTAATCCTCTAAATCTGTTTGATAAAAATATTTCTTAAATTCTATTTCTTTAAAAAAAGGTTCTGTGACAATAGAATTACGAGTAACTTTAAACTGTTTTTAGCATTTATAAATGCTGTATATTTCTTCTATAATGTATAGTCTGTTCGTATCCTTTTCCCATTTGCCTACTGTTATTTATATCCTACTTATTAATCTGTAAGAAAACTTTAGGTAGTAAGGGTCATGATGCTTTATATCTTGTGCATATGCAGGTATTTTTGCCAGCTTGTTATTGGCATTTTGCTTGCTGGTGTACAGATTCTCTAGATATTCACACCCAAGGACATTTATTCTGGATTCGTCTTATGCTTTGTTTGGAGCAAATCCTAAAACTTCAGGGTCATCTGCGTTTTGTTTTGTTCTCTCTTATTTTGGTTTGGTTTTATTTCTGTTGAACCTCTAAACTTTCAGTAAAATTGGAAAGATATTTGAGCTTAAAAGGGGTTTCGGAGCAAAATAAAATTACTACAAAGGATAATAAGAATTGTAAAATTTTGGAGTTAGGAACTTTGAATGTATTTAATTCAATTTAACCAACGTTAATTTGGTGTCAGCTATATAAAAGCTGTTTTGATGTATCTTCCACTGGTTCTTAGCTCTGGCTGGACGTTAGCATTTCCTGGGGGTGGTTAATTAATCTGTTGTTTGGGCTCTCCCTCCCAAGATTTTGATTTAATTGGTCTGGGTGAAGTATGCACATCTGCATTTTTTAAAAAAAATCTCCTTATGTCCTTATAATGTGCAGTCATGGTTGAGAACCAGTGTAGAACAATTCTCTTCATTTCTAGAAATAGAAGCTAAATTGTGATGGGGAATCAGGATATTGGAGTTTAGATACCGGTTCAGATTTCTTTCCAGTGCACTTCAGTTTTCCTTGTCGTCATGAGATCATGAGCAGGAAAACCTGAGAACAATGCTCACTAGTTCTGAAGGCCTTCATTTGTCCCTCACATTGGTGGGCAGTTGGTTTCATAATTACATTGATCCTTGTCCTAGTTTAGTTTCCCACTATTATAATAATCATGCCAATGCTTTGATTTAATATCCCCTGTCCTACCTTTCCTCCAATCTGCAAAGATAAACACATGGACTGAAAAAGCCCAATTTGGGGACATTTTCACTGATACTTAAAGGTCTGCCTTACGTCTATACTCAGGGATGAGCAGTGGATTAAAAAGAGATTGGGATGGAAAACAGATTGAGTGATGAGGAAACGGGACACAGGGACAAGGCAGAACAGAGCCAGAACATTGAACAGAATAGTCCATTACCTCTGCCTTAGAGTTTCTTATTCACCAATACAGTGAACGCTTCTCAAACCCTAGAGATGTGGGGGGAGGGACATGTTTGTCAACAGGAGAGGGGAGCAGTAGAAACAACCTATAAAGCTCAGGTGCCTAGAAAAGTTGGTAATGACACTGCCCAGTTGTGCATTTTCTGAGGCACCGTGACAACTAGTACAGTGTCTTGCATCAACAATGGCCACTATTTTAGAAACAGAGGTAGCTCTGATTAAGTTTTATCTGTTACTTCCATTTCCAAATAAGTCGAAAACCCACTTCAGAGTAAATAATCGAACTAGATATTGATGCTGTAGAAATTTTGTCTATCTGACTTCCGCCAAGATGGAGGCATAGGTGGAAACACTGTGCCTTCTCCCACAACCAAGTTTGAATACAACAAAGGTTTGGAGAAACAAAGACACAACCAAAGGACAGAAAATTGAATATACGGAAGTCCGACTACATCTAACCGTTCAACGGGACGGTAAGAGAGGCGGAGCCAGCAGCGAGCAGGGTCGGGCAGGACAGGGCGCCAGACCCAGGCGCACAGGCAGACGGGAACCAGTTGGGGTGCGGGGCAGACCGCGGGCGCATATTCCCGCACAGTGAGACAGACCACGCAGGCCCCAGGGGGCGAGGGCTGACGGCGGTGGCACACTCGCGTGCAGTGGGACGAAACGCGTGGGCCCGGTGACGGCAGCAACTGCGGCGCCGGTGAGGGCCGTGGCGGCAGGCAGCAGACAGGACACCATAGTCCCTCTTTGACCCCGCCCCCACATACAGCGTCACAACCCAGCGACTTAGTTGCCCTGTTCTAGTGAAGACTTTAGGGCTCTGATCCTGCTATGGAACAGGCACGAACAACCCGAAAGATGGTGCAAGAAGAACTCAAAGTCCCAGAGCCAATAACTCTAAGCGACCAAGAAATTGCCAGCCTCTCAGAAGCACAATTCAGGACACTATTTATCAGGATGCTCACAGAACTGGTAGATTATAGTCACAAATTAGAGGAACAAAGTTACAAATTAGAGGCACATATGAAGGCTAAACTAATTGAAATGAAGGGAGATGCACAGGAAACCAATAGTGATGGAAAGGAAACTGGGACTCAAATCAATGGAATGGACCAGAAGGAAGAATGAAACATCCCACCAGAAAGGAATGAAGAAATGAGAATTCAAAAAAATGAGGAGAGGCTTAGGAACCTCCAGGACATCTTTAAACGTTCCAACATCCGGATTATAGGGGTACCAGAAGGGGGAAAGAAACAGCCACGAGTGGAAAACGTATTTGAACAAATAATAAAGGAGAACTTCCCCCGTCTGGCAAAGGAAATAGACTTCCAGGAAATCCAGGAAGCTCAGAGAGTCCCAAAGAAGTTGGACCCAAGAAGGAACACACCAAGGCACATCATAATTATATTAGCCAAGACCAAAATGAAGGAGAGAATCCTAGAAGCATCAAGGGATAAGGGGACAATCACCTACAAAGGAGTTCCCATCAGACTGTCAGCTGATTTCTCAAAAGAGACCTTACAGGCAAGAAGGGGCTGGAAAGAAGTATTCCAAGTCATGAAATCCAAAGACCTACAGCCAGGATTGCTTTATCCAGCAAAGCTTTCATTTAGAATGGAAGGGCAGATAAAGTGCTTCTCAGATAAGGTCAAGTTCAAGGAGTTCATCATCACCAAGCCCTTATTATATGAAATGCTAAAGGGACTTATATAAGAAAAAGAAGATGAAAAATATTAACAGTGAAAGGACAGCAAACACACAGTTATTAACAACCACACCTAAAACAAAAGCAAAGCAAGTGGACAGCTAGATCAGGAGTGGAACCATAGAAATGAAGAACACATGGAGGATTAGAAACAGGGGGGTGGGAGGGGGAGAAGGGGGGAGAAGGCACAGAAAATAGCATAGATGGTAGGCAGAAAATAGGGGGGAGGGCAAGAATAGTGGGGGAAATATAGAATCCAAAGAACTTGAGCCACGTGGTTATAAACTAAGGGGGGGAGAATGGTGGGGGAGGGAGGGTGTGGGTGGAGGGGATTGAAGGGGGGGAATAGAACAACTGTAATGGTATAATCAATAAAATATATTTAAAAAAAAAGAAATTTTGTCTATCTTATTTACTATGACAATCCAATACTTAGAACAGTGCTTCACACATAGAATTGGAGCTCAGTAAATTGTTCAATGAACCACTGAATACCGGGTCCAAGTCATAAACTCAAATTCCCCTGGAGGTCAGACCTACCACATGAGGGAAAGCATCTGGCCAGATGGAGGATGACTGAGAAGCAGGGTGCTGTGGCAAACGGGGCATCTAGAAGGTTATTTGTATTTGTTGTTTTGTTGTTTTGAATCAAAGTGCTGTGTGAGCCAGGCAAAGTGCTGAAAACCAAGTCTGGCACGGAGCTGCCTGTCTGTGATCTCTGTACGTAGCCCCTGTAAAACCTCTGTCCTTTCCTTGAGAGTAGATCACAGTGAAACCAAGCCCCTCTGAGTACTCTTATTTCTCAGTGTTACAAGGATTTCCACAGCTGTCTTGGATTATAGAGCCCAGCTTTTCAAAACCAGATGAGACCCAAGAGATGATAGGCACAAACATTTCATTTTTTATCACCGAGGAAGCCATTGTCCAGAGATTACGTGAAGTATTCGAGATGAAACAACCAGGTAAGAGGGAAATTAGTCCGGATCTGGGGGACCGGAGTCCCAGTTTGGAGTCGCTCCCACACCACACTGACTATGCATTTTGTGGAAAAAGCTTTATGGCATTCTAAATGATCATTGCTTAACTGGAACCAGGCCTGCTTTTATTTTAATTGAGATTTTATTTTTGCCTGCCTGGAGCAAGGAGAGCATTATGATATTTTAAATGAGAACCAAGGAATTACCTGCACTTCAAATATTAGCAGTTACATTCTGCTGAAGACACATGTGGACTATCTGTTAGAGACATGTCGTTGGTAAACCAGAAACATTTCATACTAATTGTTATAAGTGTATTATCCATCAAAATGTAAATTTCCCAAAGTGGGCTTTATGTAGATCATAATTTCCTTTATTACAAAATGGACTTGAAAACTCTGGCTGGCTCCTTGTCCTTATGTAAAACCTTCATTTCCTGTGGCGCCTCCAATTTATTTTTTCCCAGCTTTAACAGCTTTCACACTGTGATTTTCTATATCTGTTGCAAATGTTCAACAATTTACAGAGAAAATTTCAGTCCATGGCTTTCTGCTTTTAGCTTTTCATGTATAAAGATTAAAGAATGAATGTGCAATCAGCAGATATATAGAAAACATCTCCTGCTAGAATAAAATAGATGGTTCAACTTCTGAAACCCCAGTGGAATTCATAATATCCACCTACAGCTCTTCCTCTCTTTTGTGTTGCACCTTCTGATAAATAGGCTCCCAGAAGAGACAATTTGGGGAGCTGGAAAGTACTTTATTTTTCTTTATAGCATGCCATTGCATTGTCTAGGCCTTGCAGGTGGGAGAAATATCAGAAACAGAAAGACGGAAGGGGACCTAGAGCTGATAGTGACTGACAAATCAAAGGAAGCCTTACACCACCTAATGTGAGCCTTAAAGGCTAATGGTCTTCTGGAAAATAGCACAGAATTTGAAATCACACCTAGAATATTGATTATCGGGTGTTGCAGCCTCGGGACTTAAAAACATGGCAGTGCAGTCAGGCACCCGCTGATGCATTTAGTTAGAGGCAAGGGGCTGCTTCTTGATATTGTATGTGGCTGAGGTGTGAAGGTGTGTGTGTGTGTGTGTGTGTGTACGATTTTGCATTTCTTTAGTAAAAATGCCAATTTTGAGATTGGAGCTGCAGAAGTACAGATCAAAGAGGGAAAGGAAGGCTCCAGCCTGCCCAGTTTGCCTGGTTCGTCCATCCGCGGGACCCTGACTACTTCTCAGGTGGCAGGGCCGCTGCTCGTGCTAGATCTCAGATCCAGTCTGTCTGCATCTGATCTTCCTGACCTAAGCCTCTCTTTCAGAAACAACAGCTGCCATTTCAGAAATGCATACACAGAAAAGCTTTTATTACGTCTTTATTTTTCGCTTTACTTGAATTTGGGGGGACCTGATGGAAGTGTGTGAACTTCCGCAGGGGTCCTAACCCAGCTGTTCAACCCCAGCACGTGCACTTGAACCCGTGCTTGCGCTGCCAGGTCACTGAGGCATGAAGGAAAAACCTCTCCCTGTCACTCTTGGTTCTCCTGGATGGTCTACAAATTAAGTTGTGGGACAGAGTGGCAGAAGAGGACCAAGTTTAATTTGTACGTACATGGGTTCATGACAACATGAAACCCAAGGCAATGGAGGCTTATGTGCATCTACAGGAGAAGGGGGTGCGTTCTGAGACGCAAAGAAGGGGAACACAATTTATGGGAAAATGGAAAGAGCAAAGTTTTGGTAAACAAATGTTTTCCATGCCATGCAGAGGCCGAGGGACCTGGAGAGGACTTGGAACAAGCAGCCCTCGCAAAGCTCCTTCCAGTTCACAGCATTTCTCTCATGTTCTTTGTAGTTTTCTCTCCTGATAGCTCCATTCTGGACCAGGCTCCCTGTCTAAATTGTTTTAGGCAGTTAAGGGGGTGGTGGTGGTAAAAAGCCATCCCTGAATCTTTTGTATTTTAAAAATAATCATCCTAAGGTAACCCTCCCCTACAGAGGTTACTGGTTAGGGGCAGCGTGTTGGGTACAGAACTAGTGAGGCCTAAAACAGTAGTTTTATGAGTGGAATTGTATCTCCTCAAAAGATACATGTTGAAGTCCTAACCTCCAGTCCCTTGGAACGAGACTATACTTGGAGACAGGGCCTTTACAGGAGCGAGTAAAATGAGGTCATGTGGGTAGGCCTGAATGCAATATGGCTGGTGTCCTTGGAAGACATCAGAAAGCAGACAGACGTAAAGAAGAAGCACAGGGAGAAGACAGCCATCTACATGCCAAGGAGAAGGGCCTCGGAGGAGACAGCCTGCTGACGCCTTGAGCTCTGACTTCAGCCTTCCGGAACCATGGGGAAATACGTTTCTGTTGTTTAATCCCCAGTGGGCAGTGCTCTATGGTGTCAGCCCTGGCACACTCTTACAAGGAGTTTCATCTGTTAGCTTGATTGTAAATGATTTGTTTTATAGGGTGTGTGACCTTTCTACTATAATTCTCATACCCAGTCCCACCTTTGTGTCTCTACTGCCATGACACTTTTAAAGACCATCTTCGTTGTTTGCTTGGAATGCAATCGGGCAATAGCGAGGAGGCCCTAGCTTAGAGATGAGAGGAACCTTACCCATGATGGAGTGATTGCCGGGGAAGGCAGGGAAGAGTAAGGGAGAAAGTTCTCACTGGCTTATGAGCCATAACTTCCTCTACCCGTCCCATTGACTGCCTGGTCGTTATAAGTACGGATGATGTAAGAAAAAGAAATAGAGATTATTGGTATTAAAATATACAACATACAGTCTCTGCATATTTAAAATGAGAATTTATGTTCACTCATGTGAATCCTTTAAAAGAATGGAGAGGTCCTATTAGCTAAAACTGTTCTGAAACCGAGATTCGCGATGTTGAGGCAGCGCCCAGAGGACGGTGGTCCCACCTTTGCCACTCAGATGACATGGCCCACTGATCAGCAGCCTCAGCACCTTCTCGGAGTTTGTCTGAAATGCAGAAGTTTGGGCCCCACCTCAGAACTACTAAATCAGATTTTGCATTTTAACAGGATCTCCGAGTACTACAGATTAACATTTGAGAATTACTAATGTATGCTATCAAGTAAGACACATCGGTTGAGGGAGGGGTCCCCCTGGAGGGATCCCACCCAACGTATGGGGAAGATGAGTAGGGTGGTCTCCCGGGACATCTGGTGAAGCTGAGGTGGAGGGTTCAGATCTGGGTTCCGTAGCTAGGGCTATCACCCCCATGGTTGCCCAGGACCAGCAGGTCCGTAGGAGCTTTCTCCCAGCAGCTCCCCTAGTGGCGGCACAGTAACCCACCCTCTGACCCCGAGCTCGGAGCCGCAGAGTCTTATGTCTGCCAGTTCCCAACTACCCATTACAGGTTATATTCCTAACTCCAGCTCTGCTCTCTGCATCTAACAGTGGGAGGAGACAGGAAGAGGAGTGATCAGGGAGAGGCTTAGAGAGCCACAGGTGGTCCTTTTCGAAAAATACTATTTTATTCCTCACTGACACCAGAATAAAACTGAATTCTTAGGAGGAACAGGCAGAATATTTGATTGAGGAATTGAAGTTCTTTTCAAAACTCCAAATGCTGAGGCCTGGAAAACATGGCGGCAGGCACTAAACTTTGGTATCACCCTTGTCATTTTTATGAGCTTTTTAATAAGTATCTCTTTAGTATCCATTGCTTGACCTGTAAGGTTTTTAATTCTAACAGCAACCCTATAGGAGTATGTTGTCATATTTGTGTGTTCAGTGCAAAAACTTAGGTCCAGGGGCTATATACTAATGCCGGAGTTCCACAGAGTTTCCATAGAGGGTCGACTCCCAAGTCCACAGTGCCCATCATGAGCTGTGTTTCTGCCCTGGGTCATATCCTCTCCCCTCTGCCTTCTCTCCTTTTATAAACCCTTGCTGAACATTCATAGAAAGGACCACTTCTTCTTCTGAGACCTCATCTCAACATGTAGGGACAGAGGCTCTTTGAGATACTATCAGGCTCTTTATTTCTACAAATTACTTAAAAGGCAACTCCACACAAGCAGGTACTCAGTCAATTAACTCTTGAATTATACAAACAGCGCATCTTTAAATGTAAAGAAACAGAAATAACATTTATGGGCGTCTAGGGACACACAGAACAAAGCTGATGTGATCCCCCCATGCTGCATCTCTGTGTTCCTTTCATCTTTGTGTCTGCTGCATGGACTGAGCCTCGAAGAATGACAGGTTCATGGAGACGAGTGTGCAGAGAGGAAGTGGAAAGGAGGGGGAGCTTTGGAAAGAGAGGTTCAGAGCAAAAATAGAGCAGACAACGTACTAAGATGGGTATAGGCCCCGTTCCTTCAGTGACCTACAAAGTTGAAAATGGTATTATATAAAAACTTATTAATATGGTATTTTCTGAAAGTGGGCAAGAGAGGAACAGTTGGTGAGCGCAGGGAGTGGGAAGTGGAGATGTGCCAAAATTGGACGTTTCCTACGGTACGAGTGTGCCTCCCAGTTAGAAAGCAGCGCAGTTCTCCCGCTTTTGGCATTTCTCCAAGGCATTGAGCACAAGTAGGAAGACCATCCACATGTATTGTTGATTGAAATGTTTCCAGAGCAGACTGTTAAGAATCATGTTAATGATAATAGTATAAGGAAAAAAGGCAACATTTTAAGATAATGACTTCATATATCTTAAAATTTTAAAATTTTAAAGGTTGGGTTGAGAAAGTAGATATCAATGTTTTCAAAACATAAACAAGGGTGACCTTGGCTACTGTTAGAAAAAGCAGGAAACTCACAATGTAAATAATATGCAGGAGTGTATACCAATACCTTTTAGTAATACATTGGCCTAGGGAGGCTTTGGTCCTTCAAAGCCAACAATAGGAGTACTCAAGCCCAATATATCACATTAGCAGAAATGCAAAGGAAAGCCTAGATGGGATCAGATAAGAGTTGTTGCTTCCCTTTCTAATGAGAAGCCATAATCACAATTAATGAAAGCTATGTAAATGTGCTCTAGGCTTTTACGATTCCAAGGAGAGCTCAGGACTGGGGATAAAGGATGAGGAGAATAGGACCACCATCAATTCCAGAGACGTCCTCCTATCTCGGACAGGCACACACATTTTGATATCTCATCAGGGAAGCGATTGCATCCAGGTGCCTTTTGCAAGAAAGATGTAGGAACATGCTCCCTCCTATTTGGGGAATGATACAAGGGGGCTATTTTTGAATGATTAATTAAAGGGAATCAATCTTCATTGCTTTGCTACTGACATGAAAAGCGCCATGCCTGTGCAATAATCGCATGCAATTATTCAACTACCCCTTTGGCAAGGACAACATAATTAGTCCTGGTGGTGTCTAGAGATTCTCTTTATTCCCAACAAATTGGCAGTTTTAATCAAGTGTTGCTAGAAATTTATCATAACACAGGGAAAACAATAGGTGAAGGTACAGGGCCCCAAGCTGTGTGACTCCTATCTGCAATGGTACAAATTTACAATGCTAACAACATGATAAATACTACCAATCCATGAATGCGTTGATTATAATTTCATATCAGCACCAAGCCTTGGCAGTCCTTATTTGTTTAGAAACATGGCGGTAACCCTTTTTGTGCTGCCTTGGATTCATGGGCAGAGGAAGCTGAGGTCAGCCCTGGTGGCCTCGAGGAGCAGGGGGAGGCCTGCAGGGAAGCTAACCTGCTCCCAGGAGTCTGAGAGCTGCTGGATAGCACCCAAGATAAGGCGGAAAGCAAACTCACCACCTGCTATTTTTGTGTCTTACTCAAAAGAGCCTCCTGTGGGGTGACTCTTCTTGCATCCAAGGACGGGTCTTGTCTCCACTCTCTTTTTCCTCCTTTCATGCTTTCTAAAATCTTTGCTTAAAAATATAATAGCTAATATTTATCAAGCACTTGTAAAATGCCAAAGGTTATACTAAGCAATTCACCAAGTTATCTAATTTAATCCTCTTTAATACTTTATGTTGGGGAATACAATTATTTTTGTCATGCCTGATTTTACAGAAGAGGAAGTAAAGGCTTGGAAAATGTGGGACAGCAGAGCAAGGGCTGCAAACCCAGGTGGCTCTGTTCCATACCTGTGCCCTTACCTGCCTCCTAGGCTACCGCTGGCTTTTTCTTAGGCTGACGTGCTCACTATTCTAGGGCCCTGGCAATACAAAAATAGACTGACTTTCTGTGCTTCAGCTTGAGTTAGAATGCCACTGCCTGCATTACCTCTGCCTTCTTACTGCAGGAAGAAATCATCTCTGTTACTTTCGGGGGGTTGTGTATTTTATGGTGTGCTTTCATAACTGGCATGCGTATTTGTGTGTGTGTGCGTGTGCGTGTGTGTGTTTGAAGGGGTGACCAGGATAGTTATACAGAAAGCCGGAATTTATGAAACTGACCTCATCAATGAGAATCCTGGTGTCCTTGTTAAAATCAGGTTCCCAGACCCCTCTCCAGATCTACCCTGTCAGATCCCAGGGAAAGGCCTGGAAATCTGCTCCAGGTGTATCCTATATGCATGCTGCAAGGCAGAATATCTCCTAGTGTGCTCCCCTAAGAGCTAGTTTAATGGGAAGTTAATCCTTATATGGAAAACATGCCCCCTGGTCAGATAATCTAGGGATATGTGGGTTAAATAATACTGAACAAGTTTCTTCTTAGAGACTTTTAAATTTAACGCTCAGTGAGAATTTCACTGGCACTCAATGTTTCCCCAACTCCTTGGCGATGGAGCTCTTGCTTCAGAGAGCATCTCCTGAGACTGAGGATGTGCAGAATAGGTACACCTGGGAGACCTAGTTCCAAAGGATGCTTAATAAAATATAAGCATCACAGAGAAAACTTTGGTTTCCAGCTTGGGCAGTTATGGAAGCATTTGGAGGCATAATTACCAGTATCTTTTCCCAAAAGGTATTTAAGGTAATTTCTGAAAAACAGTTATAAGGCAACAGTGTTAAACTTCTCCAGGAATTAAAGGGTGCACTGAATTTGCTTCTTTCAGGTGAGCTTCAGACACGTATTAATTGTATATCTGATAGATTTTAACAGCACTCACTTAGAGTCATGCTGGGATGCTGTTCAGGAGATAAACCATGATCCATTTTTTCTTCTTCTATTTCTCTGTCATAGTAGCAGCCTAGGCTGAGGGAACAAAAGTAGTTATTTAAAAGCTGTTTTGGCATTTGGAAGGAGTCTGGGACCCTAGGCTGGAAAAGGTTGGAAGCATATCTCATAAATCAAAAGATGTTAGCCCCAATTCCATTGCTTAAAGGTGAGCCCTCTCCCAAACAAAATCTAAAAGCTCCAAGAAGTCATGATCAGCACGGTTAACACCAGAGCACCTGATTCCTGGCCTTTGTAAAATGCAGTGTACTGGCAGCAGGTTTCAGGAAAGAACACGTCGAGAAGGAACTCCCAATCTGCGGAGCTCATTTGTGGACAAGGCCTTGCCAGTGGCTGCCCCATCTCACTTTCACCCCTTTGTTCTACTTGTTGTGAGAAGACACATCTGGCTCAGGGCCTGGGAAGCAGACTCCACCTCCGACTGCACCTGCCCCAGGAGGAGGAGAAATGCTTCACTGACAAAAGGTCGGATTTTCAGAGCCGCATTCCCACCCATTAAAGCAGCTTGTTTGATCCCTTCAAAGCTCAAGATCAAAGGGAGGCTTTTCCGGAGCTGCCAACCCATAAAGCTACAGGCAAAGAGAAGGACCTCTTTGTTTTCACACAGCCAGGTGGACTCGCCAATCCAGTTCTCCACCAAGGAGGAGGGGCCATGGGCAGGTGGAAGGGTTTTCTCACATCTGGCTGGTGCCGTTTGGATGCTGGACCTTCTCAGGAAAGCAGAAGCTATTCCAAGAAGATCTTGGCAAGTCTGACTCCTATTTGGCAAAGAACCCCCTAAATCTTCTCTCTCTCCTCACCTCCCCCTGGAGGCCAGGTTACCTGCATTCAAACCCAAAGACAGATTCACACATTTCTGGGCCCAGGAAAAACTCCCAGCACATTTCCTCCCCTGGAATGTACTGAACCCAAATGTGAGAAAACAACCCTGGAGTGTTAAGTGTGTTTAAAAATCTCCATTTTATGTGGTGCTCACCGGCTTTGACTATAGCGGAATGTATGGAGCAGGGAAATGAATTTGGACCAGGTTCCCTGAGAAAGTGTGGTGAGAGAATTCTGAATCCCCCTCAGTCTGTCACCACCTCCCTGCCACTAGCAGAGCCTCGTGGCCACGGGCCAGTGCCACATGCTGGCTCTGGCCAGGGCTCAAGGAACGGAGGGGTAGTTTGTTTCCTGCGGAGAGGCGGCCAGATTGTGACTTCCTCTGGCAAGGGCTGAACAGTGCTATAGAAATTTTTTTGCTTTAAAAATAATAGCAGGCCCCCTTCCCCCTACACACAAACAAACACTTATCAGCGTATCCAGCAAACACCACCAGTCACTGGAAGAAATACAGGCCTGGGTAGGAAGTCACCAGGGATCCATGGGTCTGCACCTAACAATCTGCATGTGAAGCACCGAACCTGCAGGAAGAAGGACAGGTGGGAGCCGTTCCCAGTAATTATGAATCTCTAGGGGATGGGAGAGAGAAGAAATCCTCCCTGGAAACCTGAAAATAAAAACAGACACCAGATAAGACAGAGGCCAAGAGGATGAGCCACACAATTTCTGGAGGTGTAGTGGGCCACGGTCCCATTGCACCAAACCCGCTTTTGGTCCAGGGACCTGTTGTGGCCAGGAACTCATTTCCCCACAGAAAAGAATATTCCTGGAAACAAAATGGGGTGGTATCCCAGGCTTCGATAATAGAAATTTACTGAGGTGTCGTTTTTCTTGAAACTATGTCTCCTTTCCAGGTCCTGTGTATGAGGCCCGTTGGAGGGTGAGATGAGCATAGAAAAGCTCCACTCCTAAGAGGTAGCTGAGGTTGGAGACATAGAGAAGCCGAATCATTTATTCTCCTGGGGGTGGGGGAAGATAGGGGCCTGAGTGGCAGACAGGGTCACCGCTGTGGAGAGCGAGTTGGTGGAGAGGAAGTGAACAGTGGGGAGTGAAGTAGAGGCCGGAAGCTGGTCAGTGCTTTGCATCTGCTTGGGTAGAATCCTGACCCGTGAGTGGTTGAGTGTCACTGGGTCGCTGTCTTTTTCTGGGCTGCCCCTGGGCAGCATCGCTGTGCTCTGGTTTCCCCACTGGACTTCTGGATGGAGGCAGCAGTGAATGTGGCGGCCAGGATGTGGCTTAGGTGTCACCCAAAGCCTCTGTGTTGCTCTCCACTGAGAAAACAAAGGGAAAGAAGGAGCCATGGCAAATATTGAGACAATGAGAAATAAGCAAGAGCTTTCACCAGCTTGGAGAGATCAAGCTAGGACACAGGCCAAGTTCGGGTTGGAGTGTGTTCCCGGGTCTCTAAGCCTTGGCTGGAGAACGGCAGAGCCAAGTATCCTGCCTCATGGTCCCCCTTGATGTCATAAGACCACAGATAGGGATTTCCCCAAAGGTAGAAAACCCTTGCGTCTCATTTTTCTGTATGTTGGAGGGACCACTTTCGCAGCTTATGGCAATTCAGAGTCTGTGACAGGTGCGTTGGCAATCCCATGCTTCTGGTGGAGGGCACAGGTATAGGGGAGCCCTCCACGTGTCCAGTGTCCTAACATTTCTGATTTTTGGAGAGACCCTATGTTTCCCTCAAAATGCAGTCCCTTCTCAGAGAAAATAATAAAAAAAGGCATTCCCATTTTTAAACTTTTATTTATTTGAGTTTTTAGAGCAAAGAGAAGGGAGGGAGAAAGAGAAGGAGAGACACATCAATATGGGAGAAAAACATCAATCAGTTGCCCCTCACATGAGCACCAAATGAGGACCAGGCCTGCAACCCAGGCACCAAATGAGGACCAGGCCTGCCCTGACTGGGAATAGCACTGGCAACCTTTTGCCTTGCAGAACAACACCGAACCAACTGAGCCATTCTGGCCAGGGTGACATCCATTATTTTTAAAAAGTGTTAAAACTGAAAGCCACCTTAGTTTGTGTATTTTATCAACATCTTATGAGGAAATTGAGACCCAGTGAAAATCGTTGACTTGCCCAGACCTGGGGTGAGGGGTGATCAGTGGGAACTGTGGCAACAGGAAATGCTGAAACAGATGAGACCACCTTGACCTGTGTGAGGACTGGCCAAAACACCAAGATTAGCTCAGAGTGCGTTCATGGCCCTTTTACCACCTCAACGATAAAATTATGATGCCTTTGTCTGTTTAAAAGTTATTGTCACCAGGGGAACCACAGTGACAATAATACGGGAGTCAAATACCTCAGTCCATGACCTGTCTGTTAGTTGTGGGATCTCTCCAAACCTCAGTTTTCATGAAAGAAAAGTGAAAATTACTATTGCTACCTTGCCTAATCCAAAGAGTTGCCGTGAGGATAAGGCGTTATAGATGTAAAAGTATTCTGAAGACTATCAAGCGTTTGTCCGTAAGTTACTATGATTTTCTGTGAAATCGTCGTCCCCAAGGAGATGGCCTGTTAATTTCAAAGGCCAGAAATAAGGGAGGTGATGGGGCCCTTCAGACATTGTGTCACCATGAGTTCTAAGCAGCCATTATCAACACCTGCACGCGTTTTTGACCTACCTGATTGGTGAAAACTTTGGTGATACATTTGGAAGAAACAAGTAGAAACTGTCAATGAGGTTCACTTAATGATTCTCAAGCTACAAGTATTTATCAAATATCTGCTAACACCATGCTAGATGCAGAGAGGAAAAATGCGTTGCCTAAGACTGTAAGCCCTCCGGCCGCAGGTGCCGTGTAATAAAATACAGGATCGTAGCATACACTAAGTGCATGTGTTTCCTATGTCTGAATAGCTGTGACGGGGAAATCAGCATTTCCAGCATGGCCCCACTGACCTGGGCTCAGAGTAAGACACTGCCTGTCCCTTCACCCATTTCATGCTCTAGTGAGACTCAACCCTATCCCCCAAACATCTGAAAAGTCCCATGTCATTATGGAGATTTCTCTACCTCAACTCCTTCCTCTTTTCCTCCTTTCCTCTTTTTCTTTCAACCTTTTTTTCTACTCTCCTTCCTCCTGCTAACCATGTTAATTCTTTAAGCCTCAGCTTAGCCATAAACTTTTGCAGTGTATTCAAATAGTTTGCTTTATCCCATCAATCTTGTTGAATTAGATGCTTCTCTTTCTCTGATTCTCCACCTACACATAGAATAAAATTTAAATCGTACTCAGAATAAAATCTGAAGCCTATGGGATCTAATCCTGGCCTCCTGCTGGGCCTCATGTCTCACTGTTTCCCTGTAAATACTGGCCTTCTTTATGTTCTTCAAACTTCAACATGCCAAACACTTAAGTTCTTTGCATTCGATGTTTTCTCTGCCTAGAGACAATATTTGTGTGTCAATTCAAATGTTAGCTTCTCAAATATTTGTGGAATTGTTGATGGCATGTCTGCGCCCCCAGTATGTAACAAGGCTAAAGAAATGTTTGTTGAGTTGACCTGAGAAGATGACATAATCTCTGAAATCCACTGTCGAGACAGAAACAAGTGACAGCCCCCTTTTTTAGGTGACTGATATCTCCACAGCAGCATCTGTTGTACAATGTCAAAGTGTTCTATTTCTGAATTAGGTCTACGGCCATACCACCCTGAATGCACCTGATCTCGTCGGAATTAGTAGGGTTTTGCTAAGTAACTAATAACTCATATGATATTGGAATGTTTGTCTTTTGATCTTAGAGATCAGTCCCAGCTCTTTACTTGCTAAATGAGAAAGTGGTGCTATTCCAATTACGGAATCCTGGGCCATAACGCCTTCATGATTTTCAAAGCACAACTGTGGATGCTGAGTTGACAGAAAATGGGGTCACGTACACATGGCTGTGATGGTCAGAGTGTGAGGCAGAGAGCAATGGCGAGAGCCAGCACTTTCTGTGGAGTCTGCACCTAGATGCCAACCTCCCAGTTCCCTCTGTATCCCTGTCCCCTGTATTCTCTTCTTTCCCTCTCTACCCACTCTTCCCTGCTGACAGCACACAGAGAGTGGAGCGTGATCTTCAGACTCGGCAGGAAGGGGAGGGCAATGAAACACAAGTTTCATGGTGACATTTTAGTGCTCAGATCCCTGACAGCTTGGGACCATGTCACGTGAGAGAGCAGGAGACACCTATTTAATGTGGGTTGTTGAGTTTTTATTTTGAGAGACTCGGAGTCTGTATACCATCTGTTGGTCACTCAGGGCAAATGGCAACCCCAGTGTGGGAATAAAGGCAAAAATGGGGCTTCTTGAAGTTAAAAGGACTTCAGAGACCTGGCAGTACTCCAAGAACCCATCCGTGGTTACCTGAGGTTGTGAACAGGCGGAGGTACACAGGTACAGCTGGGGGTGTTGACACCAAGAACTCACAGCTGTAGGAAGAATCTATCAGTCTACTGTAAACAGTGATCTACTCCTAACAACTAAAGTGGTCTTAATCATATTTCACTCATATTCCAACAATCAAAGAATCATAGACTTTCCACCTTCATCAGGTTTAATGCCTTGTATTGACAGGAATCAGTCCAAAAGTGTGGCAAAGGCAGGATCTATCTTATTGGCCAAAAGAAAACTGGATTCAAACTAAAGATTAGTTTTCATATTTTAAAATTCTAACGACACACATAATGACATAGAAATCTCTGACCAGCTGGATAGAAATAATGAAACTCTTGGTTTTCTTTTGCATGTTGTTTACAGTTCTACCTACATTCACCCAAAAAAGGCTTTCATCAACATCTTTTATTGCTTAAAATTATTGTGAAAACCCTAAAAATCACCAATTTAATAAGCATCACTAATCCGGAGGTTCAGTTTCTTTTCTACATTTTATACTTTATTATAACCCTTCGATTGCGTTCATTGAAAAAGGTGTATTTCATAGTTATGTTTGTTGTAATGACGATGGGCCATCGTAATCAGCATTTCAGAATCATGATCAGATAGGATATTGAAAAGAGAGGTCGAGAAGTGCAGTGGAGGGAACTGTGTTCCAGGCCTGGCCCTGGTATTGGCTTATTGATTTTTGGGCATCGCCCTCTCTAAGCCTTGGGTTTCTCATCTGAAACATCAGTGGACGGCACTAGAGCAGAGGGTTGGAAAGCCACAGATCTCCACAGGACCCGGGCCAGCTGAGTGTGTAACAGAAGCTTGCACACTGGTGTAATAGATTTACAGGGGTTACAATAGCTCAGCCTCAAACGTTACTTCTTTTATAGAGATTCAAAAAAGAGGCAGCCATAGATGTTTATGTATGGAATTCCATTATTTTTAAAGTTTACAATTAACACTAAAAAAAACATTATGAGCTCAACAAAACTTATCTGAGGTTATGTTGGGCCTGTGGACTGACTTCTTGTGACATTTGAATAAAGAACATTTAAAATTCTCCCAAGGTGTGAAATTCTGTGAAGGAAAATAAAGTACATTCTTTCATAATGTACATTCGTACATTCTTTCAAGGGTCGTACTGCCTACTCTCATTGCAAGCAATGGCAACACGGAAACTGGAAAAAAGGGCATTTGGTGATGATCTACTGAGGAAAAGCCTGCTGTTTCTGTGGGTTGGTCCCAGTTGCATCCTTCTTACCACATTTTGCCCCTGCCTGGGTCTGTAACGCTTGTCCTCAGCACAGGGTCCCCTCGGGAGGTATCTTCCTGAGACAGGAGAACCACATGGTCTAGGAAGAATGGCCGTAGCTTTCCACATACTGAGTCTTCTTTTTTAAAAAATATTTTATTTATTTATCTTTAGAGAGGGAGGGAAGGAGAGAGGGAGAGAAATATCAATGTATGGTTGCCTCTTGTGAGTCCCCTGCTGGGAACTGGCCTGCAACCCAGGCATGTGCCCTGACTGGGAATGGAACCTCGATCATGTAGTTTGCAGGCCCGCACTCAATCCACTGAGCTACACCAGCCAGGGCGAGTCTTCTTTTCCTAAGGGAACTAAGATGATTTTTGACAGGTCAGAGTCTTCAAAGACTGTAACCATATAACAGGTGAGTCATGAAGAAATAAGTATCTTGTTAAACCTGGGTTATTTTTCCATTTAATAAACAAAATTTGGACTCTAGACTTCTACAGTCTGCACGGTTTAATCATTCATACCAGATTGAATGTAAATTGTCTGTAATTGTATGTGGAGTTGAGTTAATTAATTATATATGGGGAAGAAGCTCTCTGAACAGCTGGGCAGAAACTTTGAAGTTCTCAGTTCCCCTTTGTGCTCTGCTTTCTGAATAATATCGTAATTTGGCTGAGGCTGTTTCCTCCCGACTCAGATTGCCCCTCAGGATAAATTGTGTTGATTCTTTTGAGGTCAGGGTGGCAGTCAATTTTAAGGTCATCAGTTGGTAGCACTGCTGTTTAAGCATGTGTCTTTTGTTGGCATGAAAATTCCACAGCCACTAAATATCATCTAACTAAGCACACGTGTGCTTTTAAAGACCGTCATTCACGTATTTATCTTGGGCAAGCGTACACACTGCACCCTGCCTTCGCTGACTTCATTCACTACTGCTGTTGTCGGAACCTCCACAAGCAGGTTGCCTTTAATGTTTGCTCTCTCTAAAATCACCTCTGAACTTTGAAGGTTTCTTTCCTCAAGGTACATTTCTGTGTTCAGTGTTTTATAATACTGCAAGTGAGACGGTTTTGTGCACTGCTAGAAACCTACATTACTTGTGGCAAATTGGTGATTTGTTGTACTGAATGACTTTAGTTAAAGACACACAAAAAAATTGTGAGGTGGAAAGGGCGAGAAGAAGAAGAGAAAAATCTGGGCTCACACAGCCAGGCCGTGTGTCTAATCTGAATAACGTCCAACCCTGCCCAGCTCTCTTATCTTAACAACTTTGCTAAAGAAGTTGCCACGTCAAACCTATTGAAAGGCTTTTGCCTCACGTGAACAATTTACCAACAGAGGTAATTTGGGAACACTCTGATGGGATTTTTAGAAAACAGCTCAGTGATAAGAAGCAAGCTTGAAAGAGTTGAATATAAAAATAGAAAAGTTTCACAGGGTACAAAGACTAGCCCTCAAAAGGTCATTATATGCATTGTTCTAGCTTTAAGGAGGGCTCTGTTGGAGATTTCTGTTTAGATAAATAGCCCATTTTAAAAGACACAAATCCAAGGAAGGAAATTCATAATATTCCCATACTGATTGAGTCTATTTTCTTTTTAAAAAACACCTCCCTATTTAGGAATATTTTATTTATGTTTTCATAATTGTGTTTTTAAGCCTCTGCCCCTAGTGGAGTTAGGGAGTATAATGACATTATTTATATGTACACTATTGCTATATCGACAACTGGGCTGTCATATTTGTATAGTTTATCATCTTCACTGGGCAGTGATCTTGATGCCTGATAATTATCTGATTTTTTTGGTCTTATCATCATAATCAGATAATTCCCAGAACTTATTAGAAACAAAAACTGAAAAGAATCCCTGTTGGCCCCTCCTCAGGGCCTTCCCTTCTTGGGGATATTTCTGGGTTTACACTCATTTGAAAGATGAACATACTTCAGTGAGGGCCTGCAAGTTACAGGGAAACAAATATTGGAAACCAGCTGTATGGCTCATACTCAGAAAGTACTTTCCTTGAAGGAATTAGAATAGAGAAATGAGAAAACATGCAAGAAAGTGAATGGGTGGAGTGGGCACTGATGCTCGTTAGAACAGCCCCGTCTCCACCTTCCTCACCATCATCTGCTTATAGGTGTGGAAGTAGGGCGAGGGGAAACCCAGGCCACTGATGAGGTTTCAGGGGCCTGGATGCTCTGAGTTGTCATCAAAGCCCTATTTATGCTTATCTTAATGTAGGAAATCTCCACACAGAGCAGAATCACTTAAGTAGATAATGGACAAGAACAGTTTTCTGTTGGCTTTTCAAGGTTTCAACTTGGGTCCAAAACAAACATTTCATCAAATACATTAAACTCCAGGATTAGGATCTGCCTGGATCTCAGGGGTTTCGGTGTCAGTAGAAAATGTGCCAAGCGAGCATGTGGCAGAGTACATAGAGGGGGCCGTCAGCCTAGAGGCCAGTTAGTAAAAGAGATGATGGGGATGTGAGGTTCTTACAGATCAACCCCAAGCAGAGCCGGGAGCTGCAGGAATGTCATGGTGGTGCTTCCGTAAGGACTTCCTATCCTGTGTGCAAGGTGGACAAACCCATCAAGATGCAGCAGGGGACCAAGGCCAGAGCAAGGCCAAGAACAAAATGAGGCAGCAGGATCTGTGGAGAGTTAGGGAGCCACAGGCAGACATGTTCTCCTCAGCACACGGTGTGGGCCAATAGCACTGCCTGACCTACCACGCAGCACAGACCACAGGGCATGGAGCTGGTGGGCTGCCAGGCAGGGCAAACGGGATTTGAGATTTGCATCTTCCTCTGTCAGTTCCCAAACCTCCGGGACCCTTTGATTCAAATTTGCACTGCAGGTCTGGAGCCTTCTAGAATATGAGAGGGTGAAGTTGGGTAGCAATGTGATTCTAGTCGTCTATTGGAACTTCTCATAATTTGGAGTCCTTAGAAACTCCAAGAATTCTAATTTCATCATATTAATTGAATGCTTTTATTGAATCTAGGAGAAGAGGATAAGATATAGTTTTCCTACTGACAGAGGCTTCAGTAGAAAATTTACTTAAAAAGTAAATTCTGTTTTGAGCTATATATCCTTTGAAATTTTTCTTTATTACTTTTATTACTTCCAACCCTACTGATCAACAAATCATCCCAATTAGGGTTGTCAGACTTAGTAAATAAGAATACAGGGGCAATACATTTCAATTTCAGATAAACAATGAATGTTTTTTAAAAAGTATATATAAATGTGGCCCAAATGTTTCACGTCTAAAATATATGGTTTTTTTCTTGCATTAGAAAACATACACTAAAAAGAAAAATATATATACATATATCCCTATAGGTTGCCAGATTTAGCAAATGAAAATACAGAATTTCCCAGTTAAATTTGGATTTCAGGCAAACAACTTTTTAGTAATTCTTATGCTAAAATTTATTTGTTGTTTATCCAAAATTCAAATTTAATTGAGTGTCCCATATTTTATCTTGTAACCTAAGTACTGATTATTTCATCTTGTTACATTTAAAAAATTGCTTATTGGTTTTAGAGAGAAAGGAAGAGAGAAAGGAACATCAATGTGAGAGAGAAACATCGGTTGCCTCACATACGCACCCCAACCAACTGGGGATCAAACTAGCAACTGAGTTATGTGCCCTAATCGGTAGTAAAATCCCCAGCCTTTTGGAGGGCAGGACAGTCTCCACCCAACTGAGCCACATTAGCAATGAATCATTTTATTAAAATTTTTGAATCCTCTACAAATTGTTATGAAAAAGGTGTTATGGACTGAATGTTTGTGTGCCCCTGAAATTCATTATCTTGAAGCCTTAACACCTAATCTGATGGAATTGGGGAGGGGGCCTTTGGGAGGTAACGAAGGTTAGGTGAGGCCATGCAAATGAGGCTCCACGGTGGGATCAGTGCCCTTGGCAGAAGAGACACAAAGTTTGCTTTCCCTCCCTCTCTCCCCCTCCCCCTCTCTGTGGAATGACACACAGAGGAAAAGTCATGTGAAGACACAGCAAGATGGTGGCCCCTTGTAGGTGAAGAGGTCTCAGAATAGAAGGCACCCATGCTGGCACGCTGATATTGAATTTCCAGCCCCCAGAGCTGTGAGAAATGAACTGGTATCATTTAAGCCGCACAGTCTATGGCACCTTGTCATGGCATCCTGAGCTGACAACACGAGGTGTAGTGTTAGAGGCTGCGAAAGGGTTCAAAATGAGTGTGAAGTGACCTCTGCCCTCAAGGACCTCTATTTCTGGAGGAGCTGGAAGCACGCACAATCATGTTTCATTTGCTGTGCCATGAAATCCCTCCTGCATCTGTTCCTTCCTGTTCCAGCCGTGGGCTCTGCCCCTGGAAGGACCCGCCGTGATTCTCCTGAGCAGTAGTCATATCCACCGTGGTGCCCTTCTTTCCAGGTTTTCCACGTCCAGTTCACCATCAGCACTGCCAGCTGGGGTCATCTCTGAAATATGGGTCTGATCAGACTGCTCCTCTGGGTAAAGGCCATCAGTGTTTCTTTATTTTCTATAAAGTAAAGTGCAAGCTACACAGCATCACGGAGTTCTAGTCTCGTTGACGACCTCTGCCTCCTCGTTATCCATTTCTCTTTCTCTGGTGCTCAAACAGTAATGCCTGCTATGGGTTGAATTGTGCCCCCCCACCCCCCAAAGTATATGCTAGTTTCTTAACCCCCAGTACCTCCAAATATGATCTTATTTGACGGTAGATTCTTTAAAAGTTAAAATGTCTACTAGGGTGGACCCTAATGCAATATGACTGGTGTGCTTATAAAAAGGAAACCTTTGGACATAGATGTGAACACAGGGAAGATGATGTAAAGAGATGCAGGGACAACATCAAGAAAAGACGTTAGATGGGAATGAGTCATGTACAGGGCACAGCAAGATGGTGGCCCCTTAGAAGAGAAGAGGTCTGAGGAATGACACAGATTGCTGGCAAACCACCAGAAGCTAGGAAGAGCAAGGAGGGATTCCTGCAGGGGTGTCCAACCTGCGGCCCACAGGCTGTATGTGGTCCAGGATGGCTATGAATGTGACCCGACACAAAACTGTAAATTTACTTGAAACATGATGAGATTTTTTTTTGTTTTCATTAGTGTTTGGGTATTTAATGTGTGGCCCAAGACAACTCTTCTTCCAGGGTGGCCCAGAGACATCAGAAGGTTGTACACCACTGCTGACAGTTTCCTTCTACTTCTCCTCCTTGCTGAAACCTTGATTTTGGACTTCCATACTCCAGAGTTGTACCACAACACATCTCTATTATTCTGAGCCACTCAGTCAGTGGTACTTTGTTCCAGCTGCCTTAGAAGATGAATGTACCACCTGACTTATTTTTTCCTTTTATGTGTTATGTCATGTTTCTGATTTGCTCCTGTTATTCTCTTGATCTGCAATGTCCCACCCCTACCTCTCTCTACGGACTCTTACTCCAAGGCGTAGGAAGAACTCTGGGAAACCTTCCCTGAGCAGGTACCTGTCAGGCAGAACAAAATGGCCCTTCATCTGCACTCATGTAGAAATTTGTACCTCTTTTCTAGTGTTGCCCTACCATGGGCTATTGTTTTTGATCATTTCACACCTAATGAACATTGCAAATATAAGCTGAGCATGTAAAGTGCATAGCACAGTGCTATATGTTTGCACACTGTCATTTAACTTTCACATAAACTCTGTGTGAAGCGGGTTTTGTTAGTAGTCCTGTTTACACAAGGAGAGATGTCATATTAGAAGAGTTAAGTAAATTGTGCAATATCATGTATTTGGTAAGCATCACGACCAGAATTCAAATTCAGGCCACCCGATTCCGCAGCTGGCACTCTTGACCACCTTGGCACCCTGCTTTCCTTTTATGTGTCTTTCTCCCCCTGTTCAGCGATGAGATGCTGTGCTTTCAACTTCTTATCTTAATGCCCCACCCAGAGCAGCTCTCAATAAAATGTTTATGGAATTGCAGGGTATTACCCTGCATTCGGTTGCAATAACTATAATACAGGTGTATCTCTTAGGTGAAAAGAATAGAACAAATTGGAGAGGAGAGAGGTCATGTTTACCAGAGAACTGACAGAGGTTTTAGTTAATGTGTGATTTTAGTATTTACCATGTAGTTACTTCCCATGTATTGAAGTTGTCACTGAGGTAAATGCATCTCTTCAACATTCACTGTACTTTTTTCAAACTTTCAATTTTTGCTTCATTCCAGATACTTGTTCCAATATCTCCATTGGCTTAAATCAGGAAAATGCTGGAAAAAATGATATTGTTTTGTGAGATATAAAGGTTGAACATCCTTAAAATTTCAGAGGCATTTTCCACTCAATAAGTACTTATCAAAAGTGTACTAAGTGCAAGCTAGTGTTCTAGAACTAGTGATTAAAAATATGGTTGATAGAATAGACACTACAAAGGAAACTATAAACCTTTCTTTAAGGTTGTTAAGATTTACAAATATTTATTTTGGTTGGTTCGCGATCTTCATGATGTTCACTGTTTTTTATGTCCTCAAAAGACATGTCAATTTGTTGGTAAAAATCCAACGATGTCTTAAGGCAGCAAGTAATGCTCTTAGTGAAGTCTTTCCTGAGGTTGGATGTTAATAAGTGTCACCAGGGAAAATGCACTCAAGTATAAGAAATAAAAACAAAATCAACTAGTTTTAATTCTTTCAGCTGCAGGATTTCTGAAAGCCTTAATTTGCCAGAAGCCATTGTGAATTCCGAAGATGAGAACTTAAAACATTTCATATACTTGCTTGACCACAGAAATTTTTCTCCTTTACTTTCTCTATGAGGTAATTCAAGGACAACATTTTAGGAACTCTTGGTTAATATTATTATACTCTGCAAGAGATGAGAAGGAAATTTTCTTGCCATTATTTTTAAATAAGTTTGTCTATTCTGAGTAATATTTGTCTTAGAGTAACCTTTATTCAGTTAATAAATTCATCAATAATTTGAAACTTATGTACTATAACATTTTATTCATAAATTCTGTACCAGATGGACAGCTTTCAATGTTTCTTCTCCTCAGTAAGGAAATTACTACTGAGCCCTGGATTTTTTGCCTACTACTGCATTTTCTTCTCCTCGAATTTAAATCAAGAAGCATCTTTATCCATTCTATTCTAGCTTAGTCTCATAAATGTATTAATGAATAAGTGAATTACACAAATAGCATACTTGTTATATGTTGAAAATTTAGGAAGGTATTTGTGTACTTACTGATGTACTATTAAAAAGTAACTGAATTCAGCCCTGATAAGTGAAATCAGAAAAAAAAAACTGAGAGGGAATTAAAAAATCAATGGCTGCATTTTTGTTTAGGCATGAGAATAGATGCCAAAGAACTAAATATTAAGATTATCCAATTAGTTTGTTGATCAGTACTCGGTAGCAAATTATGACTGTGCTGATACAATTTTAAAAATTTAAAGCGAGAAGTATTACTATTCCTAAAACTGGCCCTAGAATATTTTGCGAGCAAGTGCTCAGGCAGAGACTCCTGGGCCTGGAAGCTCCGTCCGTCATTCGGGATGGTGCTTTTTGTCGAAGCTTAAATGATAGCAATGTAAAATTTGGGGAGAGAGAAAAAGACAAGAGCACTGCTATTTCTTAAGTGTATTTCACCAGTAGGGATTTGCCAGTAGATGATAATCACCTATGAAAAATGGTAATAAACCTACTAAATTATAAGTAATGCAACCCATTCACCCTTCCTCTCTTCTTTTGTCTGTTTTTCTCTTCCTTGTCTGCCTCTCTCTTTCATCTAGCTCATGTCAGGCAGTAGCTACTTAGAAATATTGAATGAATGTGTTTGTGGGGAACTAAGCTACAGAGAAGGAGAACACATTTGACAGTAGTTTGTTATGAGAATTAGTAGATATATTTTTTTCTGCCACTGTGGAAGTTCTGAATTTAGGATCTGATTAGATGATGATAAAATTCTATTCTCAGAGGAAATTCTTAAAGGGAAACAAAGTAATGCCTATTAAATACCTACTAAAGTTGCTTTATATGTAGCTTATTTTATATAATCTTTACAATAACACTGTGAGGTAGGTATTCTTTTTATTGATAAAGATACTGAAAAACAAAGAAATTATGCAACTCGATCAAATTTATACAGTATGAGGAAGAGCAAACTTGAACTTGAACCTTTTGACACACCTTTAGTATTTTTCTCTACTTGTTCCATTCTACCAGCATGCTTTGTTTGTGATTAAGACATAGAGATAGAGCCCTGGAGTGGGAATAAGACCTGTTTTTCACATCTCTGTGTAGATCATCATCAATCAGGTTGCTTTGGAGATGTAAGCAGAGATAAGCCAGAGGAGTGAGATGGTACAGAATAGCGCAGTCTGCTCTAGGACAGTTGAACTAGTTCTGCATTCATTGCATTCCTTGCATTCCTTGTCACTGCCAATGTGATATATCATTTCCACTATGAGTAACCTAGGAACTGGGTGTAAGAACAGGTTTTTAAAATTTGTCCTTCCCTCCCTCCCTCCCTCCCACTCTCTGTTCCTCTTTATTTTCTTTCTTCCTCCTTTGCTTCAGATGTTCCTTCCCTCTCCCTCTACTTTCTGAATTTTCTGAAGGCTTTTTTAGTATTCATTCTCCATTTTCAACTTCTACACATTTCTCTATTGGTTGTTATGTTGAGGTCAGCATTGCTTCTTGATCCAGACTTGGGTCTTGATTGGTTTAAGACGCTCAGTATACTCTTAATCCCCAATGTCCAAGCTATTGGTTCAAAATAGGGGCTAACCTTCTATGTCAAAGTGGCCTTTTCTTTTTGCCTAGATAGTGAGGTCATGCAAATTGAATGTCTGACACTGAGGGAGCCATTTTGCCACCAAGAGGAAAGTTATGGCAGAGGGCAGAGTCAAGAGATTGCCAGTGCCATGGAGGTAGGACTGATCATATCCTCTGATGTCCACACATTCTGGATTTTTCATTTATATGGTACAATAATTACCTTAATAGCTAAGTCAGTTTAATGTGACTTTTCAGATACTTGCCGTGGAAAGTATTCTAAATGATACCTTCTGTCTCCCTCCTCTCCATGAGAATTTATTGACTACCTAACATATTTCAAAGGTTCATGTTATGTGTATCATGGAATGCAAGAAGTAAAATATATCTAGAAAGAGGCTGGACCTTCATTTTTTGGCTTATGTATCATATTTCTATACCTCTTTTACGGTGGACAATTCACTCTAGTTTTGGCTCTCAGTGCTGGGATCGTCAGCCACCCCGACATTTTTTGTCAGATCCCATTTTTGACAAGAGGAATCACATGCCATTTGGATTAAAAGATTTCTAGTGCCAAGTACTGTCCATTTCTTGAGCTCTCTTTCAAGTCATTGACTTCTAGGAGAGCAATGCTATTTTTTCTTGTCAGAGTAGAGAAATTTTGTTTGCATCACCCTTCTAATAAAACTGTCTCTTTGTATCAGTGAGACCCAATTGTCATTGCGAAAGGTGGGAAAAAGATGTAATAGAAAGATGAAACTGGTGTGGGAAGAGTTGGTACGATAGGCCAAGTTCACTCTATGACGACATTGGCTATAGACCCACAACAGTGAAGTCCACCTTATTCTGCCTGGCCTTGAGTTTGTGAGTGTAGCTGCCTTGGAACAATGCTCAGATCTGGCCAGCCCCTCTATCAGCAAAGGTGCCTCAGAGAGGCACAGCTAAGCCTCCAACTCCATCTGTGGTCCAGTGACCCAACAACATCCTGGGTCAGTGAGCCCAACTGGAGGCCCCTCCGATGGAGCCACAAGAGCTGCTGAAATCTCCTCTCTTTGCTGAGGGTGCTTGGGGACATCCTGCGTCAAAAGGAACTGCTTACTTTAGGTGGTGACTGAGTGAGACATGAAAAGGTCAAATGCCGTTGAAAGAAGAATTTATTCCTTACATTTCCTGAGACGGGGTCACACTGTGTCATGCCACACAGGGACGTCACAGGTTTTGGTCAGGAGGCAGAGGAAGGAGCGAAGGGAAAGCCTAGTCTGGAACTTCACTGGCATTTCCGTGGGAAAGGTAAGGCAGGGCAGAATGAACAGCTTAGTATTGGCCAGTATGAATAGGGTGGGTGGACTCTGGGCTGTAGAGGTGGTGTCTAGTCAATTGATACTTGACCTTGGATACTTGGTTGATTTAAAGCTGTTCCCTGGATTGGTGTGTGAGTTAGATACAAGAGGAAGTTGCGGAATTTGGGCTTGGGATTGGCTGGTTTACACATACTAGAAATGCTCCTAGCCCTTTGCTGCCTCTAGGAATTGGCAAGTCCCTAGAGGGGCAGTTGCTTCCTGGTGGGCAAGATTTTTTTAGATGTCAAAACATCATAAAACATAGCTAGTAAAAACACGAATAGTACTCATGTTCTCTATGCCTTTCCAGCCAGCCCTTCCAAATCTCTAGACCAGAAAGAGCACTGTCTCTCTATTCAGGGACATGTTATACTTCAGAAAACCCCGTCAGAGTCTTTTCAGAACTGCTCACTATTCTCCTCTCAGGAAGCAACACTGAGGAGGATATGCAGCTTCTAGGTTTTATGTCCCAAGTGGACTCCAGCAAGGGAAGGTAGAGGCTGTTTCCCCTTTCCAAATTCCCCACCCCCCATATTTTTGGATGATGATGTGTTTCTGCTCCTCACTCCTTGGGAGGGAGAAAGGGAAAATCATAACCTAGTGCTATAGAATGGATTGTGTCTCCCCAACCCCAAATTCTTACGGTGAAGCCTTAACCTTGGATGTGACTGTGTTTGGAGACAGGACCTGTGAGGCGATAATTAAGGTTACATGAGGCCATAAGAGTGGCACCAGATAGAATAGGACCTTCTTCTAAGAAGAGACAACACAGAGCCTTCCCCCTCTTCCTTGCCTCTCGCAATGCACAAACGAAGGCCATGCGAGGACACAGAGAGGGGCTGCCTACAAGGTAAGGGAAGACGCCTCAGAAACGAAACTTACCTTGTAGGCACCCTGATTTGGGGGCTTCCTAGCCTCCAGACTATGAGAGATAAATTTCTATGGTTTAGCCAAGCCGTTTCTGGTAGTTTTGGCTACGGCAGCTCTAGCAGGACTGATGCACCTATGGCATCCGATTCTTACAGGCTGATGGTTCTTTTATCCTTTACAGCCTCTACCTTCCCTTGCTGGAGTCCGCTTGGGACATAAAACCTCTTCTCTATTCTCCTTTATCCAGTGTTCATACAGAATTGAATGATGGTGATGATGGTGGTGGTGTTACTGTCCGTAGGGCAGTATCTTCATAAAAACCCTGGGGAAATTTTCTCCCACGGATAACAGTTAACTGGTAGCTCTACCTTGGGCCTTAGCTGCAATTTTTGGCTAGATCTCACTTGACATACTGTTGCACTTTCTCTCTGTGTACACAGAAATGAAAATATAACATAGCTTGCTTCATGTGGGCTATTTTTCCCTGTGTATGGAAGTCTTGTCTTTCTACTCTCATTATGAATTCCTTGAAGACAGCACTCCAAAGAGCCTAGTATATAGTTCTTACTGGATTGAAGAAAGTGCTTTGCTTATCTGACAAGTGTTATCTCCTGCTAGTTCCTCAGCCTTAGGCAGCATTTGTCACTTGCTGATATCACCACAGAGAATCCTGCTTTCAGACCCAGGAATATTTAAAAGTCGATAACTCCCCGCAAAAGGAAAGGATCATTAGTCACAAGGCATTTGCTTACAAGTAAATTCTGATTTGCCCAATAAACCCGGCCGTTTATGAGCTATTCTGGAGCTTTACTTTCCCTTGTTTTAATCCCACTGTCTGGGTGTCCTTTCGCTCACAAGGAGACACTGCCTGGACAGTGCAGTTGCCGCACAGCAGTGCCAAGGGGTCCTCCACAGGCCAGACTGCCACACCAGAAACAGGTGCAGTCACACCCCCTCCGCACACAAAGATAGTTTGTTTGAAAGGGCACGGCATGGAAGAATGGGAAGTATTAATAGCTAAATAGTGTCTTTATTAACAGTAGAACAGCTGGCAGTTCTATATGACAGCACTCAGTCCAATCCATTTTATCCAACTGCAGGACCATAAGCACGCTCCACCGGGGAACTAAGGGGACTACACAGGCACTCAGCCATTCGCCAGCACTCTCATTGCCTCGCAGTGGGAAGTGCGTTCTCCTCAGCCACTGTTATTCTTGCAGGAGGAATGGTTGGTGCAGTAGGCTATCTAGAATCAAGAGCTAGGAAGGCAGATAAGCTGCTCCAGGAAACGTCCTTTGTTTTACAAGCCTTGGGAGCATTCCTCCACAGGGGTGCTTCCTGGCCTTGGCTCATCCTAAATCCCTGGTGCTGGGTGCCAGGAGGGAAGCTGATGTGGGGAGTCTCAGCACCTCTGTCATCCTCTAGCAAAGCAGTTGCACTAAAGGGGAAAAATAAATTCCCAACTCATAAAGATCCTGCTTGAGCACCACTCTTCGGGGCAGCCTACTGAGCTGAAGAGTAGACTCCTAGAGTCATGCATATGTGTAAGTGTCTGTGACTGCTCCCCACGCTGCCCCTGGGAGGAGTCCGTATGAGGGTGCAGTCAGGTTCCCCAGGTGAGAAGGAGGGAAGAGGGTAAGGAGTTGCAGGGTAGGTAAAGGCGCAGCTGAGGAAGCAAATTTAAAATTTGACTTGGAACATCTAGACAGACATTGAAGAAAATTTAGTCTCTCACTGTGTTTACCGAAGAGAGATCAGGCAAAACATATTTAAATCATTCAGAATGTCAAATAAAGGAGGTTGAGTTGCTTTCTTATTCTTTTCAGCTACTGTTTCATTTCCCTTGTTTTATTTTCCATTTACTTAGTCTAAGAAAATATAGTTTGCAGAACATTGTATTCCTCTGCCTTTTTACAGGGTAATTTCTATTCGGTGAATTTTCAAAGTATTCTTTGGGGGAGACCATTCAAGAGCTCTTGGTTGTATTTAACCCAGACAAATATAGGCAGATATGAAATTATAACATTTTCCTGATTTGCAGGGTTTTCTTTGTTCTCTTGGATCATTTGGGAATGACTCAAAGGAATAGCAGTTACTATTTAGGATTTGTGAATCAGGACACCCATCCATCTCTGGCGCACCCCAGTCATTGCTGGGACTTTTTGTTTTGTCCTTGTTGGTACACAACTCTGGGTAATAAAATTATGGGTTACTCTGATTTATTTACCCCTGTTGTTTAAATTGCCCCCGAAATGGCTTTTAAACATTTTTTTTCATCTCTATTGATGGTACTTTCTGAATAAAGAAGCACATCTTTGGCCAGGACAATAGATTCAGATGAAATGGAAATCATTGTTGAAAATAAAATAGACCCTAGAGAGCACAGGACAGTGAAAATCGTCTGCTCACAAAGAAACTTTCACAAAGAAAGTTGCTGAAGCTTTAAGTGAAAGGCAACAAAGACACAGGAGGCCAAGCAACAAACTCCACGAGGAGGCAAAAGGTCATGTCTTTCATACAAAATCTTTTATGTTGCTTTCACGATGGGTTAAGTTTTTAGAGCAGCATAAATTCCCCACAAGAATCCTTAAATTCTCAGCCCTTCTGCCAAGAAAGTGAAGATGCGTGTGCATCTGTTTGGAAATCGCCCAAATGCATGTGAGAAATGGGCCAAGCAGCCTTCGCTGCCAGACAGTCCACGATCCAGTCACAGCCTCATGCGGAGACTTCATTTGCAGGAGGAAGGCACCTGCAGACAATACTGGGAAGGGAGGAGGGGGAGGCAAGGATATTTTTTGCAACAGGATGTCAGGGTCTGCTTTGAATGGAATAAACAAATCAGACTCTTCTCTATTTTAAATGTGGATATTTCAAAAGACACACCCAAAGATGTTTCCTTTTTTGTTTAATCCTTACCTGAGGACATGTTTATTGATTTTAGAGAAAGAGAGAAAGGGGGCAGGGAGAAAGAGACAGAAACATTGGTGTGAGAGAGAAAAGTCCATGTGTTGCCTCTTGTACACGCCAGGACTGGGGATCGAAACTGCAGCCTAGCTATGTTCCCTGACCAGCGATCGAACACCCGACCTTTTGGTGTACAGGACAATGCTGTAACTAACTGAGCCACCCGGCCAGGGCCAAGCATCACTCCTTTTTAAACTAACATTATCTGCACGAACAACTGAATTAATCTCCTTCCCCACCCTTTCTCAGCCTTCTTTTCTTGCTGTCTGGTTGAGTACATAGTCAAGCAAAGGGGCAACCCATGGTCCTTAGGATTCAGGGCTTCTTGACTACTTAAATCAGCAATCTTGCATTTCCTGGGATATGTGGAAGTTCAGAGGAGGTTCCATATTTATCTCTGCTCAGACAGGCATATTCAAGAGAGTATCTGACCCCCGGACCTTTTCTGAAGGGCATACCTGTGTGTGACTTTATGCAAGTTACCTTCAGTGGTCAGCAGGGGCCGCCATCTTTGCCACATGTCTCGCTGGGGTAATATGAACATCCGCCTTAATGTTTGTCTTGTAGAAGCAAGAAAAATGTGTACTCTTACATCTGTTTGTACCTTCCCCACTTTGAGTAGCTTTCACAAGAGGCTCATGCATGAGGGCAGTTATTATGTTGCTCTACGTGTGGAAGTACTAATGGCTCAAAGGTACACCCACAGTCAGTGGCACCAGAAGCCTCCCCACTAAGTCGGGCTTCTCCTTCATCAGAGCTCTAATGAATTTTTCAGTGGAAGCAAGAAGTCGAAGGGAGGCGTTGCATGAAATTGCACTGGTATTGGGCTACCCCAAACCATGTGTCTCATCAGTATTTCCTGAAAGGGAGTGAATAGTTGTCGTCTTCCATTTTTATTCTTTCTTTTGTATCAGTCCACTTATATACCCAGACTTTACCCAAGTTTTAGATCTCTTCTTCCTGGGGATTTGGTGTTCCTGTTTCTACAGCACATTCTGTGTAGCTGTGTGTCCAAGTTTCTTTGTCTGGAAAACTGGGACCCTGGTCTCAGGGTCTTTTTTCACATAAGGAATACGGATCACACAGAAATGTGAAGTGCTCCAGCTTCGAGACTCTCCCTGCCAACCACGTGGTGTTCTTGCCAGTGCTGGCAGGGCTGTTTCCCCCTTAGCTATGAGCACGGATAGAAAGTGCCATCTGGGGAGAGTGGCTGCTCTTCCCCGTGTGCCCAACTAGCTGGGACCCGCTGACCACGTGTGTCTGAGGACAGGAGCTCTCTCTCCTTTGTGGCACCAAGCAGAGCCCACAGCCCACAGCCTGGCTGCTCAGCCAGAGGTCCTCTTCCCGCCAGCAGGAGTAGGAGCGGACAGTATCCTCACTGCGATGAGTAGCAGGGGAGAGCTTAATTCATTTTAATCTTAAAAAAATAATTCAGATATAATTGTCGTACAATATTGTATTAGTTTCAGATGTATAACACAGTGACTCAACACTTATATACCTTTTGACATGATCACCAGAAGTCAGGTAACCGTACAAAGTTATTGCAATATCATTCTTGTATTTTCTATGCTGTACATTACACCCCCATGACTTATTTCCTTTATAACTGGGACTTTATTCCTCCCAGTACCCTCCCCTGCCTTTCCCACTCCTCCAACCCCCTCTCCTTGGGCAGCCATCAGTGTGTTCTGTATCTACGAGTCCGTTTCTGCTTTACTTGTTTTGTTCTTTAGAATGAAATCATGGTGTCTCTCTTACTTTGTGTTACTTATTTCATCTGAGATAATACCCTCTAGGTCCATACATGTTTTCATAAATGGATTTTATTTTAGACTGAGTAACTTTCACACACACACACACACACACACACACGTACATCCCATGTCTTCTTTATCCATCCCTGTACTGAAGGACTTTAAGGCTGCTTCCATATCTTGGTTGCTGTAAATGATGCTTCAGCAAACACAGGCATGCATATGAGTCACATATCTTTTTCGTTGATAAATACCAGAAGTGGAATTTCTGGATGTATACTAGTTCTATTTTCACTTTTTTATTCCTAGTGGCTGTACTAGTTTACAATGCTACCAACAGGGCAGGAAGATTCCCTTTTCTTCACATCTGCACTTATTTGTTATCTTTTTGATAATAGCCATTCTGACAGGTCTTGATTTTCATTTCCCTAATGATTAGTGATGTTGAGCATCTTTTTGTGTGTCTGTTGGTCATTTGTATGTCTTCCTTGGAAAAATGTCCATTCTGGTCCTCAGGGGAGGTTATTTCTTGATAAATGCCTTTGTGATTCTTTTAAACTCTGCTCATTGGGTTTGACCTTTAATATGTGGACTCTGGTGTCTCAGAGTCTGACCCAGTGACTGTCTACTTCTTTTATTAAGTGACTCCAGGGCTAGTGTTGACGTTGTCCGGTATGAAGCATGCTGGGATTTCGGCAGAGGCTGCTGAGACCGTGTCATGCTACACCACCAGATTATTCAGCTTCTGAAAGTATTTGTTTTTCAATGGAGGTGTAATTGACATATAACATTATTTTAGGTTTAGGTGTATGATGTAATGATTCAATATTTCTGTATATTGCAAAATGAGCTCCACAATAAGCCTAGTTAATTCTGTCACCATATATACAGTTACAAAATATTTTTCTACTAATGAAGACTTTTAAGATCTCTCTTAGCAACTTTTAAGAATGTAATACAGTATTAGTACCTGTAGTCCCTAGGCTGTGTGTTATATACCCATGACTTATTTTATAACTGGAAGTTTGTTCCTTTGGACCCCCTTCACCCATTCCCTAACCCCCCGTGTCTCTGGCAACCATCAATCTGTTTTCTCTATCTACGAGTCTGAATTTTCTAGAAGTATACTTTCCATAACAACACATAAGTCAGCTAAATAAATTATGGTATCTTTATTCAATGGAATACTAACAGCTCGTTATGAGGGTGATGAAGTGTGGTATTTATTGACCTGCAAAGATGCTCATGACCCAATAACATGTATACAATTATTCCACTTATGTTAATTTGCAGATATTAATACTGATATATATTTATACATGTGGGCAAATGTCTGGAGAATTGTTTATAAATTAACTACGGTCATCTCTGGGTGATAGATTTTTATAGGACTCACAATTTTTTTTCCTGTTGTAACTGTGTGAGCTGGTGGGTGTGTTAACTCACCTTATTATGGTAATCATTTCGCAATATACACATATATCAAATCATTGCACTTGTGTGCCTTAAACTTATACAATGTTATATGTCAATTACATCTCAATAAATCTGGAAAAAACATTTTTTCCTCATGTGTGTGTGTAATTTAAAAATTTCTTGTAGTTAGAGTCTCATTGTTAGTACCAGGAGAAGGTAAACTTGTTTTGAGAAAAGATGTCTTCTTTTCGCTTTTTTATTGACAAACTTTGCAATTGCTTTCTCTTTAGCAGAAGGGTGTCAAACTCATTTTCACAAGGGGCCGCATCAGCCTTGCGGTTCCTTCAAAGGGCTGAATGTAATTTTAAGACTGTATGAATGTAACTACTCTTACACTGAGCCCAAAGGCTCAGTGCTGCCTCTGGGTAGAAACACCTTGCTGGGTGGATAAAACAAGGTGGAGGGCCAGATTTGGCCCCAGGGCCTTGTGTTTGCCACCTCTTCAGTAGCAGTATCAGAAGGCATTTACAAAGTGTATATTTGTGGCATTTTCAATAACAAAGAGTTATTCAATGAAACTTAATCCTGCTCTTCCATAGCAAAGTGAAGCAGCAACATAAAAGACATGATGACAACCAAATAAAAACAAAACTCATATATGCAAGAAACTTCAGTAGTCAGTAATGTGCCAATATCTATTGCTTGTTTTGCTCTAAAGTCTGTGAAGACATCACTCAGAACCGATCTACATGTACATGATGTAGATACAAATTGTTTGGATACATTTACCACAGGGATCTTAGATTTCCAAATGTGGGTAAGACCTGTAAGTTCATTTCGGTCAACTGCCACCTAGTACACGATTCTCTTGCTGCATGTAGCTCTTAAGTCTAATGAGGAGTGAGCAAGTTTCTATAATTTACAGTTTGCCAGAACTCTGAAGAGAAGAGAACAGGCTTTTTAATCTCCCTGAGAATACGTTCCGAAAGCAGATAATGGTATTGGCTAGGAGTTCTTAGGTGAATTCTCATAACTGTATAGTCAGGACCATTGGTGGGAAGCAGGGAGAAGGGGTATTCGGCTACTTAGAACATCATTTAGGTAAAAAGTACATGTGACTATTAGATAAATAATGGAGACCAATGCATTTTTCAGTGACGAATAATACATAATTGCTGTTAGAATCGGGGAGGAAGGAACAGCCAGACAGGAGAGGAACTGAAGTGTTTATGGAACAAGGGAAACCACACCTGGAGTTGAAATGACGAGGAAAAGAGAAGAAGGAGTGAAGGTGACATGAGATGGAGAAGAGAAACTAAAGGACGAGGTGACTCTTTTCAAACCAGCCCTGGGACGCTCCCGCAGCAGCGTGCTGGGTTTCTCTGACTGAGAAAGTTCAGGTGCGTGAATCCAGAAACGTATTACCTTCGTCTTCAGGTAACATGTCCACTTACTACTTGGACAGCAAGATCCTTTTTATCTTGTCCAGAGACTTGATTGTCTGGAAGGAAAAATACAACACAAATAGGGATCTTAACCTGGGACTCCTAAAGGGATTGTGAGTAGAATGCAGGGGCCCATGAACTTGGATGAGAGAAACAACAACCTTTATTTTTACTAAGCTCCAACGAGAATGGGTGTTTCTGTCAATTATGAATGCAGGCAAAACCTCACAGTTGTGGTGGAAGTGCTGTGACTTTGCCACCTGGGGAACTCGGATACTTGCATATCATATTCGACTTTCTACAGAAATGGTGTTTGTGTCCACCACTTACCTGGAAGTAATGACAGGTGTTTGACCTATTGCCCTATTATGTTAATGAGTTAATAAACAAACACATACGTTATAATAGTGCAAATGGTTTTCTCTAAACATTTTGATATAATTGGCTTGCTCTTCTAGTTTTTATTTTGGATTTTAGAGAGAGGGGAAGGGAGGGAGAAAGAAAGGCAGAGAGGCATTGATGTTTCTCTAAAGAGAGAAACAGTGATTGGTTGCCTCTCATAGCTGCTAGACTGGGGACAGAACTTGTAACCCTACAGGGTGCCCTGACTCACAATCAAACCTGCAACCTTTTGGTTTGCAAGGTGATGCCCATCCAACTGAGCCACACCAGCTGGGGCTAATTGGTTTGCTTTTGATTCTTTGGTATTGCATTTTATGCATGGAAGCACATTACTCTTAGAAGGCGTTCAAGGACTTTGCCAGCTAAGATCCCCCACCTTAGACACAGAAAAAGCCTATCTAAGGTGACACATTTGTTCTGAGGTCACATGAGCCCTCCCCTCTCAAGGACACCCTTACAACTGCCTGCATTTCTTATTGATGTGACTGAGGCAAGCAGCCCACAGGCAGCCTGGGACGCAACTCCTGCAAGCCACACAGGAGAGCAGTTGGGGAGGGATTCCACTCTTCCTGTCCACGGCAGTGCCTTCCGCAGTTTCATTAGTACGTTTCGGTGGCGATACAAATCAGTGAGATTCCTCTGGTTAATTAGACATATTAATGTAAAAATACCATTTTATTTATAGTTACATTCATAAAGGCAATAGATGAGTAGAAATGACAGCACGGACACCTGCTTTGGGTCGGGAAGGACTTAACTGTTCTCCAAGTTGACAAACACTCATTTCGATGCTTGTGTTCTGAGTGTTTCCATCTTTTCTGTAGGTGTAATGATCCCAAACCCAGTTGAAATCAGCAAACTCAAGCACGAAGGTGCAAACATTAGTTTGCTTTCAGCAATTGTATTTTGCCCACATTGTCTGCACCATCTTGCGCATATAACACTCTTGTGACAATTCTGCCCAAATGGACAGATGGCAGTGAAGGGGGAAAAATTGGGAAGCGAAGCTCCATAGCTATGGTGTCTGCGTGTTTCCAACAAAGGACGCACCTACCCGACTCTGCCTCCTTTGAGCAGCTACAGCGCGGGGCTCATAGCAGATGGCACTGCCACGGCAGGCCCACAGCTGTGTGTTTCTGGCACAAGAACAATGTTTGAATTCTGTACAGAAATGTTGTAAGATATGTTTCTTGTTGCCTTTTCGTGAATTTTATTTGGTAATTTTTTTAAACCATAAAGAGTCTGGAGACCATATTGAGAAAACGCTGGCAAAGGAAAGCTATTTGTTAGCTGGCCCGATTTATTTGAAGAGGATCAATCACATCTAATTCCTGGAAGGGAGGCAGCCCACTGGCACCAGTTGTGCATCCCAACAAACTAGAACTTGAACGGGGGCCATGGTGTTTCCTCTCCTTCTCTTTTACATTTAAACTTCTTACCAAGCCAGGTGGGACAGAGCATTTCTGTAGGAAGCGGATAGGAGTCCTCAGTGCTTAGTAAACTTACTTAGTCTCTGAGTGTATCCAACATATATTATTTCAAACTGCAGGGCAAAAGCTAGAAGGCATTCAGAACTTTTTGAGCTAATAAGGTACAGTGTTGTCTGACTTCGTAGAAGTGGTGGCAGTTCATTTCTGTGTCTGCGATGGACTTCTGCCACCTTTATTCTGGAAACAATTAGGATAAAATTATGGGACAGTTTCTATGTCCCCTCTACCCAGGCTCCTTACCAGGAAGTTCTAACCATGGGGCTGTGTGTGTGTGTGTCACCAGACCCTGGTTCCATTTAGTCTAGGGTTTACTGATTTTTTTGAGATAAGCCAGTGAGTCAGAATAAACACAGACACAAGACTCAGGCTTCTCCAATTCTAACTACGTGGATAATTCAGCAGGACCATGATGTGTTTAAAGAATACTGAACTGGCCACTTTCTAAAAGGAGAGATGTGAACACTGTGTGGGTTGTAAAACTTTTTTTTTGTTTTTAAAGAAAATCCCTCTGGAAACCCTGTCATTTCCTCTGGTTCCCTTAATCCTAAACTTGGTGTTGGAGATAAGTTTTAGGGTAGTTTCCATGGTGGTGGAAAGATCCCAGGGACTGCTCCTGTTATCAGAGAGAGGGGTCCAGGGCCATTCGGGGTGGGTGTTATTTGATGGCGCATCTGGCTGTGTCCTGGCAGTCAGCACTCACACTGGACCGTCTCTGACGCTGTTCCTGTGATTGACAGGACCCTGTCACCAGGGTCAGAGCTTCAGCAGCTGCGTGAGGGAGCAGGTTCCTCTGCCTCACCTTTGATGGATAANAGAGATGTGAACACTGTGTGGGTTGTAAAACTTTTTTTTTGTTTTTAAAGAAAATCCCTCTGGAAACCCTGTCATTTCCTCTGGTTCCCTTAATCCTAAACTTGGTGTTGGAGATAAGTTTTAGGGTAGTTTCCATGGTGGTGTTGAAAGATCCCAGGGACTGCTCCTGTTATCAGAGAGAGGGGTCCAGGGCCATTCGGGGTGGGTGTTATTTGATGGTGCGTCGGCTGTGTGCCCCTGGCAGCCAGCACTCACACTGGATCATCTCTGAAGCCGTTCCTGTGATTGACAGGACCCCGTCACCAGGGTCAGAGCTTCAGCAGCTGCGTGAGGGAGCAGGTTCCTCTGCCTCACCTTTGATGGATAAACCAGAAGAATTGGGCAGTGAGATTCATATTAATAGCTATGGCCAGCTTTCCCTTTTATGATTTTCTTGCTTTTTCAATTTGTTTGAGATTGAATTTGAAAGTGAACTTTGTTCCACACTGTAGCCTATGGCAGTGGGCAAATGAGATAAAACTGCACAGAGGAATAGTATGCATGCTGCACACCAAATATTGATACATGAAAAATGGAAATGACAAGGGTGGTTGAAGCTGACTTGCTTTTTATAGGAACTGAGCTTCTGCTGAGGAGTTTTTGAGGGAGGGTCTGTGGAGATTTGCTGGAGTTTTAGCCATCTTCACCCAACTGGCTTTCCTGGAGAAAAATGAGTGTGAGCTCCCAAGTACCCAAGTGGACATTGAGAGCAAGGAAATAACAACCATGTCAGAAGCAACCACCATTCAAAAGTCCGCATTACACCCATTTGCCGGGCGCCTTGCTGTGCTTTGTTAGGGATCAAGAGGCTTTCAGGCCCTGCCAGGAAAGAAAGCCAGAGTGACTAGTGAGGACGACAATCAGGCAGCTCCATCGCGAAAGAACAGAATCACTCCTGTCTCATCTCCATCCTTGCTCCATCCTACCCAGATTTGAACTTTAGGAGTGGGGTGCATCTTATTCATACTGAAATTCGGTATAAAATATTCCCATCTTTCTCATGATCTTACGTCCCTGCTACTTCTTTCGCAAATATATTCTTCCAATCTGTGGCTTGGCGTCTAGTTATCTTCTCATTGTCTTTTGCAGAGCAGAAGATTTAAATTTTAATCAAATCCAGCTTATCAAATATTTCCTCCATGGGTAGTGCCTTGGGTGTTCTGTCTACAAAGACATCTCCGTACCCAACGTCTTTTAGGTTTTCGCCAGTTTCCTTCTAGGAATTTTATAATTTTTGTGATTGACATTTAGGCCTACGATTCATTTTGAGTTAATTCTTGCAACGAAGTAAGGTCTGTGTTTAGATCCACTTTTTTGCGAGTGGGTGTCCAGTTGTTCCAGCATCATTTAAGAAGACTTTGTTTTCTTCATGTTATTGCCTTTGCTCCTTTGTCGAAGGTCAGTTAACTGTGTTTACATGGGTCTATTTCTGGGTTTTCTATTCTGTCCTGCTGATTTATCCGTCTATTCTTTTGCCAATACCACATCATTTGGGATGCTGTAGCTTTATGGGACGTGTTGAGCTTGGGCAATGTCAGTCCTCCTGCTTTGCTCTCGTCCTTCACTATTGTGTTGACGATTCTCTGTCTTTTTCCTCTTCACCTAAACTTTAGCATCAGGTTGTCGGTGTCCACATATAATTTTCTGGGAACATTTCTGCTCCTTCTTCAACCTGGAATTTCTCACAGTGACTTACCCTAGAGAATGTTTGATGAATGCTAATGTCCAGCTCTCCCAGGGAAGATTTTGCTGTGATCACGCTGGGCTGCGTGGGTTCGGCAGTGCCGTTCACAGCTTCTTCCAGGGTTCTAATGTATCAGGAGGGTTGAAAACCACTGCACTTGTCTTCATCGTGATGTTTCATCAGCAATGGCATGGCCCATGTATTTCCTTAAAATGTGTTTGAGAAGACCTGGCTTTGGCAGAATGTCCTCCAGAGAGATGCCGTCTGCTACCACCTGCATTGCTTCACACCTCCTAAATTTTCCTTAATTCCCGTGGCCTTCATGCTGTGGTGAGAAGCTTGGCCAGCCTCTGACAAAATCTGGGACCAGGAAAATTTTTTTCAGGTGTAGATTCCACACTCTACCCCATTACCTTTAACAACACTTTTAGAAAGACAAATTCTTATTTAAAAAGCTTGAATTATGAGCTTATTTTAGCATTGGAATCATTTACTAGATATGAAATAATGATAACATCTGCATTTAGAACACTTGCTTGCTTGCGCATTTTCGCTAGTCCAACTCTGCCAGCCCTCGTTGCCTTCTTTCCTCTTCCCCCTTTTCCCTTTACTCGGTTCTGTTATTTCCTTTTTCCTCTTGCCCTTCTCCACCGTTCTACCCTCTCTCTCTGAGGTTCACCATCCTGGGTCCCTCCTCTCCCTTAGATTTCTTTTTTCTTTTGCTTGGCTGCCATCTTCCATCTTTCCTATTCTGCGTTTCTTGGTCCAAGATCCCCATTCTCAGTGAGGCTTTTGACGGGCAGTTTAATTTGCTAATTTACTCTAATGGAGGGCAGAGGGGCCGATGTGAATGAAGAAAACTCAGTTATCAGAGACTGACTTATTCAGGAAGAGTCTCTGTGTGGAGTGTGAACACTGGTGTTGGCCACCTACTTGTGGTTGACCTTGGAGACATTGTTTAGTCCACCTGTGCCTCAGTTTTCTTACTTGTAAAATAGAGATCTGGTAACATTTGCCTAACCAGGCCTGTGAGTGTTAAGTTAATGTATGTTTAGTTCTACTGTACTTGTTAAATATTAGATATGAGTATTGTTGCTACTTTCAGGGTTATTTAATAACCCTTCTGACAAGAGAAGGAAAAAGATGGCTTTAACGAAGGGAGAACAATTTATAAGTTATGTTTGTATATTTGGATGCAAATGTTAATCTACTGTGTAAGCTAACTTTTCCCTTGCTAACACTGTTAATTTACTTATAAATTTCTCTGTTTATAACCCCAATAGGTTTCCAATTGAATGACGTTTTAGAGTAAAGCTATTCTCATGTGTCCACAATGGAATTAAGCAGCTGAAATTTGTCAGTCTGGGTGTTACTAGTCTCTGCATAACCTTGTACAGTCATACACACTCTATCTAGCTCTCGCCTGCCTGCATGGCAGATCATGTGGTTGTGTGCTATGCTGGTTATTGACCAGGTAGGAAAAGGACAGGGTGGGAATTTCATTGCTAAAACAGGGACACTCCAGGGACAATCGGGGTGGCTGGTCATCCTAGAAACAAAAATTACATATTGGATAGAATTATTTTACTTAGTTAGGAAAAAAATCACCATGTTAATAGGTACATAAAGGTGAAAGCTATTCTAAAGTTCATAAAAGGTTTTCTAGTTTGCACTGTACGCAGCCTGTGCTCAGGTAGAGCTTCTCCAAAGCCTTGTTCCACTTCCCATCCCCCTGCATCCAACTCCCCAGCTCAGCCCATGGAACTCCCACCTCTGCGGTGAAGGGTGTTGTGCTGGTTATCTATTGCTGCATAACAAATTGCTCTGAAATTGAGTGGCTTAAAATAGCAATTCAGACTTGGCACAGCAGGAAGAATTCCTATCTGTCCCGTGGGTCCAGGGCCTCATCTGGGAGACTCAAAGCCTGGAGGGCTGAAGTCATCTGAAAGCTTGATAGAGGCTGAAGGGCGTGCTTCTAACTGAGGTGGCTCAGTGTCATAGCCTTTTCCTAGAGCTGCCTGGACGTCCTCACACATGGCAGCTAGCTCCCCGTCCCCTTCCCAGAGCTCATGATCTGGGAGAGAACTCGGCAGGGGTGGAAGTGTCTTTATGACCTAGCTTTGGAATTCACACACCATCATATCCACTCCATTGTAACCACTGGAAGTGAGTCACTGGGTGCAGCACATCCAAGGGGAGGAGAAGCGAGTTCCACTTTATACAGGGAGGAGTGTCAAGGAATCTGTGGACCGATTCTAACACAATCGGAGGCATTGTGAACAATTCCTCCACGCGTAAAACCCTGCTGGTAGTATGATGATGCCAGAAACTTCCTGAATTGCTGGTTTTCATTCTTAAAGTAATAATATAGTATCTAACAATAACAGAGTACTTATTACATTTAAGACATTGTTCTAAACACCTCAGGGACGTCCTCTTGATTATAAAGCATAGCGAACTTGTGAGTTGGCTCTACTATTTTCCCAGGTTGGCAGATGGAACTGAGGCCATAGAAAGGTTCAGTCACTTCCTCCAGGTCATACAGTAAGGGCTAGAGCTGGGATTCGAACACAGGCAAGCCACCTCCAGAGGCCTTTTGCTATATGTAACATGAGTTTAAATCTAAAATTTTAATAATTTTAAAATATAACATTTTAATGCTTTTTAAACATAATTTCAAAATCCAAGAAAGTAATTTTAAATTTTAAATATTCAAGATTTGTGATTTTATCTGTTTTATTCGATTATTTTATGGCTACCAGTCTAGTAGTATTTATAAAAATCCTATCTTCCTCACTGACTTCACAGGTTTTATTTTATCTAGTATCAAACAACTTTGATCATTGTAAAAAATGAAGTTTTGGAAGAGAAAGTCAGGAGTCTGCAAGTTTTCCAAAATCTTCTGGGGATGGTGAAGACTGCCCTGTTTGTCATAAGTGATAGTTTTAAGATCAGAAGGAAATAATGAAGGAAAGCATGATGAAATCTCTAAAACTCTCTGGAGTTAACATGTACTCCCCGTATGAAGTGGTGTCTCTACTTTTCTATGTTTCTGCCTCACAACCTGAGGCAAAACAAAACGACATTAAGGTAATTTGGAGGGTCACTATTACTTTGGATTCAGCTCATGAAGACTCCTGGGGCTTTCTCCATTGCGTGCTTTTCTGGACCAATTTTTTTTTCCCCACCTGCTTCCTAGCACTCTGTGAACTTACCAGGCAAATGCCAGTGATACTGGGAAAGTCCAAAGGTGCTTACTGTTTATAAGTGAGCGAGCCCCAGTGAATGGCTCACTGACACCCTCCCCAAGGCTTGTTATTGTACACAGTTGGCCTTGGCTGGAAGCTGTGATGGCTGATGAGCTGTGGCACAGCAATCTGAAACCTGGAGATGAACATGGGCAAGAGGAAGTTAATTAGGTGCAAAAGAAAATGGCAGTTTGGGGGAGGAAACGGCATAACAAACCAACCATTCAAATGGTCTGTTTTATTCATTCAACAGACACATAGCATTTGCTGTGTGTCAGGAAAAGCACTCTTCTACTGCTTTTCAAATATTAATTCATTGATCCTCATAACAACCCCGTGAGGTCACAACAATTTGTGAGTCTCATTTTATAGGTGAAAATGTGTTCAGAAGCACTGACTAGTTAAGTCATTTGCCCAGCGTCACAGGGCTCTCGAGGACTGGAGCTGGGATTGCAGCCTGGGGCTCTTGACTCCCAAATCCCGGAGTCTGTCCACTCTGTGATGTTGCCTCCTACTTTTGCCTGAGAGATGGGTCTACTCCAGAAGGATCACGTCATTGCTGATCTCGGAATAAGAGCCAAGTTTTCATCTGAATGTATAGTTAGGCATTTCCCACAGAGCAATACCATGGAGAAGAAGAAAAAGCCACTGTTTTGCTAACCAAATGTCAGTAGCTGCAAGTCTAGCCCCAGCTGATATATATTGTAGCCTGCCGTCTGGTGTTTCCCAGTTGTGCGGATATAATATTAGGAGAGCATTTAATGTAATGGTCCTTTTGGCATTTAAATATGGGTGACAGGAACTCTTTTTAAGGCTGCATAAACAGAGCACACAGGTGTTAGGAAAACAGCTGTGAATAAAGGCCAGGTCTTTTCAAACAGAGAGAGAAATGGGGCAATAAAAGGGCTACAGCCTTATGTTTTTAGGCTCATGACCTTTGTTTCATTAGGTGCACCTTTAACTGTGATAAACATCCACTTAAATGAATATCATTTCCTTACGATTACAGAAGGGTCATACATAATACAGCAAGTTCCCCTGGCAGCCTGTGTGTTAGTCATGCATATTTCATGAGCAGTTTTATTCCTCAAGTCACTTTCAAGCAATGCTCAATCCCATGGCTTTGGTGCCGAGGAAATAAAGGTCTTGTTCGCAAAGAGATCTCAGAGCAATTATTGTAGTTCTGCACTTTATCAAGGAGAGCAACTGAATGCCTTGCTCGCAACCTCTGATCAGCATTAATATCAATTATTTTCTTAATATACATGATTCCTCTTATTTATCAGTAGATATAAGAAACATGCTTGTCTGATTTTATTTGCCCAGTGTAAATGGTTTGAATAATGCTGAGTGATATGAGGCAATCGACCCTAAAGAGAATACTTCTAACAACCTAATGAGTATAAAAAAAAATGGAGTCAGGTCCCCATGCCTACAACATGCTCACTACTTGTGGGCTAGCGAAGCGTAGATCATGGTCCGTGCAGTATGGTCAGGGGATGTGAGTGAGTCCACATCTGTTTGTACAATGTGATGGTTTTCCCAGCTGCATCAGCCGGTAGGAAATAAAGTGTGGGAATGATAATAAGAAAGGAAATTTGCAGTAACAGCGAAATACAAGCCTCTTTATAGTCTCAGTATCTTTTGTGGGCAATTTCCCTTTTTCTGTTTTCAAGACTTTGAGTTTATCAAGGCAGCTCCGTCTTTCTGAGATCCCCCTCCACATATGGAACATGATCGAAGAAATGTGAATCCCATCTGCCAGCTTTTGCGGGTCAACTTTCTAAGTCAGATAAAACTAAAAACAATTTGCTTTAAAAAAAATTCTGGTTTTAGAAATACTGCCCACACTGCCTTTTGCTCCAGAAATCCTGCCCCCAGTTGACTATATTTGGTTTGCTTTAAATTGATAAGACCTGAGCCAAGTTAGGGTCCAGGTATTTTAATCATATTTGTTGGTTCAACGTCCTACTCCAAACAGAGTTGAGTAAAGTCTTTGTTCTGCATTTTCCAAGGTGGAGTGAGATGTGGGGGTGGGTGGGTGAGAGGGACATGTTTCCTTTTCAAGGAGATAAATTAATATTTACATTATTAAAATATTAGAGAGGCCCCAGAAAATTATAAATCTAAAAAGGTTATAATTAAAATGGTGGCAGCCATTGAAATGTAAATTCCAGTGTTGGGGAGAGAGCTGGAGTTCTTGGTGCCTGGGGCCGCCTGCCCGGCTGCCACAGCTGCAATTGATCATTGCAAATCAAAGGGAAGGGAGACATCTCTGGTGGCACAACTGGCGGGGGGAGGGGGGTGGGGGGGAGCAGCAGAGAAAGATGCTCTGTTCTTTGGGTCTGTTATCAAAAAAAAAAAAAACAAAAGCCAGAATGTGTTTCAAATCTCTCTTCTGTTGAATTTGCAGCCCTTCAAAGCTTACCCACAATAAATAAAGTTTTCAAAACCCATAGACTCTAAAGGATTCATTGAGAATTCCTCTGAATTAAGCAGCCCCTTTCTCCTTTCTTCCCTCCCTCCTTCCATCCCCCCCGTCTCCATCTCTCACCCTCTCATTACCAAGGCCAGCACAACTGGAAACATGTATAGATTAGATGATTAATTATGAGGCATACTTAAACTACTTTATTGCTTTTATTGATAGTATAGTTGTTTTTTTGCCGACACTTCTAAAAAGCGTGTGTGTTAGTTGCATTGTAAAGGAAGACACCGTGCACTGAAGAAGACAATATAGGAAGGCAAAGAAGAGCCAGAGAGAAAGCAGGGACTGGAAAGTGGGTCCCTCGTGTTGGGCAGCGTCCCAAGGCCAAAGCTTCAGGGGTTCAGCAACAAATGACAGGAGACGACCGGAATCTTCCCCAGTTTCTGAATATTACTGACTGTGTAGACATTTCTCAAGGTCCATTAAATTCTATTTGACATACATTAAAAAAGATTTAATCACAGATGCCAGTCAGCTAACCAACCCATTAATCTGGCTGTTTTTCCTAAGAAAATTGTATTTAAAAGGGTCTTTTTTTTCTCAATTTAATTTAGTCATCCTTTTAAATTTCATGTATTTATCATGTAAATGTGCCTTATTTGCAAAAGAAAAGCACAGATTCAGTGAAATAAATAGTTATTTCATTAAAATGGATACAAAAAACCCTGTGATTAGGGTAATTAATTTGCACACTAAAAGCTATCTTCCTGGTTCAGATCATTAATATTGATGGCCTTCGATTTTGTTCTCGGTAATGTTCCTTGAAATATACTCAGAACTGTCACCAGGGCTGAAAGAGCAGCCATTGGAACACAAGAAAAAAATGAGGCATCGCTGAGCACTGGGGATCACCGCCCTTCCCTCTTCTTGAGCCAATAAATAGCACAAAACATGGAGAACTGTGTCCCAAAATAAACTGGGCTGGTTCTGTCTGAATGAGCTGGCACCGCTTATTTTATCTCAAATGTCACTTATTGATGCCTGGCACTTATTGATGTGTGTCTTCGTTTGGAGGAGGCAAAAAACATTTAAATTGCAAAATACCATTACAGGAGATTATGTCTGGGTACCACATACTGTTATGCACAGCATTGCCAGATAACAAAGCAATGTCTGTCAATATACCCTTCTCATTAGATTTTCATCTGCATGTTATGCAAATGGCTTTGAGCACGTTTCCACTTTGATAGCTCCCTGCCATAAGTTTGAGTCGAGGCACATATTTTGTTTCTGTTCTGTTCAGCAGATGTATTCCACCAAAGACCTTGTAGAAAAGGTGTCGTATCAATGTGGTACGCAATCAAATGCAGCTGGAGGCTGCATTCGCATGAAAATCAAATCCTGGCACAATTTTAGATTGCCTCACCTAGCTGTGTCAGCATGCTCAATGTTCCTGGTGATGGAAAACAAATTAGCATTCTGCACTGGATATGTGTGCCTGCAAACAGAATCATACAGCAACCCAGGAGCTGGTTGGTATTTGAACTTGCATTTCAGGGCTTGCTGACAGGATTGTTGCTAATGCTTTTTAATTACAGACAGGAGTATGATTTGCAAGACTGGTTTTCATTTTTCCAACTGCTTTCTCTCTTTCTTTTTTTCTGACACATTGCATTTGAGGTTCTTGCAAGAGGTTATCAAGTTGTCCAAAGTAAGTTGAATGACTTTTTTGCCTCTGCTACATTGACCCTTTAGATCACTAAATCTCTTCTAAATATAAGGATTCCGGAAGAGAAGTCTTCCCCACAAGCACTGTTGGTGTTTTGGTGAGGGTAGTGTTCACATTTTAATGTTTTATGGAGAGCAGATTGTGTGGAGGGCTCTGTCCCGCCTCTGATCCTGATGGAGCACATTTCATCTCTGGTCACGCACTCTCCTCGCCTTTCCAAGTGCCTTTGGGTTTTTAGCTCTGTAGCTGGAATGGCAAAGCAGTAATTCAGAGATTATCAAATGAAGGTAGCTTCACGGATTTCTACAGTGTTTTCTATGCAAAACCAAACAAAAAATCTAGCCAGAATTCTTTCAGACACTAGTGAGTGTACCCCATCTCAGGGGGGAAAAAGAGAGAGAGAATAAGGGTGGGGAGAAAAAAAAAGAACTTTTCTAAATATACTGTGCGGTGACTCACTGCGGCTCCTTTGCCCATCTTGCTTTGCTTACCGACCACTTCAAGTGCGGCTCTCTGGGTGCCCTGTAATAAGACAGGGAGCTGCTGCTGAAGCAATGTGCTAATTAAAAAGAGGAACGCAGCACCAATCTGCTCGTTATTATTCATGGCAAGTGTGCGGCAAATCACTTAGCTGTTTGCTTTTAAAATAAAAGCTTTTTTCTACCCCATTTTTCCTTTCTTTTCTTTCTCCTCACCACCACCTTCCCCGCCCCCTCATCTGCCTTGTTTAAAAGGACACTGCAGGGTCTCAAAGACTTTTTCTAAAGAATGACATTGAAAAGACATTGCCCCAGGTTTGGTAGAGCAAAAGCCTGGATCATTTGTACTGTTTAATGTCATGCCTTACCCCCTCCCATTCTTTTTTTTTTTTTTTAAACAGCTATTCACCCATTACAATATGCTTTCCACACTATGCTTCCTTTAACCAACTCCAGATTAACAAGTAGGTGAGATGAGTAGGGAGTATTATTTAAGGGTTTTTCTTTCCTAAAGCATTAAAAAGAAATGGTAGTAAAAAAGCAGTTTTCTATTCCCAGCCGCTGACATTAGAAGGGATTTGAAGCCTGGCCCTTAAGCTATGCTCACATTTATTAAGATGCAAGTTGCTGTGGAAAGAAGAAATACTGTTGTTTTTAGAAATGACAGTCAAACCGCATCCCCCTCCCCAGACAAAATCCAAATTCCAACTCCACAAGCTTGGACTCTAAGATTCCAGCATTTCACAGGGGGCAAGCATAACAATATGGACAATTGTTTTTGTGAACACCGACTTCTGCAATTGGCCTTCTGAAACACCACATAAGAAGGGAGCTGTCCTAATTATGACTTCAGATTTATACAATCCTTGTCTCTGGAAACATCTAAGCAGTGTATAAATGAGCAGTCCACCCACAGACTTTGTTATTCTCCGTGGTGTTGAGATCCTTATCTGCCAACTGTGGTTGCTCAAGAATGTAAAGTTTACAGAGCTTCTTGAGGAGGAATGGAGAAATAAGAATCCTCAAATGACTCCTTGTTCCTTTAGATTAAAGGGACTTGGGAAGCAAGCTCTTGTTTTTTTGTTTGTTTGTTTTTCTTCAAACAGTGCTGCTTAAATAGATGTACTAGCTCTTTTGGATGGTAATTTGTCTTGCTAGATGAAAGATCCATTGACATTTCTGTTGTTATGTCTTAGATTCACAAAAAAACCATCAAACTATTGCCTCAAAGGGGTGTTTTTATATAGGAAGAACAAGTTGAATTTCTAGGCATTGGAATTCCCCAGCCATTTACAAATAGGCTGCGTTAGGAGAAGCTATGGATCTTCGTTCACTCTGGAAGTACTTCACTGTAGCTGCTGGGGTGTCTTGCTGACCCCTACTTTTTACAGCAGAGCTGTCATGTGTAAGTGACACTGCACTACACGGTAGACTGGCTGGACTGTGCGGATTGTCCTTGGTGATCTGCCCTGCTACCTGATGCTATTCAATAGAGTCCAAGGGTTACACAAAAAACTGGATAAGGCCACAGTTCTAGGTCCAGAGGACCTTGGAGATTTCATGGCTTAGATCCATGCATTTTGAACCAGTGTGCTGCTGGGTTGGTTCCATCCTGATTTGTTGCACAATTGAGGAAATATCAATTTTAGAGCAGGGTCAGTTTTCCTCTTCAGCCTCTGATTAGGTGCTGAAGAATAAAATTTCATCTCAGCTCTGGTAATCTTATATCCCTCTTGTTATGGGCTGAATCGTGCCGCCCACACCCCGTCATATGTTAAAGTCCTAACCACATTAGCCCCTAACAATGTGACTATGTGGAGATAGAACCTATGGAGAGGTGATTCAGTTAAAATAAGGCCTTTGGGGTTGACCTAATCCTTACAAGAAGGAGGGATTTGGACACATGGAGAAACACTCAGGATGTACACACACAGTGAAAAGACCCCGTGAAGAGGCAGTAAGAAGCTGGCCATTTGCAAGATAAGGTGAGAAGCGTCAGAAGAATCCAACACTGCCAGCACCTTGATCTTGGGCTTCCATTCTCTAGAACTCTGAGAAAAATATGTTCTTGATATTTAAGCTTCCCAGTCGGTGGTATTTCATTATAATGCCCCTAGTAGATGAATATGCCTTGCTGGGATGGTATGGACTCCCTTTTGCTTGATTGTAGAAAATCTCCATTACAACCATAATCTCCATAGAATAGTGAGGAGTAATCCATACAGTTCAGTAAGTTAACACATGGTAGTCAATGTTAATTTCAAGTTGATAGATGAGAAAACCACTTCTGTGATGCTAATCTTCAAATGTGTCCTTAGGTCACTGGCTGAAAGTCTAATGTTCTCCTTGGAAGTCTTATATTCAACAGGATTCATAAAGTTATTTCATTGTGAATTTTTAAAATGAGGCTTGTATGTGAATTTTATTTTTTCTTAATTGGCTCTTGTTTTAAAAATGTCAAAAGCACTCCTAAAACAAAGGACTTGTCAGATTAAACTGAAATGGCAACAGTCAATAGAAATGGGATAGTAATGCTGATTCAGTCTTTATGTATAATTTTGAGACTTGTTTAGCCTGGATATTTTTTGCATTAAATTTGCTTTTAAAAATGCTTTTCTAAAGTATAACTTTTCTTGATTTCTGAGGGCTTTTGTGTCCCTGAAATGTGGTTCCTGAGTCCCTCACTTGCCTCACCCTAGTCCTAGTCCTGAACGTTCAGACAAGGGGATATTTACAGTTGTACCAGGGCATCCTTTTCTGCTTCCACAGCCTAGGGGTCCATTTCCCAGAGTTTCCACCATCATTTTCCCAAAGAACAGCTTACAGGTGGACTCTGCTGCTTGGGAAACACATGGATGTTAGTTCACTACCTGGAAAACCCCAACAGGTCTTTAAGTCATTTCACTTTATAGTTCCTGTAAAGAAGACCATTATTGACTGAGCTTCTGACAGTTTCATAAGTGAGGAAAAATCCAAGATTAGTGTCACGATAAAGTTGGCATCAAAGAAAGAAAAGGGGATTATCAGGGATAGGGTATAGGTGGGGCAAGGAAGAGATAAATCAAAAACAAAAGAGCACTAACAAAGAAAATTATTGTACACTTGTGGACTGAACAGACATAGAATTCCTTCCTGCTTCAAGTGCTGAGAAATGTTGTGTGAATAATAATAAGAATAGCAATTATTTTTAAGGGTGTGGAGTAACAGGAACCCTCATATTGTGCCGGTGGGAGTGTAGATAGGGAGACACCTCCTTGATGAGAATTGTGGTACTCTCCATTGAGGTTTGAATTACAGAGGCCCTGTGATGCAGAAATTCCACTCTTAGGTTGCTCCATCTCAGAGCAACCCTCATATCTGTGGACAGAGATATATGGAAATGTTCAATTTGGTATTGATGGTAATAACGGGACAGAAAATGACCTAGATGTTACCTTAGGGTGGAGGTGTAAAACTCATTTTCACCAGGGGCCACATCAGCCTTGTAGTTGCCTCCAAAGGGCTGAGTGTAATTTTAGGACGATATAAATGTAACTACTCCATAACAGTTAAGCAAGAGTTCGGCGCTGCTGCTGAGTAGAAATAAAACAAGGTGGAGGGCCAGACTTGGCCTCGGGCTTTGTATTTGCCATCTGTGCCTTAGGGGATGAATACTGAATTACGGTATGTTCATATAATGAAATAGTGTACAAGAGATTAAATGAATGAATTAGATTTACCTGTATTGATATGGTTAAATCTCAAAAACAAAGCTGAAAATACTGGTGAGCCTGTGGAGAAGTTGGAGCCCTTGTGCATTGCTGGCAGGAATATAAAATGGTACAGCTGCTGTGGAAAATGGTGGGATGGTTCCCTCAAAAAATGAAGAGTGTTGGTTAACTAGATGTGTCAACTTGACTAGGCTAAGAGATCCCCAGAGAGCTGGCAGAACTTTTTGTCTGGGTGTGTTTGTGAGGGGGTTTCTGGAAGAGATCAGCGTTTGAATTGGTAGACTGAGTAAAGATCACCCTCACTGATTTTGGGGGAGGGAATTATCCAATCTGTTAAAGACTGAATGGGAGAAAAAGATTGAGTAAAGGCAAAATTTAATTACATTAAATTTTGTAATGCTTCAATTTATTATACTATAATGTATATTTAAAATACGCCACTATTGAAAGCAAATGCAAAATACTTACAGTCAACCATGGTTTTTCTTGGCTACCCCATCATCTCCCCTAGGTCAGACCACCAGACGGGTGTTAGATGGACAGTGGGCCTCAGTGAAGTTAAAAGAGTTGGGTTTCTTCTGTCTTTGGTGCTGGAAAATACAATGTGTTTCCTGGAATTCAAGGTCTTCTTGCTGAGTCCAGGAGCAAGTGATCAGTGCTACAGAGACCACATGAGGGAGAATCACCATATGACACCGCTGTCCTCTAGGTTCCCTAGGTCCATGTGTCCCAAGGGCCATTTTGACTGGGCTGTTTTTGATCAGTGGAACATTGACTACTTACTGTGCTTCCTATATAGGACTAGGCAGTGTCAATGACTAGTTCTGCATTTCTGGTGATAATATTAAGTCTTATTCACTACTCAGGAATTCATTTATAAAATATTAATGCCTTTTAGGTAAAGAGCATTTTCATAAAAATGCTGTGGGTTTCCCAGCAATAAGGAAGCTAATATATAATTATCTGGCTCTTAAGTGGAATTGCTGGATTTATTCTAGGCTTATTATCCATAGTATTTAACCTCTGTATTCCTCAGTTTCTTTATCTATAATATGGGAATAATACCATCACTTATTTCATAGTGAAGATTAAATGAATGTGTGTATAATGCATCATGATTGCTAAGTTGTAAGGACGTGGTAAACATTAGCTATTGTTATTTTAGTCTTTAGATTTACTCTGCCCATAGCAAACTATGGTTAAAATAGAAGTTTCCTGCTTTAAGGAATTTTTTGAAGACTCTCCTGATGTTTTTTACTATGTGTATAGCCTGTGAAGTTGAAAAATATTCTAAATATTGACAAATGTTCTCTTTGAATCCATTCTAGGTATCTTGTGAAATCTTCAAATGGATTTGTGTGCTCACAGTAAACTTTGGACCTTGCCTTATTTCATTAGTGGTAAGTGATCCGTTTGAAAATGCTCCCATTTTGAAAAATCTTACCAATAATACCATCTTGATGTAGAGTTGTCTTGATGGTGGGCTCTTCCAGGCAGCTAACCTACATTTCAGGGTCTAGGTAGGCAAATTGTGTTGAAGAACTTTTAATAGCAAGAGTACTGTTTAATAAGCTTCTTTAGATTTTTCCGTAACTGACATAACACATAGATTATGGTGGCTGCGTTATGCTATAGTCAGCCGGCCCTCTGGTTCTAGGATTACACTATTCAAAACAGCTAAAGCAGCAGCAGTAACAATCATTACTAGTATGTGTAGTAGTTGTGTGGTGTTAGTTAAGAGCGCAGGTAAGAAAAGCAGAGTCAGAGAGGCCAAAAAGCCAGTTTTCCCCGTTTATTTAATTGCATCAAGCCTCAATTTTCTCACCAGTGAAAGAAAGATAACATGTCAGCTTCAAAAGGTTGCAATGACATAACGCATTTATATGTCTGGTATATAACAATTAGTCAATGTGTAATCTTAAAAAATGCTCATCTTTCTCACTTTTATCATCTTGAAGTTGTTTCTTCTGTTTCCATTACGGAGAAGGAGCACATTCACATGCCAAGCAGACACTCCTTTACTAGCTTCAAAATGCCAGGAAAAAATACTGTCTGGCTCTAGAATTTAATCATTCTTCATGGCTCTTACTGTCAGGATAACCTCTTGAAAAGTTAAATAGAAGTTTACTAAGTTTCCATACATGAATTAATGGGATTTTTTACCCTCAATAAAAGAAGGTGCATTAAAAAATTTATACCTGTGCCTCCCAATGAATATGTCATTTCATGACCTGAAATGAGAGTTTTTCTAGGGGAGAACATAAAGTACAAGAATGTAGAAGTTTTGGATTGTATTTCCAAAACTTCTGTTTTTCAGGTTACTGTTTGACCTTGAAAATGTAACTCTTCCCTGGATTTCAGCTTCCCATGAGTTAAATGGAGATGACAGTTCTCATTAGCTGGTACACTTTTCTACCTTCTAAAAAAGAATTTGCCATCCGGATTAATGAGACAATGTTTGTAAACAGCTTTGAGCTCTTTGGGAGGCAGATGTTGTATAAATACAAATTATTAATAAGGTATTTATACTGATGATTGCAAGGAATGTTAACAGTCCTGGAGTAAAGAAGTCATCACTTATTTGGCACATTCAGTGGGAGGGAAATAGGGCTGTGGAACATAAATGCTCAACAGGCTCTATAATACTCAGAAAATATACTGTTGGTTTAGAATGGCACCAATTGCAATGATACCAAAAAACTGTTGTAGTGAGGATCTTTCAGATGATAAGGGTAGGGAAACACCTTAGGGTATCTCAGTATTGTTATGTGTTGTACAGGATATCTGAAAAACACAAGATCATATTCTGACCGCTGAAAAGTCAGACCCCAGAGAAGTATAACGTCACTCATCCTGTGCAGAGAAAGGAACTCTTGCCATCTCAGAGAACACCTGTATATTTCCACTTTACCTAGTCTGCTTTACTAATTACCAAGTTCCTCTTCCTTTTTCTAATGCAACAGTATTTTGTTTTTCCTTCTTTCTATCATTTCTCTCTCTTTTTATTTGCTTCTTTATCTCATGGTTTCTTTTGATTTATGGCTTCTACAGCCTCCTCGTGGTTTCTGCTTTCTGATTTCAAGTGGCCCTCGTCTTTTGCTTCCTTCTCTTGTCAGTGGCCCTCTCTCTTGCCCTGTGTTTTAACATCCTGAGAGGGAGGATTTGAGCAGGCCAGTTAGCTGTGGTCCCTAATAGGTGTAAGAAGTGCCTACTGAGGAACGTTCTCATGCTAGGTTACTTCACAGGCCTACTAGTGTTCATTTGGGGGGCAGAGGTTTCCTTTGCATTAGACACTAATTGTTACTAAAATTAATTGTGGAGAGAGTGGTAGGGAACATTAGACAAGGAATAGCCTTGGAAAGAGTCTTTGACCCAGCCCAGAAGTGGCTTGAGGGCAGGGAGTCTCAGTGCTGCGTAGACTACCTACTCATACATGAGAACAAAGGAGGTGAGGAATCAAGTAAAAGGTGCTGGCATTTATTTCTTATACATTTTAGGTTCTTTATGCATTTTTCTTTCTGAATATTTAAAAAAGAATAGAATACCAATGACATATTTCACAGATGAAGAACAAATATTTCAGAAATGTGTATGGGACCAAAAATGACCCTGAATAGCCTCAACAATCTTGACAAAAAAAAAAAGCAAAATTGGATGAATCATACTACCTAATATCAAATTATACTAAAAGGCCATAGTAATCCAAACTGCATGGTCCTGGCATAAAAACAGACATGTAGAATATTGGAAGAAGATAGAGAGCTCAGAAATAGTACCTTTCCTTTATAATGAATTAATATTCAACAGAGGAAGCCATCACACACAATGGGCTGAAGACAGTTTATTCAATAAATGGTGTTGGGAAAATTGAACAGATATGTGCAGAAAAATAAAACTAGACCACCTTATTATACCAGACATTATGAATTTTAAACAATATTTAAAATTTTATATAAAAATAAAGAATATAATTTTTCTCCCAGTCCCCATGAAACAGTTATAAAAATTGACAATAGAATAGGACACAAGGAAATTCCCACTAATTCTCCAAGAGGTTAGCCTCTTTTTTTCATTACAATTCAGCTGCTTTCCTAAGCAACTTTTGGGTTATAGAGCTGATCAGAATGTAATTTGAAGAGTATTGACAGGTAAACAAGTATGAAACTGTACCCATAAAAATTCTGGGATATAAAAATTTCTATTTAGAAAAAAATATATAACATTGGGGCCTTTATCACTAAACAAGAATAAAGATAAATAATTAATGTTTTGATTTAAGAAATAGAAAAACAACAACTTCCAATTAGAGTCAAGAATAATAGAAGAGAGGATTATAGGTAAAAGAAATAGTAAATAGTGATAGTAAATAGTAACCAGAAATACTTAGACAAAGATTGAAATAATTAATTAGAAAAGGGGAAAATGTAAATTTAAGGAGTAAATATAAGAATTTTGAAAAGCCTAGTAATGGAACCAAAATATTGGTCAGTCTAAATGAGGAGATGGAAAAAGTGTAATATTTAATATAAAGGAAGCCAGAGCCATGGGAGAAATGTCATGGTTATGCTTCAATGGACAACAAACTTAAAATCCTTGAATTAAATAAATGAAGAAATATGAATGACCTGAAAATATATGAATGACCCAAGTGGACCTACAGGAATTTGAAAATCTGAATAAATCATGAGAACATGTTAAGTGAAAGAGAGTGGCAGAGGCACAGGAAATACTAAGACAGAGCAGTGGATAAAATATATAATCCAGAAAGAGTCCAAAACACATGTGAAACTGTCACAAATGATAAGGAGAGGGTGCCTCAAATAAGTCGTGGGGAAAGGATTTTTTAACAAAGTGTGCTGGGTAACTTAGTCATTATTTGGAAATCAATATCCTTCATAACTTATGCCAAAATAATTTTTGATCGAATTAAAATTTTAAATGTGAAAAAAGAATTACAGTAAAATCCAGGTGAATATTTATATAAGCTTGAGAGGAAAGGCTATCTCAAGGACAAAAGCCATAAAGGAAAATGCTTTTAGGGGTAACCAGGTATAAACTTAAAATTTTGTTTCAATGTTGCTCAATAATATTCAACTCATTTTAAGAAGAACTTAAAGGAATATTTGCAATATATGTCCTAGAAAAAGTCTTGATATTCCTTTTTTTAAAGATTTGTTTATTTATTTTTAGAGAGAGGGAAAGTGAGGGAGAGAGAGAGAAACATCAGTGTGTGGTTGCGTGTCCTATGGCCTGCACTGGGGACCTGGCCTGCAACCTAGGCATATGCCCTGACTGGGAATCAAACTGGCAACTGTTTAGTTCACAGCCCATGCTCAATCCACTGAGCTACCCTGGACAGGGCAAGTTTTGATATTCTTAATATGTAACAAGTTATATGGGTGACTCCATTCATACAGACTGGAACACACTAGGAGCAGAGATAGCAAAATAATGGGAAAAAAGAGCCAGGGAAATAATAACAAAACTCCATTTATTTATTAACTCCCAAATGCCAAGAATATTTTTACAAAGGGTTATTACTTACCTATGTTGAGAGGTTAGGGTATGAAAATACATTTATTACAGGTGTATGATAAGTGGAGCACAGGAAATTTTTAGGGCAGTGAAACTATTCTGTACGATACTGTACCAATGGGTACCTGTCATTATATGTTTGTTAAAGCCCGTAGAATGTACCCTAATGTAAACTACGGACTTTGGAGGGTAATGATGTGTCTGTTCAGGTTCCTTGACTTTAATAAATGGACCCTGCTGAGGGATGTTGATCCTGTGGGAGTCTGTGCCTCTGTGAGGGAGCTCTGTACGTTGCATTCAATGTTTCTGTGAACCTAAAACTGCATATTGAAGAGGCTAACTCCATGAGCCACATCATATGGAACAGTTTTATTTTTCTTCATTCTCTGTTTTCAATTGCTTTGTCAAATCTTCCCTCGTCAAATCTTTAGGTCAGAGTCCACAACTTAACATTAGTTAAATCTATACCATCCTGAAACTTTTCATAAATCTCTTTTCCCCTTAGAACAGGTATAGCTGGGACCCTGTCAGCTTGAGCAGGGGTGTGAAGAAAATAGGTGATCTTGCTTGATGAAACCTTCCTGCCTTTTCAAGGTTCAGTTCCCTCTGTGGGTTGGGGCATAAAGTAGGGAGAGAAAGTAGACAAATATGTCTCCTCAGTGGCTGACATTGCAGCTCTCCCTTTGCTCTGTCTGCTTCCTTTCAGGTTAGGCTTTCAAATGCTGGCTCAGTCATGGGGCGCATGTCTGAATTCTGCAGAGGGCCCTGTAGCACCTCCCCATTGCATTGTTCCCTGACCTTGGACATCCAGGGTTAGACAACCTCTTCCTTCATCTCTCAGCTCCACCCCTAGTCTATTGCCATTGGTGTCCCCTTGTTCAGTGGTAGGTCTCATGTGGAGTCTCCACTGGCCAGGGAGACAAAGCATGAGGTGCCTTCTGTAAATTCCACTTAAGCATCATAAATTCTTGTCATTTTAGTGAAAAAAAAAAAAAAGATGTGTAGGCCAATTCTTTGCCATTTCCTGTCATTTCTTTTCAATTCTTCTCTAATCACATGAACCTAGGGTTCCTTTAGCAAATTCACTGACTAAGCAGGTGTCGAATTTAAGAGTCAAATGCCATTGTCCCTTTCCTATCATAACTAATCTCTACCAACAACTCTTTTGGAGTTTTCCTGTCATTATCTTGGCTTGACAGTGTGGGAAAAGCAATGCATCTCGTAAGGTCTTGGGATGCTTGACTGATTCCCCTCTCTTCTCATCAGTCTCTAAGACAGATCAGGGGAAGGGACACAGGTGAGAAATTGGGGTACCAGCTGGTAATAGCCAGGCCCAAGGTTCACACTTTAATAAGCATTAGGAGAGGCATCTAACCTCATAGGTGGGTGTCTCTCTTTTGAATGTGTTATCTTTTGAGTATGCCTGTTTTGACTCTATCAGCCTAATATATTCCAGTTCCAGGGCAGTAGCAAAAGTCCCTCTTAGAACACTGTTTGGTCATATTTTGGCTCAGTTATTTTCCAGCTCTGCAGCTGTCCTCTGCTGGTGAGGTTGTCTTAGCATGGGTGATGATGCATTTGTTTACCTTGGAGGAGCAGCTTTGTATATTCTACCCCCTCCTAGTACCAGGTACTAACAGAGGTAGCCGTACATGCATGCTATGTACTTAGCCTTGCTAAATAGTCTATGCCCCAAATCTTTTCTCCAAACAGGACTTCTCTCCCTTTACCTGAAAACCACCAAGGTGGCTTTATGGAAGCTTACCTTACCTAAAACATCCAGGGGCTTGCCCAGAATCTCTGAGGTCTTTTATGGTGCCCTTCAAGTTTTGTGGGAACCTAGAATACTTGGTACTCTAGGAAATTTCCATCAGTTTCTTCTTAGGCACACAGTAGTGACTTCTCCACTCAAGCTATGGCTCAGACTGGTCTGGCAAACCTCCTGCATTTGAAAAATTTTCAAATGCTAAGCCGACGCATGCCTCTATGTCTTTGGGAAGCCCTCCCCCCAGACTCCATATCAGGGGCATCCAAGAACTTCACAACTTCTGGCTCAGGATATGAGTGAGTCTAAAGGTTTTACATTTTTTCGAGGATAAGCTTGGAAACAAGATGCCGGTTTCCCTTTCTCACTGGCATTCCCAATCTCTTTGAATGAATTTCTTGGAGCCTTCCCTACCCCGACTTGACTTTGAAAAGAAAGACAAAAGCCTTATCTTACCATCAACTCATCTCCCTGCAAATGCAAGTGAGTTTCTTTCCATTATGTTCCTCAGGTTCTGAGGAAGAGGAAGGATGAGGTTAAGGATTGGGGTAGTAGCTCCTAGGACAAGCACTACTTTTACTGGTTTCTTTGAAATCCTCAGAAAAATTGTCCTGCTTCAATGTTAGGGTCCTCTCTTTACAATGAGGAGTTCTTAATACTCTCCGGACCTCAGCTCTGGTCTCCGATTACTGATCCTGAGGCAACAGGAAAAGTTGCTTGTAACATCCTCATTTGGAGTTAGAAAATTACCTGCATTTAGAGTTAGAAAAACACGATTCCTTTGACAAAGTCCCATTTTTTTTTCTCCTACATTTTTCTTCAGGGTTTGGTGTTGGATAAGAAACACCAAACACTCTGTGAAGAGTAATTTTGATGAGAAGAGGGAGGGTGAATAAATAAATACTATATTGTCATAGTGCTTCACTATTGCTTCACAGTAATTCATATTTCACATATCCTCAAAATCCCATAGACAAACATGCCCTGAATAGGTATAAAAAAGGGAGGCGCTGTGAATAATTAAAGCAGGTATAAATGTCAATGCTATGAAAATAAAACAAGTCGTATCACAAAGTTTTTAGTAATTTAACATCACTTAATCCTCTCAAGTAATATTAAATCAAACATCAAAACTTACATAAGCCTTTTATGGATTCACTTACTCACCTAGTTATTAATTAATCATTTGAATCTTGGCTGACTTCATGTAGCCAACTTCCTTTTCTGAGCATGAATTGTCCCCAGGAGGCTACATTGACTCTTCCCTGCCCTTGTCAGTAATATAGCAGCAAAATGGGTGCAGTGCTCATCTCTATGACACAGATGAACAGAATGAACAGAAATGGCCCAGTGGAGAAACCTTACCTGGTGGAGGAAATGCAAGGGCTGACTTCCCTGCCAGTATCTGACTGGATGGCTGTGGGACCATCGTAACTGTAATGGTCCTCAGTTTCTCCTTTATAATTAAAAGCACAAAATTTAAAGACAAACAACCTTAAAGGCAGCAAAGAAAAAACAGCTAGTGATAAGTACATTCTCATAAGGATATCAGTTGATTTCTCGACAGAAACACTACAAGCCCAAAGGGACTGCTATGAAAAGCAAGAAACTGTAGCCAAGACTGCTCTATCCAGCAAGGCTCACATTTATAATGGGAGGCAAAATAAAGAGGTTCCTAGACAGAAAAAGGCTGAAAGACTCCATTTCCACCAAGCCAGGACTGCAATAATGCTAAAGGAACTGCTAGAAGAAGAAGAAGGAAAAATAGAGAGACAGAGAGTGAGAGAAAGAGACAGAGAGAGAGAGAGAGAGAGAGGAACAAAGGGAAATAATGGCAATGACTAAGTATCTATCAATTGTAGCCTTAATGTAAATGGGTTATATGTTCCAATCTTAAGGCATAAGGTAGCTGAGTGGATAAGAAAATATGATCTACATAAATGCTGTCTATAAGAGACTCACCTCAGAACCAAAGATCTACGCAGGCTGAAAGTGAAGGGGTGGAAAAATGTATTCCAAGCAAATGAAAATGAAAAATAGCTGTAGTAGCATACTTATATCAGACAGCATAGACTTCAAAATAAAGACCATAACAAGAGACAAGCAGACCACTACATAATACTTCAAGGAGTGGGCCAACGAGAGTATATAAGCCTTGTCAACATACATTCATACAATATAGGAGTGTCTGAATACTTGACAAAAATCTTGGAGGACTTTAAGAAGGAGATCAACAGCAATACAATCATCATAGGGGATTTTAACACTCCATTGTCAACAGTAGATAGATCTTCCAAACAAAGAATCCAAACAAGGATTTTGAGACATTGTACAACACTCTAGATCAAATGAACTTAAATGATATTTACAGAATATTTCACCCCAGAGGCACAAAGCACACATTCTTTTCAAGTGCCCATGGGTCATTTTCAAAGATAGACCAAATGGTAGGACGCAAAACAAGCCTCAACAAATTCAAGAAAATTGAAATCATATCAAGTGTATTCTTAGATCACAATGGCTTGAACCTAGAAACCAACCTCAAGGAAAAGTCTCCAAAACATTCAAGGACATGGAGACTGAAAACATGTTATTAAATAACAAATGAGTCAACAATGAGATCAATAAAGAAATAAAAAAGTATGAGGAAACAAATGAAAATGAACACACAACAACCCAAAACATATGGGACACAATGAAGGCAGTCCTGAAAGAAAATACAGGCTTATTTAAAGACAGAAAAATCTCAGATAAACAACCTAATTGTACATCTATAAGAACTAGAGGAACAATAACAAACAAAGCTCAGAGCAAGTAGAAAGAAGGAAATAATCAAGATCAGAGCAGAATTAAATGATGTACAGGCTAAAAAAAAATGCAAAGGGTCAATGAATCCAGGAGCTGGTTCTTTGAAAAGATAAACAAGTTGACAAACCTTTAACAAGACTCATCAAGAAGTAAAGAGAGGATCCAAATTAATAAACTCAGAAATGAAAGAGAAGTTACAACTGAAACCACAGAAATACAAAGGACCATAAGATATTATTATGAACATTATTATATTATTATATGTCAAGAATCTGGCCAATCTAGGTGAAATGGACAAGTTTCTGAAAATATACAATTTCCTAAAACCGAATCAAGAAGAAGCAGAAAGCCTGAACAGACTGATAACAACTAGCAGAATTGTAGCAGTAATAAAAAAATTTCCAGCAGGCAAAGACCATGGGCCAGATGGTTTCACAGGTGAATTTTATCGAATATTCAAAGAACTAACACCTATCTTTTTCCAACTATTCCAAAAAATTCAAAAAGAGGAAAGATTCCCACACTCTTTTTACAAGGCCAGTATTATCCTAATCCTAGAATCAGGTAAAGACACAACAATAAAAGAAAATACAGACCAATATCTCTGATGAACATAGATGCCAAAATCCTCAACAAAGCATTGGCAATCTGGATCCAGTAATAAACAGGTCATACACCATGATCAAGTGGGATTTTAATGGCAGAGATTCAAGGAGGCGCAATATTCCCAAATCAATAAACGTAATATATCTTGTAAACAAAATGAAAGACAAAAATCAGATGATCTTATCAATAGATGCTGAAAAAGCATTAGACAAAATTTAGCACTTTTTTATGATGAAAACATTCAGTGAAGTGGGAACAGAGAAAGCATACCTCAACATATTAAAGGCAATATATGAGAAACCTACTGCCAACACCATACTCAATGGGCAAAAACTAAAAGTGTTTCCCTCAATATCAGGAACAAGACAAGGGTGCCTGCTTTCTCCACTCTTATTCAACATAGTACTGGGAGATCTAGCATCAGTGATTAGAAAAAAAAAAACATAAAAGGCATCCAAGTTGGAAAAGAGGATGTAAAAATGTCATTATTTGGAGATGATATGAGAGTATATATAGAAAACCCTATAGTTTCCACCCCAAAACTACTTGACCTAATAAGTGAATTTGGCAAAGTTGTGGGATATAAAGTCAATATTCAGAAATCAATGGCATTCTAGTACACCAACAATAAATCATCAGAAAGAGGATCTAAGAAAAAAAAATCACATTTACTATAGTGACAAGAATAATAAAGTACCTAGGAATAAATTTAGCCAAGGATATAAAAGACATGTCTTCAGAACACTATAAAACACTGAAGAAAGAAATTGAGAAAGATATAAATGGAAGCATGTACACTGTTCATGGACTGGAAGAATTAACACCATTAAAATGACCACACTACCCAAAGCAATCTACAGATTCAATGCAATTCCTATTAAGATACCAATGGCATATGTCACAGATCTAGAATAAATATTCCAAAAAATTATATGGAATCAAAAAATATCTCAAATAACCTCAGAAATCTGGAGAAATAACAAAGTTGGAGGGATCACAATACCTGATACCAAAGTATACTACAAGCCTTCTGTAATCAAGACAGCCTGGTACTGGCATAAGAACAGACACATAGATCAATAGAACAGGATAGAGAGCCCAGAAATAAACCCATGTCTTTATGGTCAATGGTCAATTAATATTCAACAAAGAGGGCAGGAGCATACAATGGAGTAAACACAGTCTCTTCAATAAATGGTGTTGGGGGAACTGTATTGTTACATGAAAAAAAAAATAAACTAGACCACTCATTATACCATACACCAGAATAAACTCAAAATGGATAAAATACTTAAATATAAGTCATGATACCATAAAAGTCCTAGCAGAAAACATAGGAAAATCTCAGACATCCCAATTAGCAAAAATTTGGCCAATATAGCCAGCAGGGCAAGAAAAATAACGCAAAAAATAAACAAGTGCAACTACATCAAATTAAAAACCTTCTGCACTGCTAAAGAAACCATCATCAAAGTGAGGAGGGAGCCACTGTATGGGAGAACATATTTGCCAAAGACACATTGGACAAGGGTTTGATCTCCGAAATATATGAAGAACTCATAGGACTCAACACCAGGAAGACAAACAATCCAATTGAAAATGACCTGAATAGACACTTCTCCAAGGAGGACATACAGAGGGCCCATAGATATAGGAAAAAATGCTCAATGTCATTAGCCATAAGAGAGATGCAAATTAAAACAACAGTGAGATATCACCTCATTCCAGCCGGAATTGCTATCAATAATAAGTCAACAAACAAGTTTTGGAGAGGATGTGGAGAAAAGGGAATCCTGGTACATTGTTGGTTTGAATGCAGACTGGTTCAGCAACTGTGGAAAACAGTACAGAATTTCCTCAAAAAACTGAAAACGGAACTGCCTTTTGACCCAGTGATTCCACTGCTGGGATTATATCCTAAGAAACCTGAACCACCAAGTAAAAGAACTTACGCACCTCAATGAATCAATGTTTATAATATGATATGTTCATGTTTATAATATAATATAAACAATATAATATGATATAAACAATATAATATGTTCATGTTTATAATATGAACATAGTGCATCATTATTTACAACAGCTAAATCCTGGAAACAGCCTAAGTACCCATCAGTAGATGAGTCGATTAAAAAACTGTGGTACATTTACACAACGTACATTTGCAGCAGAAAGAAGGAAGTCCTACCTTTCTCAACAGCATGGATGGAACTGGAGAGCATTATGCTAGGTGAAAGGAGCCAGTCAGTGAAAGACAAATACCATATAACCTTACTTACAATTGGAACCTAATGAACAAAATAAACGAATGAGAAAAACAGAACCAGAGACATGGAAACATGGAGCAGACTGAGAGCTGTAGGAGGTGGGGGGCAGGGGGGAGAATGGTAGAAGGAAGGGGAAGAGATCAGTCAGAGAACATGTATGAATGTCGTGCGGGCATGGACAATGGAGAGGGGATTGTGAGTAAGAGGGGTGGCAAAAGGGAAAAAATTTGGAACAACTGTAACAGAACATCAATAAAAACATCAAAGGCCTAACCAGAGACATTCTTGAAATTTGACTATTTGATTATAATATATAATTACAAGATGATCTAGAAAATATCTGCTTTCATGGACCAGGATAAAATAGAAGTTAGTCGAAGTCTGGTGACTGAAATACTAGGGTAATATTTACCTTTAGATTATTTGCCTTACCAATTTTTGTTCTGCTTCTTTAATACAAAATTAATTCATATTCTATGAGGCAATATTAATTGGAAATTATTTTTATGACAGTCTGAACTATGGATAACCTAGATATTGATAATCAATAGATTCCTGATATTTATTTGAAGCTTATTATATATCAGATATCACGGCAGGTGATTTTTATACACTATCTTATTTAATCTGAATGGTTAAAATATTTATCCCAGCTTACATGGCTATTAAAAGAGTGAGATTCCAAATCAGGTTTGCTTGCCTCTACAACTTGAACTTCTAAACAGAGCCTTGCGTTTTCTTTGCACTTCTTCAGAGGCTTGGTGCCACATTACACATTGTAATAAACCAGAATCTGGGCAACCTACATGCCAACATGAGAAACATCCGGGATGGATGCTCATCCAGCCTCTGCATACCAAATTTAATATCCTTTACCTTGTGTTTTTATTATATTTTTATGTATTTTGAAATGTTTTATCTAAAGGAGAAAATACGGTCAACTTAAAAATATAAAAAACTGTTCAAAATGTTTATAACCAGCAATCTCACTGTTACTATTTTGGTTTCTTTATCCTTTAATTCTTACTATTGTCTAGCTAATCTCTATTTTAAACTCTTGTTTTAAATGGTACTGAACTGAACACACTATTTTAAACTTACTTTTCACCCTTCAGTTAACAATGTGCAAGTATTTCCATACTCTTCTGCGTGACATGTTTCTGAAAAAGGTGTTTGAAAACCAAATGTTAGGTCCAACAATAGATTCATAGCAGAGTAGGTATAGTAGAACAAGAATTCTTCCCAGAGAACAAAAAGATGTTACAAAACCCGTAATTATTGTTTTTGGAGGCGTGACTTTACTTAAGCATCAGTTGGTGGTGAGAGGCTTCCCTGGCTCCTGTAGGAACAGGTGGTCACTGCCAGTTTGGACAACAACATTGGGTACCAAATATTATGCAGTGACCATAGGAACTATAAGAGCCAACTCCGGAATTTCTCTTTTGTTAGTGCTCGGGTTTTCACTTCCATACCTCTGTGAGGTCTTAGAGGAAGGTAGGGAATCTCCAGTGTCTAATTATTGCAGAGGGGGACTGTGTTTACCTGATTAGGACAATGGATTTTACCATCCTTATTTTTGAGGAGTTGGCAATTTCTTCTCTTAATTTTCGATCACTGGCCTGAGGAACAGCTTGAGCCCTGGTCACTTAATTAATCAAATGGCTTCACTGAGTACCACCTTGCATGTCCTAGGGCTCCTGGAACAAACTGCCACAAACTGGGTAGTTTACAATGGCAGGAATTTCTTTGCTCACAGCTCTGAAGGCCAGAATTCAGAAATCAAGATTGCCAGAGCTTCATTTCCTCTGAAGCTCTAGGGGCCAATCTTTTTTTGCCACTTCAGCTTCTAGCAGCTGCCCGCCCTCCAGTCTCTGCCTCTGTGTTCACATGCCCTTCTCTTCTGTATGTCTTCTTATCTTCTCTCATAGAGCACATCGTTGGGTTTGGGCCTCACTTGCTAATTCAGGATGATCTTATGGAGATAGCCTTAATTTAATCGCATCTTCAAAGACCCTCTTTCCAAATAAGATCACATTCACAAATTCTGAGTGGACACACTAGTTTTGGGAGTGGAGTGAATTAGTGTGGAACATCATTCAACCCTCTCTACACTACAGAAACTTTGAATATGAGCTGGTATAAAATACATCTAAGTATAACATATTATAGCAATGTTAGAAAACAGGCCTGGCAAAATTGCTGTTGGAACATTGGAATACAGAGGAGGAGAGGGAAGTTGGGATGATGGAATGTGGATACCTAGGAAGCTTCATAGAGAATGACAGTTCAGGCCAAAATAGAATGATTCATTCTGAGCCTTGAAAAGGGACTTTTTAAAAAAGCATGGTTAATTTCAAATATGGTTATTTTAAACAAGGTTTAAGTGAGGGAAATGAACTGGCTTTAAACATTTGGGAGTGGTGAGGACTGGGGAGAGCTGGAGAGCAAGTGCAGTAACTGCGGTATGACTAGGTCCAAAGGCTTAAAAGACCACACTTTCACCCTTGTATTCAAATTTGACCACCATTGCTGTGTGGAAAATTGGATAAAGTGCCCTTTCTTTTCAAATTTGAGGTTCTGAGTAGCTACTTTTAAATATCTTGAGACTTTGTGCCACTCCTAATGCCTTGGTCTAGTCTAGTTCAGCCTCTAAATTTCTTCTCTGGAGCATTCTAATGTGTCTGGCCTCCAATACACAGTCTGTCTTCCTTACCCCACTGATCCTCTTTCACGTTAGTCATATTATGTCCATCTACCCCAAGTTAGATTTCATTGTTTTCATGCCAGTCTTCTCCACTAGTTTGAAAGCTCCACACGAACAGAAATCATGTCTTAGTTATCGTTACTCTTGCTGTTCTGTCCACAATATCTATTAACTAAGAGTAATTTACTCAATGAATGAATGACCTGGGAAGAAAATGCATTCAGCACTACCAGAGTCCAGTTTTATGAGGAAGCACATATAACCTCAGTCCAAAATTTATCTTCTACTGTCAATGGTGAAATAGTTTTAGCTAATGATCATCTACATTAGTGTTAGGCAAATGTGTGAGATGCGAGGAAAAACCAATTCATTTGTCAATACTCATTTCCCGATTGTCAATCTGGCAAGAATATTACCTGAACTGAAGTTTAATGTACTTCATAAAGTAGAATTAAATAGATATATGAACCAGATTCCAGTGTTTTGAAAAGTCATGGCCATTGTTTAAAGATCCTTCTTAGTTTCTCTACCAGGGATCACAAACTCAAATGCAAGTAGTATAAATGGGTGACACACATAGTTAATGTGTGTCAGTGGGGGATTGTTGTATTACATCGTCAAAATGAGAAGCAGAGGCTTTGGCTTCAGATAGAACTGGACTTGAGGCCTGGCTCTGCCAAATTGTAATACTTAATTTCCCTGAGTCTGAGTTTTTTCACCATGGGGCCTACTAAGTGCCTACACACAGCAATGTAGGTATAATGGATATGAATTTGCCAAAACCATGCTCAGGTGCAAAATATCCAATTAGCCATTTTTCTAAAATCAAGCTAAATTGATTCTAGTCCATATTTTGAAGACTTCACAGAAACTTTACTGTCAGTTATCATTGAGATTGTCCTCCCCTTTGTCTCAGGTTTATAGAGATATCAAGGCAGAATATTTGAGCAAATGTGAGTTAAGGTCACTTTTTTTTTTAAAGTGACCAATGAACCATCACTGAATGGTTCAGCAATGAACTATCACTGAAAAAGAGTCACACAAATTATTTTTTTAAAACAACTACCTTACCACCAGCGCCTCTAAAAGTAGCTGCCGCTTTTAAATTTACATTTAATTTTACAGTATTCACATACATTTACAGTTGTGAATTTCAGTGCCAAAAGGCCTATCACATGGTGATCTTAACATTAGTCTCAACGTCTGAGTGAGCAATGGTTATGATTTAGCATTTCCATGACTATTTATTCCTCAGCAACCCAGACACTTTCTATTTTCCCATTCCCTGAGAAAATGCTATGATTTGTCATCATGAAGTAGTCCCTCATGGACAGTTACATTTTCCTATGTTTTTACCAGTGTTCGGCTCCTTTTTGGCTCTTGTAAACTCATCTTGCTTGCATGTTGCTGTTAAGTTGTTCTGTTTCCGATGCATTTAAAGATATAAGCTTCCTTTTTACCATTTCAGTTTGAAGGGCTGGTCTTTACCAGTCACTCTCGCAATTAGTACAGCATCATATATTCTTTTGAACCTAACAGCTTGGTGCTGCTTTGCAAGACTCTGCCCCAATACCTCTCAGATAGTTCAGGAAACTGGTGATGCCTAGGGTGTGTCACCATCATTCCATTGTTCTCTTCAGGGTGAGGTACCCACACACACCAGGAAGACCACATGCTGAGAGTTGTACTCCAGAGTGATTTATACATCTGTGGTCCTCTGGATCTGATATCCACAGTGAATGGCCTTCCATAGACTAGCCATAGACAGCAAGCACTCCGCCTTGAACTTGATCATGCTACAGCATGGCTAAGACATTGTGGGAAATTAGTGAAGACACTAAATGAAATGTTATGTTGTATTAGCCTCTTCGTAAAAATAGGTTAGTGATCAAAGTCCTGCAGGTTCGTAATTTTGTAAAACTTTGTCTTTTAAATGTCTGATAGTAAACTAGAGAACTTGACCAGCAAATGAATTGTTTTTGCTGCTCATTGTCAAGCTTTAGAAAGGTGGGGTGGTAATATTGGTATGCATGAGAACCTAGGTGTAGGTGTGTGTTCTTCCTGCTCGTGAACAATGAAGTGGAAAGGAGTTGTCCCACTGATTCTCATTTCCTTTACTGAAATATCTTTGCTTTAAAAATAACATGATAAGGAACATCTTATAGATAAGAGGATTATATTTACTTTAAATTACCTTGATTTCAGATTTTAAAAAAAGAGGACCAAAATAAGATAATGTATTGCACTTGTCCATGTCAATTAAACAAATCACAGACTTGTTTCATAAATATGAATGCAGTCTTATTAAACAATGAAACTGCTAAGAGACAAACTGCCTTTAATTTCTAGATATTAAATAGATAATAATATACCTAATTCCCAAGCATCAGCAATGTATTCCTAATAAAGAACATTTGGATCTGGGCTTTCTATGTGATTTAATGGCATAATGACAGAATGAGGGACAGGGATGGTCTGACTCTGCCCTGTCGTGATTTTACACAGAGACACGCTGAGCTGGAAAAAGAAATTCCAAATTTATATACCAGCAAACTATAAAAGCTCAGAAAATAGATTTAAGATGCTGGTATATACCAAAAAATAGAGTTGTTGTAAATTATTACTTTCCTGTGTACTCCAAAACAATTATTTGTATGTAAGAAAGAATCACTGCTGAAAAATTTCTTGGTGCCATGGCCACACTATGTACTTGCTTATATCCCTCTTGTATCTTCAACGTGTGTATAGAGCTCTTATAGCACTTTGGATAAGTAGGTCATAGTCTTTATCTTCTAACTCTAAATTGTTCAATGGCAGCATGGAAAAAAAGCACTGATGCTTTGGGAAAAACGGATTCAGTTTTTGAATAACTTGCAAGTTTTCAGATCCCCTTCTCTCCTCAGATAGAGGCACTATGGATACCAGGAAAATGGTCAGCAAAGCTTCTCTGAATCTAAACAATTTAAGTTAAAACTCTGTGCCTTCCAATTTGTTCAGATGTCTTGTCTTCTGTATTAAACGGAAGGGGAGCGTGTACAGTGAAATGTCTGGTCAGTGATTCCCTCGGTTTAGGAGCAGGATCAAACACAGAAGTGAATCGCGCAATAAACCTTATGCACAGGAAGTGGGTCATCTTTCTGTGAGCAGCCAGACATCTGCAGCCAGACGAGGTGCAGGCGGTTGGAAACGTCATTTAAGTGGATTGTATTCACTTGTTCCTGAAAAAAAAATGTCACTGACAACTATTTGTCTTCTCAAAGACACTGCTTTCAAATATCTCATCCCACAAGCCAAGGAATATATTTAATTCCAGAGAAAAGCCTTTCAGGGCCCCGAGAAATCCTTTTTGTTCAAAACTAATCAATTTTTGTTTTGTGCACAAAAGTAAAATACTTCGTCAAACTCTCTGCAGAAATCCTTTTAGCTCTCTTAAAAAATGCATTTGATGCAGCCCTGGCTGGTTTCTGTTATATGGGCAGAAATTTACTTTGTCAAATTATATTCTTCAGCAAGCCTTTCAGCTGACTTAAAAATCCATTTTGTGCAAAACAATGACCATGCATCAGCTCAGAGTGATTGCACAGTAGTTACTTAGCCTGGAAAATGGCAGCAAAATGTCAGCTGAAATGAAAGACACACCGCCCAGGGCTTATCAGGGAAAGTGCAGATGATTCGTGTAACATCATAAATAAATAACGCCAACTTTGTGTGGAGGCAGGTTTAACAGTGGAGGTTCTTTCACCAGCTATAGTGTGTTTCAAAGCAACAGTCAGTGGGGGGCGGGGAGCTAACCTGATGACACTGACATGTGCTAAGATAAGGTATGGTGGCTTTAACGCTCATATTTCAAGGTCACTAAAGATTATATGTGTGGGTGAAGAGTTAAAAAAATATCCTCTGCCCAATGACAGGTTGGAATTTCAAGTATCAACAAAGTAATGATAATCCTAAAGGGAATGAAATTTTTCAACCCAGTGACTAGAGCAGCCATATTCTTTCTCACTGCTCTTATCTTCTTGGCTAGCTCTGGCTGAAGGAGTTGCATGCAGAAAAAAAGGGACTGGAACTGAAGACAGAATGACAACAAAAGTGAAGACCCTGGTCTTAGCTTGTGACATACTGGTTCCTGGCAATACAATGGTGCCCTCAACCAGCTAACCAGGGTGGATGTACAGGGCCCATGTTCTGAGGGTCCTATGCTTAATTTAATGCTTGAATGTCAACCCCTTGAAATCGATAATATTTTGGACCCTAAGTGTTTTCCTTTTGCAGAGAGCCCTGAAATTATGTAGCTGGCCATGATCAAGGATAAGTAGGTCTTCCTGTGACCTTCACAGTTCCTATGTACTTTTGCCTTCACGATCCTCTTCAATCATAAAAACATTAAACATTTTATTTTATAATTGCACTGGTATAAAGATAAATGTATTAAACATGGCATTTGACTTTTTTTCTGATTAAAAAAATTGAATTGTTTTCATGGGCCCTAAAACTATAGTGAGCCCTGAGCTGTGCCCTACTGTGCCCAAAGGAGAAGCTGGCTCCGGGGCACAGTGGGTGCAGAGTGGGCATCAGGAGCCTGTTTCAGCCACTGCCAACAAGCCCATGTATGCTGCTGGGAAGAATCGCTGTTGGACATTAATTTTGTCGCTGAAAGAAGGGGCTGTATTCTTTGAGTGTGTATTTGTAGCATGTTATATGCCACAGAACCCAGGTGGCCCTTCTCCTACTAACAACATAATAAAGGATGTGGTCATTACAGAGACGTTTCCAGAGCTCTCAGTCTTTTCTGTAAGAACCCCCAAATTTCTAAAAGTTAAATCAGGATCGTATTTGCTCAGAGCTGAATCAGGTGATGGCAACCATATCACAGACTTTAACATTCCTCTGTTATTGTTCGAGTATTAGATGGGCAAGACAGGCACTAACCGAAATAACCGAGTGTTTAGAATTAACCTGCAAATGATTGTTCATACCTCTAGACCAGTTTATTTTGGTGTGCTTTTAACCCCATCCACAGCAGCTGATAACTTCCTTTTCACCCTCTGAAAACCCAGGGAACCCCACTGTAGGGTTCCAAGGGGACGCCAACTGCTCTAGGATCAAACTCTACGTTTTGTGTCTTTCACTCCCCTTGTTCACTGCCCTCCATCAGAGCTTCTCTGCCCAGGTGGCTCTGATGTCTGACACAAGTAGCATGGAACCATGCAAGGTGAGTTTCAGTGGAACTTAAGAATTCTCCTAGCTTGGTGTTTCTCAGCCCTGGCTGAGCACCAATATTACAAGAGTAGAAAAAAAAATATCATGGCCTCACCTCCAAACCTATTCTGTCCACATTTTCAGGGAAGGTGTCTAGGTATTTGTGCTCTTACAAAGTCACCCAAGAAATGCTAATATTTGGGTCAATAACTGACACACTTTCCCAACTGGTCATCTGATACAGAAATCACTTTTATAAATTCCCTGACTTGACTTGGTTCCGCATTTGGAGAATGACATAGTAGTGAATAGATGTCAAATATGATCACCCTTATGGGAGATATCCATATAAAAATATTATCTTCAGTCTCTTAGTCTCATACTATATAACACTTGGGACTATGATGTGGATTTTTACTAAATTTGAAGGATATATTTGGGATGGTCGATTAAAAAGTACGGGCTCTGTGGCTTGCACACAATTTATTTTGGGAGTTTCTGGGAGAATCTCAAATCTATTGGTGCATTTTCAGAGTGGCTGAACGGAAGTGCACCTGTGTGACTGCCTTAGGGAGAACATGAAATACATGTTAAGATGCTGTGAACAGAGAAGACCAAAAATGAATTCAAACATGAGCCTTAAATCAAGAGCCAGGAGAGAGAAACTCTTGAGTGCCGTCGTTCATTTGTGATTGAGCTTTTTCTCACAAGAGCAATGTCATAGTTTTTCTTCTTATGTAATGTTAGGCGCTCAATGAACATTTATAGTAGGTGCTTAATACATGCTTTTTGCTTAAATTAATCACAGTATATGGGCTTTTTGAGGTAAGTCATCTGCAATGACATCTTCTTTGCTAAATAATTATCTCTTTGACCTGCTCTCAGAGTTAAGAGGGATTACATGTTTTTTATAAACATTGTTTTCAAAATGTAAACAGAAATGTTAAGTTTTTCATTTTCTGTAGTCTCTACTGGACATTTCATGTTGGATATTTGAATTTAAGGCTTTCTAAGGGCCTCTAACATTACCTAGACTTTGCTGCACAGCTGGGTTCATTGTTGCCATATTCTTCAGACTGTTCTTTTAGGTTCAAACAGGAAGAGTTTTCATGGTACAAAATATTTTAAACACCTCTTAAAATGCCAAGATTATTTGCTGAAATGGGCTGTACTGAGAGCAGTCTTTGTTTGGAATTGCAAATGGAAGTTCATAGATTAGAGTCTGCCTCTGGAGTGCTTAGCACTTTATTCTCTCTTTTTAAAATTTTTTTAAAAATTTATTTAATTATTTTTCAAGTACAGTCATTCTCTCTTGTATGGTTTGCAGCAATGAGAGAATGAGAATTCAGAATCTGACTTGTCAAGTTAATATTTCAAGGGTAAATTACTTTACAGACCTCTGTGTCCTAGGTCAAGGTCTTAAATTCTTAAGTCCATCGCCTAGTGTACACTTACAAGTGCAGCCATTATTCCTGGTGTTGTTATTCTTAGTAATTGCTGATCTCTCCAGGGTCTCCTATGACCTCAGGACTGCCCTGAACTTTCCTTTCCCCACCCTCTACTGTTCCCTAACTACTGCATCTCAGCTGGGGTGTCTAATTGCATTTTTCAATTCTCATTTCAACAATGGCTCAATTTTGCAGAGCCCTCAAAATAATCACAAAAATAGCTGCAGTCCCCAAAATACTCCAGATTTTTATGCTTATCTGCTTGTGTATACAGGGTGTAAAAGAACTCATTATGCAGTGCTTATTTATGCCCATTCATAATCAAGTTTAAGACTTTTCTGCTTAACTCCAGCTGTGTAGTTGGAGTACATTATATAAAGTCAGGTAGTTAAGACAGGGAGGATTATGTATTTATAACACAAGACCTTATATTATATGTAAATTATATACTGACAGTTCTTACAGTTCAAAAGGATATACCCAGAAATTTTCCTTATCAGTATATGTGCTTTATATTCCCTCATGAGCAGCTAACAGAGGAAAAATACTTTAGAAGCAAGGAAAAACGTGTAAGCACTTATGCTTTTCTGAAAGTTGTTTGGAATATGGTACTTTAATTTTATTAGGCCTTGGGAAAAATAAATCACGTCTTTAGTCATGGTCTGCATCTCTACAATAGTTTTATGTATTTAAGTGTGAGCGAATTTGATTTATTTTCCTGTGTCCACTCAAATTATTCCATCCCCTTAGCATTTATGTCAGCTAGGTTAGAGAGTGTTTTATACCTGGGCCCTACGCTCTTTTTCGGATTCCAATTTTATCGTGGGTCTGTTAAAAGGTCACTTTAACCTCTCTGTACAATGAAGAGCATAAAGACATATGACTTTTCTGTCCCTTTGCCGATACCCGTCAGAAAACATTCAGCCTTGCTTGCGCTGCCGTAGGTTCGTGAAAGAAAAGCTGTGGAGATACAAAAGATGACATGATGAATAATCAAAATAACTCTGAGCTTTCAATGTAATCCTATAGGAAGTGTTATGATGGAGAGTCCTGGGCAAAAATCACATGATAATTTCAATGAGAAAACAATTCATACTGACTTTGTCTGCTTCCCCATGATACCATGGTGAGCAACATCCTCAAGCTTCGGAGGCCTTCGGGTTACAGCCAAACATTGATTATTTGTCAGATAATGCTATCAGATGTACAAAGACATCCACGGTCCTCCTGCAAGAAAATAAATGACTGGGAATCTGTTTGGTGAAAAAAAAAAAAAAAGAAAGAAGACATCGAATAAGCACTCTAAGACTCTGCAACGGGTTGAAAGTGGATTATGTTTTGATCACATTTCAAGTCCATTGCTAATATTATTACAATTTATTTTCTCCATATAACAAAACATGATTTTTTGCATTTCAGAATTGGACTTGCAATGTGTTAAGTGGGTACCTGTTCAAGGTCAACTCTAAGTAAGTTTTTGTCTTCAAAATCTACGGTTAGTCATCAATAATTGTGGCTATATGCCTATAGAAAATTATGACTAATTTGTGCTCGTTTCAAAATATTCGGAGCCAACTGAAATTAGGACCAAGTGAATATTTTTATATGGTGACCCAGATGACTTTAGGAATTTGGTTTTCTGGTACCTTGATAAACTTTCATATGTCTCAGGCATTTGGTCCTTGATTTCTTTGGGCACTCACATCTTTGGGACATTTTCCTGTGCTTACTCCTGTGCTATGACAAAGCGCTTGGGGTGGTCCATTACTGTTTTGAGCCTCTCCCTTCATTTTGAGGGATTTCATCAAATGACAAGTCTGAATCATGAGGGTTTTCTCTGTAACCGGTCCCAGCCGTGAGGGGTCATACTGTGCAGTCATACAGAATTAAAGAAATCTTGTAATGCCCTATAGAAAGAAAAAAAAATCTTGTAAAAATAAATAAATAAATGCCAGGCAGTGTGTTTGTTGATGGTAGCATCTTTTCTCTCTTTAAAATGTGGAGAATTCTCGCCAACATAGGGCAAAGTAAGTGCACATTCTTGATTCACCCGTGGTGTTGATATAAGAGCAGAGAGGAATAAGGACACTTATTTTCCTCCAAGCGTGAACCGGCTGCCTTTTCGGCTGTGTGCTTCATGTTCACTTACTTTAACAAGATTTAGCCAGTCCTAACTCACTTATTAAATGCTTCAAAAGCGTTTTAAGGCAAAGATCTTCAAAAGCAAAATGCATGTCTCAGCCATTGGTCTGAAGCCTACTGCATAGAGTTCACTGATGAAATACGTGTGCTGGAATCGGAAGGAAGCCATTCAATCTCTCCAGTTTTTCCAGTTCTGATTTCTGCTCCATGGCTTTCAACCCTTTTATTGAATCTCCCACCCTCAATTCTATTAAAATAATGATTTTTAAAAGTTTACAGAGAAAATTTCGAGAATTAGAGTGTTGATTTTTCAGTGCATGGTGTGGGGTCGGGGGAAGAGAGTGTGATGTAGGTGTAATCTTAGAAGGATCTGGAAAAAGGTGAGTGGAAGTTGTGCAGACTTTAAAGCAGAGGGGAAGTCTTGCCATTAGTCCTGCAAAATAGGTTTAGAGGTGGCAAAAATTAATTTCTGAGAATAGCCATCTCTAAATAAGAAATTCTGAAGTGTAGGGGCAATGAAGCCAGTAAAGAAACATTTCTCCATAGAAAAGCACTCACTAAGCTTATTCCACAACTTTGCTATTGCAGTCAGCACTTTAGAAAATTCTACACTGAGCTCTATTTGTTTTTCCACCAGAAAAAAGATGAGAGAATATATAATAACTGAAAGATTCTTAAAATACTGATTTGAAGAAATATAGGGGAAAAAGGGGAAATTGTCTTTTTCTTGGCAACTCACACTTCCATACTTCTGGTTTGCATTATAAGAAATGTTTGCCAGAGGTGGAATATTGCATAGACAGTGGGAAGGGAAAGGCCTAGGACATGGACAATTTGCATACGTTTAGCTCCATTAATTTCATTAGGTAGAAGAACCAGTGACAGTGCAGCTAAAAGCTAAAGATGAATGAACCCACGCTTTATCTCCTGTTGCCAAGGACTGCATGACGAACTCTGCAGTGACCCAGATTTATTACAGAATAGTGATCACTGCTGCTGTACCAAGAACTCTGTTGCAATTATTGCACATTAGGCAGAGGAACAGATCTCAAGGGGCAATGTCTAGTCTTTTAATCAAGTGGCAGAAAAGTCAGGGTGTATAAAAATTACCCTATGAGGTATCTACATGTGCATCTCTATCTGATAACAGCCCTCATTTTGCCCAGATAATGCTTTTATTATATACAGGAGTCATGAATGTACCATACCCTCACTTAATCTTTTGTCTACTGTAGTCCAGTTTTTTCTTATATCCTCAGTCTTCAAGAACCTAGAAGCTTGGGTAAGTGACACAAAATAAAATAAGCCCTTGGAAGAATTATTTATTACATGATATTTTTGCCTCTCTTCATTTTTCCAAGAACTGCTCCTTGATTTTTCTTACCTGCATTTTTTAAAAGTAAAACCTTTTCTGATTTTCAGTAATTTGATTGCCACAGGACAGAGAATATGACATCATTTTAAAGGATATGTTTTAGTATTTAGTGAAACACGAAAGCTTATGCTACATGCATGCTGAACCTGATAAGTCATTGATTAGTTGTAATGGATGAGGGGAAAGCTTGTATAAACATAAACTTAGAAGATACTATTAACATGTTTTATAGAAGAAACAAGCCATTGTTTTATACAATCCCCTGAAATGCCTTTCACAAAAGATGTAAGAATTATAAATCTGGATCTCAAATAACTGGAGTCAATGTAGTTAAAGTTTACAAAGAAACAATGTAAAATAGTGGGAAGAGGAAAGGAGATAAAAAGGAAGCAATAAAGAGAGAAGTAAAGACTAGAAGAAAGATCCAGGTTACATCAGCACTCATAAGCCATTGCTAAATAGTTTATTTTTGTTGTCATTGTATACATTTTAAATAATCTATAGCATGCAAAGTCATTTAAAATGGTGAAATCAGTCTGTGTAGGTAATCACAATCTAAAAAAAAGAACATTCAGCTATTTAAAGTTACGGTGGTAGTAATTTTCCTGATCATAATATTTTAGATCTCCTCATTGATATCTAAATATCTTTCCTTTTAAAATGGTAAAGGCATTCACTGTTTCAGAAGGATAGCTGAAATATAATGTATTTTTGGACTATAAGACACCCCCCCCCAACTTGGGAGGAATGATGGTTGTTAGTGCTGCTGTTGAGTTCTGTTTACACTTACATTGGTGAAATATTATGTTATTTATTGTTGAGAACCACCCTGCCTGGTTTCAGGAGCTGTAAACCCCCCCCCCCCCCCATGGCTAAAGCTGAGTGAGCGACCTTCAGACCATGAGCCACTAAGGTGACAAAGCTTATCTCCCTGGCAGGAGCACCCCTTCTCCTTTTTTCATAACTGGCCCCCAGTGCTTGGTCAGTTAGCTAATGATAGGTAATATTCCCCAAGGGGGGAGCCACCTAAGACAGGCATGATCACATGGAGGCCCCAGGGAAGGACTTGGGGAGCTATGGAGAAAGGGGGTGATGGACCCTCACCCCCCATCTTTGACAAAACCTGACTCCCCTGAGTCAGTGAGAAGTCTCCAAAATTCCCTTGGCTATCTGCCTCCTCTGCCTGACTTGAGCCTGAAGCAGTGACAGAGGGTGATGCAGCCCTGTGCTGGAAAAGGCGGGCTCCCTGGGTGATCAGGCCTGAGAAAGGATATGTAAAATCCTGGGAAGCCTGCTTTGTTAAGAATGCTCGCTCTTAGTTAAATGATAAAGGTCAGAGCAGGAAATGAGTTTGTTTCCCAAAGTTTTGTAGCCTTTTGGCTGATAGACCCTGACTCGGAAGAAGCCCTAATAGTTCTTTGTATGCTATCTACTGTTTGATCCTTACTGCCTAGCAATGATTAATGAGCTGTACCTGCATTCCTGTGCAAATTAAACCCAATTAAACCTGTCTAGGCAAGGGTCAGCACGTTCTCCCCTTGACAGGGTGGCCAGGCTATTCTGAGTTGCTCTCCATCTTGAGAGCAGCCATGTGGTCCTTTTTCCTCCACAAGACTTGGTAGTCCCTGGGAATTTGTCTCCTGTCACATCCATGACATGGCAGGCACTGGGGGCCGGTGTCCGTGTCAATTTATGTTATTAAATATTTTACCACATTTTTCACTTCAAAAAATGTTTTCCTATTTTCCTCTAAAACCTAATGCGTCTTATGGTCTGAAAAATATGGTAATTTATGTGAAAGAACCATACAGGGTGGGGCAAAAGTATGTTTACTTTTAGTTATGAGTATGCAAAACACTGAGTTTATTCTTGTATTACTATTTATTATTCTATTATTTTCCATATGACATAATGATTTATATTATAAACAGCTGTAAGCCTACTTTTGCCCCATCTTCTATTTGCATTTTAAGAAGGTGCATAAATAAGGGGCCCCAGCACACGCACAGCAATGCTTGTGGTAAACACCTGTCTTTTCGGTAAATGCATTTTCAGTAGGAAGTGCTGTATCATGTTAAGTTGGGATATATTTGGTTTGTATTGTCCTTGTAAGTGTGTATGTATGCCTCTCTCACACTCACATAACTCACAGTAGACATCCATGAGGGTAAGCACACGTGGAGGAATAGTGAAAGGTTTCATGGATTACAGTCGCACTGTGAGATCGTCCAAAATGCACCTGGGGCGTTGGAACGCAACGCTTCCGGGAAATGTCAGGAACACGATTGTAAGCCCTTAATAAATGCATCTTCATCAGTGTTCCTCCACTCGGGAGTGTGGGTTTACCTTTCTTGGTCCTGAGATCAGAGGGATTTATGTCTTCCAATCTGGTCAATTTTTACTACCAATTGTGCATGTCTGATTTTGTGAGGTACTAAACAATATATTGACAAATTAGATCCGTGGAACAACATTTTAGTAGTAGAGAGATTGGTTCTTTCTATAATTTATAAGCTCACCCTTTCCCACTTTACACCCTTCCTGGAGTATTAAATAAAGGCACATGGCGAGGTGCATGGAGAGCAGTGAAAGAAAATGAGATGTCAGAGAGGTGGACAAGTCAGGGTTGAGGAGAGAACCTGAAAAGCACAATAGATTTTTCAAAGTAAGATCTATGACAGAATAAGGGAAGGTCTATAGAGAGCATGAAATTAAATAAGATGGACTAACAGAGATGGAGAGATCTGCAGAAAGGAAGCTGCAGACCCAGCAATGGGGAGACATTTTTCTGATATCCGTGGAAGTGAGAACTGGAGACAGGGCTATTACAGTAGAAAGAGAAAGACAAATGAAGCAATAGGAAATGACACATATATACAAGTCTCTGTGAATAGCCCCCCCAAGAAAAATAGCAGAGTCAAAAAGCATTCACCAATATATATAAGCTGGAGAGGACATTATCATTTTTTAGACTTTCCAGAGTACTTTCTATTTGAAAAGAGCTGTTATTTTATTTTTCCCAAATGTAAGCCCATGTGTAGCAATCAATATTATTATCCATAGTTGAGGAATTTGAGACACAGTGAAAAGTGAGTTACCCTAGAGCAAGAATGAGAAACCCAGTTCCAGAGTCAGCGATCACCACGCTCGGTGACCACCAGAGAACGGCAGTCCTGTTGCCACCCCCCTCATCCCCACTCTGTTAAGTGCCTAACTTTCTGCATCCCTCACCCACCTGTGGTTGCTTTGTGGTTGCATATTTAAGAGCCTACCTGTATTCCTACCTTTGTTCCACTGTCACACTAGAAGTCTCAGCTTCCTTCTGAGATCCTGCCTTGTATCTTGTCATTTTGATCTCTAGATACAAGAGGTATCTCTGGATGCCTCAGGGAACTGTTACTTCAGGGACTTGTGGTGCTAACAGCTTATGTGAACCCTGCCTGGAGAGTGTAGTACCCTTGGATGCCAAGACGAACCTCAAAGCATCCACTGTCAGCTGAGCCTCAGCCAACTGGTGGTGCGGGTGCCAGGTGCCCTTCTAGTAGGAACATTGCATTCAGGGTAAGCGTGTAAATGTCACTGATGCCATCACTTCCCTTCCTGTTCCCAAGAATGACATGACTAATTGTTCAGTCCTCATTCCCACTGAGACATTTAAATGTCTCACCATCACAGAACTTCAGTTAGCCAACCCTCACTGATCTGAAGTGGCCTCTTTGTCACTCTAGAGCTAATCCAACCTCGTACTGAAGGCAGAAAGTGACACAGATCATTCAGCACCTACTTCAGTAATATTTACAGAAGGAGCACATCCGTTTTACTCATAGCACTTAGAAGAATACTAAATTTTAGAAAGATCTCCTTCACTGGACCCCAAATCTTTCCATCCATGCATGGAAGTGTTACAAGAAACATTAGCTTTGCCTTCTTGATGGGCAAAAAATAAAATTCTGAATTTGTTAAAGTTTTTTGAGGTTTTTTAATATCAAGTCTTAACTAATAACAGGAGCTGATATTTACTAAGTCCTTACCAGATGTCAGGCATTGTTGTAAGTACTGGAAAGTATTTTATTCCCAGAGCAGGTACATTAGTACCATTTTACTGATAAAGCAACTGAGACACAAAGTAGTCTTCCCATTAATTACTCTTTTTTTCTCTCCGCATAACTCTGTTGCAAATGTTGTATCAGGCATTATGATTAGTTGTACACATGCTTCTCTCCATATCAGTTGTAGCTCTTCAGTGGCCCAGGCAACATCATTATCCGCAGAGCCTACCACAGTTTCTGGGACATGGACGCTGCTCCCTAGAGGTCTGTTCTTTAGTGAAAGGATGTAACAACATTTTAGGAAAGGAATTCCAGTTCAGTGTGGTTGAGGAGATAATGGCTAACCAAATTAAATTATTCTGGATCAGATGAACGTGAGTTGAGGTTATGGAAGAACCAGGTAGGTATGAACTCAAAACCAAACGGTGTTTTGAAGTCACACAGAATTGAAAAGGTACCAGAAAATGAAAAAGAGACATGTTAAGTCCCAATGAAAAATATTTTAAAGAGTGAGTAAAGAATCTACAGAATAGTGAACTCCATATAACATAGCTCCTCTATTCCATGTTGCATATCACATCTACTCTTTGGGGGCCAAATCTGAGTTATGTTGACAAGCAGTGTAGCATCTGAAGCCCGATATCCAGAGTTGTGAGGGGCCTGACTTTTTGCCATACACAGAATGGAGATACTGTTCTTGGAGAAGCAAAGATAAGATGAGACATGGTCTCTAGTTTTTGCAATTATTGTGTGGGCTGAATACTCTTTTGAAGTAGAGTTGATAAGTGGGAAATACAGGGAAACTATCAGAAGGCTATTCTAGGGAAATTTTATCAAGTTATTGTTTTTAATCATTAATTTTAAAGTCATTTTAATTCTATTACACTTGTCCAAATTTTCCCCCCTTTGCCCTCCTTCACCCATCTCATCCCCCACTCCCACAGTAGATTCTCACACTGTTGTCCAAGTCCATGGGTCATTCATACGTGTTCTTTGTCTACTCCCTTCCCCTTCTTTCCACCACTGCTCTCTTACCCCAACCCCTCTGGTCATTTTCAATCTGCTCCATGTTTCCATGCCTGTGGTTTTATTTTGTTCATTAGTTTATTTTGTTCAATAGATTCTACTTACAGGTGAGATCACATGGTATTTGTCTTTCACCGACTGCCTTATTTCACTTAGCCTAATGCTCTCCAGTTCCATCCATGCTGTCGTAAAAGAAAGGAGTTTCTTCTTTCTTTCTGCTGCATAGTATTCCGTTGTGTAAATGTACCATAGCTCTTTTATCCACTCATTTACCGATGGGCACTTAGGCTGTTTCCATCACTTGCTTACTATAAATAGTGCTGCTATGAACATAGGGGTGCCTCAGTTCTTTTGAATTGGTGACTCAGGCTTCTTAGAGTATATTTCTAGCAGTGGAATTGCTGGGTCAAAAGGTAGTTCCATTGTTGATTTTTTAAGGAAATTCAGTACTGTTTTCCACAGTGGCTGCATCAGCCCACATTCCCACCAATAGTACACTAGGGTTCCTTTCTCTCTGCATCTTCCCACCACTTGTTTGTTGATTTATTAATCATGGCCATTCTAAGTAGTGTGAGGTAATATCTCAGTGGCATTTTAATTGTGTGTGGAGGGGGATTATTCAGTATCAGGCTTGGTGCTCTCTTCTGGGTTGGATACTTAGAAGATTAAGCACAGAAGTTGTGGTGAGGCTGTTACCAGATAACTCAGGTACTTTGTCAGATACAGAGAGCTTGAGAAACAAATGCTTCAGAAACATCTTGGTCCAGGTAAAAATGCTAATTGCAGGTTTCCAAACCCTCCATAGCTCAGGCTGGGTCACTTTTAGGTATGGCTAATTATCTATGGCATATGGGCTGAAGAGTCTTATTAAATGTCTTTGTGAGTTCTCCAAATATTGCTCTCACTTTCCTAAAGTGTCTGGGTAAAAAATTATATTCTTTCATATCACAGCTCTATTCTATTGCATGCAAATGTATATGTGGAGGAAAACATTCTAGCTAGTATCAACCATTTTTACCTTATTTTAAGGAGAGTCAGATCAAAATTTCATAGAGAACAGGAAGGGGCTAAGCCCTTAAGTAGAAAAGAAGACAAGACTGTCTATTACGGAAGAAAGATGGGAACCACTGGAGCTGAGGAGCCAGCACAGGCCAAACAACAAGCTTCCGTCACCCTTGGGCCTAGGACTATGGACAGAGCTTGTACATTAGTTAACCTGAATTTGGGTTTTCCAACGTGTATTCCAAAGGAATACTGTTCCTGTAAGTTTTGCTTTAGAAAAATGGACTCTGGAGTCAAATAAGTTTGGGAAACTTGGATGCTAGGAAAAGGGACGATTTGGTACACCTCATTTCTATCCGTGGTTCCTGGATGATTCACTTTGGTGAGAAAGTGGAGCATTTGGCTTGTACTATTAACATTCCATGAGTTTTTTGTTCCCTGGAATCCACTGTGGGAAAACTGCTTACTCAAACTCATAGAACTATAAATCCGTTGGAGGGCTCCGGCTAACAGTTACCACATTCCCTCTATAAAAACTGAAGAAGAAATCAGGTCTCTAGGCCCTTGCTTGCGGGATTCTTTGTTCACCATAGTTTGGTCCAATCCTTGTCTCATGACTGTCTATAAGCAGAACTGTAAGGAACTGAAAGACACGTCTCTTTGCTTTGACATCTTATTTATTTTAATATATGCCAGTTGTTGCTCTACTTTTTATGCATTCTGATTATTATGCCTTTGAACATTTGCCCTGCGGCAATTTAATCATGATTGGTTCAATTGTGTAAATCCAATAAACAAGTCTTGGCCAAAGTCCCTTGGAGGTATTTTCCTGACATTTCTCTGAGTGTGTTTACAAAACCCTTTTACCCAGCATTCAAACCAGAGCCTTTTCCATGTGTTCTCAAAACCCACTACTTTACCAAAAAGGCCTCTTAGATCACTTAAAGGGCCTTCATTCCTAAAATGAAGACATTTTTGATTGACTTTAAGTCTCTAATTTCCTTTGTATTTTTATCTTAAAAACAGTTTGGGCAAAGGCATGGCCACAAAGAGTCAGTTGCTTTACAACCACATTCAGTTCCTAAATGGAAATATGACTAGAAAAGTTTGGTATTTTATGTCTCCTTTTCCAAAGGATAATTCTCATGTCTTTTATAAAGTCTAAGTGTAGCCTAGTCTAGAAGAGTATTTTCTAGTTCCTTTAAATAGTTACTCTTACTTCAAATATAAAGATGTTCTTTTCCCTTTTGGTTGAAGCCACCTCTGACCACATGCTAAGTACTGCTCAAAATTGGTCTTGTATAATAAATATGCAAACCAAATGACAAGGGAGTGATCATGTATCACCCCAGAGTAATATAAAAGCACAACGTAGAAGCTATGTCTAAAATAGGGCTACCCTCAATTCTTTCTAAGAATTGTAAATAGAGGTGGGAGATTTTGTATTAGTAATCTTGAAACTTGAGGAAATTATCATTTTAACAGTCCTTGTCTTCCTTTTAAAAAGGAGAAAAATGAGCCACTTATGTGAACATAATTTCATTTCTACAAGCTGTTTAAGAGGGTTATTTTCATGTGAAATAGCCACATCAGCTTGTAAACCTATATATAAGAACTAAAGTTAAAATGTTTCCACTCCATATACTAATGTTTAGCTCTGGTATTCATCCAAGAATTGGACCTCTCACAATTATAGCATCTGTTTTTGTTTGGTTAATTTTATAATCTCAGATGTTTCCATAAATCCTGAATTAAAGAGAAGACTGCTGGGACCAATTTGTGTGGGTAGGCTAAATGTAAGAGTATATCATCACTGTGCAAGGATGTTTTGCTTTTCTTTCTCCCCCTTTGGCTTGTTATTACAGATATCCCATTTTGGCAAATGCTTCCATGCCTAAAAAAAAAAGAAAAAAAAAGAAGGAAAAAAAAAGAGAAAGATTGATTTATACTGCACAGAAAAGGGTCCGTTTTGTCTTGTTTCAGTTAGACGGTGATATTTGGGATTTAGGCCTCTGTGATATGGAGCAGATGGTAGCAAATGGGTGGGTCACTTTTAACTCTCATAGACTTTCACAGCGTTCATAGGTGTTTCTAGTTCCTCATATCAGTTCAACACACTGGCAGATGCTCTTTTGGTAGTGAAAAAACAGGCTCAACAAACAGAATGACCAGAGACACAGAAATATTGTTTCTTTCTAAAATGTACTTCAAAGAAAAATAGTGACAGTGAAACTGTGGAACACTATAAAAAGGCCGAAATTCTGGGTCTTTCCAAATTACTGGTCAGATTCTTACCGAGTGATGAAGAACCCACACATTGTCTTTATAGATCTCTTGCCAAAAACAAAGAGATCAATTATTTTCATTCTCTATTCACTTTCTGAAGAATTAAACAAGCAGAAATTTTTCAAGCAGCTATAATATTGCAGTGAAGTCTAAAAAAAAAAGCCTAAACAGAGAGAAAATATGTTTATCAGTTTAATGTTCTATCAGATTGTAGGATACAATTTACAAGACAGTACCTGGAACTTTCAAGAATGTAAGTATTTATTTGATCACGTGGGGTATTTTTTGAAATCTTATTGTCATTGAAAATAATGGAATCACAAATGAAAAGTGTCTCCATCACGTGCCCTCTCTTGATGGAATCCACCCTGCATTCTCCTTTGTGGGTGAGTGACTCGGGGACTGCACTGGAGGATTGATATTTTTAATTGAAGGCTAAAAACCCCACTACTTCTATCTGTCAGGTCATAATTTTTCTCCATAAAATGAAGTTATTTATCTAATTTTCATTTACAAGACAACTTAACTTTTCCAAAATGGTTCTAGTTCTTTTATAAAAATTAATTGATGCCATTCATTTAAGTCTAACTTCTGAATTTTTAATTTCAGAACTAATTTTATGCACTTTGGATAACATAGTTTTCGTTTTATTGAGAAATGTACTACAATTTCATTTATCATTATAGCTTGGAGGAATGCCCTTAAAATAATAAGTTATCCTTTATTAACTTATCCCCTACAAGTTCTTTGAATTTTGGTTACTTTAGATAAGGAATTATCTAAATAATTAATTCTTTATTCTTTATTATATAAATAAATTATCCTAAATAAGTTATCCTTTATTGTCATCCCCTGTAAGTTCTTGAATTTTGGTTACTTTCTATTTTATTTAGGGAAAACAAGCAGTTTTGCAATCAGCTTTTGTTATTAGACATAGTGAAGAAAGATACACAGTGTATTGTAGGAGAAAGTAGCAAATCTGGTTGCAAACACTGTAAGGGAAGGAAGGGATGGTCGGGAGAGAGCTGTACCACGTGCCGGATCAGCGCTCTGGGGTACAAGATCTTTCCCAGGCACCCAGCATCTCTGGCCCCACTTATGCATAAGAATAATGGTGAAGGGGTGCTGTGAGGATTAAGTAAAACACTAGTGCAGTAATTGATTTTTTAAAAATTGCATAGATAACACTAAAATGTTTCACAAATTTTCAAATCTTTGTGTAGAACTGTGGGATTAAATATGACTAACGAGAGAAAAATGACAGACTATGCAATCCTTGTGTTATATTATTATCTGCCCTTTCAAGTCTGTGTAGAAGTGAGTATATGCTTATTTAAGCAATTACGGGAATAATGGTGAAAGGATCAATAATATCCCCATTCATATTTATATTGCATATAATATGAAATTAGATAATTAGGCTTAATAAAATATCAGAACTAGTATCAGGAAGTAATTTATTATTAGTAATTTGGAAATTCATGAGGAGCCATATTAAAAATTATGTCAGCTGAAGCATACAAAATGATTTTAGTGTTCTTTAAATAAATATATTTTATCTGAGAAGCACTTTATCTGCCCTTCCATTCTAAATAAAAGCTTTTCTGGATAGAGCAATCTTGGGTGTAGGTGTTTGGATTTCATGACTTGGAATATTTCTTTCCAGCCCCTTCTTGCCTCTAAGGTGTCTCTTGAGAAATCCGCTGACAGTCTGATGGGAACTCCTTTGTAGGTGACTGTCCCCTTCTCTCTTGCTGCTTCTAGGATACTCTCCTTCATTCTCAGATAAGATCAAATTCAAGGAGTTTATCATCACCAAACTCTTATTATATCAAATGTTAAAGAGACTTATATAAGAAAAAGAAGATAAAAAATATGAACAGTGAAAGGACAGCAAACTCAGAGTTATTAACAACCACACCTAAAACAAAAGCAGACCAAGAGGAGAGCTAGATCAGGAGCGGAACCATAGAAATGGAGATCACATGGAGGGTTAGCAATAGGGGAGTGGGAGGAGGAGAAGGGGGGAGAAGGTGCAGAGAATAAGTAGCATAGAAGGTAGGTAGAAAATAGACAGGGGGAGGGCAAGAATGGTAGGGGAAATCTAGAATCTAATGAACTTGAGACATGTGGTCATAAACTAAAGGGGGGAATGCTGGGGGAGGGGGTGTGCAGGGTGGAGGAGAATGAAGGGGGGAATAGAACAACAACTGTAATGGTATAATCAATAAAATATATTTAAAAAAATAAACATATTTTATTAAAGCAAAATATATTAAATGTTTTTTACACTTTCTATTTTGTATGTTTTTAAATTTAACTTGCAAGGCCTACCAAACAAAAGCCTGTAAAACACAATTTAGAAATATTAGTATTTTTAAACTTTTTATAATTTATTTTTTACAATACAAACAATATATCTGAATTAGAAAAAAGCATGATGATAAACTAAAATGACATTTAATCCCAGTACCTGTGGAACTATTTTTAACAGTGTGTTTTATGTTTCTCTGAGGTGTGGTTCCCCAGAAACTATGTCTGCAATAGAATCAAGTGTGCGTGATTGAGAGTGTGCTCCCAGGACCACAGGAATAATAGAATAAGGCAGGGGACAAGGCCGGGGAAGTCTATGGAATCAGCTCAAGTCTCAAGTTGCTGATCTCAGGGGCACTCAGAGCATGGACTGCACCCCTGGTTTGGTCAGGATCTGAGGCAATGGCGACGGGCAGTTGCGCTGTGTGTAATTCAGTCATCGATGGCAGGATGCCATCGGAGGAGGGAGTTATAGCTCTGGCAAAGTTCTTCCTACTTGGTGAAGGACAGTTCTTCAGAGAAGTTGTCAGTGGTGAGGTGTCCATTGTGTATGCTCACAGCAGGCCCAGTGTGGACGCACTGGCTTCGTAAAGGTGTTAGATATGGAAGGGACACCTATAGCATTCAGTACACTCTTCTTTCTGAACTAAAGACGTATATCATCTGCATAGTAAAATTACACAGTAAGCATTGTTTTAATTGCTTTTTAAAGCATTAACCGTATATAATGAATATCTTTCCATGTTAGGAAACTTACATGTACTCTCCACCTATGAGTCTGTCTTAGTTTTGCTTGTTTATTCATTAGATTTCACAAGCAGATGATGGCTGTTAGGGGGTGGGGTTAGAGGGTGGAGGGATTCAGGAGAAAGAAAAAAGGATTCATGGACATGGACAACAGTGTGGTGATTGCTGTGGGGAGGAGGGTATAAAGCAACTAAATGGCAATGGAAAAAATACAATAAAGATTACATTTAAAAATCAGTGCATGAATTTTATATATACTTATAACCTTAAAAATATTTTTAAATCCTCAATAAGACACACTTAAAAATATATATATAGGGCCCTTGCTGGTGTAGCTCAGTGGATTGAGTGCGGGCCTGCGAACCACACAATCGCAGTTCGATTCCCAGTCAGGGCACATGCCTGGGTTGCAGGCCAGTTCCCAGCAGGGGATTTACGAGAAGCAACCATACATTGATATTTCTCTCCTTCTCTCATTCTCTCCTTCCTTTCCCCTCTAGCAATAAATAAATAAAATCTAAAAAAATATATATATATAAAAGAAATTTACATAATGAATACATAATATTATAAGTATAGATAATCACTCTATCACATAGATTGCTTTCAGATCTTTCTTTTGGGTGGAAAATGTATCTTCATTTAAATACTTGTTGTCTCAGAAGGTACAAATATTGAACTATTGTTTTAACTTTGACACATATTCATCTGTTATATTTATTCACTTCCTCTTGCTACACCCTACATTGCTCTTTTTTTTCCAGTTAGTTTTCATCTCTTAGTCTTGGTCAAGATTGCAAAAAAAAAACCCCCGAATAATGTCATTTTATTGTTGACGCTTTAATTTGAGAACTTAAGTTACATTTACTTCAGCTTGAATTATAAAGAAAATAAAGGTACATTATTCCTGATTTGGAGGAATTGGGTAAAGAAATTTTAACTAGTGAAACTGGTTTTCTCAGAAAAAATTTTTTATATCTTTAGGAAATTTTTCTAGTTTTACACTTTTGTTCAATAACTTCATAATAGACAACTGTTTGCCCCAGAAATTTCATGTCCACAGTAATAAAAGCATATGTCAGAGCAGACATATATTTAAAGGTTTTCAAATTTTTCTTTTCTATATTTTTCATGTTTAATATAACTAAAAAATTTCCTTTATGCTTTTTACATTAGGAAGGTTGAAAAGCTTTTTAGTTTCTGCGTATCTTCTCATTTTTGTTCCTATTACACACAGTCACCCAAAATTTGTTAAACTCTTATGTATAAATCACTGGATCAGAAGCAATAAGAGATTGAAAAGTATTCCTTGTCCCTGACCTCAAGGATCTTAAAATCTAGGTGTGGGAAGGTTAACACTGTAACTCAATCTCTTGGAGTTGAGATGGCAAGACAATCTATCAACTGCTAAAGGAGTTGTAAGAAAATATTTTTTATATATATCCACATGAGAACAGTGCAACTTAAAGAGGTTTGAAAGATATGTAGAATTTGGCAGACCACAGAGGAGAAATGATGTTTTCTAGAAAGAGGGTAATCAAGAAATGTAGAAAACTTGAGCAGAGGTTTGAGTAATATTTAAGAAGTTGATATGATACATTAAAGCAAGGAAGATGGTGTACTTTGGAGGAAAGAGAGTAAAGAAGGAAGCCGGGGAGGGAAGTAGAAGGGAAGGGAGGCCGGTCGGGCAGAGGGAGAGAGGAGGGGAGGGAGGAAGGAAGGAAGCGCCATTCAGCAAGGTGGAGTAGTGTGTGCGCATCAGCCTTTCTGCCGCTGATTAGGATGGCTGAAGAGAAAGAAAGAAATGCCAAATGGCCAGGCCAAACATTTGTGTGTCATAACTGAGGCTGTGCTGATCAGATGAAAAGGGGTCCCTAGCAGAACCAGAGTCCTTGTGAAATGTACTCTCATGGCAGAGTACACAACAGACGTGATGACTAGGAGTGTTGGGGGCAAGGTATCTGAACTGGCATTCCACAGGGCCCAGTTCATTTTCCCAACACCTTGCTATTTTGTTCCATAACTAGTAGCTCACCTGAAAGAAAAGGATTCTGTTCAAGATCAGTAATACTGCCAGAAAGAAAGAGGAGGAGAGAAATGTAACAGAAAATGACAAATGAAACTACACATCAGAGAAAAATTATGGTAAACATTTGAACACATGAATCAAACATTTCTTTATTATACTATTAAACATTAAAATATAAACTTTTAAAAATATTTATTTATTTATTTATCTTTAGAAGGAAAGGAGAGAGGGAGAGAAATATCAATGTACGGTTGCCTCTCATGCGTCCCCTGCTGGGAACTGGCCTGCAACCCAGGCATGTGCCCTGACTGGGAATTGAACCGCGATCATCTGGTTCACAGGCCCATGCTCAATCCACTGAGCTATACCAGCTAGAGCTAAAATATGAACTTTTGTAAACAACAAAAAATTAGATACTATATATCCTATTCAAAAGGAAAAGATGGAAAGGGAGGTAGAAAAAAATGAAAGAGACATAACACAATCACAGGGAAAAACAAAGTAGAAACAATGAAGTGTGAAATGGATATATTACACACACAATCACAAACATAGAAGTGATTGAAAAGTATAGCAAAATAAAATGGCAAAGACAAAAGATTAATAGTTAGAAAAATAATACGCAAAAGACAGGTAAAGAAAAGCCAACAAATGCACAACTGAAAATCCTAGGAAACTGGGAGAAATTTTTTAAAAATATAGTAGAAGAAACCCTGCAGTAAAAGAAGAACTCCATCTTATCATGCTTGTATTAAAATGTGCCTCTGATAATGACCTCAATTTGCATAAGAAAAAACATCTCCATTATAAATAAATAACTGGGGGTAGGGCAATTGGAACCCTATTCAGCAGTTGCCAAGTAGTTACTGCAGGTCCACGACAAGGGTAGATAGCAATATTTTAGATATGCACCAGGGTGTCTCAGATTCTGGTGTTTCAGTTAAAACTATCACGAGAAAGCTTCTAAGAAGTATTGGAGAGCTGGAGAACTGGAGCATTTTAGCATTATTCTCAGTGGGATGAGGCCATATTCAATTAGGTTTCACTCCACTCTACTGCACATGTATAAAGAGAGAATAGAGTTCTGACAAGTATTACTTGTTGGTTTTTTTTTTTTTTTTGATACACATTTCTGGAAATCAGTGACACCACCTGGCTTTTGGGCTTCTTGATAAAACTATATCCTACTTCCCTTTCTAGAGCTAAGTAAAAGAGCATAATTAAATGCCATTAAAGTAACAGTTTATTTCTTAAGTCATAGGAAATATTTCTTTACAGCTTAATTACATTAGAAGACAGTTCATTTAGTATATAAATTATATAGATTATATATTCATTATATAATTACACATACGAGTTTATGCAAGTGACTTAAGCATTTCCACATATACTCTTGAGACATATACCCAACAATTCATATCATCTCTCTTTTTGTATGCCTCCTCCATCAAGGTCACACACCTCATTTTTAACTTTTAGTAAGTCCTGGTCAGCTGTTGACAATGTAGCATGTATTGTTTGAGACCAAAAATGGTACACTAATTGTGAAATGGTGGCTATTTCTTTATATAATGGCTGAGAGCAAGTAATGGCTCAGAAGGCAGAGCAAAGAGCCCAGAACCAAGAGAATAATGAATCAGAACGTCATTCTCAGTGGGAAGAGCTGCTCCCTAATCTCAGAGTAGGGAGCCCTGAAAATATTTACTAACAAGATTTCAGAATTGCTATGGATCAGTGGCCCTATGCACCTTACATTTCCCCCCTTCTTGAACAGGAGAGTCTATTGTAATTCCCCTATTGGATTTTGGATGTATGTGTATACATGAGGTGGGGAGATGAGATGGCCTGTCATTTTAGTTCACAAATCAAGAAGGGCTGTGCCTAAGCAGCTTCATCTGAATAACCAAACCTGTGGAAACTTTTCCACATCTGGAATGATGTAATAATGAAAATATGGACTTTGAGCTAATATTTTAATTGAAGGAGACTTTTGGGACCTCAGAAGGGGGAGAGTGTATTTTGCATATGCAAGGGATATGCATTGCTGTGACTAGAGGCTTAACTACAGTCGTTCATCTTCAAAGATGACCCTTCAACAATTCCTATCGTCTCTTTATTGGCATGCCTCTTATATCAAGAAGTACAGTCCATTTCTCAACAAATCTGGATGGCCTTTTGATTTGCTTTGGCCAAGAGAATGCTATGGAAATGATGCTGTGCATTTGAGAACCTGGGCTTTAAGAGGCCTTGCAGCGTCTGTCTTTGTTTTTTGGTATATCCTTGCTGCCATTAAAGAGATCCTAGTCCAATGTACTGAATGATGAAAGACTGTGTGGAAACGGAGACACAGCCATCCCAGTGTCCTACCTGAGTTCACACTCCCCATTACATCAGCTGAATTCAGCTACATGAGTAAGCTCAGAAAGACCAGCAAAAGAACCACCCAGCCAGAACTGTGAAAAGCAAAACATTATTCTTGTTTTAGGTCATTAAATTTTGGAGTAGTGGGTTACACAGCAATGAGCAACTGGAACACTAAGTGTTCCCAACCAGACTTCAGACATTTTTTGTCAAGTCTGAGAAACTGGTGAAATACAACTAAGATGGTGCCATTTAAAATACTTGAATAACAATTAAATAAATTTAAAAAGCTTTTTGGTTAAAGGAAAATGAGACAAGGGGTTTCCAAGTTAGGAAGAAAGCAAAGGAAGAGGCTGAAAAAAAATCAGAAAAAAAATAAAATGGGATGGGAGTAATAGACAGAAAACTGTACTTGAAAAATAATTAAATAAAAAAATTGAAAAAAAAAATAAAGAGCACTGTCTGTGCCAGACTTTGGGCTATAAACTTGGACTCTTGACAGGGTCCTACGGTCAGAGAGGGTTACAGAAGGAAACAGAGGGCACTTAGAAATACAGCGTGCTGCCGATGATACAAAGAGTAACTTGAAACTTGTGCCAGTTGGACAGGCATTCTCTCACTTTGAGTGCAGAACAGGAGCAGCACTCTGGCTCTGTAGACTTTGACTACTTTCTGGGTATTGGAAAACAGCACCCAGATACAGAAGTCATTCCTGCCATGAGTGGGTGGGCTGTAAAGTGGTGGTATGAGTTCCATGGTTAACTACATGGAATATTGGAGAAGAGGCATGAGAAGTTTCTCCATGAACTCCCAAAACTTCATTCCCCCTCACTGTCCTAGAACAAGCTGGATCAGATTTTCAGGTGTTTTCATTAGCATGTGAGCAATGGAATGGCAAAATTTATTACTAACATGGCCTTATTTGAACCCATGGGTTAGGGATTACTAGAAAAGTTCATGCCATATTATAATAGGTATATATGTGTATATCATAAGTGGTGTGTGCATATATACATCATAATAGGTGTGTGTATACACACACACACACACACATACACATGTAGTCTGTCCAGAAAAAGTCCAGGCATTGTTAATATAACAGAAATTGTTTGTGTGACATCAGTGTAACTTGACGGCCAAGGAGAGTGGACTGGAATGTGCGTGCCTGAACATGATGACTTCACCAGACTAGTAGTGGGGGCAGTAGATGCCATTGAGTGAGCATGTGTACCGTATGGCCATCACATTCAAAATGACCAAGTGAGTAGAGCAACAAATCTGCATCAAATTTTCTGTTAAACTTGAACATTCCTCTGCAGAAGCTATTTGGATGATTCAGAAGTCCACCTGAATGGACACACGGTAATTGGCAGCTTCATCACAACAATGTGTCTGCTCATGCATCACATCTTGTACAGAGCTTTTTGACGAAACATCAAATCACCCAGGTAACTCAGCCCCCCTACAGCCCAGATTTGGTGCCCTCTGACTTCTGGCTTTTCCCCAAACTAAAACTACCTTTGAAAGGGAAGTGATCTCAGACCATGGATGAGATTCAGGAAACTATGACAAGACAGCTGATGATGACTGGGAGAACTGTGTGAGGTTCCAAGGTGCCTACTGTGAAGGGGACTGAGGTGTTGTTGTCCTATGTACAGTGTTTCTGGTATCTTGTATCTTCTTCATAAATGTCTCTATTTTTCATATTACATGGCTGGATACCTTCTAGACAGACCTCATATGTACATGTGTATATATATGTTTATATTCAATTTATATCTATAATAGATACAATTATATACCTCCTTTATTATTTTTTGCAATATTAAAAATGTCCATATACATTCTTTGTTTCTTCTTTTCTAATCCTCATCTGAGGATACATTTATTGATTTTACAGATACAGTAAGGGAGAGAGAGAGAGAAACATTGATGTGAGAGAGAAACATTGATCAGTTGCCTCCTGTAGAGGTCCTGACCAGTGATCAAATCTGCAACCTAGTTTTGTGCCCTGACTGGGAATCCAACCAGTGACCTTTCAGTTTATGGGAGAACACTCCAGCCAGGGCACACATTATTTCTTTGAGTGGTCTCCTAACAACACTGTAAGGGCATTCATATTTTCTTCATTTTAACTGAGAAGGAAAATCATCTTAACTAAGTGATTAAGTGGCTTTCCCAAGATTATAAGATAAAAGCAATAGAACCAGGACTTGAATTTAGCTCTCCGAGTGGAAGATCAGTGCTCATACGACAGACTGGATATATTTATATAAGTACTGACTTCAGAATTTTTATCTATATGGATATAAATATATACCTGTACATGTTTATGCATTTATTCACATATGTAAATTTATTCTAAAGACAAAATCTTACATCTTATCACAGACTTAAAAATATATATTAAAACAAAATATTACTGGGGTATAAATTTCTATCTTGTAAAAACATACCCCCACAAAATCTCTCATAATATACATGATAACATAATATATTAAAAGTACTTTTGCTTATTCTTATATTCTCATTTCTCAAAAAAAGTTTTTGGCAAACATTTCTATATAGTCTTTTTAGGTCTAGTCACCATTGATATAATGTGGCCTGGCAAAAAGGTTATGCATCAATAGTTTCCACAGAAATAAGCTGTCATCAGCACGTTTCCTTACAAAATAATATTCATTAAAAATAGGATATTCTCTTAGCTAAAGTGACAGCTCATCACCTTGTCAATTTCCCATAATAATGTACCCTTTACAATACAGTGCTAACAAGACACAAGGTAGCATTTCAGTCACCCACTAGAGTGTCAAAATGGAGACTAGGTATACTGCATTCAAAGAAGAGATGCCAATTAAATGGACTCTCTCTCTAGTCAGTGCTCCAGTACCATACTACAGTGTGATCTGTGTCCTTGTTGTCCAGTATTAGATACCAGTGTTTCACCACTTCTAGTTTCCCTCCCTCGCTTTCTCTCTCCTTTTTAAATATTAACCTCAGGCAGGCTGTCAAAACTACTACAAGACTCGGCAGGGGGATTTGCCAAATGAGGGCATGCTGAGACCTAGAGTTAGGCAGATATACAGGATTGTAGAAAAATTAAAAGCAAGACATTTATAATACAAGAAAAAGCATAATATGTAAGATGAATATATTTAGAGTCTGTCACATGTAAATGGAATCTTTATCACTGGTTGGGTATCTGACTTTATGCAAATAGTTAACTTTTCAATGCCTCGATTTTCTTTTATTGAAAGGGGATATTAATTCCACCTCATTGGGAGGGTGTGAGGATTAAAGGGGGTAATATTGTAAAGGGTAGCCTAGAGTCTGACATATAATAGGAGCCTAATGTGTACTCTATCCGTGTACTCACTTCGAAAGTGTCATTCTGTTGAGAAGTCAGTTCTCAGTGTTACTGCTGCTCCTCTGCTTTAAGAGGTTTTTGTCTTTTAACAATTTGACTACATGAACCTACCTGTGTTTTCCTTCGTATCCAAAGGAATTTCTTGCATTGACTGCATTTACTGAATACATGGCTTGGAGTCTTTCATCTGCTTTAAAATTCTCAAAATTATCATTAAAAAATTTGCTTCTAGACTATTCTTTCTTCTTTGCACCTGAAACTCCAATTATACCTACGTTAGTCTTCACCACTGTCTAGTATCATTTATGCCCCCTTCTATACTTTCAATTCTTTTAAAAATTCAGTGCCTTGGTTTTGTTTAATTTGCTAGTAAACCCCCATACTAAATTTTCTTCTCTAACATTTTATTATGAAAACATCCAAGCATACAGAAGAGATGAAAGGATTTGACACTGAATACCCATATATCACTAATTAGATTCTATCTTTCAAATTATATTATACTTACATCATCACATATCTACCTCTTTGTCCACTCATCAGTCCATCTTACCATTTAATATTTTTCAAATTAAAATGCAGACATCAGCCCACTTCTAAACACCTCAGCGTATGTACTGTTAGCTGGAGTATGGTATTTGTATATAGTTTTTATTTTGTTTGAGGTAGAATTTATATCCCGGGTCTGGCAGAAGTAAGCCTTGCTTCAGTGTGGTTGGTAAAGTGCGTGAATGTCTCTCACAAGATGCACAGCAATTTGAACATTTCACCTAAAATGTTATATTTGGTATGCTTGAGTGTGATATTGTTACAGAATTGTATGCTTATGATTTTGAATAAAAGAGCTGGTAATAAAGAGAGGGCATTATTTGTGTTAGGCCCCATACAGTGAAATGTATGAATCATAAATATCTATTTTTTTGAGTTTTGATAAGTGCAAATACTTCTGTAACCAAACCTCCTATCGAGATACAGAACATTATCATCATGTCAGAGGATTTCCTTAGGCCTCTTCCCTGTCACTCTAACTTCCCAAAAGCTAGCATTGTTCTTATTTTTTCTACCATAGATTAGAACTTCATAAAAAGTAAATCATGCAGTATGTATCTTTCATGTAAGGCTTTTTTATACAATCTAAGACTTTTGAGATTGACCCATATTATTAACTATAATGGCAGTTGTATCAATTTCCTAGGATGGTCATAAAAAATTACCAAAAACTGAGTGGCTTAAAACAATGGAACTTTATTGTCCTACAGTTTTGGAGACTGGAAATCTGAAATCAAGGTGCCAGCAGAGTCATGCTCTCTCAGATGACTCCAGGGGAGAGTCCTTCCTTGTTTCGTCTGGCTTTTGCTGCTTGCAGGCCGCCTTTGGTATTCCCTTGCTGGTAAACAATTTACTACAGTTCCATGACTGTCTTCTCCCTGTGTATCTCTACCTCATTTTACCTCATCTTTCCTCTGTGTATCCATCTCTGTATCCAAAGTTGCCCTTTTCATCAGGACACCAGTCATACTGATTGGAACCTCACCTTAAGACGCCATTTTAACTTGATTACCTCTAAAAAATGTCCCACTTGCCACAAGGCCACAGTCTGAGGCACTGGGGTTTAGGACTTCAACATATCTTTTTTGAGGGATACAATTCAACCCATTAACAGTAGTTTAACCCCTCTTATTGACAAGTAATATTTTATCATATGAATATTTCAGTTTATTTTTAACCTGTTCTGTTAATGGACAACTGAATACATTTCAGCTCTGAGGTCTATGACAAAGTTGCTATAAATTTCCTTTTATAAGCCATTTTTGATCATATGTCCATTTTCTCTTAGTTACATTTTTAGGAGAGAAATCGCCAGATCATAGGGAAAGTGTATTATTTAATTTCGTGAGAAATGATCAGATCTTTTTCCAAAGTGGTCTTGTCCTTTCGCTCACCCACTGACAATGTATAAGAACTTTGGTTGTTCTACTTTGTCACCTAAACATTGTCATTGTTGTGAGTAATTCCTTTATTTGTTTATCATGTTACTGATGACAAAAGAGCTTAGAACAAATTGACCAAAAATTAAAAGTTACTTTGCCTTGGTACAGATGCTCCTCAATTTGGGAAATTCAGAGAAACCGCTGCCACAAAAGTGGAGAACAAAGCAAACAGCACAAGGCTGAGGCATGGCATGCCTCTGTGTGTCCTACCAAAAAGGAAAAAAAAGGAAAAAGAAAATGGGAATGCAATGGTAACAAATGAATCCTTTCCAGAAGGAAGGTGGCCTGTGTATACAACCTGGAATCTGGAGGCTTTGGGATAAGGACCATTGTCAGACACATGAAGGTTCAGGGTCACCAGGACCTGTGTAGGCAGGGACAGTCCCCAACTAGGTGGTGGCCAGAGAAAGTAATACCCCATCACCGGCATGTGAGGAGCTGGGGGCTATCTCTCTCAGCTACAATAACTCAGGAGGATAGCCCCTCTACCACCTGATATGACAAATTCTTCCAAGCTCTTTCCACACAGAACCAACTTATCCTGAATTGTATTTTGTTTCCCCTAAGGAGCAGAAGCAAACACATCACTGAAGCAGTGCCCATAGGTAGAGCGATGCAAACGTGTGGGCAGTAGAGAATACGCTTGCACTGGGCCATGGGGATTGTGCTTCCTTGGTCCCCTTGGCTCCTGCCTTCCACCAAGCCCACAGCCACCTTCCTGCCCTGTTCCTTCATGGCCAGTCCTGCCTGAAGCCCCTGAGGGGCTGGGAGGTTAAGGAGCTGAGTTCACTGTGCTGGGAAGAACTCGAATCCTCAGAGTCCAGAAGAGGGACCTGGAGCCACCTTGCCTGACCCGTGTCCCCTCACCACTCTGAAGTGCAGGAAAAACCAGCTGGAAGCTAAAACTGGAAACTAAAACCTTCCTGGCAATTGCGTCATAGGTGCTGATCCGTATCTTTGGTTGTGCTGGCTTGTTTGAACTTAGGTTCAGGAGACTTCTCCCTTATGAACATATAGGGAGAAGTTTGAACTTAATGTTTGAAACTCAGTGTTCAAACTTAATCTTCAAACTCATTGTTTGAACATAATGGTCCACCAATTAATTAAGCTTTGAAAGACAAGAATATTTCTCAGTACTCCTTTGAAACAACCTTTAAAAAACAGCCTGGAAACCCCAGACACCATGTTTTCTGTAAATGAAAACCCTCTCAGAACACAGGCAGGGGTGCTTTCACTGATTAAAATGGAACAGAACTGCATCTTGGGAAGTCCAGGGATCTAACGCCTTGCATCCACACACACGCAACACTGAAGTCCGCTTTCCTGAGCAGCTCCCTCAGAGGTGTGCTTCAGGACGAGGTACCACTCTCGTGCACGAATTGCAGAGCCCCGGTCTCATCCTTCCCCCGTTGCAGTGTCTGGACCCCTGTCCGGCATGCTACCCATGTTCCCGGTCGGGTTGTGTAGGATCGAGAATGACACTGGAGAGTCATGGCCGCGGCATTTTCAGCCAGGTCAAGTGAATCTTATCGGTCAATTCACTCACGACTCTGTAACTCCAAGCACACATGAGCCCAGGCCCGTCACCTTGCTGAGTAGGTGGTAGATGATGGTGGCCAAGGTCACTGCTTTTTCCATGCTCGATGGTCTCTGAATCAGGTTTAGTGTCTCTGCAGCACAGTTTTCACAGCTTAAACTTGAGAGTGGTTAAGGTCCAGGAGCCCTTGTATGTGAAGTGCCTGGGCAGCTGGCACTTGGTGGTCGCATGCACTTCATGGCCAAGCAGTTTGTGGTAGGTGTGGCCCCAAATGGAGGTCTTGTTCACAGCAAACATTTTCAATGCATGTTGCTTCCTGTCAAATGAGGTTGACTTCCATACAAAATCCACCAGGAAGTCATGAGTCACCTGCACAGGTGCCCTCACACTGCTTTGCAGCTCAATGGTGATCTCTAATTATCAGGGATTGCCCTAATTATCAGGGACCTTCATGATGTGGTTATTTCTACTTGGGTGTCAGATCTTCTTTGTTTCACTATCACAGATCACCTCTCTGCATGAGTTGCATGTCCATGAACCAAATTATGACTGCTCTTTCAAGATCAGAATCAGTCTTGGGCAAATCAGTCTTGTTAGGGTCCAGGCCCCACTTGACCATGATGTTCTCTCGAATCTGGGCATTTTTTTTGTTCCTAATTGTAGTTGGCCTGCAGCTTGACCAGAGGGCCAAATAGCGTCCTGGTCCTGGTAAGAGCCCTGGAAATGCAGAAGGAGGTGCTGTGGCTGATTGTCCACATTCCATCCCACTTCTCTGTGTCCTCCAAGGAGGTGGAAGGATTTTCCTCTGGGTTCCCTCCAGCTTGTTGATCTGCTTGGTGTTGACCTGACAAGCCCATGACTGCTACTTGGAAGGGATCTTGACTAACCAGACAGGATGCACTGGTCCTGGATCAGGGGCTGGCACTACCCGCTGCCCCAGTTGATGCCCTTATGCCTGCTGACTGCAGCAGAGCTGCCTGCACAGCAGCGCCTCGACCACGTTGGCCTAGAAAAGAATGAAGCCAAGGAGGAAAACTGTTGTGGCCGCCGCCATTGGAACACTTCAGAGCTGTCTCCTCCAGGAGCCCATCCTAATCTATTTTGCTCTCACAAGGTGATTTAGAATGTGGCTAACTGAAGTATACCCACGTTGGTAACAGAACCACTTCCTGCTGGTAATGCAGTACACCATGCAAGCTGCCTTGTGTATTCCACAGTAACTTCAGGTACATACAGGGAAATCCTTCATGCAATAGGTATATGTTTATCATCTTTACAGTTCAACTTGGCTAACAATCAGCTGGTCTTGACCCTGCTATCATCAATGGAGGGTTCCGCATGATGCCCTGGGTCAGCCCACCTGCACTTGAAGCTGTCTGATCATGGTGCCCACATGGAAAGGGCCACCAGGGCTGCCACCTCCAGACCCTGGGGGGCAGTGGTCAGCACCTGGCTGGGGAGGTGAATTCAGTGGAGGAGAACTTGGAACCCCGCTTGTCAGCAGCGCCAAGCAGGTTAGCTTCCTCCTGTCCAGGAAGGTGAGCATCTCTAAACTGAGCCCCGGTGCCTCCGTGCTGTGGTGCCTCCGTGCTGTGGTGCCTCCGTGCTGTGGTGCCTCCGTGCTGTGGTGCCTCCGCGTGGAGCATGCTCAGGCCAGCTCCGTGGTTGCATCACCGGAGCTGGATGGTGCACCAAGGCCTTGGCTCCCAGGCCAAGAGTCACATGTGCAGAGCCTCCACCACTGCTACCTCCGAGCCCCTCAGAACCATGGTCAGCTTGCAGCAACCAGCAGGAGGTACCGCCACCTGTTGTGAGCAGTTTTTAAATTTTACCTATTCTGGCAGCTGTGAGGTGGCCCCTATTGCAATTTTATTTCATGTATTATTATTTTTCTTTAGTTTTAGAATTGCCTTTATATTCCTTTGATATAAATTCCACTTTTCTAGTTAACGTCATCTTGTCATCTACTATCTTTATTAATCACAGCTATTTTAAAGTCTGTCTGAAAAGCAATGTGCACATCACATGTCATCAGTTTATTTCCTTTTTTCCCCCTTTGTCTTTTACTTTGTGTAGCTGGTAATTTTTTTTACTGCCTGACTTATGGAAGTTCTGTATAAAATTTAGAGGGGTCCTAGAGAATGTTATTTTTCTCTAGACAGGACTTCTTTATCTTCCGGCACACAGTTGGAGTAGGGTGGGTCACTCTAATCCAGACAGACCGAGCTGATTCAGCCTGGTCCCCTTTTAGCTCGGCCTCACTCTTAGACTGTAGCCCTCCTAGTCTGTGTCCAGTGAATTCTTCAGGTTGTTGTTTTTAATCAGAATCCCATCCTTTTAATGGCCCTCTAATACTATTTTTAAAAATCTCCCCGAACGTGAAACTGACAACAACTTCCGCATAGGTTTGCAAACTCTCGCAGCTACTTTCTGCCCTACTTCTGTACGTCTTGATCCACGCTACTTTCAAACTGGCAGGTGCCTCAAGAGGAAAAGAGGCTCCGACCGTTGGGCTCCATTCTTTGAACCCTCTGTCTAGAATCTTGACCTCTGAGGTCTTGGCTTGCGTCGATGCCCTTGAACTCCAATTTTAATCTTCCCAGGACCATGAAATCGCTGAAATGTTTAAAAAGACTACTGACTGTTGAAAGCAGAAACGGTAGTGGAATATGTTGAATTTAAATACTTGTATGTGACTTGGACACAAAAATTGAGTAGGAAATAAATGAAATTATACCATTATATAGTACTTGGATCGTTCCTTAAGTAGTATTATAGTATTTGAATTGAGACTGGAGTGAGTTACGTGTGTAAATTTCAGTCCTTAGGGTAACCACTAAAACAGACACAAGCAGACTGACAGACACACACACATGGGTTGCTGAAGTGCCAATAAATTAGATAAAATTGAATGATAAAAATTACTCTATAAACCCAAAAGACAATAGGAATAAACGAAAAATGGTACAACTAACAGATGGGACAAATAGAAAACAAGCTGAGAAAAATAAGTAAGCAAATAAAAAAAGATATTAGAATTAAACTGATCTAAACAAAACCACAAGTATATTAAATGTAAATGCACTAAATACTCCATTAGAAAGCAACAAATTATAAGACTGTATAAAAATCAAGATCCATCTATATTCTGTAATATCTAAAACAACGAGTTAAATTTAAAAGCATGCAAAAAGGTATACCACAAAACGCTAAGTATAAGTCAGCTGGTGATAAAGTGAAATGTAACTCTATCCTAGGCCATAGCAATTCCACGTCCAGTTCAGCCAAATGAAATGGAAACATGTGTCCATAGAAACATGTACACTAGAATGTTCATGGCAGACTTCATTTATAATAGCCGAAGTTCTAATAGCCAAAATGTGAAAAGAATCCAAAGATTCATTAATACAAAAATGGATAAAGAAACCATAGTATATTTATACAATGGAATTCTTAATAAAAAAGAATACACTTTTAACTGATAAAACAGCATGGATAAATCTCAAAAATATTATTTATGTGAATGAATCTAGATGCAAAAGAATACTTATGTATCACTTCATGTCACATAAGTTCCAGGAACAGGCAAGCTGTTTCATGTTAAGCAAATGAATTAGGAAAGAGGGAAATCTCAGGGGTGATGAAAATGTTCTCGATATTAATTTGGGTGGTTGTTATATGGAGGTATACAACTGTAAAAGTCATGGAGCTGCATACTTCAGGTATATGCATAGTATTTTATATGATATAGCTCAACAAAAGTTTAAAGTACAGCCTCACTTTGAAACAAATCTGGACTAAGATATTATTTTATTTGTTTCTTTATAACAGAAGACAATAGGTACATGCAACTTGTAAAAAACAGATTCTGAAGGTAGAGCAACACTTCTTGCTATCTTATTTTAGTGGGTCATTCACAAATAATTGAAAACATGATTGAAACCACATTGACATATTTAGTAGATCAGTGAGTTTCTTCTAATAATGGTGGTTCTCACAAAACTTTTAATTTTAGGTCCAGTGCACATCTCATGTGTCCAAATTATTGGATAAATGGGAGAGGAAAGGGTTGGGTTTAAAGAATAGAGTGTTCATTCTTTGAGTAGTACATCAAAATGACATAAAACATTTAATATGAAGTAGTTATCTACTCAGACTAAAACAACATGTATTCACAGTTGTTTTGTAATTGGAACTAGAGACTTTTGCCTAAAAAGAATTTAGGGTAACAAATATTTTAAAATGTTTATTGTTAAGATGGATGTAATATATGATCAGAGAGGAGTTCACAGTAGAAAAATGCAAACTAAATTAGAGTCAAATGGACATATGAGAAGCAGGATGAAAAAATTCACAGGAGGTCATAACAACAGATTGGACATTAGAAAAGACCAGTGAACTTGCAGATAATCAATAGAAATAAGCCAAACCATAGCTCAGAGTGACAAAAATACAAAGAGCTGTATTGACCTTTATGTTGTGGGACAATAAAAAGACACCAAATATTCATGGAATTGAAATCATAGCAGGAGGAGGAGAAAAATTGCTTTAAAGAAAAAGATTTAGAGAAAAAATATTCCCAATTAAAAAAATATGGAAGCTTATTTACTTATTGAATCTAAGAGCTCAGTGTGATTTGCAAAGTAAACTTTTCTTTTCCAGCACACTGCTTTACCATTTGAGCCATGATTTTAAGTTTTATTGAGATATAATTAAAAAAATAACTATATATATTTAAAGTGTACAATTTGATGTTTTGACATGTAAATATACCTGCAAAATTTTATGCCCATTTGTAATTTCTCCTCCTGATCCTCTCCCTGGTTCCCCATCAACCACTGATCTGAGTTTCGTCACTAAAGGTTAGTTTGCATTTTCTAGAATTTTTTATAAATGGAAGAGTGAAGTATGTACTTCTTTTTTGTTTTTTTTCTTTCACTCAGCATAATTATTTGGAGGGTTATTCACATTGTGGTTTATAAACAGTTCCTTTCTTTTTATTGCTAAATAATATTTAATGAATTAGTAAGTCTGGTAAAAGTAAGCTATGGCAAGAGAAGAAACAATTGCCTTAAATGGGAAGGTCAGGAGATTTATTGGAAATGGCCTTGAGAGAAGTTTGCGTGGCAGGGTGCTGGTAGCAGGGTGCACACCCATGGCAAAGCCCACCGGACTATTTTGTTAAGGCAATATGCATCTCCTTGTGTGTAATTTATAGCTTATGAAAAGAAAAAGGCAGGTGAGAAGCACAATCAGGCATTCGGCGGCCCACCTGCCATCCGCATTTGTTGATAGTCTCATGTGCTTGAGTCAATTATTTGTTTATAGTGTTTCTGGTTATTCAGAAGTACCGTCTTTAGACATATTTTTAAGGCATTTCCCTCTGATTTAACTCTTTTGTTAAGGCAGATTTAAGAAAGGTGTATTTTATGACAGGCTTTATCAAAACATTCTAACTAAATCAATCATTATTTCCCCCAAGTTGTTTTATGGAAGTAAAACCTATGCCCCAAACTAAGTATAACTGTAATAATGCCCAATGTATATCAGAATGGAGTTGCTAATGTTAAAGCCTCATTTTTATAATTTCTTCTGGATCAATAAAGTATAATAAAATATCACACAACCCTGATATCACATAGACTTAAATTTTGTCATAAAAACCAAATGATATTCTTCAAACTGACTTGCAACTCAAATAATTTCAGTTAAATAACTTATTTTTATTGAATGACAAATGATTAAAGTGCAGGTGTTCATTTATTCATTTGCTATTTGTTAACTACTTACTGTAAGAATAAGTGTAAGGTTTTATGTGCTTTGCCTACTGCTGGATATCTTTGGTCTTTTCAGTAATAAATACTAGCTTATATCAAAGAGTGATTGCATGGGATACAAAATTCAATATTAGGCTGTATGTAATAAGGTTTCACTCAATATTGGAATAATATTGAATATATTCAGTACTTAATATTGCACTCAATATTAAGCTAGGTGTAATGGATTTATAGAATCTATGGGCGCCTGGACCACCCCCTATAGCAAACCCTTTTCTGACTATGTTCAGTCTTCGATTTGGTTTAAATACTATTAATTTGGGCACAACAAAAATGTACAATGTAGTGTTCAAGTGTCTTTGAAAAACAATTACCCAGCCAGATAAACAAATCTATAGCTTCCCATCCTGAGTTTTTCCCCTATAGGGTTTTGAGCACTGTGACTTTACAGTTAGAACATCAATGCAATAATCATCATTTAATTATAATTTCTCTTTATACCTGCTCTTTGTATTTTGAAATTCTATCATCTGATGCTCTGAATCACCTAGGACGGGACCAGGAACCTCAATCTGAGTAAGCTGGTCTCCTGCTCCTGAAAACTTTAACATCACTTTCCTGAATGGAAAGATCCTTTTCTCCAGGAACATCTCAAACTCCTGGGCCCATCCAGCCCTTTGAAGAGTGGCCCCTTTCTGAATACACGCCGATCTTGTTCTGTCTCTCCCCCCTTGCTCACTGCTCCGGTTTGTTGATCAGGCTTTCTCTCTGGTCCTGGAGAGTGCTGACGTTGTTCTGCTATTTGGGTTTTAAGAACATTCTTCCTCAGATCTTTGGATCCACCAGTTTGGTTCTTTATTATCACTCAATCCAACTTAATTGTTACCTCTTTTTATTTTTCTTCAGCTTTATTGGAGTAAAAATTACAAATAATATTAACATTTAAAGTGTACAACATGTTTTATTATATGCATACATTGTAAAATAAACACCACAATTAAACCAATTCACATATCTATTACCTTACACAGTTCCCACTTTTTCCCTGTGTGTGATAAGAACACTTAAGATCTCCTCTTTTTAGCAAATTTCAACTGTACAATAGAGTATGTTAACTACAGTTACCATGTGGTGCATCAGGTCCCCAGGACTTATTTATCCTATATAACTAACTAAAAGTTTGTACTTTTACTGACATCTCATTTCTCCTAACTCTCAGCTTTGCCACCATTCTATGCTCTGCTTTTATGAGGTTGACTTTTTAGATTCCACATGTAAGTGAAGATCATGCAGTATTTGTCTTTCTGTGCCTGGCTTATTTCACTTAGGGAAATATTGTCCAGGTTCATCCACATTGTTGCAGATGGCAGTACATCCTTTTTGGCTGGATGACAGTCCCTCAAATTCCCATATGCAAGTCCCTTCCCCTGCTTCCAGTCTTTATACCGTTACCTGTGTTATATTTATTGACCCTATAACTCTTATGTAATTTGTCTCTAAGTTTCTTTGTACTTTTCCTATCTCCCTTTATTGGACTGGAAGCAGGGCTGTGCATTGCACAATTTCAGAGGTGTTATAAATGCTATTATCACTAGTCCCTAAAATAGTGCCTGGCATAGCAGGTACTCCAAAAGCATTTGTTGAAAAATTAACTCTTGAATTTAATGGTTTTGAGAGGCAAAGGTAAGTAATGAGGTATTTTTTGGCCATAATCTTTTCCATTTTTATTGCTCTGCTGATTTCTTGCACCCCACCCACAACAAAAACCTACATTGAAAATAGTGAAAATAACTAAATTTCTTATTTAAAATTATATTTTATTGATTATGCTATTACAGTTGTCCTGACTTTACCCCATTGCCCCCCCTCATCCCGGCACCCCCGACTCCCTCAGGCAATCCCCCCCACCACTTTTCATGTCCTCGAGTCATTTGTACAAGTTCTTTGGCTACTCCATTTCCTGTATTGTACTTTATATTGCCATGGCTATTCTGTAACTACCTATTTGTATTTCTTAATCCCTTCACTTCACGCATTCTCCTCCACCCCCCTCCCATTTGGCAATCATCAAAATGTTCTCTGTATCCATGATTCTGTCTCTGTTCTTTTTGTTTTAGTTTATTTTTTAGATTCAGTTGTTGATAGATATGTATTTTGCCATTTTATTGTTCACAGTTTTTATCTTTTTCTTCTTAAGTAAGTCTCTTTAACATTTCATTGGTGATGATGAACTCCTTTAGTTCTTGTCTGGGAAGCTCTTTATCTGCCCTTAGATTCTAAATGATAGCTTTGCTGGGTAGAGAATTCTTGGCTGTGGGTCCCTGTTTCTCATGACTTTGAATATGTCTTGCCAAACTCTTCTAACCTGCAGTTTCTTTTGAAAAATCAGCCCACAGTCTTGTGGAAACTCCCCTGTAGATAAGTAACTTCTTTTCTCCTGCTGCTTTTAAGATTCCCTCTTTATCTTTCACATTTGGAATTTTAATCATGATGTCTTAGAGTGGGTCTCTTTGCATCCATCTTATTTGGAACTCTCTGTGCTTCCTGGACTTGTATGGCTATTTCCTTCACCAGCTTAGGGAAATTTTCTTTCACTGTTTTTTTCAAATAGATTTTCAGTTTCTTACTCTTTCCCTCCTTCTTCTGGCACCCCATATGACATGAATATTGGACATCTTGAAGTTCTCCCAGAGGCTGCTCACAATATCCTCATTTGGGAGATTCCTTTTTCTTCTTGTTGCTTTGATTGTTTTTTTGGTTCCTTTTGTTCCAAATGTACAAATCATTGATTTGATTCTCGGCTTCATACACTCTACTGTTGTTTTCCTATAAATTGTTCTTTATTTCAATTAGTGTACACTTTGTTTCTGACTGGGTCTTTTTTATGCTGCTGAAGTCCTCACCTAAGTTCCTTGAGCATTATAGCGTTTTACATTCTGCATCTGGTAGATTGCTTATCTCCATTTTGTTTCCTTCTTTTTTTAGAGTTTTGATCTGTTTTTTCATTTGGGCCATGTTTGTTTGTCTCCTTGTTTTGGCAGCCTCCCTGTGTTTGTTTCTATGTATTGGGTAGAGCTACTTTGACTCCATGTCTTGGTAGTGTGGCCTAATGCAGTAGGTGTCCTGTAGGGTCCAGTGGCACAGACTCCCCTATCACCCAAGTTTGGTACTCAAGGTGCACATTCTGTGTGCACTGAGTACACCCTCCTCTCATAGGTGAGCCTTGGTTGCTGTTGGCAGCTCAGTGGGAGGGATTTACCCAGGCTAGTCAGCTGCAAGGGCTGGCTGTGACCAGTGACCACCACTTTCAACTCTCTGTGGAGGATCAGTTGTGTAGGGGCAGGGTGATGGTGCTCCGACATGGCGTGTAGCTGCCCATTGGGTACACTGGCCCCGGGGTTTCCCACGTGGTACAGGCCAAGGTCAGCCCCCTCCTGTGTTTTAATGGCTGCTATTTGTGCTGGATTTGGAGATTCCCAGGGGAAGCCAAACTGTGAATCTACATTTGCTGCTGCTGCTGCTGCTGCTGGGCCTCAGCCTCACTGAAGTCTGCCATTGCTTGTTTGATAAGATTTAAGAAGTTGTGAAGCTTGAGCCAAGATTAGCCATTCATATGGAAAGCAGCTTGGGTAGGCCCTCAAGTTGGGTGGGGCAGAGTCTCTGGTGACCTCCAAGGTAGGTCAAACAGTGTTAGCCAGGTTAATGGAGTCTCAGATATGGCACCAGCCTTGCTGCAGGGTTTAGGAAAGGTGTTACAGAACAGGCCCCAGTAGGGTGGACAATATACTATTATTGAATGGACCCTCCCTTGTGCTCCGGGGGTCCCCACCCCTGTACTAGGTTTGCCTTGCTTGCTACCAGTGAAAGACATCTCTCGATGTCAGAGACTTGTGAAAAGGAAAGGGATTATTGCTTTAAAGAGTTATACAAACTTAAGAGTTTGAAGACTTAATGTCTTCATTGAGATCCCAAAATCCTTTAGAATACCCACAAATGCACAGTCTTTCCTTCCACCTTTGCCCACGCCAGGGTACTATATCTCAGGAAAAGAAATCTGTGGTTCTTCTCTGCCCAAGTTTCATGGTCCCCAAAAGATCCTAGATTCGCATGGCTACCGTGCCTAGGTTTAAATCCCAGCACCAGTCTTCCTCTGCAACACCATTTCTGACTCATGCCATAATCAGTTACACCTGCCAACATTCCCATATTCTTCCAGCTTTACTGGGCTGCCATAATAAGTCCAGGCAGGTGTGGCCCCATGGCATGGAGCCAATCATCTGTAAGCTCTCACCCAAGCACTGTAACCAGGGGGAATTGCTTCCCAGTTGCATCATGGGTTGAAGTCACTCACCCTCCTGGCTCAAAGCATGGCCACAGATATTTAACATATCTATGAAACCAGTTAAAGGTTATAGATATGTTAAATGACCATTCTAGAGGTTATCTGTGAAACTGTTGCTACGCAACAGCTCTCAATGGCCCTGCTCCATATGTCCCATCCTCAGCTCAGACTGGTGGGGGTGAAGATATCCTATATATATTTTTACTAACATTTCCTGGACACCCTGAGTTCTGGACCCCATTAAAAATTCCTATTTGGGGCCCCGCTTGGTTGCACCCTGTTACAAAGGGACAATGGCTTCTGTTTGCCTTGATTCCAGACACTTTAATTTCTTTCTGTACACTACAGGTGGCTTACAAGCTGCTACCCTGGTGCTGGAGCTCAGAGGGGGTTAGCCTGAGTAGGTGATTCTGTGCATGGGTTCTTTGAGAAGAATTGCTTGGAACTCCAGAAGGTTCTTCCACCAACTCAATCCCTGCTGGGTTTTGCAGCCGGAAGTTGTGGGGACTTACCTTCCTCGCACAGGAGCCCTGGGTTGGAGTTGCCTCGTGTGGGGCTGGGACTTGTGGCTCCAGAGATATCCCTTCTGAATTTTTACTCACCACATGTGAGTGTGGGGCCAGCCCATTCCACATCTTACCCCTCCTACCAGTCTGGATGGATGTGGTCTCTTTAATTCCATAATTGTCAGATTTCCATTCAACTGGATTTCTTAACAGTTCTGAGTAATAGTGTCTTATAGTTGAGTTGTAATTTTGATGTGGTTGTGCAAAGAGGTGAGCCACGTCTGCCTATGCTACAATCTTGAGCAGAAATCTATGTATGGAAGGAATTTTCCCCCAAATCTCTTTGATATAAATTACAAAGAAAATAATTTGTCACTTAACTGAATTGCTTAAGAATTATGTGTACATGTTATTGATACTTTAGTTTAATGTTAAAGATTATAAGCAGAATATATTTCTTCATGTTTGTTATTAACATTTGGTTCTATATTTGTGTATTAATCATAAATAACTAATGTGCTACCAGTATGAGATACTATCCATCTTTATAAATCTTTTGTGATAAGACTACTTTGCTAGGTAGATTAGATTTCATTATAATTTACATGAGTCTTTGAACTGAAAAATATTTCTCATTCTCAAACACTAAATATATTGATGAAAAGAAATATTACGTTTTATTTAAAAGGATGCAGAACATTTTTGTCAAAATTTAAAGCAAACACAATGATATAGTTAAATTGAAGAAAATATGGTATTGTGAATTAAAACTTCAAATGACCAGGATTTTAAAATTTAAAATACATTTTTCATCATGTAGAATATATTTATTCACTTATAACATAAAGACCATGCATAAAATCTTTTTCTGTTTTCAATATTCTAAGAAATATTTGAACACTGCAGGGTGAGAGTTTTTTTTCCAATCCTGCCTGATATGTGGACTCAGGGATGAATGGACATGGGGGCTTTGGTCGGGTTAGGTGAGCTTGGCCTATCTGATTAGTAATTGATCCTGAGGACATGCATTTCATTCCCTTAAACTGATAACGACCACAAAAAAGCCACCCCCTTCGCCTTCTAAACCCATCTACAGAATACAAATACTGCAGCCAGTGTATTTTTTTAAAGACATTTTATTACACCAGAGCATTTCCTCCTTTTTCTCTGTGCTATCATTTGAAGTCTGCTTTTTAAAACAGAAGTTGAACAAATGAATCCTTCTGTCCTCACTTTCAGTTGTCAGCAGTGCTTCAGTGTGAGATGAAATAAATTGCGAAGCCCTTTCATCTCCCATAATCAGCTCTGCACAGCTGAGTACACCCACAGCCCTGCACGCTGCCTCTGCCAGCACTTCATTCTCTGTGGAACAGGAAGTCTTTGTTAGTGCCACATTTCCAACGGTTTGCACAGGGCTGGGGTTATTTTGGTTCCCTCCCCTCTTGCTCCCTGCCCCTTCCACCTCTCCCCCCCTCCCATCCTGTGCAGTGAAGGCACAGTCCATTTTCTATAAGAAAGAGGTTTTGGGGGAGTAATATTATTTTTAATGAAGACATGTCTGACGTGGGGTTTTTTTCACCCTACAATACAGTCATGCAAAGCTTCATTGCTTTAGTCATACACATATTGACAAGAATTACAAATTGAAAAGTACTTGCGGGAGCCTGAAATCATATCTTTACTTTTTCAGAGTGCTTCATCTTTAAAAGCACAGAAGCAACACACTTATATTTCTACCATAAAGACAGGACAGTCACAGAGATTTACTCATTACAGTCTAGATGTTATCTTTCTAGCACCCAAACCATGTGGGGGTTTATTGGGAGCAAAGCAGAGAATAACAGTTTGATGAACGGACTAGAAATAAGTGCCTGCTAGTTTGGGGATTTTTTTTTTTTTTTTTGCCTTGAACTGATTCCTTTTAAGACTACCTTCCCTCTACTCTATGTGATTCTGGCAGGTGCTTTAGTCGGTAATTTTTCCTCCTCCTCTTCCTCCTCCTCTTCCTCCTCCTCTTTCTCCTCCTCTTTCTCCTCCTCTTCCTCCCAGTTAGTAGCACT